>NC_081322.1:62124728-62749728 GCF_026419965.1 Kogia breviceps
ATGGGACTTAGGGTAAAAGGTGAACTAACATGAACATGAGATTCATGCTACCTGCTGTGCTCTGAGTAATGAAGTCTTCTGTCTTTGACCCAGGAGTCTCATGTCTTCTGACAGCATATATGAAACTGTGACCCTCTAACCTGTTAACTTACAAGTAAACGTCTCAGACTTTTCACAGTTCCTGACATTTCAAAAGGTGACATCAGCACAGCCATTTAATATCGTTTAAGATACAAAGCACTCTTCATTTATTTTTTGGAGTTCTACTTTTAACCCTAATCTTTTCCTTTTACTCTTTTCTCTTCTTTTTCTTTTTTTTTTCTTTCATCATTTTTAGTTTGCAGGATGGAATTTAAGCACTTAATTATCTCATTCAACATTAAAGACATATAATATGTTTTAAAGTCCTTCAGTAATAATGTTTAAATGTTTGGCTTTTAAAAATAACAACTTTTCCTAATTTTTTTTTTTTTTTTTTTAAAGGATAGTTATTTCAGACGAGTTTTCTTTTGGGTGGGAATAGTAATTGCTTCTGAGTCACAGTAAACAATGGATTGAATTTTAAACTCTGAAGATCACATTCCAGCCAAGATATTTCCCAAGGAATAGAAGCCCATGTACCTCCCTAAATATTAAGCCAATGACAGCAATAACTAATAGGGGATTGCTTTGAACCGATGATGGAGAGCAGCTCACTGTGGTTTACAAAATTTCGACTTGGGAAAATGAAACCTAGTAGATACAGGTACAGTGGACACCAGGATCAGTCAACATGGCTGGTCAGGAAGGGCCCGGATGTATTCTTTCAAACGATACAACCAAAGAGAGGGTCTTGGAAGCCATCAAAGAGTGAGAGATGAGCAGAATAAAATGCTCTGAGACAGCAAGAGAAAACTACATCCTGTGTTTTTAGACAGCAGGATGTGGGTTGACAGAGTCAAGCATGGAACTTTCCAACTCAAAATGAGTCAGGAGATAAGAGTGATGATCAAGGGCAGGAAGTAAATAAAGGTCCCAATGCAGCTCGGACCCATCATGCACAGTGAAACCCAACTAATTGTTTCCCAACTGGCAAGGAAACATTGATGAAACAAGTGAGAGCATGCCTAATTCTGGAAAACTTGGTGGGTCTTGGTTGGGCCCCCTGAATTGCCCAGGTTAACACTTTACAAAGTATAATTAACTAATTATTTGAATATGCAAATATTCATCTGTTTTAAAGAGTTTAATATAAATTTAAGGAATTAAAGTTACAGACGATTAAAACACTCTTACTGTAAGATGTACTAATTTAGTATTCATTGTGTTACATTTCTTCCTGAACTCCTTAAAGTAAAAAAATATTCATAGAAAAGATAAGCTTTCATAAGTATTATTTTGGGGCAGTAACTAAAATGTTGTCAAATAAAGCTATTTTATTGTGCTATTTCTACCTGTTTATAAAAGCACTTGGACTTGGACATCTATTTTGCATAATTCTAGATGCTAAGCCTCTTTAAATGAAAAAGAAGTCAGAATGGATCATTAGTGTTTAAGTGGCTTTCCTTCATGCCAAGTGAAAGGAAGCACAAGGAGAATCTTTATTAAATGTTTTAATCATTTTTATAGGATGTTGGCTACTCCACCAAAAGAGGTTCTTGAAGAAAAGGCAACAAATAAATGTACGAGTTTGAAAGTGAGAAGTTGTGTGACGTTTGCTCTATCTGCTCTTTATTTAATGATTGTTTAAGGCAAGACAGTAACTTATCTATCTGTCCTTATGGAGCTTACATTATGGCAGGGGGAGACGGACAACCCACAAATCAAATAATATGTCAGGTGGTGATAAGCGCCATGGAGGACAAAGGAATAGAAATGCTAGGGGTGAGATGGGGATGTTGTCAGTCAGATATTTTGAAAACACATCTGATTTTGATGTTCCTTTGTTCAAACCCTTCAAAGCCACGCCATTACCTTCAGCACCAAGATAGAACTTCTAAGCCTCATACACCACACCCTGTAAGGTTTGACCGGTGACAAACTCTCCATTCTCAACTCCTTCAGTGCCACCAGAAGCACTCTTCATTTTGGCCATATTTAATTACACAAATTCCCAGATTAGGTCATGTTATCTCATGCTTCCATGTATCTACTTTATGTGCCTGAAAATACCTATCCCTTCCTCCCCAATTCTGTCTACCTACTTAGCTCCTTCTTATCCTTTGACTCAGATTTAGCATCATATCTTCTTAGAAGTGCTTTCTGATCTATTTTGTCTGCTATCACAAGTCAGTTTCAAGCCCCTCCTTTTTTCAGGGCCCTGTACAAAGGCTTCCCCCAGCTATACAACCTGCTCACAATTCTACAACAGTATACTCTGTGCTTCTCTCTGTTCTAGCATCTTTCACATTGTGTTGTTATATACAGAAGTTTGGAACTAGGGAACTAGGTGGGCATCAACAAATGATGTCCTCACTCACTTTTTTTTTTTTCTTTTGCGGTTCGCGGGCCTCTCGCTGCTGTGGTCTCTCCCGTTGCGGAGCACAGGCTCCGGACGCGCAGGCTCAGCGACCATGGCTCACGGGCCCAGCCGCTCCGAGGCATGTGGGATCCTCCCGGACCAGGGCACAAACCCGTGTCCTCTGCATCGGCAGGCAGACTCTCAACCACTGCGCCACCAGGGAGGCCCCTCACTCACTTTTAATCAGATTTTCTCACCACAGTGTGAATTACTTGAGGAAGGGTGTGCATATGTTTGCATTTATACTCCCTGCGTGATCACAGTCCCTGGTACACGGTGTATATATCACAATGTTTGTTTCATCAATGAGTTTTATACATCAGCTTTCTAATCAAGCTCTAGATCTTAATTGATTCAGTGACAAAGATCCTTTATAGTATTTTTCTACACACTAGTATTAAGATATGGTTACATGGATATTTCTACCCCAATTTCTTTTTTTTTTCTTTTTTGCTATTGTAGATGCCATGTCATATTCTGAGGACATAATAATATCTAACATTCATTGAATTCATACTATGGCCAAACACTGTTATAAGAAGTTTACATCTAACAACTTATTTATTCTTCGTGACAACCCTAGAGATGGGTATTATCAATTTTCCCATCTTTCATGGGCACAAAAATGCTTAAATAATTTGTCCAAGGTCAGTCACACAACTAGGTTTCCAACCCCCAGTAGCCTGACTCCAATTTTTATGTTTTTAAGCACTACGATACCATATTATCTAATTTTTATTAAGCTTCAGAAAGTTATGTTATTCATTGCCTAAGAGAGGGAAAAAGAAGCAGCTGAGAAATACTGGCGGAGAATTTGAACTACTGAAATTTTTAAGGGTTGTTTGGTTTGGTGTGGAGGGTGCAGAGTACCTTAGGAATTGTGCCAAAGCTTTGAACTTAAACCTCTAGGTACAGTAAATTAGACACATGATATTCTTGTCATCTGCTGTCTTCAATAATAATTCATTTAATCCAGTGAAGGATAGTAAATGCTTTGGAATAAATACAAGATGCTGTGGTTTCCATGGGGTGAGGTAAGAAGATATAAAACAAATAACCAACTCTTTGTAGCCTGCAAATAGTTTTTCCACTATATACTATATGTCCTGTTGGTCTAGTAACAACAAACATTTGAAGAGCATACTCACATGCACTATTTCATTTGATTCCTTCCACAACTCTGGAAGGTAAGTAGCGCATAGATGATCCATGCCTTACAGACGCAGATTTAAAATGTACAAAGCATGAATGAAGCATGTGAATTACATTACTTTTTTTCCTCATCTTGATTTTTACAACTACATCAGATAAGAGTGTTTAATTGCAATCCAATATAAAATGAGATCAAAATTGGTAGAGCTTTTCATTATGATAAGAAAATGATTCATTGAGAAGCCACTCCTGAAGTGGTAAAAATTAATACACAGACCATCTCTTAACTTTTAGGAGCTTTTAATTGCTGGTCTTACCTACCAGCGTGCTAGCTCTTCTATGCCCATCCTTGGAGTCTCCTGTCTCCTACATTCCTATCCGGGGAGAGAATGGAAAAACCAAGAATGGTGATTCTCAGAAATCTGTGTGAAGTTCTTCATGATGTTTTAGTGATAGTGATCCACAGTTTTCTGGAGAAAATAGAAACCTTCATATCTTTTAACACGTTGTATCATGATCACAACCCTCTGAAGTATGTATGTGTGGTAGAGGTTAGTGTTCCAGGTTTACAGATGAAGAATTGGAACATAGCTGGATAAGTGATTCAATGTTCTTTTCAAAGATTTCCCGTTGGCCTTTCTGTATATGTTCTGTGAATTGAGGTCTGCTCTGAAGCATGAGAAAAGGTTTTTCTTCGTAAACCTCCTTCTCACTTTCCCCATCTAAATAAACAGCACCATCATCTACCAGTTGCTTGAGGAACAAACCTGGAAGGATTTCTCTCCTTTTCTTTTCCCCACATCAAGTTCATTGGCAATTTATTGACTTTATTTCTAAAACAACCAGAATCTGTCAACTTCTTTGCAGTATAAACGTTTTGGTTATTTCATTTAGGGCTAGCATTCCTAGGGTCTAGGAGATTATCTATTATTTCATAGGTGCTCAACAAATACTTGTAAAATGAGTGTTTCCATTCCTACACAAGCAGTTATATTCAAAATATGTAACAGTATATATGGCAGGAGTTTGGACCATTAGCAGGAATACTGAAGTCTGTAAGTTCTCTGCTACGTCAGATCTTCATTCTTCCATTACTCCATCATGAGGCAATTTGCAGGTCCTGAGACAGGGTAGAAAGTTTGCGACAGGAAGGCGGCAGCATTCAGGGGACACAGGACAAAGGCTACTTATCAGCCCGTAGGGAAATATTCCATATCTTAACAACCGCACATTGTATCATGACTTTATCTGTGTGTGACAGCCAAATATCAGCTGCCACTCAGTCTAAGCTACCATCATTGCTCCCAGGGCCTCTTAGTTTCCACTATCCTCCTAATTTCTAGAGTGATGATTTAAATACAATAATCAGATCATGTTATTCCCTTATTTGGAATGCCCCAAAGGACTTTCCATTACCCTTATAATAAAAGCCAAAACTTTTCAGCCTTCCAGATCTTTTTGGATTCCTCAACTCACAGTCTTTGAACTAGATATTTCTTCTCGAATCCTCATGTGGCTGCTTTTTTCTTATCTTGGGGAAGAACTGAGCTGTAACCTCACTCCTTTGTAGAGGGCAACTCTTTTGACCGCTCAACATTAAGGAGCTTTGCCAGCTATTCTCTCTCTCACCTCCCTGTTTTAATTCTCTGCCTGGAACTCCTTGCTACACATTGTGTTTGTATTTTTAGCTTCTGTCTCACTCTTCCCACTTAAATTAAGCAGAACACTGGAGATTTATCTCCCTTATTCATGACAGTATCCCCAGGAACCCCTAGAACAGTGCCCAGCACATAGTAGGCTTTTAACAAATATTTATCTTTTGATTGAATGAATAAACCAGATAAGCATCATAAGCCAGAGTGTTATGATTTTTCACTTTGGTATCACCATTTCTCAAGTGTTAGGAGATATTTAATTTCTCTCACTATTTTTTTTTTGGCGGGGGGGCACGCCACATAGCATGTGGGATCTTTGTTCCCTGACCAGGGATTGAACCCACACTTCTTGCATTGGAAGCGCAGTCTTAACAACTGGACCACCAGGGAAGTAAGTCTAGGAGGTATTTAATTTCTATCATTGTACTTATGAATATCACAACAGAAGTAGTATATGTACCTAGATTTGGGAGATGATCCCTTCAATAATTCACTAAAATTGAAGTATTTAAAAAGCTATAAAGATATTAGAGAAGAATGTAAAATACTTCCCTTATAACAGAAGCAATTTTTTACCTGAATTATGCAGTTTGGGAAATGCTGCTGAAAATGTATCCTTTCTCCAAGAAAAGGAACTTGAGTACTTATCTCATTTATAGAAAACATTCTAGCAGCCAATATAATCACCTTGCAGCAATAACAAATGTATTTACCTAAATTATTCAATCATCATGAACACTCCCTAGATTACAAAAAGATATTTAAGGACAAAGATTAGGAATATAAAGTACTTTATTAAAATAAAACAGAAACAAGAAATCTGGTATGCTTTTTATTCTATTTTAATTTTTATTTTGTTTTGTAAATTCTAAGTAGTATCAGACAAGAGTGCATTATTGCTTCATAATCCAGCAGCTCTGTGATTTGTAGACTATTTATTTACTACATCAATAAAAGACTGGACAAGCAAAAAACCCCGTGAATCCTGAATTCATATATGAATGTGAAAATATTACTATTTTGCTAGACTTAACTTGTCCTCAATTTCTCGGGAATAATCAGTTTGAGAGGGTCCACGGAGAGCTTTTCCTGTTGTGGATTTTCTTTGTCTGTTTCCGTCAGCTGTGTCAGATAGGAGTTAGGTTAGAAGTGAAACATGACATTCTGACAGTGAATCCAGCAGACAGATTCTTGGCTGCATTCTCAGCTACACTTGAACTTCTGCTAAGTATGTGATGAAAGAGTGTTTTCAACTGCACCAGCTGTGGAGAGGTTAATAAAACAAAAGAGGAGAAACAAAAGCGCTCACAGCAGAAAGCTTCTGGCTTTGCTGATTTTTCTGGTTACAAACAATATGTCAGAGAGCTGTAACTGCTGTATTGTTTTAGCCTTAAAATCGTTTGAAACGAGTTGAGCTTCTGAATTAAAAGTTGCAGAAAAATAAAGAAGTCCTACATCAGATGCCATTTCCATACTTTGGTCCTACAAATGAAAAATCCTTACTTTGCTGTAGACAGCTGGAAAGTAGAAAAATTGTATTTATTTTACTGGTAAACTTGAGAGTTCCTCCCATCAATAAAATACAATGCAGACTTTCTGATTCTCAAGATATGCAGAAGTCATGATGGTCTTAGTGACCTGGAACCAGTGACTTGAGTTTTCTGTCCCTCTCCCTGTGTCCCACTGCTTCAGGACAGGACCATCGATATGGAGCCTTGCCCAGTCTGCATCTCACAAGGTGATTTCTCAATCCTGTTTTGTGTAGAGAAGGTCAATTGCTGACCCATGAACAATTGAAACTGGGAAGAGGAATTAAGCAATGCCCTAGGAGACTGACTGCAAAGGCCTTTCCCTACAAGTTAGAGTGTAGACTGTGGGACAGGAGAGCCATTCACTACCTTTCCTGTCTCCTCTCCCAGCCCTCTCCTTCCCCACAGCTAACTTCTAGTGGTCAGTGTGCTGAAGTCAGCTCTGCTATCCTTGCATTCCTGGAAGCTGAAGGAGGATGGGATAAGGAGTCTTATCACCTCACACAGGCTTGCATCATGAGCAGAGAAATAAAACCAACCTTTTACTGTCAACTTCACTACTGGCTGTCAAACTGGAGACCTGTTATATATAAATGTTTGGGGGCATCATGAATGTGATTTACATATGTCATCTGGGAGACACGGTGTTTATTGAGTTGAATAGGGGAAGAAAAAAAGTTATGGATATCTAAAATTTGCAAAAATTGAAAGAAACTATTATTTATTTATTTCATTTAACATCTTTATTGGAGTACAATTGCTTTACAATGGTGTGTTAGTTTCTGCTGGATAACAAAGTGAATCAGTTATACATATACATCTGTCCCCATATCTCTTCCCTCTTGCGTCTCCCTCCCTCCCACCCTCCCTATCTCACCCCTCTAGGTGGTCACAAAGCACTGAGCTGATCTCCCTGTGCTGTGTGGCTGCTTTCTGCTAGCTATCCACCCTACGCTTTGTAGTGTATGTATGTCCATGCCACTCTCTCACTTCATCCCAGCTTCCCCTTCCCCATCCCCGTATCCTCAAGTCCATTCTCTACACCTGCGTCTTTATTCCTGTCCTGCCCCTAGGTTGAAAGAAACTTTAAAGGTTATTTCTCACCCTAGTTTGTCTACTATCTATCTTCATTTCATCCACCGGTGACTTAGGAAGCTCGGAGATTCAGAAATTTCGACTGAGATAAAACGGCTGTGTTGGAGACTGTTTCTGAATGCAGCAGGACTCTATCCAAGACCTAACCCTGGCCCCTCCCCCTTCCCTCCTGACCCCCAGGCCTTCAGTTGCTCGAGCACTCCATCCTCTCTCTCTGCCTGTCTTCTCTTCACTTGGGAAGCTCCTGAAGGAGCCTTCTCAGTGGCTCCTGGTCTTTTCTTAATCTCTCAAGCACTGGAGTACGATGGAAGCAAACACATGTGCTCTGCACCAGAAGACAATCAATTGTACCAACATCTTGATTTTTTAGGTTTGTAAATTAGAGAATGCTTAATCAGAGTGCTGAGAAATCTGTCCTTTTAAGTTGTATTTGCTGCAGGATAATAAATGTGATTTGGTTCATTCAAATGTAATCTTCAGGGAGGTCTGTCTCAGACTACTCTAAGTCAGGGGTCCCCAACTCCTGGGCCGTGGAGGTCCACAGCCTGTTAGGAACTCGGCTGCACAGCAGGAGGTGAACAGTGGGCTAATGAGCGAAGCTTCATCTGCTGCCCAGCCTCGCTCCCCATCACTTGCATTACCGCCTGAACAATCCTCCCTGTCTGTGGAAAAATTGTCTTCCATGAAACCAGTCCCTCGTGCCAAAAATATTGGGGACTGCTGCTCTAAGTCACAGAGTGAGGTATACCTTGCATAAAGGTACCTAGAAGATAATATGGAAATAAATTTATACAGTAATAATTTTATAAATGAATTTGTAAATGACATAAAGAGAGCAGTTGAACAAAGGTGGGGAAGATATTGAGTTTATTGAGTTGGTTGGACCAGTACTTGAGATGCTCAGTTTCCCCTGAATTCTGTACGGTGGAACCATGAAACTATCAAATACTGGTCTGCATACCAAGATAATGGTAATTTTCACCTCTCCTTTTTCACTCTGCAGCTAGCCTATGAAGAAGAAAGCAATACAGTAGTTTTCCACTCCCCACCTATCCCTCAAGAACTCAGTTATCCAAAAAACATGACCTTTACCTGTGTATCACTTATGAGAAGTCACTGGCAATTGAAGAAAAAGAACAAAAAAAGCAGTTTTAGGGTGAGACATCATCAAAGATCACATTTAAAACATCTTTCTTAGCATCCAAGCCAAACTGTATTTTGAGTAACATTTTTCTGGGCTTCCATTTTCATCTCTAAAATAAGACTAAGAGTGTCTGGCTAAATGTAAAGAAGAGAATTCAATATATGTGTAAAACCAAGATACGTAGCAGAGAATATGCAAATAAATTTAAGGTTCTGCATCTGTCCATATAAGAAATATAACACCTACTGAATTTGACAGCAGAGGTGAGTAAAATTAATTCCCATAATACAGTCTTTACAAACACATGTAACATAACAACCCAATAAAATTAGCTTTGAGACACTATGATATAAATCACAACAAGATCCTTTTTGCCCCACCTCCTAGAGAAATGGGAATAAAAACAAAAATAAGCAAATGGGACCTAATGAAACTTAAAAGCTTTTGCACAGCAAAGGAAACCATAACAAGATGAAAAGACAACCCTCAGAATGGGAGAAAATATTTGCAAACAAAGCAACTGACAAAGGATTAATCTCCAAAATATACAAGCAGCTCATGCAGCTCAATATCAAAAAAACAAACAGCCCAATCCAAAAATGGGCAGAAGACCTAAATAGACATTTCTCCAAAGAAGATATACAGATTGCCAACAAACACATGAAAGAATGCTCAACATCACTAGTCATTAGAGAAATGCAAATCAAAACTACAATGAGGTATCACCTCACACTGGTCAGAATGGCCATCATCAAAAAATCTACAAACAATAAATGCTGGAGAGGTGTGGAGAAAAGGGAACCCTCTTGCACTCGTGGTGGGAATGTAAATTGATACAGTCACTATGGAGAAGAGTATGGAGGTTCCTTAAAAAACTAAAAATAGAACTACCCTATGACCCAGAAATCCTACTACTGGGCATATACCCTGAGAAAACCATAATTCAAAAAGAGTCATGTACCACAATGTTCATTGCAGCTCTATTTACAATAGCCAGGACATGGAAGCAACCTAAGTGTCCATCAACAGATGAATGGATAAAGAAGATGTGGCACATATATACAAGGGAATATTACTCAGCCATAAAAAGAAATGAAATTGAGTTATTTGTAGTGAGGTGTATGGACATAGAGTCTGTCATACAGAGTGAAGTAAGTCAGAAAGAGAAAAACAAATGCCGTATGTGAACACATATATATGGAATCTAAAAAAAAATGTTTCTGATGAACCTAGGGGTAGGACAGGAATAAAGAAGCAGATGTAGAGAATGGACTTGAGGACACAGGGAGGGGAAGGGTAACCTGGGATGAAGTGAAAGAGTGGCGTGGACATATATACACTACCAAATGTAAAATAGATAGCTAGTGGGAAGCAGCCGCATAGCACAGGGAGATCAGCTGGGTGCTTTGTGACCACCTAGAGGGGTGGGATAGGGAGGGTGGGAGGGAGATGCAACAGGGAGTGGATATGGGGATATATGTATACACATAGCTGATTCACTTTGTTATACAGCAGAAACTACAACAACATTGTAAAAGCAATTATACTCCAATAAAGATGTTAAAAAAAATTAGCTTTGAGGAGACATTTGGCTTTTAATTCAGAGAAGACTGCATCTTTGCATTTTCTTCAGAATTTCTGCAATGTGTGAATATGTTCAGTGGGCAATAAGCAAATATAAATTTCACATCATCTTCATCTTGGTTTGGAAGAGGTAGAAATAGCATAACCCTTGGCCACAGAGGCTCTGTGGCTTTCCCAAGAGACGAGATGTGCTGGGCATGGAGCCTTAGATGTGAAGGAGAAAGATTACAGGGCTTGGGACAAAATATTATTCTACATGGCCCGACAAGGCATGTTATCAGATACTTAGTACTGGCTGCCTACCTGGGCAGCGCACCAAGAGAGAGAAGCGCGTGGGGTAGAGGAAATAATTATTTGGAGGCTGTTATTCAACACTTAAGACCCATGTGAAGGAGCTAGAGTACAATGTCTCTACTGAAGTTTGTATTAAAATGTCCCCTACTTCCGGTTTTAGGGGTATGTTGTTTGATTCAAATAATTATTTTAAAATTTTAAAATAAAAAAAATAGAATAATAGGAATAACAGCATTGGGTTTAACAAACAGAAGGGGTCATCTATTGTCCTTTTTAGCGTCAACCGCGGGGAGAGCCATTCTGAGTTGAATCAATGAGGGACACAAAAGGGTCCCCATTTCCCAGCTGTGACTCCCTGGTCCCAGGGCCCTTCTCCCTTGGGAAGCGAGTAAAGCGTTGAACACATAGAGAGACGACTGGCTGCTGGCAAGGTTACCTTTGGCTTAGAGCTAAATAAAATAAACAAAACAAGGCACCCATTGCAACAGTGGAGAACTTTGCTTGATAACCAAAAATCTAAAAAAGTTTTTCCGGATAGTTTCACCAGTTTGCTCTCCCACAAGAGCTTGCTATCCTGCTTGCCTTAGTCTGATTTTTTGCTTATTCTAAAATTGTCTCTGAGGATAAGCATTTCTATGTATGGATCATAACACATAGAATATGTGCGTGTCTTTTCTTACCAGGGCTCAGATTCTCCCTGGAGTATCTGCTGTTTAAAGTCATGAAACAAATACAACATGGTAGAATGAAACTTGACAAATAACTTTCTGGAAACTACATTGTGCAGTAAATTTCAAATGCTTCAAACTCTCTGCTTTATTCCCATTTACTTCAAATGGTGAACTATTAAAAAAGAGATTTTATGTTTTTTTAATCATGTAGTGCAAAATGAAAGACTTTGGGGAAAACATTTTAACAAATTAATAAGTCTGTAAAATTCCATAAATTGCTTTTTTAAATTATTTATTACATCAAGGCTGAATATACATATTTATAGATTTATCAGATTAGTGTCTGTGGGTCTTGTTTTAAGGGTAAAGTTTTATTTTTTCCCTTAGAAAACTTATTTAATGAAACACCAATCTCTTTTCTAAATTGCTGTTACCCTTTACAATTTTCACAAATGTTATTTTGTATTAGTTATATCTGCTATTAAGATTTACCCCAAAGTTTGGTTTTCTCCTCCTCTCCTTTAATCAATGAGAGATCTCAGTAACGTCATCATCGTCATTGTCATTGTCATCATCAATCATCATATCATTCACTGGGAACCCATTATGGGCCAGGCACTTTGTGTATATTATTTTGTCAAAACAACCCTGCAGTGTTTACAGAGGAGGCTCAGAAAATTAAATGAAGCTTGAAGGACACAAGGCTAGTAAGGGATGACTCTAGTAGAATTTGAACTCAGCTTCGTCTCTTTCGAAATTCTTCACTGTCCCTAATTCTAAACTAGGTAAAATTATCAAAATCTAAAACACTGGCTAACTTTGCACGGTAACAGTGTATTTATAAGCATAATATATCCAGTGGAGCAAATCTTTTGCTTTTTAAGTGCCCTGTGTTTGTGTCAGAATATCTGAGGATCTGAGACACCACCACACCATAAACACTGTTGGTTTTTGTTCTGTTCTCAAAGCACTTAATTCTCTGCCAGAGAATAGTTCAAACATGTTGGAAGAATCAAGCTTCCAGAATTAGAAAATGCATAGTTTGGCTTAAAACTGATATAACAATTGGAAATTCTACTTATCCACTGAATCCTATTGATTATACACTAGAGTCTTGTTTTTATGCTAACCACGCTCAACCTATTTTTTTTTTTTTTAATCTACAGGAGTCTCATAGTCTACAAAGCAAATTTCAAAACAGATATTCAAAAGGATGAAAGGGCTTAGGTAACGATAAAAATTATAAAAAGGAAATCAAAGATAACTATAAGTATCTGGAATATATAAGAAGCATCCAAGTTCTTGATAATGAAGTCATGCTACTTTATATTTTCAGAAAATCAAAAGAGAAAAAAAAACTTAGAATAAAACAAAAGTAGAGATAGGTCTAAAAGTGGAAAGCAGTTATGGAGATAGAGTGAAAGACACACAAGAACGCTTAGAAAAATCAGAAAACAGTGATCCAAAAGAGACAACCCTTGGGACAGAGAAACATACAAAGATAAACACTGATGGAAAATAATCAGAGCACAAGGTTATAATTCAAAGTAAATTTCCCAAATTGCATATCCTGTTTGAAATGTGTGTCTTGGAGTTTTACATGAGCCTGCTGCAGTGGGAAACACTGGATTTAGAATCAGAAGTCCTCGTTTAGGTCTGGCTCAGACCTTTTTTATCTATGTTTGCTTGGATGAGCCACTCAAGGCCATGTTTTCTTACGTACAGATCAAAGAAATGCTATTAAATGCCTTCTATTGCTAAAGAACTCCATCTAGCAATGAGTAGAATTTAGAATGACACCTTATTACATGGCAAGATATCATTTTCTTACCATTTACTGATACTCTACAGATGACAAGCTGCATAAGACCCAATAGCATTCAGAGAACCTATTCTTTTAAATAGTTGCTTTACCCTGTCACTGTCATAACTATATTTTGCCAACATTATGCCAACATCTTCTCAGATTTTATTGTATACAGTGCATATTTGATCTTCCTTACTATGCAAATAAAAGGTTGATATTTTAAGGTCTGTTGCTGTTCCTGAGGTCTAGATTAAATCAATGTACAACTGGTCACTACTATAATTTGGGTCCTCTGTAGAATATACTTTAGTTTTTTGCTTAAATTCTCCCTATAATTGCCAAAGCAGTAAACCCTTTAATTACAAATACACAATAATGCATAAAAGTATAGTGCTATAGTTAGAATAAATTTTAAGATGGCCTAATGGAATGCATGTTAGAAAAAGGGCAGTGAGTTTGACATTGTAATGTTCATACAGGCTTTAAGGTAACATGGATGTTTTATTTTTTCTTCTGGCAATAAAGAAAAAGAGATCTTTTTTTTCCCCCCATCTCTTTTGGTGCTTTTTAAATGTAAATAACCATCCCTGCGTGTACACTCGAAAAGTATAAAAATAAGTTCCCTCTCCCTCTGTCTCTCTGTCTTTCTGTCTCTGTCTCTGTCACACACACACACACACACACACACACACACCCCACACCCCTGAGCACATCAGTGGAAAGTACGGGCATGTCTCCTATGGGAGATGATCACTGAGGGTTGTGACTGTTGAATTGGACTTCTTTATGCACTAAGGAAGGCTGGTGTTAAATATGGGTTCATGCTGGAGTTTGAAAGGCTGGTTTGAGGGAAGGAAACATAGAAGGGAATCAGTGTTACTCTAAACAGCACTATACTTTGTCTTCTAGTACCATAAATTTTAGCTATACAATCTTAGAAAAGCACAGTATCCTATTCTGTAATGGGAATATAAACATAGTAACTTTGTTACAGGATTGTCAGTAATAAATGAAAATATTCACTTCTGTGCTCTGTAAGCTCTCAAAAAAGTAACCTGTTTATTCTGTTTTTGGAGGTTGGGTGGGTCGACTTTTTTATCAAATGAAAATAAGGGAATATTCAAATGAATAAAAGAAAAGAAAGCAAATGGGAAACATTTATAAGGATTCTAGGAGAGATTTTTGAATTCTAGATTAACAGATGTTTAGAATACAGGAATTAGTAAAAATCAAGTCATGAACAAATCAAATCCTTTTATCTTCATAAAGAAACACGTAAATAATTAATTCTCCAGGAAGTATTTACACAGAAGTCAGAAAAAAATGGCTTACCAATGAGGCTGAAACACATTTACAAAAGTGGGGATAACAAAAGCTGGTCCCTTTGTTCCCTCAAAGAGTTTACAAAATCAAAACTGTCCCCTAGTGCAATGATATCTACTTAAAGCTATTCTTTTTTTGTCAGCTATCTTAACTAGGAAGAATTTCTTTCTTATTGGTTTTCTCAGCCATCATTGCATGGGCAGATATTAAAAGTTCTAATGTCACCTCACGTTAAAAGGCTCAATAACCAGAGTCACAAAAGCATCAGTAGGTGAAGGCAGAAAACAGTGAAGTAGAGGGACCCCATGTGCTTTATCTCCAAGGTGGCCCAGAAGGGAGTCGTCATGGAGAGGAGGAACCTAGGTCAATGAAGACTCCTGTTTTCCACTCACTGCCATTACTAAAGCCTTAGCAATTTCAGGACCCAGGGTGGGTGAACAAGGCAGTGGTTCAGGATTAAGGAACTTCCAGTGACAGGGGGGAGCCTGGTCAGTCTCCAACTACAGAGGTACACAGAGAACAGGTACATGGCTTGCTTAAGGTGATTGAAAAAGTGGAGATTCCACCATGACATAGATGACATGGGGCCATGATATAATAAAGAGCCTTTTCTACCATATCTCTCAGCTGTGGGACTCTTGAAAAATATCACGGCCCAGTATTTTTACTAATCTTTAATATTATTCTATTATACCTGAGGGTGTGAATTCATGTCCATTTATGTTTCTCATAAGCTAAGAAGCCACTTTGATGAATTCAAATGTTGCATAATTAGAACCTTGTTTTATATAAAAATTATTTTTACATGGAAAATATGGTTATGGGCAGAAAATCAGACAGTCTCTTAGAAATCAGGCTCTTGAGTACCTTACAGCAGTGGAAAAATACAAGAAATTGGTAGAAGTGTAAGTTTTATATTTATTTTCGGATACTTAAATATCATCTACCCTTTCAGTTTGCTTCTAGGGTGCTGATTAAATTAGTTTTGCTATATAATTTGAGACTTTTAAAAAGAGGTCTAAAGCTTATAAATATAAAATCTATATTCCTTCTATAGTATGAATTCTAATTTCCACAAAATGAATATTATCTTTGCCTCTCTCTACAACATATATAGGCAATAGGGAACACAGACAAGAAAAGATGGTACATTGGTTTATAAAACCCTCCTTTATTTGGACTTATTTAATGCATACCCGAAGCACACATTATAAAGGCAATTTATACACGTTGTGTATAAATAAAAATAAAAGCAGACATATTGAAGGAACAAATAATTAAAAAGTTACAGCATTTACCAGATTTCAGAACTGTTGTTTTCATTTGTTTTGATAATATTTTAAAATATTTTCCAAAATGTACAGTATTAAATGTTTGACATGTAGGGAATTTGCTTCAAGTAAATGCTTAAGATGCAAATGCTTAGGGCTTCCCTGGTGGCGCAGTGGTTGAGAGCCCGCCTGCAGATGCAGGGGACACGGGTTCGTGCCCCGGTCTGGGAGGATCCCACATGCCGCGGAGCGGCTGGGCCCGTGAGCCATGGCCACTGGGCCTGTGCGTCCGGAGCCTGTGCTCAGCAATGGGAGAGGCCACAGCAGTGAGAGGCCCGCGTACCATAAAAAAATAAAAAAGATGCAAATGCTTAAGAAGCAGGAAACATCCTGTAGTTTGTTATCACAATACAAATCCTGTTATTTACCTAAACCATAAATAAATACAGCTTTCCCCACTATTTGAAACTGTATCCCTAAGCCGAAATGGTATAAAGCAAAGAAGCAATTGCTGCTACCAGGAACTTGCCATGGGAACATCAATGTGGCTTTCCCAAGATAAGTGAATTGGGTGCATCTTTATTTTCATATTATGGTCTCTCTCTTTCCTCTATAATATTTCTGTTTTTCTGTTTTCTGTGTGTGTTTCTTTCTTTCTTTCTTTTTTTTTTACAAGCCTTTATTAGTTACAGTCATGAGAGAGAGAATTGATACCCACCAGAGGAAGGGCTCTGAAGAGTTTTAACGATAATAACTAACATTTTTTGAACGTTAGGTATCAAGTACTTCATTGAATCCTTCATCTGTAAAGGCACTTGTTCTTTTCTGTATTGTTCAATGCCTTGGACAAAGAAGGAAGTTTTATCAAAATTGACAAGTGACACAACATTAGAAAGATAAGCTAGAGAATTGGAAAACAAAACGAATGCACCAAACGTATTTTATAAGGTAGACAGATTGGTTGGAACGAAGAAGTTGAAATATAATGGTACAAACAAAATAACCCCTTACATTTAGATTCAAATCATCAATTCCTTGTGTGTACAATGGTGCAAATCATTTGCTAGTAAGTGTAAAAATATTTTAGGTTTTAATGAAAGCTCATGTAACGCAAGAGTGTGGCTTCGTGCTAAACACCTAACTCAGTCGTATCCTCTATTAATTGCAACATAGCATCCACATCAAGGTAACTATTAGTCTAACGTCCTTTGCTGCCAGTCACACAGGAAGTGCTGTATGGAGTCCTGGACACCACATTTTAGCGGAGAAGTTGACAGCAAACTGGACTGCGTTCAAAGGAGAGATGGTGAAGGGTCTGGAAACTATGTCGCATAAGGAACAACCGGAAGAATGTGTTGATTTAACCCGAGAAAATGACAAGTTGTGTTAAAAATGTCAAAGGCTGTTCTACAGAAGATGAGGTCGATTCTTCTGCAGCGTTCCAGGACTAAAAATGAATGGGGGTAGTCACAGGGTGGTAAGTTTGAGCTCACAGAAGACATGACTTTCCTGACAGTTCAAATGATCATCCACAGGCTGTGACAATAACAGCCAGTTGCTGGCTGCTGGGAGTATGGGCAGGATCAGTGTGCCCACCTGTAAGAGCAGTAAAACAACAGTCAGGGCTGCCAAGGCCTTTGGAGCAGAGGTAGAATCTAGGACAGTACTTTTGTTTACTTCCTCTAAGAAGCATAGGCAGGGTCTCCAGCACAATGTTCTCCTTTAGTAATGAAGACCCATTTTCTTTTCAGTGATAACGCACTCAGGATACTTTTAGTGGTTCGGTAAAGCCGAGGCTCCCTCCGACACACACGGACACACACCCACAAACACACTGCCACTCTACACGTATACTTTACATCTTTCCTCCTTTGCCATCTCTTAGGTTTTACAAAGGGGGACAAAGTCGGTAGATGAGTAACAGTAGGATACGTTTACATCAAAGTCATGTTCAGACACTGTAGCAGAAATATGTTCCGCAGGTGTATCTCTGGTTCTAACTGCAATGGTTCACGATCCAGCGTGGCACACATCAGGCAGGCTGTTGCCGTGTACTTTGTGTAGGAAAAGGGGTCCCAGAGACAGAGTAAGATGTAAACATTAACGTTTGTTCTATAACCAAGTCATGAGGGTGTGACATTAAATTACAACAAATAAAGTTGCAGATGTGTATCTTCTTGGGGATTGTAGGGTAGGAACAACATATGAAATGACTAAAATGTACTTTTGTCAGCATCTGTCTTCACCCAGTTCTCTAAGGTTCTGGGGACATGTGTATTAGTGACTATCGTATTCTTCAGTGTAAATCCTTCATTGACGCTTAATGTGAAGAGCAGGTCATGTATTGATGAATTGAGAAACAGACACTGGAGAGGTGAGATTTTCTCTTGGGTCCGCTCTCCCTCCCTCCCTCTCTCTCCTCCTCTTCCTCCTGTTCTTTCTCTTCTTTTCCTTCTTCTAACAAAGGGGCACAATTGTTTTTTGAGCGTCGCCCCTTTCCCCCATTGGTCTTCAGTTTAGAGATTAAGAATGCTTTGGGGGGGTTTAGGTCTGGTCTTTTAACTTTTTCCTGTGCATGGCTGTTTGCTAACTCCACAACGTTATGGTGTGTATTATTTTTCTTTTTATAAAGCAAACAGGACAGCGTAAACTATGGAGAAATTATTAATAAAAATTCAAGAAGTCGGATCAGCGCATGTTGAATTATGAATGCGGAATGTTTTCCCTATTGTTGTGTGGTTCCGCTGGGCAGCCCTGGCCAGAGTGGCTCAGCCCAGCTTGTGCTGTGCGGTTTGGGGCCTTTAACCACGGGGCAAGTCATTTACCGGCAGGTGAAGCAGCAGCACATTGTTCTGTTGTTTTCAAACCACAGCAGCCTCTGTGGAATGCAAGAGCCATAAAGACATAGGTCTGATGCTGCCTGACACAGACATAATTCATGAACTCTGTAATTTAAAGGGATTTCAAGGCAATTGTAAAACGAATAAAAAATGAAATGCTTTGGGGGAACACTGGTAATTTTTAAAACCATTTGATGCTATGCATTTAAAAATACCATCAGCCTGGTAGCTGTGTGTGTGTGTGTGTGTGTGTGTGTGTGTGTGTGTGTGTGTGTGTGAAGATAAGTCAGATTAAATCTGATGCCAGTAGTTTCAAGTAAGTTCATAACATGGCTGTCGGACCCAAGAGGAAAAAAAAAAAAAGGAGAGAAAGAAAATCCCAGAACAATTTATGGCCTGTAGCCAGTAACAAAGTGTTTCTCCCTGTACCTTTTTATCATTTCCCCCTCAAATGTCGATTATGCCCAAGTTAAAAAAAATTGGAGGGGGGGTAACTTTCTATAAGGTTTAAGTTTCAGTCTGGATTGTTAAAAAAAAGCCTCAAATGAAAGAGTCTCTTTAATCAGATAATTGACTAGTCAGTAATTTTAGCCCGTCTGTGACACACCAGTTGGCAGGTACAGAGGTATGCAGTCTTGAGCCTTTGCCTCCTTTCCCCCTTCCCTGCCCCCTGGGATGGTCACAGAGCTTCCCTGTCTTACTGCCATGTCCCCAGAGACTGTCCCCAAACATTTTGATGCTCAGAAAAGGAGAGCCAGCTGTCAGAGGTGACCAGGCAGATGGCACAAAAGGGACTCCATTCCTCCATTACCCACCTGGGGAGAATGTAGGGCCCCGCCGGACAGCTGTCTTAGATCCACAGCACCCGCATTTCAAATTCATCCCTGGTTTCCCGAAATCCTGGTTCTGAAGTTGTTTGGGAGGCCTTGGTGGGCCTTTAAATGCAAGCACATTACCTGCTCTATTTTAACTCCCCGCCATGAGTAATGGCAGCTCAAATATGCCCTCTATAATGTCACGTCACAAAAGGCTCAAAAAATTATCCCTTACCCCTATTGTCTGCCTGTTTTCTTTTATTCCTCCTCTACTCATCACGTTCCCTGGCAGCCATGAATGAAATGTAACATACTAAATGACTGACATCCATTAAAGCTCCTCGACAAACCCTGGACTGGGTTTTGAAAGGCCCTTGGAAGAAAAAGGATTGTGTGCTCTTTGAATCTTGGTCTGCTGAATGGCTGCCAAGTGAGGTCTGTTCCATTCAAAGGGCCGAGTGAATAAATGAGGATAACATCCTCGGGGACGCGCAGGATCAGCTTACTCTGAAAATGCTCAGCCTCACAAAGGGTCAGAGTCACAAGGTAAATGAAAATGGCTAGGAGGGGGCTTTGATGGCCGAAACATGGTAACAGTAGAGGACTTGAAAGAAAACTTTATTTAAAAAAATAAAGAAGAAGAAAAAGCAAGAACGGGGGTAGGGGAACTACAGAACTGTGAAGTCAATTGATAAGAGCAAACACTTTGACAACGACATCCAGGCGTATTGGTTTGTAAGTTACACACAGGAGGTATACAAACAAGTATATATGCTTATAAAATTGTATAAACTCCCCATCTGTCCACATCTGCAAACATCATGAATTAATTTTATTTTACACATGAATAAAAACTGGGTCAAAGCCTGTTAGCTCAATTTCTTGGTGGGCTGTGACCTGAGGACTTGAATTTTCCTCTTAGCTGCAAGTGATAAAATCTAGTGAGCCACCAAACATGCCATTTCTTTGTGTCCCTCCTTGTTTTTTTCTCTATACGCGATTTCTCAACTGGAATGATTTCTATTAGAGCACTTTAATGAAGGTGCATTAGAAGCAGTTTCTAGGCAAGGATGTTAGAAGAACCACGGGAATTCTTGACACGTTTCCGCAGACACCCTCCCTGGTACCTGTCATGGGGTTACTCCCAGGAAGGCTCTTTGGCCCTAACTTTTTCAGATCATTTTTAGACATGTAGGCTGTGGTGGCATAAAGAAATCTTACAGAATGAGTTACATCAGATGGTCTGTAGTGAAGGTGTAAACGGAGTTCTGTTCCCTCCATTTATTCAGCAAATGACAATTCATGATGTAGGCTGAAGAGGATGAAGACTTGTGGAAACTGGCTGCCTTTCCAGTAGGGCTGAGATGTTATCCTACAAATTCAAGTTCAGAGGGTGCAGTGGATTGAATGGGCCTCTCACTGCCCAGGAAAGATATATCCACCCAGTATCTGTGAATCTGAGCTGATTTGGGAAAAGGGTCTTTGCAGAAGTAATTAAGTGAAAGAATTCAAGATAAGATCATCATGGATTAGGGCACGCTCTAAAATCCAATGGCAGGTGTCCTTATAAGAGTAGAGGGGGGAGAAGGAAATTTAAAGGCAGAGGCAGAGATTGAAGCAATGTGTCTGTAAACCAAGGGATGCTGAGAGTGCAGTTAGGACAGAGGCATAGAACAGATTTGCGGCAGAGCCTCAGAAGGACCCGGCCCGCTAACACCTTGATTTCAAACTCCTAGCCTCCAGAACTGTGAGAAAATAACGTTTTGTTGTTTTAAGCCACCAAGTTTGTGGTAATTTGTTATGGCAGCTCCAGGAAACTAAGACAGATGCCAATGGCCATGTGCTATCACAATCACAAAGTCGTCCAGCTTGGGCTTGCTGCTCTCCAGTAAGAGGGAAGTTACAATATGCCTGGTGAGGCAGCCCATTGAGCTATTGTGTCACTCTGCCCATGTTCTCCCATTAGCATTTTCGCAGAATGCTTCCTGGTTTTCAATAACAAAACATGCATATCTCCTAGATACAACAGCATTTGGACGATGTTTGTAAAGGAAAAAAAAAATTGTTCCCCCAAACTCATAAATGTGTGGGAGATGACTCATGAAATACTCCAAATGTAATTGGTGTATAAAAGCTGCTGGGGTTAAGGAAGGCCATGGTACTCCACAAAGCAACCGTGTGTTAACAGCAAAATTAACTGTTCAGTAATTTAGAAGTGATGTTTTCAGCATATTATATTCTAACGTACTCGTTAGTTATTTATATATAGGGGTCAATGCATTTTGATAATTTGGTTGGTGTTTGGGGGGTTATTATGTAGCATGTTTTAATTTTTTTCCATTTAAAATAATGGGAAATTGACTTTTAGTTACTATGTTCTTTCAGGATGTCTGATTCTCAAGAATGGACAATACATGTTATACAAGAGAGATTGGTACTTCCTTTTATTTGTACATGTACACATTTTTTTTTTTTTTTTTGCTGTACGTGGGCCTCTCACTGTTGTGGCCTCTCCCGTTGTGGAGCACAGGCTTCGGACGCGCAGGCTCAGCGGCCATGGCTCACGGGCCCAGCCGCTCCGCGGCATGTGGGATCTTCCCGGACCGGGGCACGAACCCGTGTCCCCTGCATCGGCAGGCGGACCCCCAACCACTGCGCCACCAGGGAAGCCCATGTACATGTACACATTTTAAAGGAGCATGACTGTACCCTTGGAGAAAATCGTTTGTTAAAAGATGCGAGTTACTATATTTACCTAATTTTTGGATTCACAGCTTTAGAGAGTGGTCAATTTAATTTAGATTTAGGATCCTTCAGTATTTTCAAATTCTGGTAAATTACTCTTCGGTTTTCATTTATGATACTGGCTAAAAGAAAATTTTGAATAAAGGTTAAATTATTTAAATAGACAGTTTTTAGGACATAAAAATGTTAAAAGAACACACTAATTAAGCGTGAGTTTTTGGGAATTAGATTGATAGCCCCAAATGCTCCCTATTTATTATAAAAATTTCAAGGAATACAATATTTGAGAAAGAGTTTCAAGGAAGACTAATTATCGACAAAAAATTTTTAGGTTTCAGTGGCCTGAAAAAGTTAATCTGTTTTCCTACTTTAATAATTCCCAAGGAGTAAGATATTGGAAAAAGTGGACAAAAGTATAATTTATAAAGCAGGAGTTATAACCAACAGTAAATATGTAAATGCTTGGTTGTTTAAAATTTGTATGTGGAAGGAATCCTAGTTAAAAAAAAACCACAAAACCATAAATTATCCAGAGTGGATTTATCACAATTATGTGTTCTAAAAATCCTATCTTTAAAAAAAAATGCCAAAGAAGACGGGCACATGGAATTCATTACATTCTAGCTAATGGTTTCAATCAAATTTATAACAGAACTGAGTAGGCAGCAAGCATTTCTGGACCTGTGTCTTCAATCACAGGGCACTCAGAGACACAGGCGTTCACACACAGAGGAAATTCAGTGCCAGACTACTGAAGGCCTCTGACACCCACACTTTTTACTCCAGGGATAAAATAAGTTTTTATTTTTAAATTTGGGTTCTATGAAAAGCCAAAATAAAGAGTTGGCTGCATAATTTTTTTTTAGCATGATAAGTTCATAGTAGAGTTGGTTAGAATGGAGGGAGAATATTACATTTCTTTTTTTGTGTCATGGCATGGTACGTTTTCAAAACTTGGTAGTTTATACATGGAGGAAATAACAAAGATTTATTGACACAGGCGGTGCAAATGTGTGTTCATTCTTTTTTTTTTCATGCATTCAAATGTGATTTAACATTGACATTTATCTAGATAGACTTTGAATTCTAATTTTTATTCCGAGTATTTGGTGAATTCTTCATGTACTATTTAATATACTTTGTTAACTTGGACAAATGAACTATCCCTTTTATTTACTTTGGGGTGTAAGGGTTGGTGAAGAGGAGAACTCTATGTGAGTGTTTCATTTTGTGTATTAATTTCTTTTCACAAGGTTACTTTGAAAGGAATCAGCGTTTGAAACTTAGAGTCAGCTATGGATCTTGGTGGGATGGGGGAATTATTTGCCTGTGTGTACAGTTTTGGCCTTCAGGGGGCAGCCAAGTGCAGAGAAGCTAACTGAAGTGGTCTGCACTGCCCCGTTTTCATGCTACCTGAGTAACCCTAGTTCAAAAAAAAAAAAAAAAAAAAAAAACTCAGCAAAAGCCAAAGTAAGCACTGCTTCTCCATCTGTCACTGCGTGGAAGAGAGCTGAGGCAGCCATATTTAATCAACGCTGAAGTCTCACCCTGGGTGATGTTCGTGCCCTTCTGTAATATTTTATTCTAAGCCATTTCCCAGACAGCATTATTGATTCTTGTCATTATTCTCCCCCAAGCTCCGGGAGCTTGTGCAATGGGATACCAACTGCAGTTCTCCTCACGAACATAACCTCAGACCAAAAAGTAAGGTGACTGCTTCCAACATTCAGACTCGCCCAGATGGCATATTATGCAGTGTATCATAGACATTCTAAACTCTTACACTCTGACATCAACTGTTTATAATGCCTTTGCAAAAATCGAAAACTACCAAAAAAAAAAAAAAAAAAAAAAGGAGTTTGGCATTTGTTTCTTATTTCTGCTTTTTTACTTCTTTGACTTATGCTCTTCGTGAGAAGATATTGTACTTTACGTATTTTGCATGGGTGGTTAGGATGAGAAACTCCCCTCCCCTGGAAGGCTCATTAAAAATAATAATACGTCTGATATTTATCTTGACTAGAGTTCTGAAATTCTCTCCTGTCTCTTCTGTCAGAGGCAAAGGAGGACGGTGAACATTTTATTTTTTCTTAATGACAGATACTGGGTCGTAAGAAGAGGACCTGCCTGTTAAATGAATAAGTGAGGGAAGGAAGGCAGAAAGCCAGATAGGAAGGGAGGAAACAAGGAAAATCCAGTCACTTTCCTTATTCCCCAGATCTCTTCTTGCTCTCAGGAAATGGCTCATTGATCAGTTTTCTCAAAGCCATTTCAATTTTGAGTCCATCAGCATCCTTCAAGGTGTGCATACTTTTATTTGCCTTTTAGATGTAGTATCCTAAAGAGTAGCAAACCTCCGCAGCATCCCTTATCTGTACCCCTACTCACGTATCCTGGCGTACAAGGTCTGTAAAGTACTACCCAGAGATTTGCAATGCATCACCCAGTTTTGATTTTGTCTTGGGCCCAGTGGAGTAATGGAAGTTGAAATGCCCTTTCTTTTCCTCCTCCACCAGCAATATTTTTCTAATTATTGTATAAAAAACAGCCCCTGTAGTACTAGCCCTGCATTTCTGGTTGTATGCACTTCAGGAATCTTTCGGTCTAGTTCAGTTTAAGTTTACTATTGGAATTTCTTTCTGTACAATAGTCATTGTCAATCTAGCATTCTGCTTGCCACTTTCTAAAACAAAGTTCTTATGGTAGTAATTTGCCTGAATTCCATGATAGAGAATAAGTCAAGATTACAGTAATCACAATACTACCAATTATGGAACATCTTCTCTGCTTCAGACACTGTATTAGGCAATTAATTTACATTAACACCCAACCCTCACAAAAACTATAAGAAGTAGGTATTACACCCAATTTGTATATGTTTAAACAAAAGCTCAGAGAGATTAAGTCATTACTATTGTTTTAATTATACCACTCAAGTTACTTCAAGGAAGGTAATTATTTTCTAAAGAATAATTATATAATAAAGGCAGGATGATTCTAAGAAAAAAAGTAGTGCAAGACACTTGCCTTAATAGGTAGGAAACTATATGATAAAGACATAATCATTAAAAGTAAGTTTTTGGCACAGGAATAAGCAGATTGATAGGACTGAAAAGAAAATTCAGTAGTAAACCCAAGAACAGCTAGTAACTACTTTTACTGAAACTTCCTTAATGACAGATGCCTGGATAAGTGTTCTGTATACTTTTTAATCACTTAATCTTCATGTGATCCTAGAAGGAATTATTATCTCCACATTTTAGAAAAGGAAACTGCAGTTTAGACAGATAGATTTAGTAACTTGTCCAGAGTTATACAGTTAGTCAGTGTGAACATAAGTCTTTATAATTCTAGCACCAAACTGCTTTACCCTTATGTGCACAGTTTCCCCAGTGCTTCATGGAATTTAGTACACGATAAAAAGTAGAAGTTTAAGTCAGCCAGAGGAAAAACAAAACATTATTCAATAAGTGGTGCTAGGATAACTCTATAAGTTGAGTATTTAGTTTAATCACACCAAAATAAATTCCAGATGGATCAAATATATAAATATAAATAATGAATCCATAAAGGTCCTAAACAAAAATTAAAATGAATATTTTTATGTTCTTGGGAAGACTATTTTAACTATGACAAGAGAATCGGGAATCACAAAAGAACATGTTGATAACCTTGATTGTAAAATGTTTTAAACTTTTGACTGTAAATAATTTAAAAGGCAAACAACTTAATAGGAAAATAGTTGCAACATATATGTTAGGTGAAGTATTAATGATCTGAATATGTAAAGGACTGTTCAAATCAATTTTAAAAGTCAATAATTTAATAGCAAAGTGGGAAAAGTTTAAGAACAAATATCTCTCAAGAGGAGAAATACAAACAGCCAAAAAATGTCAGTAATAATCAAGGAAAAGCAAACTAAAACAGGAATGAGATAGGAAAAGATCAGTGCTTTCTGTTAACAATGGTTTGGGAAAAATTGGTATCTTATGAAATGTAATTTGTTAATACTACGACTGAATCAAAAATAAAAACATATACCATTGGTTCTAATGATTCCACTTTAAAAATCTAAAGTTAAGAAAATACTTATACAGTTAAATAAAAATATGTTACAAGATATTTAGAATGTTCAAGTAGATTTAGTGCCATATTACTTATTATAGAGTATAACTGGAAACAATATAAACGTCTATCATGAAGGCATTTCTGTTAGAGTTTATGTTATATGGATACAGTGGAAAACTATGAGCCATTAGAAGAAATATTACAAGTTATATTTATGAGCATGGAAATGTGTTCATGACATTTAAGTTAAAAAAATGCAAGCTACAAACCAGCCGTGAAAAATCATACATGAATGCTTTTCATATGTGTAAAGAGAGGTCTAATAGCTATTCAACAAAACATTATTAATATTACACTGTTTTTTTTAAAAAAATCTTTATCATATTTAAATATTTTGTTTGCTTTACGACATCTTATTTTTACTGCTAGGAAAGCAGCAAAGCTATTTTCCTTTTGGGAAACTATTGGGAGGACGTACATGGACTGGAGCTGAATGAAGCAGGATGGAAAGAAAGTGATTCTGAGACTCCTCAGGCTTCCCACAGGCTTTACAGCCTCATTGGAGCATCTCTGCTTCTGCTGGGCAACCACTCTGTTCTCCCTTTTAATGCTAATGTGTTGTGCTCTGCCATTACTTCGGTTTGCCCATGGCTTTGGTTAGTCATGACGCATGCCGTCATGGTGCCATTTCTGCATTTATGGTAACTGGTCTTACTGCTCTCTGGGTATTTTCTTCTTAAGATCATGGAGAAAAGGAATAATTGACCCAAGGTATCTGTTCTTCAACCTAAACCCTGTCAAAATGTCATTGACAGTCTTGTGGCTTGGTTAACCTTGGACCAGGTGCTCACTCAATACAATTACTGGGGCTGATTAGGGTATTTCAAGACACCCAGGCCACACCCAGGCCAGTCCCTCAAATAGCTTGGAAGCAAGGCCATATCCTTTACAAGGGCATTCTGGTGGGCAGGCAGGGATCAGCCATTTGGCAATTAAAACTATAGTATAGTGACTCTTATTTACTTCCTATGACTATTCATTTAACAATTTGGGGAAGAACATATCAGAATTTCCCTTATATAACTGGGTAACCTTGGAAATCTGGAAAGAAGAGGCAACAGAACCATATTCAGCAGGGAAACTGGTTTTGCTCAGTTTAGGAAAGGTTGGCATTGAAATAATCAGATGTCATTAGCAAATTTGACCTCAGGTGCAAAATACGCAGATTTTTTAACACTCTGGTATATATTTTTGAGAACCAGAAATTCTTCACAGTGTGTGTAATATGATAAATGTTTGCTTCAAGAAATGTAATAGGTAACTCTTCACAAAATTAAAAATCAAAAAAGATGGAAAAATAGCATTTAAGATGACAATTTAAAGTGTTGTCTAAATCTCTAATAAAAATTTAGAGCAACATTAATTTGTCTATGTATCAATTAAAAATTTGAATTTCTTATAAATTCTAAATGACAACGATCTGTGTTGGCCAATTACTGTGATATTTATTGTCTCTAAATATCTTATTGCAAGTCACAAATCTTACTGATTCATAAACTGAGATAAGAAATTTAAGTAATGACTTTGTTCAATTCATATATTTAATTATTTGCTTGAACAAAACAAAATTGAATCTTGTGCAATTATCCAGGGGGCTAATTTGCATGGCCAATGTCAATAACACTGTGAAAATTCCCTAATCAAATAGAATACATGTTCATATTACCTCATAAGGCCAGTGTTTCAGCCCAAATCCGAGGATTAGATTCCATAATAATACTTTTTCAGATTATATTTATGAGAGGTTTTAATGCAAGTAAACATAATGCTTTTATTTTCTCATTTCATTATTTCAAAACCATGATTAAAATTCCCAATGTGTCTTGGAGTATGCTAGCACTAGGGCTAGAAATTTAAAAAGATACAACCCCTAATATAAAGGAACTTAAAGTTTAGTAGAGGAGAGAGACAAAGAGATTACAGCATGTACTTTCCTAGAAAGTGCTCAGGATATTACGGGGAAGCCTAGACATTATTCCCTTTCTCATTCTGGTTGGGAGTCATTTATATGTTAATATTTTCATGAACGTTCAAATGTTGCAATATCCTGGTGTTGAGTGTCTTTTCAGGGTAGAACCATAACACGGTTTTGGAGTTCATATATAGTCTACACGTAAGCACACAAGCCCTTAGGCATAATTTCTACTGATATGAAACATGACTTTAGATTTCTTGCCAAACAATACTTCTGTAGTGTTTTTTTACTCGATGAGAACTGTCGTATTGAGTTCTGACAGCAATAAAGGTGTTTCATCAATCCATCTCATGAGGTAGTGGTACCCATCTAATGCAACCAACCAAACACTTTATAAAGTTTAATATTCTCATTTCATTTCCAAACACTCACTAAATATATGGTAGACTTTTTTTTTAAACACACACATTGTTGATTTTCTATGTAGGGTAAAATGTAGGTGCCTTACTCAGGAATTGGTATTTAGTCTCCTACACTTGTTTAAAATTCCTTCTTTTTCTTACTCTTTGTTATCAACTTACAAGTCATTTTGTAGTGCCCTAGGTCATCTTATTTTGTAGATAAAAATCACTTAATTCAAAACGGAGAGAAAAGAAGGAAAAGGTGAATTGGTACATGAGCTAAACATTCCCTTGATGAGTAGTGCAAAAGACCTAAGGAGTTTCCTAGATGATCTATTTCACTTCTTAGTTATACAATTTAGGAAAAGATAACCTTCCAAACAATCCACTGAGAAAGTGCGCTTCTAACCTAACTGTAGGATTTCAATCTCAATTAAAATAGGACTTTTCTCCACACAGTCTGAAATGAAGAATGAGACTGGAATCTTTCTTTCTCAGATAAGGCTGTGAGCCAGCAAGATGGCCATGAAGGATAGAAAAATGGATAGGCTTAAAAATGCTGAATCTTCAGAAAATTTGTTACTACTCGTTGAGATAAGTATCATGTAGGAGAAGAAAGAGATATATTTTTCAAATATATAAAACTCAATTTACAGCCACTTGCCTCAGCCCAGCTAATAGAAACATAGACTATGGGAAATAAATATATGTTTTTTTCAGAGATCAAAATGCTAAAAGATATGTGAATTGTTAGAGAACTGAAAGCTAAATGGTCATGTTATATCCATATTTTGACTTGTGTAGTACTTAATATTCTCCTGATTTGAATCTTTTTTCTTTCTCTCTTTCTCCCTCCCCCCTCCCTCCCTCCCTTCCTTCCTTTCTCTCTTTTTTCCTCATGTTCTTCTTTCAATCTGTTGAGAGAGAAGAGAGTGGAGGCATGTTTTCACTTGTGCCCCGTGTCTGCTTCTATTTATTTCATTTTTAAGCCTGGGACGATAACCACTTACCCACCTGGAGGTTCCTGTCTGAATGAAAATAGGATCATTGCTGAAGCTTCCTTTTAAAGATTTAGAGTAGTCCTGTTATCTCTAAGTTTAATTAATTCTTATGTATGCTGATTGGAGACCTACTAAGGTAGAATAAAACTATCTTTGACCTACGAGTTCCTTTGAAACACTTTCAACTGAATTGAGAGAAAATGTGATAATAAACGGAATGAGTAAAGAAAGAAGTTTTCTTACAAGGAGTTTTAGAAGGTTTACTAAAGCTCCTGAGAGGATCCGTGGCCTGTTCCTAGACCCACAGCTCGCTTTTGCAGGAGTATGCTCTTGATCTCGACACTTGCTGGCTACGTTTCCCAGGTGCTGGTGTTGGCCAGCTTCTGGCTGGGCTTGACCAGTGGGAGGCTCTGGTGGGAGACTGGAGGGCAAGAGAAGAGAGCAGCCAGGGTACTTCTCAGCCCATCTCTCTGCCTCTGGTGGCATCTCCAGCAAAGACTGCTTCTCCTCCACAGCTCCAACTCCCACCAGACGTACCTGCCATTGTTGCAGCTTCTTCTGAGTTATTTTGTCCCCTGGCTTTTACAATAGGATCTTCTCCCTTTGTCTAACCAGCCTAGTGGTGGCAATGCATTCCTTTGATTACTAATCTCTGGGTTTCCTTATTGTCACCTATGTAATCAATTCCCTGCATTAAAATCACCTGAACTAATTTCTTTCTTCCTGGTTAGACCTTTCTTGATCGAACTTATTTTTGTAAGTCATTGTTGAATAGATTTTCGAAGAGTTACACGTTTCAGGGGGAAAAAAGTCTAGGTTATGCCGATAATATTGGCTAAATATTGCAAAAGTTACAAAATAAGTCAATAGCTATTTTTTCTACATGAGGCCGAAGAGCTAGTTGAATAGATTTATTTTCTTCCATAATTGGGTACTTTTTTGGATTTCTGTTGGTGTAATTTTATCCCATAGTTGCTGTCTCCCCTGTGGTTACTTAGAGAAAAGCTACTCAAAGCATAACATTTGGAATTGAATGTCCAATTGGCTGTCTACAGCTTCCTGGGGTCATTTTGGTCTCACTCATTCCCATGGATATGTTGCAGACAAAATGGGTATTGGCTGTTGGAAAATTTTGAAATGGTCATATTTACCGTGAGTTTAGTTAAGAAAAGGAAGGAGAGAAGGGGAGAGGAGAATAAAGGAAGAGAAGAAAGATCTACCCGAAAAGCATCGGTGTTGTGAAGCCTGGCTCTGTCACAAACTGCTACTTTGGGCACATGATTTAACTCCTTTGAGCCTCAATTTAACAGAACGGGCTTTGCATGAGTTCAGATGCCACTCTGTGAATAACAGAACAGTAAACTCATACAGTTTAAACTTTAAGGACTATTTGTTATTGCAAATGACAAAAGTCCCCAGGTGGAGCTGCTCCAAGTCATCCAAGTTTGGTAACTCGGGAGTTCACGGCATCCCCCCAGGGTGGGCTCCTTCCATTCTTCTCTCTGCCATCCTGGACTGCCCTGCGGTCACAAAGTTCAAGGCGGCACCTGCACAGGACATAAAATCGAGCAGAAGAGATGCCTTCTCTTCTTTAAGAATGAAAGACCCTTTCCCAGAAGGACCCCAGGTGACTTTTGAAGCTGGAAAAAATCACTCTGAAATTTGGACATATTTTAGAAATAATTTTAAATGCTGTATTTTCTTATAAGTCTTAGGAAACAAGAATCGTATAAAAGTTTCTGACAAAGATCAGAATTTTTAGATGACGTAGCAAGAAAAACATATCTCTTATTTCTTATTTGCAAACATGTTTTAGGGTTGATACACAGAGAATGGTTTGGAAATTTTCCTCTCTAGGAAAGAGAGAGAAAATTTTATTGATCATTTACTATATGCCAAGAGATGGAGTAAGCACTTTAGTCTCATTGCTCCTTACAAACACTCAGTGAAGTAGGTGCTATTAATATCGCCCCATTTTACAGATAAGACACTGAGGTACAGAGAATTTAAATAATTTTCCCATTGTTCCTCTACTGGCAAATCTGGTAGAAAGCTAGGATTTGAACTCAAAGGTTTTAACAGCAGAATTCCTGCCTCCCAAAGCTATAGGGATGCTAACACACATTTTATCCAGAATTACCCAAACAAAAATCTTGGGGCCTTATGGATGTTGCAGCAGTTGTTTGCAGCTGCCTTGAAACATCATAATCATTGGAGGTTTTATCTAAAATGCTTTTGACTTTACCCTTTTAAAAAGTGAGTGTGTATATACATATTTCCCCTCCATTACATAATTTAGCATCCTCTTGAGTTATTCGTTAGCTCAGTGCTTCTCAAGCTTTAATATGCCCAAGAGCCATCTGGGGATCTTGTTAAACGCAGATTCTGACTCAGGAGGAGGGGTGGGGTGGCGGCTACCTAGCTGATGCAGGTGCCGCTGGACAGAGGACCACAGTCAGAGTGGAAAAGTATTAAATGGTCATTCACAGGTGCTGGTGGACCGCAGTGTGCTGGAGCCAGCCTCTACCGGATCGTGAGAGCCAATGGTTAAGTTTTCAGAAATATTCAGAGCAGGTCGTTAAGCACAGTCATTCTCAACAAATTATATAAATGTCCAGTTAAATAAATTGTAAACAGAGGCAATAAATACTCATAACTCACTAATCATTGTACGACATTTCTCAATTACTGATGCTCTTGACTGTTTTATGTCGATTGTGGAATTTTTCTACAATGGTATGACACCACTCATCTCTTCCTATCTCTGCATTCAGTGATGTCATGTGGAAAGCTTGAAATCAATCATGGTGAGGAAATTTACACCACAGAAACTGGAAAACACTACAAGTCAGGGCTTTTTCCCTCCAGAGAGCCTATTGTTAAAACATTTACCAGCATACCAACTCTGGTAAATCTATGTTGCGTTTACACTTATGTTTACTGATTTTTCTTTTTTTTAATCTGGTTCTTATTTCAAACCTAAGACTAGTTTACATGGAGCTATATTTGCTTGAGTTTACAGGTTGGGTGAGAGTTTGAGGGACTGTCTTTTAGGTTCAAGCTGTGACTTAGCTGGACCATTATTCCTGAGAGCACATCTCTGTGTTCTTACTTTGGGGAGGGGTGGGCTCGGAGCTCACGCTGTACCTGCCCTTCAGGTGAGTTATTTATGAGAGGGAAGAGGGTACAAAAGGAGTGACATTGGACGTGTCCCGTCTATGATCACACGGAATCTGCTACATATGTGAAATGTCAGCTCTCTGGATCATGAGTAATAAGCATCCCCTCTTCACAGTCATTTGCTCTGCGTGGTCCGGGCACAGATCCATACGTTTCCTTTGGCAGCTGAGAGCTATGATTGGGCCCTACAACATCTGTTTCAACAACAGAGGCTCCTGGGCAGAAAAACTAATTAAAAGAGAAGTCCGGAACAAAACGTCATGACTTCTATGTAGTACATCTACAGTAAACATGGTTACCGGTAAAAGAAAGAAGACCCTTTCATATGGCTGGAGTTATTTACAAAACTCTGACAAGTGAGGAAAGGCCTGAAAAGCCATTTTTAAGCTGGAGGCTGCAGGAGAGGATGCTAGCAAGCTTGCTTTCCTGATCCGGGATGCTTTGCAAAGGCTGTGCTAATCGGCAACATCCTTCTCCAACGTGATCAACTCTATGAATGACAAAATGTAATGGGTCCCAGGCTTCCCTGGTGGCGCAGTGGTTGGGAGTCCGCCTGCCGACGCAGGGGACGCGGGTTCGTGCCCCGGTCCGGGAGGATCCCACGTGTCGCGGAGCGGCTGGGCCCGTGAGCCATGGCCGCTGAGCCTGCGCGTCCGGAGCCTGTGCTCCGCAATGGGAGAGGCCACAACAGTGAGAGGCCCACGTACCACAAAAAAAAAAAAAAAAAAAAAAAAAAAAAAAAATGTAATGGGTCCCAAAACATTCGCTCAGTCCTCCTGGTTCATTCTTCGATCAAATTTTCACTCAGCAAGAGTACAAAGTGCTGGTGATTTCCTGGAAGGCTAACTAGTTTTTCCTAACCTGGCAGCAGCAAGAGCAGTGATGTTTGCAGTGAGCTGATGAAATGCAAGTACTAGACAAAACATAGAGAGATGTGGCAACAGGAACCTGTAAAAATTCCATCCCTTTTTCTTTGTTTGCTGCCTAAGAAATGATGGGGAAAACTCAAAATCTTTTCTTTTTCCTTTCACATCTATAGGAACATGCTTCCTACTCTTTTATTATGAACAGAGCCTCAGTGATGTTGAGAATGCTGTGTGTGTGTGTGTCCAGTTTTGAGAAGTACACATTTCTTCTTAAGATTTCGAGCATTTAGAAGCAAACCAATGACTAATGCTAAAGGGAGAGTTTTTAAAAACCAATCAATACATGTCTCTTCTATAAACATTTTCTTTCCTACAGGGGCTGAGGCAGGGTTGGGTCATGCTTGCAACTGTGCTCAGTTGTATTTTAAGCCTCCTTAGACCCACAGAACAGCTGCACGAGTGTCGGGACCCCTGGGGAATACAACCCACCTGGTTCTGTTCTTTTCCTCCCACCCAGATGAAATTTTTAGTTTTTTTTAGTTGCTAACAAGGCAACTACCCATTTCCATGGTTGACTGCCTTTAGCCTAGAGAGTTTTGAAACTGGTGACGCTTTAACTTAGTGGTTGCTTCTCGCACTCATTTTGTGTTTAATGGTGTGTATCAGAATGACTCCGAGGCAGTGGTGCATGCAGGGGTGTCGACCACAGGTACAGCTAAACTAATGGGTTAGAAGCCCTGTTCTGTCACTTACTAGCCATGTGATTTTGGATAAAACATTGATTTTTGTTTGTTTGTTTCTAAACAATCGCTTATATGGAACGTCCTATATGTCAGCACTATTGAAGAAGTTTACAGATGTAAACTCACTTAATTTTTACAACCTGGGGTGAGTACTTTCATTATTCTCCATTTTCCAGATGGGAGCACTGAGGTAGGAAAAGCTAGTAGGCTCTGGAGTGGCTTTGCCTGAGTTTGGATTCCAGATTTGCTGTTCATTGGCTGTGTGTGACCTCAGGCAAAAAACCAATACATCTGGGCTTCCCTGGTGGAGCAGCGGTTGAGAGTCTGCCTGCCGATGCAGGGGACACGGGCTCGTGCCCCGGTCCGGGAAGATCCCACATGCCGCGGAGCGGCTGGGCCCGTGAGCCATGGCCGCTGAGCCTGCGCGTCCGGAGCCTGTGCTCTGCAACGGGAAAAGCCACAACAGTGAGAGGCCCGCGTACTGCAAAAAACAAAAAAAACACAATACATCTTACCTATCCCATCACCATCATTCTAGAGATTTTTTTTTAATACCAAGAGAATGGGAATGACACATATCAGAATAAATAACAAACTTGTAAGTAGAATAAATTTAGTTTTTTAAACAAACTACTACACTCTCCTAGCTTTTCTTACTTTGTAATGTACCAGTAACAATTTTAGCTTGATCTTGCACCAGTATGGACTGGTATTTGGGAAGCTATCTCACTAGGATATCTCTAGAGTATCACTGTAATTATCACTATAGTATGTAGAGAGATAATCATTGCATTGTTATCATTATTGGCCCAATCTGCTAAAAACAAGAAAAAAGAAAAGGCAATATCATTCAGACAAAGAAGCACAAAACCCACCTACTCTTACTTGGAAAGTAATAGTACATATTCCGTAACTTCCCTAATATATATGGAAAATTCTAAATTTAGTCATTCCAGAAAGTACGTATTCACACCATAAATTCCACCTCCCTTAATTTCTGGATACCACAGAGCACGTCTTGAGCAAACACAGCGTATCTGGGATTTGACGTGGTTCTGCTCTGTAGGTGTGTGCCAATCTGTAATGATCCATGGCTGCATACACTGTGCCGTAAGAGCCCAGCTGTCAGCCAACCAGAAAGCCCCAGAGATTCTCTGGACATCTGAAAACACTGCTGTGAGGGGAGGCTCTGCCTGGCTGTTTGGCTTTCTTCCTGGGAAATATGGCCAATTTATCGCTGTCTTGTTCTGATGCCGCGGAAATGTGGTCATCTATTCTTCTTCTCATGGACGCTCCATAAAGTTTTTCACCAAGAATTACTAAATACTCTTGACCTTCATCAAAGAGTGCTCTTTTCCCTCAGACATCTTTCACCATCTGAAAACATGTCAAGATAGGATGGAGACTGTAGAGCTTTCGTTTTTCTTTTAGGGATTGACTGGGCTGCAGGACTTATCTCCTGGGAAAACATTCTTAGCAATGGAACAGATTTGATAGATGTTGCATGTTAAGTAGGTGGCATTTTTAGTGTCTTGTTTAGAAATTGTGAAAAACAGCAGGTCATCTATTGTTGTCATTCCTCAATGTGTTGTAGCTTTTCTTAATTCACCCTTTTTGGAATTTCTTGGATTGTGCATTTATTCGTCGAGCCCTTTTAACATATACACCGAAAGGAAATATGTGGGCGAACGTGGCTCTTAAATTCCCACTGTGGACATCAACGGACATTAAAAAGAATCCATTCATGCCTTGAGATTAATGGCAAAATCAGTGCTTTTCAAAACGATTTTTATTTCCAAGATGTTTGCCTATCAAAACTGAATATGATTTAGTGTAGGTAATTCAGAGTTATGTGTAGAGGGAGTTGAGGTGAAAGGCTTATCAGACTCACACTCCTGTAGTCTGAAACCTTTGGTTTGTGTGCTCTGAAAATGGGTCGGCAAGCATCGTGGTCAGAAACCGTTATGGACTTCTCCATGCACTGGTACAGGCCACAGTCCATATCTTACGTTTCTGTGGTGAGCATAGATAGTTGAGAGTCCAAGAGTCTTTTTAGACTCTTTTTAGTTTTTTACTTTTTACTTTTCCTACTATTCATGAACACTTTAGTTTCATTTCTTTATAAAACTCAATAAAATGTATTCAAACAGGAAGACATTCTGGATCTTCCTTTAGGATCTTAGGTCACATTGGTACCAGTGACAGCCCATGTTGTGCTGCTTTATTACTAGGGCTTTAGTTTTCTAAAATTCTAACAATTTAACTTCTATTATTCTCAGTAGAGAAAACTCTAATCAAGGAGCAAACTGGAAAAAGAGAAATAACTTTGATGGAATAATTTGGACAAAACACAAGGTGGTAAATCGATATATGTTCATAATTCCTTTCATAATTTTTGGCACCAGGCATGTTTCAAGTTTAGAATTATATGACAGTGTGGGGGAACTTAGAAACCAAACATTTCTGCAGCAGAACACACATTCATAAAAAGTGAGATCAATAAAAACGAATGCATTGATATTTCTGCAGGAAAACATGGATCTATACAAACTGGGATAAGGACCAAAACATCATGTTAGTTAAGATCCAGTTTGCTGCCCATGCTTATGAAAAATTTTCTCTTCTCAGACTTTTTTTTGGTTTTTGGATTTCAGAATTATAGATAAGGGATTATGGGCCTATATTAGAAAAGTAATTGGGGTACAGAGAGTGGAGATCAACATTAGTCTTATTTATAGGTTTTTATTGGTATTTTTACCAGGACATAAAATGGGAAATTAGGCATGATATGTATCCACTTGTTTTTATAAAACATCCTAAACCTTCAGATGAATTAAATATGGATGGCGTCCACTGGTTGCCTCCCCTAGTAGAATTGAGTACTCTCTCATTTCTTCTCCCATTATGCTAAACAAATTCTTTCACTCAGTAGGTAACTATTGAACTTGTACTGGGTGCCAAGTACCTGAATTAGGTAATTAAGTAAATGGGGATATAAGAGTAAATATGCCACTTACTTATCACTGTCCTTACTGAACTCATCAGTGAGTAAGAAAAAGGGGCGTTATGCAAGTGTTTGCAAATTAGCAGAGAGACTTGACCTAGTCTTGTGGTTCAAGAACTTCCTGAGAATAGACATTTAGACTGAAATCTGAAGGCTGATGTGGTGCCAGCCAAATGAGGAGGGTAGGGGAGAGGCAGTGTTCCAGGACGTGAACATATGTAATGGACACAGATGGGAGAAATCTCCATAGTGAGTTCCCCAAATCTAGTAAGTTTGGAGCATAGAGAGAAAGATGGACAGTAGCTAGAGAGGAGGGTTAGGGGTCAGAGAGGAGAGGATCATAAGCCATATTAAAGAGTTTGGACTTGTTGGCTACCATGTTGATCTTCTCTACAGATGAGCTGTTCTTTGGACCATATTCTATTCTTTGTATCCCAGAGCTCATCACAAAGACTAGCATGTGGTAAAAGAATATTTATTGAAGGAAGGAAGAAAGGAGAGAAGGAAGGAAGGATGGAGAGAAAGAAGAAAGGAAGAAAGAAAGGAAAGGAGAAAAGGACAGGAATGAATTTAAGAATGGTGACTAAATATAAACATTGAAAAATACTTGAGTATGAGACATGGTGTTAACCATTTTTAAGAGGAGGGTTGGTGGTCTCTAGTCTAAGGTTCAGAATCTGGATTTTTAAATAAAGCTTTGACCTGTTCTATAGCTTCAGGCAAATATCTTTGCTCTCAGGATCTATTTCCTCTTCTGCAAATTGAGATATTTCATGTATCATTTCTCGCTTGGAAATTCAATAATTCTATAAAAAGAGATTTCAAATGAGTGTGGAGGCAGATTTCTGTCATTCAGGGCCCAATTGGTTGCAAATTGCAGTGTGATTCTTGTGGATGCCACATCATGAGGACAGGATTATGGGAAGAGTTTGTTTTCAGGAAGGTATATGCCCACATACATAATCTAAACTTTCTGATTCATCTTTGATTGAATATTCATCCTACTTCTAACAATATAGTAGGAAGAGTTATTTTTCTTCAAATTTATATTCAGTAACGCCCTCAACATTTCTTAAATTACTAGTGTCAGTTGAGACAAGAACAAAACAAGAATGTTAAAAATACATTGTGTCTCTATGCCATTGCCACAAAAACTGAACAGCCAACTTGCCAGCAAAGGCTTTCTTTTCAGGGAAGATAATTTGCATGTGGGGCTTCATTCAAGTACTTTGAAAATGTGTCCAAGGAAACGTAGCAATTGAAATGATTATCAGAAACTGGGTGTATTTCATCCTAAATCACTTATTTCCAAGACACTTTGGGGAAGCTAGAGGACAATCAAGGGAGAGTACTTGGAACCTACTCTTGTCCTCAAACATACACAAAACTTTTGATTATTCCGTAGTTTGTAGTTTGGTCTATGGCAACTTAATCTATTTCCTCATTTTGCTCCTCCAGTGATTGCAGGTAAAATTCACATTATTAGGCTTAGAACTGAGAAGAACCTTTGTGGGTGTCTACATGTAAGGCAATGTTGGTATTCAGTAGACATTGTAGCTGATACTTTGGAGAACAAGTTTGGAAGTCTGTGGAGCCAGTGGGCTTGAACATAATTTTTTTTTTTTTCATTTGTACTTAATTTTTATTTTGAAAAGATACTTTTAGTAATAATCTTCTTTGGTAGAAGTAGACACATTTATTTAACAAAACGTAAATAATTTGTGACTTTCTGTTATTCTTTTTTTTTTGTTTTGTTTGTTTGTTTGTAAAACTCCGCTTTTATTTGGAGAAGTCTCCTTGAAAATGCTTCCTGTTTTTTTTAATTTAATTTTATTTTATTTTTAATTAATTAATTTATTTTTTTAACATCTTTATTGGAGTATAACTGTTTTACAATAGTGTGTTAGTTTCTCCTTTACAACAAAGTGAATCAGTTATACATATACATATGTTCCCATAACTCTTCCCTCTTGCATCACCCTCCCTCCCACCCCGAACATAATTTTTTTGAACTGCTTTTTCCACAAGGGAGATGCAAGAAACGAGGCCAGATCAGTGTCATTACAGGTGCAGACAAATCTCAGTATCTTAGCATTTATGATATGGTTGAAATAGTGAGCTGCTGAGGCAAGAATGGAGAGGTTGAAGTCCAATGTCATCTGCAAGGTCTTGATTGAAGCTGCATGACCCTGGAGAGTTTACGCCATCTCTCTGGGCCTCATTGTCCTCTTCTGTGTGATGAATGAGTCAGACCACAGGAAACCCAGGAAGTCTCAGTTCTAAGATTCTCAAGTCTTATTTCCTACAAACTCAGAAAGACAAATTTATTTACATACAAAATTTTTACAGTAGCTTATTCTGCTTCTGAGGTAAAAATCTTAGAGAGTCAAGCTTATTCTAATCAAAAAAAAATTTACACCTTTTATTTAAGGAAAGACTGTCAATCTCAGTCAAAAGAGGTATAATAGCTTCTAGACCATTCATTATCTTCTTACCTTGGGAGAAACTTTGTTTACTTTCCCCAGTGAGTGTGCTTTTAATCCCAAAGCCCACATGTGATGAATCAAGCACTGTAATTACAAACATATTTGACTGTTTCCTTCACACACACACAATATGTATATACATATAGTGTGTATATATATATGTAATTATATTTACATATTTATATTTGGTTCACTATTTGAAATATTTTTTCACTATTAAGGGCATGGTTTAAGGAATAATGTTTTCAGGCACAAGCATACACAACAATATTATTAGTGTGTGAGAAATGAAAGAGGGACACTGGTACAATCTGGAGTTTCTAGGAAATTTTCTCCAGAAGTCAGCATTCCCTAGAGTAAACTTCCATCTGTCCATGTTAACACTTCACCAGAGACACATCATCCAAGTCTGCTAGACTCAACTCTAGAGGCTTCAACATATCATGACATGATTAGTAGCAATGAATTATTGTTCTGATTTTGTTTGTTTGCTTGTTTCTATGCCGTACTCCTGGTATGATATTTTGTTTCACATTGTACTATTCTGGAGTAGGTGTCTCGATTCCTCTTCTATAAAATGAGAGGAAAATGGGATTCTGCTCACAAAAGAAAGAGGCTGTAAGGAAAACATTTCCAAAGTATTCTTAATTCTCAGGGGAAGGCAATACAAAATATAACTTGTAATTAAAAAAACTGAATCTCCACTGATGACCAGAAAAATTGATGAGGCTTATAGTAAAATACATAAGGGCAGTAAAATGGAAGAAGTATTAATACAAGAGTGAAAAGAACCGATCAGTAGGAGAGAAAAGAGCAGGAGTCTTTTGTTTGTTTTTGAAGTTGTTCTGTTCGTTTTTTTCAAGGAACTGAAGATCAAACGCTGAATTATTACTCTCGGGAATTTTTACGTACTGACAAAATTTGTCTCCCTGTGGGACAGTGCTGTTTGGTGGCATTACCGCAGGATGTGAGAGTCTCTGTCTTGGAGGCTGCCGAGCCTGGCAAGTAGTGACCATCAGCAATTACCATCTGACAGTTATTCTGTGGCTTAAGAAAAAATGGCTCGTGGTCGCAGTCCAATCGCTGTTGGACAGGTATCCACATCATAAGAAACCACCACTAAATGTGGCAGCGAGACGAACTATTATTGGCAGCAAAGAGAGAAGGGCCTGAATCAGCGTTCAGACTTGAGAGCCATGACCATCTAACCTGGTCACTCCAGGTCAGAGCTGAGGGAAGCAGGTTTGTGGGGTAAAATGGGAACAGGAAAGGGCTCATTGCCTGAGAGCCTTTGACAGTCTGCGGACAAAATGATCATTCTAATTTCCAGGCTTTCTTATCTGACACATTTCATGTGCTTAGTTTCATAAAGAAAAGGAAATTCCCTCTTCCTTTATAATGAATATCATATTTAGCAGCCAATTTAAAACTACGAGCAGACCCTACAGGCACTGTTACTACAGAACAGTGTATCTAAGCACTCAGGGCTGTTTTCAGCACAGTCACTGCTGAGAGAGCTCACGTTCTTACAGAACAGCAAAGTGATGGTGAAGAAAAGCAAAGAAATCTATTCCCAGAGTTCCCTCGGCCATGAAAGCGTGCCTCTCGGTGAGCTGGCAAGTTCACGGGCAGTTCCGGCCATCCATCTCAAAGGCAGCAGAAGACCTATGGTGGGTCTATCCAGAGAGCAGAGTCCTCAGGACCTTCTTTTTGCTTTTTGCTTTTTCTTTTAACAGCTTTATTAGAGTATAATTGCTTTACAATGGTGTGTTAGTTCCTGCTGTATAACAAAGTGAATCAGCTGTACATATACATATATCCCCATATCTCCTCCCTCTTGCATCTCCCTCCCACCCTCCCTCTCCCACCCCTCTAGGTGGTCACAAAGCACCGAGCTGATCTCCCTGTGCTATATGGCTGCTTCCCACTAGTTATCTGTTTTATATTTGGTAGTGTATATATGTCCATGCCACTCTCTTACTTAGGACCTTATTTTTTCTTAAACTTGATGTCCTCGTAGGCCCTGGTATCTACTGCAGAGAAGTATAAGTGACTTATTCTTCCAGTAGGAGCTCCTTTTGCTTCCTCCTCTTCTCTATATCTGGTTATTTTTTAAAAATTTATTATTATTTTTTTTTTTGCGGTACGCGGGCCTCTCACTGCTGTGGCCTCTCCCGTTGCGGAGCACAGGCTCCGGACCCACAGGCCCAGCAGCCATGGCTCACGGGCCCAGCCGCTCCGCGGCATGTGGGATCTTCCCGGACCGGGGCACGAACCCCTGTCTCCTGCATCGGCAGGCGGACTCTCAACCACTGCGCCACCAGGGAAGCCCGGGAAGCCCTGGTTATTTTTAATCAACACACAGTTAAATACATCCCTGAATGGAGAGAGCATACTGATGGATCAAAGGTGTTCCAAGGGCATTGCCACCAATATGTCAACAGTGGAATTTACCTGGCCCAAGGGGCCCAACAGTCATTAAACAGGGGAGCAGTCTGGGGCACCAGTGAGCTCCCTAGCATTATAATTAACGCGTTGACCCCAGTAGGGTGGGTGCACCTCCGGCTGGTCAATAAATGAGGTAAATTTAATGGCAGCCTTTGAGGTGAACCAATGTTTCATTCCTTGGCCAAGGCTGAAAACCGTGGCTGGCTGTAGGGGAGCAGAGGGTGACATTTAGGCGTGTGGAGAGGCAGGCAAAATGCTCCTAAAGAGCTTGGAAAATGCTTATAAACATGGTTGAGAAGCGAGGAGGCATTGGAAACAAAAGCAGATATTCCAAACCAAATCTCTGAGATGCAATTATATTTTTCTTTTTTCTTTTTTTTTTTTCTGGAGACAAGCTCTGGTTGAACTGTGTGGTACAACTGCTAACAGCCTTTTGCCAGAAGGAGTCAAGTAAACATGGCAAAAAATGTTTTTCTCCTTTAGGGAATATTGACTTTTCTCTTTCCTGTAACTGTTTTTTTTTTTTTTTTAACCCTACCTGGAAACAGTCACAGTTGTTATAATCATATCCAACTAAATGCATGGAAATGAATTAGCCTTCAAAGGACTTAGCATTAGTACATGGTGGAGTCAACACAGAATAATTAAAAGTTTGTGAGGTTTCTCCTTTTCCTTCACACTGTATTTGCTTAGTTTCTTTGGATAGTCTTAACTTTTGGCATTTAAATTAAAGATGTATCGGCTTTTACACTAAATCAGCTACAGTTTTTTACTACCTTTCAATACAGTTTCAAAGTGAAAGGAACAGAATACAGTTGTAAACAAAAGAACTAGGACTGACACGTTGTAGGCAAATATAATCTAATTGCTAGATGAAATGCAAAGTATCATGACTGAGGGTCGAATTTAATTCCCAATGGCCCACAACACTTAAAATATATTTACCTGTCTTTCCACAACAAAAAAATGATTTCCTTTACTTTTTCATCTTACCTGACTTTTGACTCTCAGAGTTTTCCCTGTAAATGATTTTTAAACTGAAGGAAAGTTATGGGGAAAGCCTCAGTAAACTTCTAGTGCTTTGTTATAACCAAAATCTATATTTAGGAAACATCGGAGCATATATAATCTAATATTTCTGGTCATGTAAATTAGTCATGTAAATTAGTCTTGGCCTCTACTAAACGCTTCAATACTTCCAATTTTATCTGTCTATTTTCTCACAATAATGAAAGTAGAAGTCCTTGCCTTTTCTAAATCCTTCAACTTGAAGCAGGCTAGGAGTTGACAGTGTTTATGCCAATAAAGCATCTGATTAATGCTACTTCTTTTAAAAATCAGCAAGCCGCCTTAAGCCTCCGAAAAGCAGTGTGTTAAAGCTATAATGCAACAACGGTGGGTGGATTGCTTTTCCCCCTGGTGAAGAGCAGACAGGGCTCTACCGGGGAAAGTTCCCACAGTTAGCATTCTTACCTTCAAGGGCCACGTGGGAAAGCGAGTGTAAAAGCTCTAGCCACCACCAGGGGGCGCCAAAGAACAGCAACTGTTTGCATAATAGGCTAAAGGGCACTACCCGAAGGGTAGAAGAGAATTACCCCAAGGGGAAAAAATTGGTACTTGGATCCACCTTGGGCCGTGGCGGAGAAGCTTCTTATGATTTGTGCAGAGTCTTCAATCACTAAAGATAGATGGATCACTGAAATCATATGGCAAACCTTATTTTATAAAGGGGTCTACTGAGATCTAGAGATTAAGGAACTTGTCCAAAGCTCCCACTGGTGGGCTGTGGCAGAACTGGGGCCAGTACTGGCATCAAAACTGACGTCTCTAGATTCTTCCTTCAGAACTTCTTCCGCTCCCCCAAGCTATCTCCTCGCAGGAAAATGCCACAAGGGAAGTCCACACATTGCGTTTGACCTGGTTGCATTGTTCTTTGTTAACACTTTGATGGATGGAAAATCATCTCCTTGCTGAACCTCCAGATTTTAAATGAAAAGATATTGAGAATTTTCCCTTCCTACCCCCTCCGTAGAAATTCTTACAGAAGGGAACAGAATTCACTCTGAGGACTTTGTGTTCTGTTTAGGGAAACCACATTCCTATTGGAGTGTATTCTAATTCTTTCCTCACTTTTTTATCTCTACTTTTCCAGTGAGGGCCAGCTGCAGGATCTTTCTTATTTCTATAGTCAGGACCCTGTTGGCCTCTTGTCAAAACTAACAAAATCACTCATGCCAAAAAATACATTAGGAACTAATATTTAAAAGTATATTAAAATGTCTGTGTTATAATGCATGCTAAAAACCCATTTTCAACTGATACAGATCCAAACTCTCCAGATAAAACCTATGTTCTTGCTTTATGATAGAGCCTCTGCTTTCTCCATAAACAACCGATCTCAGGCCCCTATTATGGATCTAGGTGCAAAGCCCACCTCATAACATCATTCAGAATTGGAATCATAACTGTAACCTTTTAGAGTGTCTATCGATTTTAACATGCCTGGTCCATAGGCGACTTCAGTGAGTCCACTTCTTCCTAATTTGACAGCTGCTTTGCTATGGCCAGAGCCTGGACTAATGAGGTTACAGCTGTCAGCGTTAATCAACAGACCCAAATATGAAGTAAGAATTGGGTAGCTGGTTTCAGTTAATTTGTGCAAATGTACAGATTGGGTGGGCAATATTTACACTGGTGGCTCAAAACAAACTTTCAGGAATTGAGCCAAGTATGATCTCACCAGTTTTCAGTTCTACTCTGGGGAGATAAGGCACAAATTACAGAAACAGGAGACGGAATACAAAAAAGTTCAGAACTCTGAACTACCCATGAAAAGCCCATTTATCTCTAGCATATTTTCCTCTTAATCGAGGATCTAATTTAATTTCCAAAGTAATTTCCAATACTTGAGTCTGGTCATTCCTGAACAAGTTCTCAAACCGTCCTGATGATTCAGCTTGGGATTTGTGCGTCTTTTACCCTTGCCATGGGGTTACCCTTGCCATGGGGCTTTATGTAAGAGCTACCCCTCCCCCGATCTGCGCACTTATGAGAGCATATCCAGAGTGAGTCCCTGATTGCTGCACATCCATTTTGTTATGAAAACATCATTCTATTAATATAAATACAGGCTGCATTTGCCAGGGCTAACTAGAACAGGTGCAAAGTCTTTAGATGCTTGCTGGTACTGAGAAATGAAAAGGGTGGACAAACAGTTTTCTGTGGTGGAACTGCTAGTGTCAATGTAACATTCATCTCTCTTGCATTCCTTGATGTTCATGGAAGGTAGCCCGGGAAACTCAATCCGACCAGCTTGTAGTGTGGAGAGGGAGGAAGGAGGAAGAGAAAGATAGCGATGACATGGTCTCTAGGATTCTGTTTATGCAAATACTCTCCTCTTGATCTGGGGCTCACATGGGTTACGTACAGAGTGCTTTCTGTCAAATCTCCTGCTGCGAGTTACAGGATGCTGCCAACATAAATATTCTGCTGATGCTGAATTTAGAAAACAGCTTAAAGACTCCTGATGTTTCTGTCCTTCCTCTTTTTTTTTTTTTTAATGTTATCCATGTGACTGGCACTGTGTTGCTGGTGGTTTCAAATTCACTTTGTAGTTTTCCAGGCAAGAGAAAGTCGTCGCTGAAAGGCACATCTGGGTTCTTGTCCCTATCGTTAGACTGATCTCAAGATTTCACTTGGTTTCATGGTGTGAAAACCTTAAATGCATATGCCATTTGTGGAATAGTCTTAATAAATAAACAATAAATTCTCTATATGATAGTTGTGGATCTGAAGTATGGGATTTTACACTTTTGGGGATCCTATCCTCAGAAGTGAGTTCTTAAGGGTTTGAGTGTGTCATATATATATATATTTACACACACGACACACACACGCTCATATATAGTAGTTTGGGATTAATTGTTGACAATTCCATCATGATAGCCCTTCCTACAGTGGTAGGCAGAATTCTAAGATGACTCCCAAGATTCCTGTTACTTGGGGTACACATCCTATAAAGTCTCTTCTCCTTGAGTATGGGTAAGACCTGTGAATGTGATGGGATATCATCCCTGAGATTATCTTGTGTTCTATGGCAGAGGGGAAGGCATTTTAAAGATGTAATTAAGGTTCTTAATCAGTTGACTTTTAATTAATTAAAAGGGGGATTATGTCAGTGGTCTGACCTAATTGAGTCTTTTAAAAGATGGACTGGGGCCTGCCCTGAGGTCAGAGATTCTCCTGCTGGCTTCCAAGGCATCAGCGACCATGTTGTGAGAGAGCCCACGAGAGGCCGAATGGCAAGAGCTACTGGGACCTGCAGGAGCTGAGACAGACCCTCAACTGCCATCTAGAAAGAAACAAGGACCTCAGTCCTACAGCAGCAAGGAACTGAATTCAGTCACAACCTTGTGAGCTTAGAAGAGAATCCTGAGCCCTAGATGGGATCACAGCCCTGACAGGAACCTTGATTTTGGCCCGGGGAGGTCTGGAGCAGAGAAACCAGTTGAGCCGTGAAATGCTAAATGAGTGTCACTTTAAGCAGCTAAGTTTATGGTAATTTGTTTCACAGTAATAGAAAACAAATAAACCCAAGTTCAGTACAAATTGCATCTAGGCTTTGAGTATCAATAGGAAGGGCATTCTCAAGAAAGGGGAAAGTGTACCCGTGCTGTGCATTGCACAAATTACCTGCTACCAAGAACATCCAGTTATAAATGGTGGCAGTGGCTGTTACACTCTTCTTATCAAATGTCTCATTTTCTTCTCTGCCTTAGGGTTAGTAGCTACTCTTTCATTATTTCTCAAAAGGGAGAGGAGTTTGTCTGAATTCTGACTGAAGGCTTCAAAACACAACATCATAATCAAGATGCATCATAGTTTTGTTATGGTATTAAATAATTATTCATGAGGATTCCCAGCTTTTTCTCTGTGCTGCCTTCCAAGAACAGTCTGGCTTGGCTCTAATCTTTTGGCTTTATAATAAAGAAGTAGAAGAAAAGGGAAAGGAAAGGATGGCAGGAGACACACACACCAGGGTTGGATATTTTGTTTGGGGGAATTTGTCATGGCAGGGACCTTTCTGACCATGAAACCAGGAATCCCATACCACTGGTCCAAGGAGCATCATCTAGGGTGTAGTTGGGATTAATAAACAATTTTTAATTAACTGCACTAAACAAAGACATAGATGGCAGACAAAAAGGGGGGTTTTAAAGAGGGATTTTCTGCTTGGCAAATCCCCTTCATGGTATTAAAAACTGAAAAAAATGACTGCAAAATTTTTGAAATGACTTTTGTGAACTGTTCTTTGAACTCTGACTCCACTCAAAGTCTGGATCATGGGGATCAGAGATTTATAAACATAAATTGGGCACAAAATCTTCAGTGCTTATGACATGCCTGGCATTGGGTCCTTATGCTCACCATGATGTTTAAGATGCAGGTCCTGCCCTAGTGCTTCTGGTGTCGTGGGAGTTCGTACCAGGAGATCCACCTTCACCTGTTTTTCCTAAGAGTAGCAGGAGAAGGGCCAACTTGGACAGACCCACAGGCTTCAGCACAGGCTTCTCCAGCCACACCGTGGGTAGGACGTGCAGTAGGCCTGCAGCCTAGCCATGACCAACTGGTTCTCCTGAGCAGAAGTGAAACAGAAGAACCACCCAAATTTTTCTTTACTACAATGAATCGTTGATGTTCTCAGCCCTGATTTCATCCCACGATTTACAAATCCAATTTAAGTACTACTATTCTGAATCACATAGAGGAATGTAAAGCTTTAAGGAGAAAGGAGAAAGCATGGTTTATATCTGTAGTGATTTTTAAATAAATCACCAACATACAAAGCTTGAGTAGTGACATACGAAAATGGAAAGCTGCTCATTCTTTTTAGAATAAATGTTAGCAAACCACAGCCTGTGGGACAAACCCAGCCCGTCCCCTGCTTTTGGAAGTAAAGTTTTATTGGAACCAGGCCATGTTCACTTGGTAACATGGTGCTTACGGCTGTCTTTTTTGTTTGTTTTTTTAATTGAAGTATAGTTGATTTACAATGTTGTGCTAGTTTCAGGTGTACAGCACAGTGATTCAGTTATACAAATAATATATCTATGTGTCTATATATATCTATATCTATGTATCTATATATCTCTACATCTATCTACTTTTTCAGCTTCTTTTCCCTTATAGGTTATTACAAAATATTGAGTACAGTTCCCTGTGCTATACAGTAGGTCACTGTTGGTTAACTATGTTATGCATAGTAGTATGTATATGTAAATCCCAAACTGCTAATTTATCCCTCCCCCGTTTCCCCTTTGGTAACCATAAGTTTGTTTTCTATGTCTGTGAGTCTATTTCTGTTTTGTGAATAAGTTCATTTGTATCTTTTTTTGTTTTTTAGATTCCACACATAAGTGATATCAAATGATACTTGTCTTTTTCTGTCTGGCTTACTTCACTTAGTATGATAATCTCTAGGTCCATCCATGTTGCTGCAAATGGAATTATTTCATTCTTTCTTTATGGCTGACTGATATTCATGCTATAATGGCAGAGGTGAGTAGCTGAGACACAGACCACCCAGCAAAGCCTAAAGTATTTCTACTAGTTCCTTTAGAGGAAAGTGTGCTGACCCGTTTAGAAAGACTTCCCTTATTTTTGCTGTCATGGAAGCCATAGGAAAAAAATCTTTGTGGCAGGAGAGTATGGTCATTTAGGAAGATTTAGGGAAAGAAGATGTTTATGTGGATCAATTTGTAAAATGTCTAGCTCTAAAAAAATATTAGCAGTTACTGTGCTTTCTTATAACCAAGCTAAGTATTTTGCAAGCATTACTATATTGTTTCCCATAATAGCTCTATCAGGTCCTGTTATTCCCATTTTACTGATAAAAAAGTCGAAGCTTTTTTATCAACAAGGAACTGGTAAAAGACTGTTTGCATCTGGGATTCAAGCCCATGTATCCATGTCTGTTTGAATCCAGAGCCTGTGATCTGAATATCATGCTACCATGATATCAAAGGTGATAACTACTGGTGTCTCCTACACAGGCAATGAAAAGAGAAGAAAATCTTCCTAATTTAAGTCAAATGCATATTTGGGGATTAAAAATGAGTAATATAAAAACAGTGTGGAGTAAAAGATTTATTTCACCTGCTAATATGCCCTTAACAATATAGCAGCTTTTCAGTATGTCTTGCCTGAACCTTCCTATTTTTATTTCCTGTCTTTGAGGAATAAGAGCCATTCATCGACGTAGTAAACATTTACTGAGTAGTTACTGTGTCAAGGCACCCCTCAGCCATGGAAGACGGTCCTTTTCTTCAGGTGGAATTATGTTTACTCACATAAACTTTTATTTTCACCCTCAGGACAAGGAGAAGATGGTGTTTGCCAAACCGACACATTTGTTAGGCAAAAATTTCCAGCTACAAAAAGGCGGATACCTTTTTGAGGCCACTTTAGTGAGATCCATGTGTCAAGGAGTATCCTCCTTTATGTGTGTTAGTCTCCTCTGCCTAACCTAGGAGGTCAAGGTGAAACCCTTAGTAAATGGTCCTAGAATTGAATAGGGTTGGCTTGCCTGCGAATAAAACAAGGCTTTTGTTACTAAGGTTTGGAAAGTCTCTGAAGGCCATTGAAAACCAGGGATCATGGAATATCAATTGAAACTCTTTTTTTTTGTTTGTTTTTTGCATTACAAGATTGCAATTCCTCCCTGAAAATATGTTTAGAGCAGTCATTCTCAACTGGGGGTAAGGTGGGTGGTTTTACCTCTCAGGGGATATTTGAAAATGTCTGTAGACATTGTCACAACCCTAGGGAGAGGGTTCCTGGCATCTAGTGTGTAGAGACCAGGGATGCAGCTAAACATCCTACAATGCATAGGATGACCCTCAGCAAAGAATTATCTAACCCATAATGTTAATAGTGCAGAGGTTGAGAAACTGGGGCTTAGAGGTTTTATTAGCTTCTGAGGGCACTAGAACACTTCTCTTGCCTAGATAGTCATGTAGGTAGGCGAAATCAAGTCCACTTTGCTTGGGAAGAAGCTTATGTAACAGCAGAATGTAACCCACAATTGTGTTACTACCACTGACTTATTTGTTGGCATAGAACAAATTTTCAGATCCATTTTATTACTTATTATTAGAATTTATGTTCCTGTCTTAGGCCTGCTGTAACAAAGTACTACAAACTGGCTAGTTGAAACAACAGAAATGTGTTGTCTTCGAGCTTCTGGTGGTGTGCTTGTCATCTTTGACTTCTCCCGCACCATCCTGATCTCTGCCCTCATCTTCACATGGCACTTTCCGTGTGTGTGTGTGTGTGTGTGTGTGTGTGTGTGTGTGTGTGTCCACTTTCCCCTTTTTATAAGGACACTGGTCATACTGGATTAGAGCTCACCCTAATGACCTTATTTTAACTTGATGACCTCTGTAAAAGACTCTATCACCAAATAAGGTCGCATTCTGAGGCACTGCGAGTTAGGATGCCAATCTCTCTCTTTTTTTTTATTTTTTATTTTTTTGGCGGTACGCGGGGCTCTCACTTTTGTGGCCTCTCCCGTTGCGGAGCACAGGCTCCGGACGCGCAGGTTCAGCGGCCAGGGCTCACGGGCCCAGCCGCTCTGCGGCATGTGGGATCTTCCCAGACCAGGGCTCGACACTGTATCCCCTGCATCGGCAGGCGGACTCTCAACCACTGCACCACCAGGGAAGCCCTCTCTTTTTTTTTTTTTTTTTTTTTTGGTGGAGGGAGCAATTCAACCCGTATAGCACCATAGGCCGATCCTATTTTAGAAATAGCCAGTTCAGTAGTTATGCATTTCCACAATTTACTGAGTGTCCACTTTCCTTTTGAGACTCGAGAAAGGCAGATATTTCGAAAAGACTGAGTAGGAGAGATTTAAATGAATGTTCCATGGTCAAATGGTAAAACTGATATGAAAACGAAGTAGCGTTCAGTTCATTCATGGCACCTTTCTCTTCCACAATAAGTGATTTTAAAACTCCTTGTAAGTATTCAGCAATGTCTAGTATACAAGCAATAAAGAAGAGGTTTGCTTGCAGAAAAGCTGCATTTCTCCTGAAACTGAATCTGAGCAATTTCATTTTGTGCTTAAAGAGAGAGAGAGTCGGGCAGACTTGTTCCTCTTATCGCCCACTTTCCTAAACGGTCTCCCCTCAGCTTATGGTCCCCTTTGGTCAGTGGGAGGCTTCAACAAAAGAGCCCAATGTGCTGGCCGCAATTCTGCCACCCCAAAGTGACCAGCCCAAATTACCTGTGACCTTTCCCAGGAGTGTGAACAGAAAAACCTTCTGGAAAGAGGGAGCGATAAAGAAACTTGGACTTCATTCTTTCATGGGTTTGCTCATAGGAATGTTTATGGGCGAGACACTAAGAATAAACCCAGTTACTGAAGAGGGAGCTGGGAAGTTGACAAGCATGGCTAAACCCAGCAGAGAAATTCGATGAGGAAATTAGATGCTGTGTCGATGGTGTGTAGTGATTAGTCTTCTGAAAGCCAGGATTATTATATAAGTAAGTGGGGGAAGGGCAGCTTATTGTGTCCAACAGATCCTGTTTATACAGGTATTCTTCCAGCTAATTAGACCCATCAGGCTGCATTTGTATATGTTTCTCACGAACCCTTTTCCATGGTGTACTTCAATGAGATGAAACACCGAAGCAGCAGCATGTTCCCCTGAAAAGTAGATCTCAGCAAAAGGAATTAGGATTAATAAAAATGTACAGCTAAAATGTATTCCTGTAATAGGGTAATCCAATGCATTTTAAACTTTATGTATTCATTATTAATTAAGCCAATGCATTTAAAACTTTGTATATTCATTATTAATTAAGGCAATGCATTTTACACTTTATATATTCATTAATATTTGGATTTGAGTGTACCTATGGCAATGAAGAATCCTGGTCGTACAAACATATAACACAGAGGAAAAGAGATGCATTAAAACTCTCCCCCAAATGAGCATATAAAAATCTTATTCAGTGACTTCTATCCCAAGCAGCACGAACAGCTCATCTTTGCAACCTCCAATCCTCATATAATTGTTCATTCTGAAAGGCTTTTCTAATTTTGCTTTTATTCAATTGATCTAATGAGATAATATGTAATGAGCCTACCTAGTACAGTATCTGGCACATAATAAGTGCTCAATAAAGTGGAGTATCTTCTCCTCGTTTTAATTCCTGTCTTCACCCCAGCTCCCACTCCTGTGGTGACACTTGGAAAGCAAAGGTACCATGTGTTGGCAAGAAATGGTGTAAAAACTCACATCTGGGCTGTGCACACCGTGTGACTGTGCTGGTGCTTTGCTCAGCACCCTCTGCACCGTCACATGCAGCCAGACCAGCTGCAGATTAAATGGCTTGTTTAAACTGCGGTAAACAAATTTTATATGTGGATTTCTTTGACAGCCGTTATGACCCTTTTGTGGGAAAAACTCAACCTTAGCAAAGTAAAAATTCAAGTGAGTGCAAGTGTGGTCCATGTTTCCGATTGTACAGACCAATTTTTCTGTCCCAAGTTGTGAGATGCAGGGAGAAAGCATTTTCCTGCCTAATTTCAAGCATGCAACTAGCAAAACTATTTCTTGGGGTGTCTCCTCAAACAATTTAATCCTTGATTTTTTAAAATTATGCACTTCAGGGCTTCCCTGCTGGCGCAGTGGTTGAGAGTCTGCCTGCCAATGCAGGGGACACGGGTTCGTGCCCCGGTCCGGGAAGATCCCACATGCCGCGGAGCGGCTGGGCCCGTGAGCCATGGCCGCTGAGCCTGCGCGTCCGGAGCCTGTGCTCCGCAACCGGAGAGGCCACAACAGTGAGAGGCCCGCGTACCGCAAATAAATAAATAAAATAAAATTATGCACTTCATATAGCCTGTAGTCATTGCTTTAAATGAACTACAGCTGGCTCTCCGTATCTGTGGGTTCCTCAATTCGTAGATTTCACCAATGAATCAAATATTTGAAAAAAAATTCCAGAAAGTTCCAGAAAGGAAAACCTAAATTTGCCGGGTTCCAGGCAATTGTTTACATGGCATTTACATTGTATTTACAATTATTTACTTAGCATTTACATTGTATTAGGTATTATAAGTAATCTACAGATGATTTAGATTATACTAGAGGAGATGCATAGGTTTATGCAAATACAATGCCATTTTATACAAAGGATTTGAGCACCCGTGGAGTTTGGTAGATGTGGGTGTCCTGGAAACAGGGGATAACTGTATTTGTTTTTGCACGTTATTGTTTTTTTAAACAATATACCCACCAGGTTACCCAAAGGAGAAGGAATGTAGACTAGTAAAATTAATTTTCTGGAGCTTAATTAGCTAATAAGGACAACTATACACAGAGACTTCCCTAATCTCTTTGTGTTGAAATTGCATGCAGTTGGTTTAGGGACCATCACTGGGTGATAGATGTCATCACCATCACAAACAGAATTTTCTCTTCTTTCCTAAATACAATCCGATATTTTGTATATACAGTGAGAAATGAGGCACCCCCCGCCAAAAAAAAACCACAAGGAGTTTCTTACTAATGCTGATGTGTTATTTAAATGAAGTTAGCTTGTTTAATGTGCAGTATACTTGATGTATGCTCTACAGATCTTATGAATGCATGCCACTTGCAATAATAATAGCACTCAAGTTGCACATACTGCAAAGAACTTCTTAGTTCTTCACATATCTTTACTCACTTTTTCTTTAACGATCTGATGGGCAGAAAATATTTTTAGTCCCATTTTACAGATTAGGAAACTGAGGACCAAAGAGCTTAAGTAATTTTCCTAAAATCACACAGCTAGCAAGTGGCAGAGCTCAGATTCAAGCTCAGGCTCCAGATCTCATGCTCTTCAACACTACTTCTTAATGAAAAAAAAAAAAAAAAAAAAAAGAAAGAAGGAAAGAAAAAAAGAAAGAAAGAAAGGAAAAGAAAAGAAAGAAAAAGGACTTGTAATGGAAGAAAGATCTCAAAAGAAGAATAGTCCCAAATCAACTAAGCTTTCACTTTAAGAAATTAGAAAAAGAAGTGTATAATAAACCCAAAATGAAGAAAATAATTAAAAGAAAAGATCAGAAATCAATGAAAGTGGAAGCAGAAAACAACAGAGAAAATCAATAGACCAGCTTAGACATGAAACTAGACAAAAGAGTTTGGGTCTATTTATGCATTGCATTCAAATAATTGATTTTCTTTTTTAATTCTTAAGGTAGTAAATTCATTTTTAGAATCTTCATATAATATTAGCCCTTGCACATCATATTGAGTCACTGTATTTATAAACTACTTAGAAGTTTATATTATAAGCTTGTAATGAGAGTGTTTTTTAGCCCAACAATTTTATATTTAAATAAAAAACATGTATTTTGAATATGTATTAAAATTTTGTGCACACCCTTTCTCCATTTAACAGTGGTTTCACATATTGCTGAATTAATTGTTTTAGGCATAAAAATAATCAGCTTTTGCTGAAGTGAACATCTTGCCTCACAAAAGATGTGGAAGAAGTACAGTGCCATTGAATTAGTCACGAATGCTTGCTTTGTTTTTCTTGCAAACTCTGCCAAACCAGAAGTGTTTCAGGGGTTTATTTTACCTTTAAATGGAAGGACCAATTCCTCAGAGGGAAATTATATTTTGCACATTACTGTTAAAAATTATGTTTATTTTATTTTATTTTTGCATCAGAAGTATTGTGACAAAACAGTTTTCTCTTTGCAGTCATTATTTGCCAAGATAGCCTTGAAAATGTTGCTCATTTTCCTTTCTGAGGACTCTGTTATTTCAAGTATGTTTTCTCTCTCTCTCTCTTTTTTTTGCCAGCTGTGCAAATTTTCGTAAAACAGCTTCAATATGAATCTTTTATGACTGTTCTTCAGTCATCTGAGTTATACTAAGCACGAAAGACATAAGAGATATCCACTTTGGATACTGGCTCAGAGAGAGGAGAGCATGCTATCTACACAAAGGAAACTCAATCCTCTAACAGCTAATTAAAAAAGCATTACTTTCCACAAGGGCTGACCTCCAGCCATATAAAGGATAAAGATGGCTGTCTGTCAATCATGTTTACCTAACAAATTCTGGCACGGGATCATGATGAATGGACAGATCTAAAAAGGGACGATATTGCTCAGAACTCCTAGGTACTCTTAATACCACCTTTAAAGAGGCAGAAGACTTCATCAGTAATTTGAAACCCCTGCCTCAGTGCTAGGGATACACCAGGGCTAAATTTGCCGAGGACGGCAGATACCAGATACAAGAAAGTAGGAGAAACATATTTTCACATCTGCAAGGATTTTGATGTAAGGGTACTTAAGATACCATAGTGAGTTCACGTACCTTAAAGTTTTTATTCAGATATTTTTAAAACTTTTCAATCACTTACTTAAGGGTAAACCAAAGACCTAACAGTAAACCAATTTGTTTTTCCCTTTAGTTACCCCGAAAGCAACCAGCAGGAAGCTGTATTTGAAATCATTCAGTTCATCCCCGTTTTCCTGCAAGAAAAAGCAATATCCTCTTCTCCTTCCGTCGTAAGAGTACTCAGAGAAGGTGAGTCCTTGGTTTACTTTGCTGTACTACTATAGAGACTGTAGGTTTTTACAGCCCAGATATTTCTCCTAAGACTAAACTACCATTTTCTACCGTTTTCAAAGCAGCATTTCATTTTGCCCTTCATTAAAAAAAAAAAAAAAAGAAAAAGGCAGCAAATCTTTACCATCAGCCATAAAATATCCCTTCACAACTTTCTACTCTGGGGACCACTTTGAAGAGAACCCTGGGAAAGAAAAAGTTCACGTGTGGGAAGTGTAGGGGACCTGGATTCTCTCTATCGAAGTAAAGGTACGGCTGTCTCCGCACGCTTTCTGACCCGTGCGTTTCAGCACAGTCGTTACTTCATCGAGGCTGTCCTTGTCACTCTTGCTGAGCTTACCTATCCGCCTTAATACTGACTTTGGACCTCAACAGGGAAAGCTGATTTTTCATCATTAATCATAATAATGGAAGTAGCAATAATCCTTCCAGACACAGTGCCTGGAGAATAGGAAATATAAATTTATTTGCTATTTGGATGGTTTTTACCTGCACTTTTGAGCTCCAGGTGTACCAAGATGGTACAATGGCAAAGAATAATCTGAACAAGTATGGTGGTAGGACATCTTTATGGTTCTGACTACTTGGGGTTCTATTTATGCTTTTTGATTTATTTTATTTGGTTGAGACTGTGATCCATCATATCTCTTTTTTCTTTATCATCTTTGTGCAGATTATTATTGATTCATTTCTCTCATTTATATAACCTCTCAGGACCTCAGTTTATCACAAGTAATACCATCGTAATAACAGTACTTTCTCATAGGATTGTGGTGAAGATTGCAAAGATTGATGCAGTGCTTGGACAATTTCTAATACATAATAAGCACTGTAAATATCATTATCAAGAGCTAACCATCCATTTAATGTTGTAATAATATCATTCAAAAGTCCAAACAGTTGATAAAAATACAAAATTCTTTGAAGTTAATTTCTACTTTTTTTCTCCATTTCATTTGTCATATGTGTGCCTCTTTTCCTCCCCTCTGAGTGACAGTCTAGTATAAGTAGTTATTCCTTGGTCAGGAACCCTCTCAGGTGTATGCTCCTTCATAATCTGCAAAACTACATTATCCCAGTTCTTGCAATGCATTTATGGGACACATTCAGGTAATCGTTTTTTAGAGTCAGATTATCACACCTATTTTCTTCTGCTTTGCTAGATTTGCAGTTCTTTGAAAAACATTATCAGGCTGATTTGGTTTATTGATCTCACTCATCACATTAAAATTTTACTTAATTCAGTGGTTTTGATCCTCATAAATAAATTTTAGGTAATGAGTTTTAATATATTTCCAACTTTTTGTTTATAATTTTAAAGGCCATGACTTGTTACATGTCCATTCTCCTTTAAGTGGAGAATGAATCAGTGGTCTTTTTTCCAATTGCTAGTAAAAGATTATGTTGTAATTACCTAAATATTCTGATTGATGAGATTATAGCTCTTTTTAAAAATTCTTGCATGTCCACAAACCCATTATTTTAGTGTGCAAGGAAATGAAGATATCAGGGAATCCTACTTAGTGACGTGAATTCAGTGTCATCTTGGGACTGTGTGTGTGTGAGATTTCCTTGCTGCTTCTAAGAAGGGAAAGAAATTTTCTATAATTTGTGACATATTAATGATGCCTCATTGAAATACATCTGTAACTTGTAATGTTTAATAGTGAGAAAGTTTAATTTGCCCTTTCTTTTACTCATATTATAAAAAAGAAGAATATTTGAGTTGAGAGAAACTGAAATGCTAAGCAGGGAATATTATGTGGCTCCTTCTTTTTATTTGCTTTCCATGAGCTTTACCCTAAAATTCCTCTAAATGTCTGTCTTCATAACAGCTTTTGGCACTGTTATTTTTGGGTGACCTAATAAAGAATGCAACACAAGAAAAAAGGGTAAGGGCTTTGGGCCCTGTGGACAAATATCTGCAATCAATCATGAAATTTACAACAGATACTAAAAGGAGAAGCGATTTTACAGAGAAATGATCTAGAATGGCATAATGTCATCATAGGAAAAGACTCTAAATGGCATTTAATTCCAGTGTACTCCAGAAGTGCAACTGATATTTCTTAAATCATCTGCATGTAATTTAAAATGAAGTCACTCCTTTGAGAATGGTGAGAAACAAAGCTGTCTCCTACACAAAACTTCATGGTAGAACTTGCTTAACCTCAGAAAGGCCATGGTAGAAGACATTTTGAAGTGTTCAATCAGTGGCTTGTAGACTTCAAAATCAAAGAGTTTCTTTCCATTACATGCAGCTCTTACATGTTATGACCATCAAACACCATATTAGAGGGGTCAGGGAAAGGGTAGGTCAGTTGTCCAGGTGAAACTTCCAAGAAGGGGAAATACAGTATGGCAGAAAGTGGACTGGCTATCAGACAACCGATAAGTTGGCCATATAGACATATGTAATGTATTATTGAAAAATGTTAAATGAGGCCTCAAGACTGCCACAATTCAAAGAGAGCTGTGAGAACATGAAGCAGCATTTTCCCTTTTTAGTTCCATGGAAAATTCCCAAATACTGACAGAAGTTGATAGACTAGTATAATGGATCCTTTTAGTATCTATCAGTTGGCTTCAACACAGGACGAGTCTTGCTTCATCTCTAACTTCATTCTTGAAACAAACTCCAGACATCGTAGCACTTCATCTTTAAATACCTTCTTACTAACATGTAAGGACTATTTGATGTTTGACATTGCCACAATACCACTATCCCTCTGAAAATTTTAACTTTATTTCCTTAATATCATCAAATATCCAGCCAGTGCTTACATTTCCATGATTGTCTCATAAGTTTTTTTTTTTTGGAGATAGCACATTTGAATTAGGATTCAAAGTCCATGAATCAGAGTTGGTTGATATGTCTCCTCAGTCTCTTTCAATTTATAGCACGCCCCTTCGTATTTTCCCTTTTTGTAAGTATTTGTTGAAAAAACTGAGATATTTTTCCTGTAGTTTCCCACATTCTGGATTTTGCTGATTTTGTTCCTGTTTAATAATTACTCTGTTCTCCCATAAACTGACAATAAGTTTTAATGGCTTGAGTAACACCACATTTTCAAAGAAGCTGGCCCCAAACTAGCCCTCTTAACCCTTCACTCACAAAGAGGGTCACAAGAGTAAGAGTTAGAAGTGGGAGATGATGTTCGAAAAGAGGAGTTGGTATGCTATGAGTCCTGTTCACCTCAAATCAAGAGGAAATGGCCTTCAGGAGACTGCTTCTCAAGCTTAATATAAGCCCCCTGCAGGGACTTCCCTGGCAGTCTAGTAGTTAGGACTCCATGCATTCACTGCCGTGGGCCCAGGTTCATCTCTGGTCTGGGAACTAAGATCCCGTGAACCAAAAAAGTAAAATAAAATTAAAAAATTAGCATCCTGAATTTAGTCAGTGTTGAGCCAAGGAGAGCTGGCTGCATTGAGATTTGCACTCCAGAGGTTTGTCAGACTAGAGGATGTGTGAGGTCATCTTGTGGACCATAAGTGTGAAAGGGTGGCATAGGATTAGTTTAGATTCTAGCAAGAAGGCTACCAGAAAGAAGGCACTGGAGGCCCATGGACAGGAGGAACAAGAGACTGAACAGAGTACAGATGGATTTGCCCTTGGTAACAGAACGTGAAGGAGATGTCTGAAGGCTTTGATGTGCTGTGGTTTTTAGGTTTTTAGTTCTCTCAAGAACCAATGAATGTTCCTAGGAGTACGAGTCAGATCCTGCCTTCTGTCTATTTCACTGTCCAGTGAAGGGGAGCAGCTGAATTGGAGAAGCAGAGTTGAATCTTTGTGGTTGGAGCACATAGGAAGAAAGACAAAAGTTACAAGAAATGGACTCATTGCTTAAATGCCTTCCGTACAACTCCAAGTCATGACAATGGTCTACAAGACTGTCAACATTTTCACCTCAGCGTCCTCCAGTCCTCATGGCTATTACAATGGCTTTTGCTCCATTTTCTTTTAAAAAATACTAGGTTGCTCAAAGCTCAGAACGTTGGCACTTATTGTTGGCTTGTTAATAAACATTTTCTAAAGATCTTTGCATGGCCACTTACTTCTAATCACTTGGGGGAGATCTCTGCTCAGAAGTCATTTTTTTAAGAAAGGCCTTACAATAGCAATCTACAGCAGCCCCTTCCTCCCTTCCCCAGTAAGGATCTCCCACGTTATCGTACATTGCTACCTGAACTGAATGCTGGTTCTTTGGTTCACTCCACCCCAGTTGTAACTAGAGGAGGTCCGTTATGGACAGGAACTCTTGCCTACATCACCAGCAGCTATTACAACATGCCTGACATGAATAGTTGCTCAAGAAATATTTGTTAACTACTCATACTTTAATCATGTCTGAATTAAATCTTAATTATTGGTATCACTTCAGAAGTGCTTTGCAAAATTTATTAATGACCATGAAATTGATCTCTTTTGCGTTCTTTGGAAGGAAAGAATATACAAATTGCTTAAGTTTTATTTAATTTACTCTAAGACATAGGTCTTAGAATTTCAAAAATTGAAGAGAAAAATCAACCTTCTTATTTTACAAATGAAAGAACTGAGAGAGGATAAGTGCCTTATCCAAAGGCATAGAAAATCCATTAGAATATAGTTTTTTAAATCAAATGAACTATCTACCATTTCTTTTATTTGAATTAAATGTGTTTTATTAATTAGATTGTAAGCTTTTTGTTGATTCACTGATTTATACTTCTACCACTGCTTCTATCCTATTGCTGGGAATATATATTGTCTTCAAAAAATACAAGTTGCTCAGTTGATTTATTGAAATATCAGAATACCTCTTAAAACAATATCAAGATAAATTACATTACAAAAAAATGTGATTTTTATACAAGTCTCTCCTTCCAACATTTAAATATTATTACAATGATAATTATTTTAAGTAAAATATTTTATATTCAGAACGGTCTTTACATGAGTGTGTAATGCCAAGGTATTCAAGAAAACATTTACCCAGAGTTCTGTTTTTGCTATTTGAGCCATGGTTTTCCCATTGGGACAAATAAAGGAAAATAAAGAAAAACTAGTTTAGAAAATTATTTTTATTATAAGACATATAAAACATCAAAAGTGGGCTTCCCTGGTGGCGCAGTGGTTGAGAGTCCGCCTGCCAATGCAGGAAACACGGGTTCGTGCCCCGGTCCGGGAGGATCCCACATGCCGCGGAGCAGCTGGGCCCATGAGCCATGGCCGCTGAGCCTGCGCGTCCGGGGCCGGTGCTCCGCAACCGGAGAGGCCACAACAGTGAGAGGCCCGCATACCACACACACACACACACACACACACACACACACACACACACACACACAATAATAATAAAAAAAATTTAAAAAAAAAACGAAAAAACATCAAAAGTTCTGAATAATTCTTTGCTAACGATGAATTTAATTTAATGGAATTAGTGTCACTCTCAGGGTTGATTTGTAGACCTGATCTATCATGAACTAGCTGTGTAATAGTGGGCTTAAGGCAACTCTATGTGCTTTTAATTTCTCATCCCTACTATTTCTATGCAGAGCTGAGTGGGTAAAATAAGATAATAAAAGTAAAAACAAGTTTGAAATGATAAAAGTCTGTTGATACAGAAGGTTCTATGTGGCTACATGAATTTCTCTACTTAACAGCAGAAAAGAAAAAGTCATACTCCAGCAACTATCAACTATTTAGAATTGTACATCTCAAAAGGGAAAGAACATTCAAAGTGTCTGTATGCTCAAGTGTCTTTTACAACAAGTTTCCTAAAGTTGAAATGTATACTTGGTGATACCTGAGGTGCCTTTAAATGGTACATGAGTGAATGTTCTTAAGTTATGTGCTATTTTAAACTATTTTAGAAAAAGATAAAGCACCAAGACATCAAACCTTTAATAGGACAGATATTATTGATTTCAACAAAATTTATTTAATCAAAAAAGTTATCATTTTAATGTAAAACGTGGTACATAAATATAGTGAATTAATGATATAAGATTTTAAATTGACTAAAGCTGGGAAAATGCTTTTCTACAACCATCTATGAAGAATAGTGGTCACTTGACCTTTGTTTGACAAACCATCTGGTGATGGAAAATTCTCTGCTGGATCAGGAAGCTTACTCTGTCTTTGGAAACCTCTGAACATCTCAATATCTTGCTCTTATCGGTGCAAAATCCACTTCATTGTTGGCATCCAACATTTGATGTCAGATTGCAACATTTGGTGCAAAATGAGGACACCCAGAGCAAGTCTAATTGATTTTCCTCACCTGTCCTTGGTCCTTTACCTCCCTGCCCAACTAAAATATCAGTAACTAAAGAGGGCTTAAATAGTTGGGCTTTAATTATACAGATTGGTGAAACTGTCATGGTTTAGGTTTCCAGATTCTTTCCAGACCTTTTTATATATTTTGATTTTGGCCAGTTTTACATGGACTAATAATTTCCTTTTCAAATATAAATTTTTTTAATTGGGGGAAGAGTATTCATATGCTTTATTACAAATCTGTTTATTGCAAATCTGTTTTAGTTTCTGGGGGAGAAAGGATCATTCCAAATTTTAAAATGATTTTTCTGTGTGATATGTTTACCCTTTTAAAATTATAGTTTGTTATTTACTGAAGGCAGCTAAGCTTGAGTATTTCAGCCTCTCATTATCTTCTAAACTTGATTTACATTGGACCTTTTGTCTTCATGCTTTCATTTTGGGGGGAGATGTCACTTATATTAGGAAAAAGAAGAGAGTTGGTTTAATTTGTTAAAAACTACATTAGCATATTTTATTCTCTATCACTTCGTTGGACTGAGACTTCTGAGATTTCATGAACACAGCAGCTTTTGACTTTTTCCCATGTGTGCAAAGGAACTAGGAAAGAAGAATAATGCAAAGGAACAAAGCTAGGACATCACCTCTCTAAGAAATACTGTTTTCTGTCTAACTCATTGTCCAGCTGAGAGGAGCAACTTGATTGGAGAAGCAGAGTTGATACCATGTGACTAAGGCATATGGAAAGAAAGACAAGTTGCCATAAATGAAATTATGTAACTTATTTATGTCTAAATCATTCAGGCCCACAGCATCATTATAATTCTGCCAATCCCATGGCAGTCCTCATGAAAAGTGGGCTGATCAACTTCCCAAAGCAAGCTCACAGACCATGAGGGACCTTGAATAACCATTGACTTCTTGTGAGTTTTTCCAGTGGAAATGAGTTTCTCCTCTAAAAATATTATTTTAAAAAAGAAACTCTTACTACCTTGATGGGGATTGATACTAAACTTATGACCACTAGAACAAGAAAGTCTACCAGGTGATTCATAACTGAGGTGAACTTCTGTTGCATGCCAGAACCCCAGTAACAGAGTCTGGTTGGGATGGAAGAGGCATTGAGGCTAAAAAGGGATGATGGAGACAGAGAGCTGAGAAACCAACTTGGCTAAAAGAACTGGATACCCTAAGTGAGTAGCAAGAACTTAAACATGCATTGTGCAAAAAAGAGGAGTGAACTTGAACTTGATTCTGGCAGATGCTAATGTCATAGGTTAGTTAATTTAATGGATGGGGCAGATCAAGGAAGTGGGTGATATATTAAAGTCAGTGAAGCAATGACACCATAAATCTGGGAGTGACCACTCCATTTGCAGTGCACCCTCACATTACAGGTGTGTACCTGTAATGGTGCATTTTCACGGCCCCCATGATATTTGACTTCTCTTCCTCTTACACCACACCCTCCCTTGGCTCAATCCTTTCCAGACTCACTGCCTTCTTTGATGTGTTCTGAACACACTAAGTGTGTCCCAATTCAAGTCTTTGCAAGTATTATTACGTTAGTGATGCTTTTCTGGACTACCCTATATTAAACTTGTCCTGTCCTCCATTCAGCACACACTGTTTCTCTTCCTTGCTCTATTTTTCTTCACAGAAATTGTCCCCTTTTGAAATGCTATGTATTTCGCTCATTTATTGTATTGGTCTTTTCATGCTAAAATGTAATCTCCACATGACAGCATGTCTGTTTTATTCACTGCTGTAGTTCCAGAATCCCAAAAGCACTTGGAACACAGTAAGTGCTCAAATATTGGTTGAATTTCCATTGAAATACCCCTTGATACCTGACTTTCTTTGTCTCTAGATTATTTCTTCTTCTTAGTTTTCTTTTACATTAAAGCTGAGGTTAATCCATGACAACAGTTTGTTCACAGATTCTATCTTCCTATAAACTTTCTCTGGACTTCCTTTTAAATTTGCTTCTGCTTCCTACAACCTGAATCCTTTCATATTTCATAGCCCTAATTACTGAAACAGACTGATCAAAATTAATTCCTACTGGGACACTTTTTTTTGTCCCCAAGCCACTGGTCAGTCTATAAATTGACTTTCTTGGATCCCACATTGAGACCCTTCAGCTGTGGCTCAAGATTCAAACCATGGCTACCCGGGTCTATCTGTCCTCTCCCCCTTGCTTGAGACAGATACCTAATTTATCTAGGTGTTAAAAATATTGGGTTAGTTTTATAAGATCTGGAAATGTGATCTAAGTTGGATATCAAAGGTTTTCAAAATGTTTTCAGGTGCATTACACTTTCTCAACCTACTTATGATTAAATTCTCTTTCTTTTTAAATGTTCTTGATCTCATGCAATGGCTGGCCACCCTGGATAGAGATCTCAGTCCCTATAAAAGATGATCATCCCTGGTCAATTCTGTTTTTGAAAGATCTCTTGAATGTGTGTCTTTCTCTGAAGTCCCACATATGCTTCTTTAGTTAGATTTCTCTAGACCTAACTTCCCACTTCAATTCATATTATGCACCTCTACCAGAATATCTTTTAAAAATACTAAGAAACCAAGTTATTTTTCTCTTCAAAATCCTTCCATGATCCTAGTTGGTTCAGTAAGACAAGAAAAAGAAATAAAATCTTAAGAAATTTGAAAAAAGTAGGAAAATGTAGATTACATGATTGTGCAAACAGAATCCAAATAATCTAATAGAGTGAGTAAATTTAAAATAAATATGCAAAAATCAATTATTTTAATCTATTAGCAACAGTGAAAAAATTTACAAAACAAAATAATTCCATTAATATTAACATCAAAATGTAAGTACTTAAGAATATATTTAATAAAAGATATGTAATATCTCTACACCAAAAATTATAAAACATATTAGTCAATGTCAAACAAATGTTTATCAAATTAACACCAAATACTTGTGTCTAAAAAATACTCTCCAGTCACTTTTGGAGATGTTATATATACTTAAACCAAAGTAGAAACACAAAAGGTGGTGTCAATTTTCTTGGAAATACAAATGTGCTTTGCTCATCTTCAGTAAATAGACTCTTATACTCTTGTGGGGATTGCAAATAATTTTAAAAATATCTTAGTGACAGTCCAGATATTAAATTTTCTTTTCTTTTGTCTCCATGAATAGTAAATGCATAAAGAAATAAAGCTAAGGATGGGGCACATTTCCATACATTTGAGTACATGTGTGGGAAAGCAAGCCTCAGATTCAAAGAGTTATTTATATTTCTGACAACATGCTTGCTTCATCAATAACCCGTGATTCCATAACACAGGTCTGTTATGGAATTTTGTCAAAATTCAAAATTCCAAAATGACAAAATTATCAAATTAAATAGAATTTTTAAAAGGTGCATGAGACAAGATTTGTTTGCATTTTCCTTGAATGGGGCCTTGTCAAGCACTTGATTGGGTCCAACTTTGCTGAAAGTTTGCCCTTGTTTGTGACTGCCCTTTACAAATGTAGGAGAGCAGCCAGTTTCAACACATGATTCTCGGGGTTCATTTGGGGTTTTGATGGCAGGGTGCAAATAATAATATATATTTGTTGTTGGTGGTTAAATATCTCAGTTGGCATCTTTCTAGATGTTGTCTGACTATACAAATTATTTCTGGATATTAAATCATAGGAAGAAGCATTTCCTATTTTGAAGAAACTAATTAGGTTGAATTGACTAATTCCCAGTTGCAGTGTCATGACCACAAAATATGATTCATGGAAGTAGGCATGACTTCACATCCAGGACATGGCAACACTTTATTTGTGTGCATTTAAGGAAGACAGGGGCAGAAAGTTCATTTGCTGCACCTGTTACAAAAAGTTGTGAAGGCAAGTAATAGTCTGGAATCGTCTGTACATCATGGCCAGTGGCACTTCAAGAATTACTGCATCTGCCAGCCACATGCTGGCAAACCTCCTTCTTCAGAATTACCATGACACACACAGTTAGTACCGAAGCAGGAAGCAACTGAGGGGAGGGACTCAAAACCTCCCCTAGAATCAGGGTTAAAAGAGGAGGCTGTCGAGGTGAGGGCTGATAAACATATTTTCCTCTCAGTTTTATAACCAGTGGTAGGTTTTCACTTGATTTAAGAATATGTATGAAGTGTATACCTTATTCTCATTAGTTATGTTTCTGAATTTGAACCAGGGCTTATCTGCATCGCACACACACACATATATATTTTTTAATCATTGGCATTTTCTAAGAAATTCAAGCCTAGGGTTTTAAACAAAATCTTGGTTCATAGTATTCTGTAACTTTTATCTGCTCTTCCCTGTAACAAAGAAAATGCAGAGCAGACAAGCATTGCTTACTGAAACTGCTATGTATACGGTAGGGCTTCTCGGGTGAGAATCATATGCTTAGCGAACACTTACGGAAGTGTAGAAGTTACATATGGTATGCCTTTCCAGAAGGCAAGCTGCAGTGGACATTGGTTTTGCTTTGCTTTATTTCGCTGCCCAGTATTCATTTTTCTTTAAGTTTCATTTCTTTTTATTTATGTTTGTAATTGAGATATAACTGACATATAACATTGTATTAGGTTTGGGTGTACAACACAATGGTTTGCCATATGTATATATTGCACAATAATCACCACAATAAGCTTAGCTAACATCTATCGCCACACATAATTACACATTATTTTTTTGTGTGATGAGTACTTTTAAGATCTACTCTCTTAGCAACTTTCAAATATACACTACAGTATTGTTAACTATAGTCACCATGCTGTGCATTACATCCCCAGGACTTATTTATCTTATTACTGGAATTTGGTATCACTTGACTACCATCACTCATTTCCTTTCCTTTTGTTTTCTTTTTTTAAACAGCTTCCTCATTGCTATCATCTGAAGCCTGATATCTTCTGGCCAAAGACAAATTAGATGCTGAAACCAATTAGATGCTCTGTTTTAGAATTTTAATCTTGAGTAGAAGAACAAACAAACCCAAACGCTTAGCTTTCTTCCCTTTTCGGATGAGGTCCTCATCATCTTTGCTCAGCTATGAGACTACTGTGGTTGTTCCTGCTTCCTCACTTTGGGAGCTGACTTGCTCCCTGTGCATGCTGAACCCTTATTCTTTATCCTCTGATACACTTTGAAAACTTCCTCCCTACACCCCACTATCCTTCCAATAAATTCTATACCATTATGCTTCAATCAAAGAGATTTCACTGATATATGACTTATAACTTCATTTGTGCAATTTCACATGGAATGCAAATAATCATAACGCAAGTGACTATGAAGTAAGAAGCAAATAACCCATAAATATTTTATATTTATTGTTAATAACAAAGTGTAATTATCTCACAATTATTGAAACAAACACGAGTGAGAACACTGTGGTTGGAAAATCCTGATAATCTTAGAAGCTACTGCTTAATATCAACCTGTTTCTCATTAAGTTTGAGTAGAAATGGTCTCAGATGCTTTATAGGTCTAGGGCTCTGGGAATTTGTTGACAACATAATCATACCATTTGTAGGAACCTGCTGAAGTTGGGGGGAGTCTACTCAGGGGGAGCCTTTTGCTAAACTGAAGTGGGAATAGAGTAAGGAGGGCAGGGTATGCAAGAACCTCAGAGAACCAGATTGGAGTAGGTGGAAACAGAATAATCAGCTTTATTATACCGACTTGGGGATTTCTCCCTTGGGGTATAAGTCATATTACTGGGTTTTCCAAGAATGGGAATGTACATATAGGTAATTCAAAACTATAGCCATTCTATAAAAGAACTGCCTCACTGAGAGAGCCTGCTGAGATAGTGTTCATTCTCTATAGGAATGGCTGCACTCCATGCTCACCGATGCCTGCACTGAGGGGAAAGTGATGGACAACTAACACTGGAACAGCCAATCTACAGTGTGACTAGCAGCCTATAGAGATGGTCTGGTGTGTCTGCCTAAATAAGCAATAATGGTCATCAGCAAGGAGAAGCCCTCTTTTTGCTGTTTTGTTTTCCACACGTGGCATGTGGAATCTTAGTTCCCTGGCCAGGGATCGAACCTGTGCCCCCTGCAGTGGAAGTGCAGAGCCCTACACTGGACTCCCAGGGAATTCCCAAGCCCTCTTTTTTCCTGCTGATATAAATCGGGCAATTTATGAAAAGATGTAAAGAGAATGGTAAAAAGAATGTATTTTTTAGCAGGGGCCATGAAGAGTCAAAGCTCTGGATTAGCTGAAATTAGAAGTAAGTAGAAACCATAAAGTTAAAAAAAAAAAAAGACAGGTGAAGTAGACCAGAAAACTTCCATTTCTGGCAACATGCTGGATTAGACAACATGAAAAACCTTCTGTATCACCTGGAAATACAAAACAACAAATACCAACTTGTATATACTTGTATATCAACTTGTGTATACTTGTATATCAACTTGTGTATATACAAGCATACACATATGCATACATAAAAGCAACTTCTGGAAGCTAGAACCCAAGGAGAAAATGAAAACCAGAGGGTTAAGAGAGAATTTTTGTAGGAGTTGTCTGGGATATTTGCCAATTTTAGTAGCCAAGGATTGGTTTTTAAACTTTTTAAAAAATTAATTAATTTATTTTTGGCTGCGTTGGGCCTTCGTTGATGCGTGCGGGCTTTGTCTAGTTGCGGCGAGCGGGGCCCACTCTTCCTTGCGATGCTCGCCATGCTTCTCACTGTGGTGGCTTCTCTTGTTGTGGAGCATGGGCTCTAGGTGCACGGGCTTCAGTAGTTGTGGCATGTGGGCTCAGTAGTTGTGGCTCACAGGCTCTTGAGCGCAGGCTCAGTAGTTGTGGTGTATGGGCTTAGTTGCTCCGTGGCATGTGGGATCTTCCCAGACCAGGGCTCGAACCCGTGTCCCCTGCATTGGCAGGTGGATTCTTAACGACTGTGCCACCAGGGAAGTCCCATGGATTGGCTTTTATATACCCTTGGAAATGGGCTATTAAGCTTTGAGGTACCTTGAGATAGAGGTTTTGAGTCCTTTGTCTAAAGTCAGGGCTGCTACTTCAGTGAAACGGTGGACTAGAAACAAACTGCCTATCAGCACTGGGAAATAACAAGGGCGTTTATCAGAATTGCTCTGGGGTCAGGATGGGAAAAGATTATCCCCTGCTCTGTGATTCTGAGATTTGAATTTATCCTTCTTATAGGGTCTGGAAGCTTCAAACTGTGAAACTACTTTTTTAAAGTAGTAATATCCACTTTAGAGTAATTTTATGATGATTTTTTTTTTCCAGGTAGGGAAGGCTTCATGGAGGAGGTGATGCTTGAAGTTACTGAGGGTTTTTTTGTTGTGTTTTGGTTTTAAATTTATTTATTTATTTTTGACTGTGTTGGGTCTTAGTTTCTGTGCGAGGGCTTTCTCCAGTTGCGGCGAGTGGGGGCCACTCTTCATCGTGGTGCGCGGGCCTCTCACTGTCACGGCCTCTCCCGTTGTGGAGCACAGGCTCCAGACGTGCAGCCTCAGTAGTTGTGGCTCATGGGCTTAGTTGCTCCGTGGCATGTGGGATCTTCCCTGACCAGGGCTCGAACCCGTGTCCCCTGCATTGGCAGGCAGATTCCCAACCGCTGTGCCACCAGGGAAGCCCTATGATGATTTTATAGTAATAGAAACATAACACAATTCTAAAGGAAAACATGTTCTTTATTTTTTTTCTGAAGATACGATCACAATCCAGGTTACAAACACACTCAAAGAAACAATCCATTTATGGGGAAAAAGGGGCAGATCACAATAAAAATCAAGATCAGACCAATAAGAAGTTCAGATAATAAAATTTTTAAACAAAGAATCTACATGTTTTTTTTAAAAAAGCAAAGATAAAAGGAAGATATAAAAAGTGAAACAAGAATCAGAGTTTATCCAAAAGAGTAGGCATATTGTATGGAAATGTCAGGAACTTCAAAGAGTTTTTGTCGTTAAGCAATGTTCTAGAAGTAGCAACAGAGAAGGAAGGGGAAGAGGAGCATGCAAAAGTTGCTTTTGTTATGTTTTGGTAATCACAGTGCAGGAAAATGAACACCCACCACTAGAAAAGCCTTCAAGTCAAGAGAAAGATTTTAGTGTAAAACAAGATTGTCAAGTGAGTGTGTTTTGGAGAAAGCAATGTAGAATTTATTTTAATGGGAAAATGTTTTCCAAAGGCATATGAAAAGAATTAAGAGGAAGGTTAATAGAAGAAATAATACTTGGAAATGTAAGCCTGTGGTCATACAGAAATAATAGTACTTGAGTGAATTTAGTTGACCAGAGGGATTTGCATTCCATTGGCGCTCAGAATGACCAGTTGTCCTTTGTATTTGAAATGACATGCTTACATCTGAAGTTTCAAGGGATGTACCTAGTTAATTGTTATATTTTCTACTTTCCACATTTCCACAGGTGGCTGTGTTACTAAACTTCTTGTCACTACATAAGGCTCTTCTTTCCTCCAGTTTCCAATAACATTCTCCTTACTTTTCTTCCAGCCTTCACTGGCAATCACCTCAAAGGCCATTCGGCTTCTGCTAACAATATTTTTACAGCCTCTTGGACTTTTCCTAATACTCTCCTCAGAGTTCTTTCAGCTTCTGCTCACTGCCCAGGTATAAAGCTTCTCCTACCTTTTAGGTTTTTCTTATGTCAGCACAGCATGCCCAGTTATGAAATCTGTGGAAGAAGTTGTCTACTGCGTGAAATAAATTACCCTAAACTTAACAATTCAAAACAACAAACATTTATCATTCACAGAGTTTCGGTGGGTCAATAAATTGGCAACATCTTAGCTGAGTGGTTCTGATCTTGGGGCTCTTATGAGTCAAGACTTCAGTGAGATTAAAGGATTTGATTCCAAGATGGCTCACTACTGTGGTTGGAAAGTTGGGGCTAGCTGTTGTCATATGTATGTCTCTGTAAGGCTTCCTCAGTTCTCTTACAACATAGCACCTGACTCTCCCAGATTGAGTGATCCAAGAGAGCAAACATAGAAGTGAAACCGAGTGGGGCCCTATGAGGCTCTGAGGCATGGAGACCTTTTTGTTCCCCAATTCTTGTGGGCAAGACTTCAGCCCCCATGACCTTCCCTGAGTTCCAAAGGGCAGATTCAAACAGTTGCAAATCAAGGAAGGAGCAGCCAGGAAACCACCTGAGGCAAGATTAAAGGGACCAGAGAAGCTCATCAAGATTAGGAGACCACCCGAGACCCTGCACACACCTTAATCTTGTCAGCAATCCCACCCTTTTGAAACTCTGCAGAAGAAAGAAGAATGCAGGACTTACTGCCTTGATCCCTATGGCATACCCCTGACCATGAGCCCTGACTATAAGGCCTCTCCCTATTCCGCAGGGAGGGGGGCACAGTTCTTGAGGCGCTAGCCTGCTAAGTTCCCCTCTTGCCCTGGAAAAGAATAAAGCTACCCATTCGTTCTCCTCCAAAACTGTGTCTCTGTATCTCATTTCAACATTGGTATACAAGGAGCCAAGATTTTGGCAGCAGAAGCTGCGGTGTCTTCTATGACCTAGCCTTGGAAGTCATGCTCTGCCGTTTCCACATTATGCTTCTGGCTACACAGGTCAGCCCTGTTCAATGAGGGAAAACACTATACGGGGACAGAAGTACTTGGAGTGGGAATCACTAGGGTCTACCTTGGAGGCTACTATGATAATTTAAACTCTATTGTGTACTCTCATTTTACTGGTCTTTGTCAACTCAAGGTTTTCACTTCCCTTTCTTTTTGTGAAACTACAAGTATTCTCTATGTTGAAATCACCAATATTTGAATATTTAAGACCAACTACCCATTTAAGTTCCAGTGTTGTCACATCTATATAGCCTCCCTTTTTGGAAGAGGGAAGATCTGGTTTTCACCTGTTGTCATCTACTGATAAATATATTTTTGTCTTACTTATCCTTAATTATTGTGATTTTCTCCATAACCACATAGTCCAAGTGGTTCTCAGTCCCATCTGATGAGGGTCCTTGTTGGCAGTACTGCTGAGCCCTCCTTATCTCAGCTCAGGGCTTCTTTAATCTCGCCTGCTCTCTCTGAGCTCCTTCCGTATTCTTGAGAGACACAGAAAGGTGTCTCTCATTATTGGTATGTTGGATGCAGGGGAAGAAATATGAGGCTGACCACCTATCCTGCTATATCAGTTGAGGTACTGGCAGCAAACAGCTGGTACCCTGAAAATTCTAATTTGAAGAGATTATTAAAGGAGCTATTTATAAAGATGTGGGCAAATTTAGGGAAAGCAATGACAGTTATACAGGAACCCAAGGCTAAAAAGTAGTGGTGGTGGAAGGTATTATCACCCCCAGACCTGAGAGGCAAGGAAAGAGTAACATTGTGGGAGCTTGGGGAAGATCTCATGACCACATCACAGAACATGTGCTTTTGTGTAGGGACACAGTCAATCCACAGAGGGAGAGCCTGGGGAATAAGTACCCAATGTCACTCTAGTCTTTCCCTCCTGTTAGTGTCCTCTATTAGTTCAAACCAAGCAGAAGCCAATGGACAAGAATACATTGATTCAGTCCATTCTGCTCAGGACCAGTCTCCTGGAACACAGAGCCAGGTAAGGGCAGAAAGTAGATCTGGAGGGGCAAATGGACAATATTCAGTGCACCAGGTTACACCTAGGAAATGAAAGACAGTCCTCTACACCTATGGTTTCAAGGTGTGTTCCCTGAACAGCAGCAGCAATATCACCAGGGACTTATTAGAAATGCAAATTCTCAGGCTCCACCCTAGACCTATCGGATCAGAATCAATCATTGGGGGTGGACCCAGCAATCTCTGGTGATCTGATGCAAGCTAAACTATGATACCATCATCCCATATTCTCAAACATACAAAATCTGTCTGAGGTTTTTAGTTTTATCTCCCCCACCAGTTCGTCATCCCTGCCTCTTCTGTGGTCCTGGTCCCAGGGCTGGGGACAGGGTGCACTATTCCTGCTGAGGACACTCATCAGTCCAGACTCCCTGGCTTCCTCTTCAACTCTCATACTCCCCTTTTCAGTCCAAAGATCCTCCAAATGGATTATTTATGCACTCACTTTATTACCTAGGTCATTCAGGGCCTTGCCTTTGGATTCTCAAATGTTTTGAGTCTCAAAGCCTTTTTCTTGCACTTTTGTCTGCTAGAAGTTACAAAAATTTAACATTTTTAAGAAGGACCAAACTCTGATCTGATTCAGGCAGCTGGAATGAGGGCTCAAAAAATGTTTCAGGGGTTAGTGTTAGAAAGAGGGGTCTTTTAGAAGTCTTACTGTATGATCTTTTTCTGGAGGCAAAAATAGCTTTAGCTATTTCTTAAAGAGAGTTGAAAGTCACAAATTAAGAGAAATAGCTGGACCAAAAAGCACAATATTAAATAATCAAATATGATGTTACACTATAATCGCAGAGGTGACCAGTTGTCTCTCGAATGGAGCTTGAGACAGATATTTGGTTCCTAATTCAGGAAGTTCCTCTCATCTACTTTGAGGTATATTCACTTTTAAAAGTAAAAGAAATTTTAATTTTCTTATTTCAAAAGTAATAATATATATATTGTATCTAGTAAAAGATGGAATGAAAGGCACATTGATTCCATTTGCCTGATTAAAACATACTAATATAAATCAAAGTTAAGCTCTGTACCCTTCCTCCATTTTCAATGAAACCAGAAGAGAGCCACTACCTTAAAATTCAGTCTCAAAAAAATATCTGCTCAAGACAATGATTCTGAAATTAATTTAAAAAAAAAAAAAAGACATCCAAAATCTTTTACTCATATCTCTCTCCAGGTCTCAAGGAAGAGATAGATTTCTATGAGAGAGGAAACTCTGAGCTGCTGGGACTTAATGAATTATTCTTTCATTAGAACAGCAAGAAGGGGTGAGGGAGGATGATAGAAAACCAGCTTGGAGGAAATCTTCCTGTTACTGGGAATGACATCCATTCATTTACCTATAACATAAAGAAAATAAGAGGGTCCAAAAGAGTGCACACCTCACAGTGGTGTTGTGAGGACTAGATGAGTTAACACAGGTAAAGTGCTTGGCTTGATGGATGTGGTAGTAGGAACTCAGTTGATATTAGCTGTAACCACAGTTCATTGTGATGAAGAATATGGACTCTGAAACTAGGTTGTGTGCATTCAAATCCCAGCTCTGCTGCTTGTTAGGTGTGTGAATTTAGGCAAATTACTTAATCTCCTTGTATGTGAGTTTCCTCAGTAGGGATCACAGTAGTACCTACCCTACAGGTTTATTGGGAAAGTTAAAAAATGTAGAAGGATAGTTTATGTGTTAGGTATTTTTATTTATTAAAATCAAATAATGCATATTGTTGGACTTTTTGATGTTTCTGACATTGACCATTATAACTGCTATGATGGATATCTTTGTAAGTAAATCCTTGGACCTCCATTCCCTGAGTAGAATTACCCAGTTGAAGATATGTGTGATTTAAGGGCTATCACTTGTTACTAAAATATTCCAATAAGAATTTACTCTCTCATCAACAACGTATAGGTGTCCATTTCCTTGTATTCTGACTTTTACCAAGTTAAAATTTTTAAAAATATTTGCCCATTTGTAGGTGGAAAATGTGAATCCTGTAGAAAACTCACCCTCCCCTCCACTGGCTAACTGATTTCTAAAGTTCTCAGGGAAGCAAAATCTTAGATAATTTGAGCATTCTATGTTCCTGTATTCTCAGCTCCCTAAACCTTTTGAACCTAAATTATTCCCAAGTCTGACATTTTTAAAGCAACGTAGTTTTAGCCAAGACATCTTGAAGACTTGGAAAGAGATGTCTGTTCTAAGAGGAGCCAATAGATATTTATTTCTCATTATTTTCAGGTAATGAAGAAAAGTTGAATTTTCGGGCCCAAATCTAGAAGCCATAATTCAAATCTATAAACTTCTTTGATTAGTTTTTTTGCAAGAAATGATATAACAGTCTTCTTTCTCTACAGAAAAAAAAAAAAAAAATTTAACATCTTTATTGGAGTAAGAAAATTTTTTAAAAAGTACAAAAGTCTTCAGTAGTTTGGTTTTATTCCTTTTAGATAAGCAGCCAAAAAGTTCAGAAGCCCAATCCAAAATTATTCTTAGTTTCCTTTGCCAAAAGATCAGATTAAATATCGCATAAGAATAGGCTTTCTTGGAAGATTTCTGGTTCAGGACTTCCTGGCTTTGGCATGAAACGAGGACACCACAATATTACCAGTAGTTGACTTAGATTGGAGTTAAGCGGTACCTAGAAGTCTAGAATCGAAGCACGATTTGCATCTTCTATCTGAATAACTCATAAGGCTTTATTTTTTTAATCTATATCTATATCAGTATCAGATTTAAATAACATCTTGCTACTTAGAGATCTTAATTTAATAGTAACGAAAAACATTTAACGGCTTGAATGTACTTGTTTGGCTAAATGCTGTTTTTCAAGAAACAATCGCTGTGCTTAAGTAGAATACATACCCTTTAACCGCTTGATCATTACATTTCTTTTTTCATGCTTCTGTGTGGTATAATTTTTGCACTTTAAATAGTACACTATTAAGACATGTGGAGGCTATTTTTAACTGTATCATACCTATGGGTATTTGGTTTTTAAACATAATATGGTCTCTTAAAGAGTCTGGTATTGAAAAAACAAATTTAGAATAAAATTACTCTCTTAACCATATCCCTGAAATGGCTTGAATTCTAGCTGTGGATAAATCCTAGTTCCTTTAGAGGTTACCTCTCCCCCTTAGACCAGCTATTCCCAGCAATTAGACTGCCAGTGCACTCTTGCTGAACCTTCCTGCATTGATTTACAGGGTTTAGAATTAAGGAATTTTTCATGAAGGATGATTGCTGAGTGTTTCCTAAAGCCTCCAAGTGTTACAAAGACTAAGTATTTTAAATTTAGTGTTTATAAATTTTAATCAATACCATTAGATTTCTTTTTTCTATTTGTTACATCAATTGTTTTCTAATGATTTACTTTAGATTGTTTTTTCTCTAGATGAAACACACCAGTCTGAAAAGGCTACGTATTGCATGATTCCAACTATATGACATTCTGGAAAAGGCAAAACTATAGAGACAATAAAATGATTGGTGGTTGCTAGGGGTTTAGGGGAAGGGAAAGGGATGAATACGTGAATCAAAGGGAATTTCTAGGGTAGCAAAACTATTCTGTATCATACTGTAATGGTAGATGCATGATATTAGGCATTTGAAAAAAATCCCATAGAACTTTACAGCTCAAAGAGTGAACATTTGTGTATGAAAATTTAAAAAATTATTTAGGAGTTTGGGAGATCCAGGAAAGAATGCAGACTGGAAAAGAGAATATCTGTATTACAAATGTATGACACAACCTCACTGAAGGGAAAGGGGGGTAAAAGATGCTGACCTAAATAACTTTGGAAATGAGTAGTCTATAAGACTAAAGGTGAAAGGCAATGCACATAAGTACTATAATCCAGTTGATAAAGTTGCTTTTTATGGAGTTACAGGTAAACTATTCTGATACTGATATATGTATACTGGAATTGAAAAATTAAGTAAATGGATGGCAGATGGTGGGAATGAGATTTTTTCTTGTTAGAGTGGAATCTACAGATAAACTAGAAGAGGCTAAAGTGATCCATGTGGTAATAGCTTAGAATTGGAGACAAACAGTATGAACTGATGTTTAGCTTTATATAGATATGGATGATTACATATAGAAATATTTATAGATATTTGTATATACAGGGGTTAGTATATATACATGTGTTTCTTTGCTCTGTGAGGTGAGAGGGCCGAGAAGCAATATCCCAGTAGCAAAGAGCATATCCAGTGCCCAGATCTTGGTTTCTAATACCATTCTCCAATAAAAAAAACTAGAGCTCCTTGGAGGAATGGTTGATTCTACAGCTGGGGAAGGAAATATGCAACATAAGCCTAGAGAATCTTGTGGTGCCAAAAAGTAAGGAACTACTCACAGAAAACAAAAACAAAAAATAAACAAAAACAAGCACTAATGGAGGTATGTCTAAGAAGTACGAGAGTCAAATAAAAATGCTTCCAATGGCCAAAGTGGGACAATATGAGTAATAAAATTAATAAAACATTATTGGTTATAACCCAAAGTATACAGTAAATATCCATGAGTCTGTACTTTTACAAATAAATGATTGAATAAATTAATAACTGTGGAGAAGTGACAGATCTCCTGTGTAGAAGAATTCCAAATAATTTACGTAGATACTCTGCCCTTAAGGAGGGGAGCATAACCCTCCGCTTTTTAAGTGTGGTTTGTGCACAGTGACTTCCTTCCAAAGAGTACAGTATAAAAGGGGGGAGGGGCAATGTAACTTCACAGTGGAGGAACCTGACAAATGCTACTTCAGCCAGGTGATGAAGGTCAACATCAACAGTCAGAAATCATGTTGATAGTATTTACCTTTGACATGATGTGATGAAAATGACACTTAACCTTTGTGATCTTCCTCCCCCAAATCCAAAACCCCAGTCTTATCATGAGAAAATATCAAACAAATTCCCAAGAGGGACATCCTGCAAATACCTGACCAGTCCTCCTCAAAACTGTCAAGGTCATCAAAGACAAGGAGAGTCAGAGAAACTGTCATAGTTAAAGAGACATGGCAATTAAACGTCATGTGACATCCCGGATGGGATCCTGGAACAGAAAAAGAACATTAGATAAAGCTAATGAAATCTGAATAAATTATGTACTTTATGTAATAATAATGTATCAATATTGGGTCATTAATAGCAACAAATATACCCTACTAATATACACAAAGGGAAACTGGGTGTGGGATTATAGGAACTCTGTACTATCTTCCAATTTCTTTGTAAGTCTAAAACTATTCTAATAAAATAATGTCCATTTAAAGAAAATTGTTCAAGTAGCACACACTTTGATTAAAAAATGCATTGAAGCAATTGAGATGTATGGAAAATATAAAATGAAAACTCCTTAGCCCCCTTTTCAGTTTTGATCTCTAGGGATAACAATATTAACAATTTGATTAGTATCTTATCTACTTTTCTAAAACTTTTCTGGTCGTATATAATGTAAATGTGCGTGTGTGTAGGTATGTGTTGGCTTTTCTTATAGAAGTGGAATTGTATTAGGACATATTTTGTAATTTGCTGATTTTATTTGACAACATAATATGGACATTGTTCTATGAGGTATATGAATATCTATTTCGCTCTTTTAATGCCAGTATGATATTATATATTATGGATGTACTATGTATATGTACAAAATATGTCTAATTTTTGGCTGATAGAACTAAGGATGCAGTGCACACCTTAAGGATACATTCTTACCTATATCTGCCACATCAATCTGTTTCTTAGAAGAAAAGCTTAAAGACTATAAAAATTCTCTCATTTCTTTGCACTATGATTTTGGGTTTAGGTCTTGATTAGGGAGATTACAGAAATAGTTTTAATATTTTCTATTACTCAATACGTTTCATTTTCATGTTAGGATGTTTAATCCATCTGGAAAGTATTCTTTGCAATTTATTGTTCTCCTAAATGGAGATTTTTTTTAATAACATCATTTATTGAATAGCCCACTATCCCCTGAGATTTGCAATGCTACCTTTTAAAATATACTAAACCCTTATATAAACATGGAATTGCCTACTGTCATCATTTTATCCTATTATTTGTCTATTCCTTTATCATCAGAGTTTTAATCAATGTAGCTTTATAGTGTGTTTTGGTAGCTGGTAAGGATGATTTTCTCCTTATTATTCCCTCACTTATAAAATTTCTTCCTTATTACTTTGCAAGAAGACATTAAGGATTAAGTGAAGAAGTTAATTTCCATGTTTCATCTCTCTCCTCTTTCCCTTTCCGCCTCCTGTTCCTCTTCCTTCTCTTGCTCCTCCATCTTCACTTTCTTGTCTTCATTTTTGTTGATAAGTTTTGCCTAGAAGTTTTTGTTGGGTTGTTTGCTTTGTTTTAATTTTTGTGGCTGGCATTTTAAACAGGATCTTTTTGTAAACACTTTTTTTTTCAAATTGACTATTGTTATGAAACATTTTCCAAAGCTATTTATTTAATATTTATAATTTAACTGACTACCTTACTGAAAGCTATTTTATTATTTCTAGTTTTGTTGTCTTACTCTTGGTTGTTCTATTTGGAAAATGATACCCAATTCAAATAAGGAAGATAATTAACTCTGTGGACAGAGTTAATCTTATGGCAAGAAACCCATCAATAAGAAGGGCACTATCCCAAATCTACTTAATTTACATATTCCTTTGAAGGTTGTTAGTTTAACCTATTAATGGATTTATTTTAGTGAAACATATTACATTAAAGCGATAGTGTTCATTTGTGTTTGTAATTATAATTAATTTTTTTTCTGAATGTGGCATGAAGTCACATTTCTAGACTAATGGGTGACTGTTTTGTATGGAACCTACATTCTGATTAAATTTAAGTATTTAGAAATGTTGAGCCAGAATTATGTAAATGATTTTAAACTTGTACCATTCTGTCCTGAGACAAGAGTCTGATTGTTATGAGAAAGCCTAGTTAAATCAAACTAACAGATTACCTTGATTAGAGCATAAGCACTTTGACAAATAAGATCTCACTTAATCCTCATAATAACCTTGTTAGTTTGATATAATTATTCTCTATTCTTCATAATTCCTAGGTAATCAAGTTAAGAAAGAGACAAAGTCAAACATCTCTTGGTACACATGTAATTCTTTAATTCATACAAATCTGGAATGGTTTTTTGCTTTGGGTAAAGGCAATAGATCTTCATTTGGTTGAGATTTTAAAGCCAGGAATCTACTTATATGTTTCAAAGTTAAATACTTTTGTCCTCCTCTCCCAGCAATGAGGGTTTTCAGTGGGGACATGGTGGCATAGGGACCTAAGAGAAAGAGAATGGAGAGTTAAAAAGGGATGAAATAGGAAGAGGGCTGTTAGAAATGGGGACTCGGAAGCAGCTGGGGAGGAAAGTCTTGGTAAGACATGACAAATTGGTCTCAATAAGCAAGTATAGATGGGTAAAAGTATGTATAGCAATTGGTAATGATGTATAGTGATTGGTTGATGATGGGTAACATTTGGTTCAGAGAGATTATGAGTCAATTGTAATGTAATATGTCTCAAATTTACTGCTAAATGATGCTGAAAGACAACCACAGTTTCAGAAACTCTATTGCTGCCAATATTAATTAACATATAGAATTTCCTGTGCCTCCTTTCCAAATGATAATGCAATATGTCAACAGAAGCATTGCCTTGTATGTACCAATACTCATCCTCTGTCATCTCTCTGTTGCTCTAAAACACTTTTGTTGATTCCTCTGAATAATTTAATAAGAGGATTCTTGGTGTTGATATTTATATTAAAATTCATTGTGTCTATTAATATGAAGGCAGACACTACTGATATTAACTGATATGTATTCAAATGTATCTGGAAATATGCACATTGGAGGAAACGTGGTTGTTCTAGGAATTTTCCATGAGCTGTGTTACTGTTCTTAAGGCATTTTGGTCTCAACAGTGAAGTCAAGATGGTGGCAAGATTTGTTATAGAACATTTTCCAGAAATCATCACTCCTGAGAACTAAGAAGGAAAAACATAATAGAAACAGAAACACTTTATAGTGAAAAACACTTAACTAGAGATCATTAGAAAGTACAGTTGGGATGTGGAAAGCATTCATTTTGTTCATTACCCAAGTACTGCCGGGTGCAAGAAACCACCTTATTACCATCAAAATCGTGTAATTCTACCCGTTTAGGAAATTATAGATTAATAACCACCTAGTCTTGTGCATGTGTATCTATATATGTGTTTGTGTGTTTGTGTTTGTATGTGTGTGTTTCTCCACCGGAAGATTGACTTACAGATAGGAGTGTTACATTAGAGTTCTTTTTTTTTAGCATGTGGTTATGGGGACATATCCAACGGTTAGGAGTTAAGGGTGAGGAGGTAAGACATAAGAAAGGTTTGTTCTTGGGCACTGCTTCATTAAAGTAGTCAAAAGGAGTCAGACTGGGACTTTCCTGGTGGCACAGTGTTAAGAATCCTCCTGCCAATGCAGGGGACACGAGTTCGAGCCCTGATCCGGGAGGATCCCATATACTGCAGAGCAATTAAGCCCATGTGCCACAACTACTGAGCCTGCGCTCTAGAGCCCACGAGCCACAACTACTGAGCCCACGTGCCACAACTACTGAAGCCTGCGTGTCTAGACACCGTGCTCTGCAACAAGGGACGCCATCGCAATGAGAAGCCCACGCACCACAATGAAGAGTAGCCCCTGCTCACCACAACTACAGAAAGCCCACACGCAGCAACGATGACCTAAGGCACCCCAAAACAAATAAATAAATTTATGTTAAAAAAAAAAAAAGGAGTCAGACTTGGAAGGACTGATACCCAGAACCAAAACTTCTGGAAAGATTGTTCAGATGGTGAAGAGAGAGATTCAACCTTATGCTCTGAGAGGCTGTCCAGTTCAGCAGAGTGAAGATAGCAGTTCTGACATCAACCACTTCAGACAAGTCAGCATCCGGGTATTTGACCTGGAAGGTGAGTCAGAGGCTGTCAGCCTCGGGATGAGTATACACAATACGGGACCTCAGCTATGCAAAGGGGCTCAAGGTCAGAACTCTTTTCCACAGCATGGATGCTGGTGAGAGCTGAGCATATTATCAAGCAAGAGATTCAGGCACAAGAAACAGCCAAAACTCAAATCTCAGAACCAGGATAAAAGCACTGGACTGCACTGGTGACGTGATATTGAGTCCTTGAAAAATTGCTTCTTTCTATTACATACTCAAGGCCAGAACTGGCCTTAGAGATTTGATGTGGTCTAAGCATGCAGGATATAGATTCAGCTGAAGGGAGTGGAGGAGAAGACAGATCCAGATATGGCACAGTTTGAGTTGAAGATTGTTTTATGTTGTTGTTTGCTTGTTTTACATAGCAATGTATGATGGGTGGTGAAGGCCATTTAGGGATGTGTAATTCAATTATATATTCAATTTTAATTTTAAGGGGATCTATTTTATCAGGTTTGGCAATAAATTTATGCTGTCTTTATAAAATGAATTGGAGAGATTTCCATCTTTTTCTATGGACTGGGATAGTTTAGTGATGTTGGAATAATTTTAAAATTTGGCCTTTTGCAGTGGCAGACTACTTTTCTTAGTATTTTGTGATTATTAAATTTATCCCTCATTTCTCAGCAATTTGAAGAAATACACGTAATCCACTTTCTTACACAGGAGGTATAAACTGGAAGGTTGAAAAATAGAAAAACAACATTGAAGACTCACGAGAAAAGAGCAATTGAGTCAAGGCCAGACAGCATCTTGAGGGCTATTCTATAAATACTTTGGGGCTTTTCAAAGAGGCATTGCTTAAAGGGCAAAAATCCTGTCTTTTCTTTGGATTTTGACCTAAGCACTCTTTATCTAAATTACATGATAAATATAATTTATTTATATTTATTTAAATAATATGATTGGGGGGGGTTAAAAAAACATTTTCAATCCTAGAAAAGCAAGGCTCTGGTAACCACAGTAACCTTGGCAATAAGTGCAGTTCAGAATCACTGAAAGAAGGTGGGAGGTTCCACAGGTTTTAAATGATTTGTGAGTCATGCCTCCTTCTTATAATGGGATGACTTTGGCCAACTATATACATGTAAAAACAGGAAAATGACAATAAGCTTTGCTTTTAGTAAAGTTTTAACAATAGATTCTTTCTATTTCTTAGACACATATACACACAGACATTTTCTGATGTTCAGAATCTAAAATATATATATGCATATTAACACATAACATTTCATTTCTTTTTTTTAATTTTTATTTTTTGCGGTAAGCTGGGCTCTCACTGTTGTGGCCTCTCCCGTTGTGGAGCACAGGCTCCGGACGCGCAGGCTCAGCGGCCATGGCTCACGGGCCCAGCTACTCCGCGGCATGTGAGATTTTCCCGGACCGGGGCACGAACCCGTGTCCCCTGCATCGGCAGGCGGACTCTCAACCACTGCGCCACCAGGGAATCCCTCATTTTTTTTAATACAGTACTTTAACACATGAAAAATTCTTCAATGCCAGTTATGTGCTATATTTATCATTGTCCATTAAAAAAAAAAATCTCTACATAGGCTCCTAGACTGAACATGAAAAGATACAGTTCATGTTTACTCTGGTTGAATTTAGGTAGGAAAATCTAACCCTAACATTACTTAAAGAGAGATTCTGGATTATTAAACCAAATTTCTTAACACAAACTGTATTACATTTTGTTTAATTTTGGGGGGTGGCAAATTTAAAGCCTACTTTACTTTTAAAGTGAAGGAAACTATCAACAAACAAAAATGCCATCTACTGAATGAGAGAAGATACACACTTGACAAGGGGTTAATATCCATAATACATAAAGAACTCACGCAACTCAACATCAAGAAGCAAAAAATGCAATTAAAAAATGGGCAGAGGACCTGGATACACATTTTTCCAAAGAAGATATACAGATGGCTAACAGGCACATGAAAAGCTGTTCAACATCACTAATCATCAGAGAAATGCAGATCAAAACCACAATGAAGGCTTTCCTGGTGGCGCAGTGGTTGAGAGTCCACCTGCCGATGCAGGGGACACGGGTTCGTGCCTCGGTCCAGGAAGATTCCACGTGCCGCGGAGCGGCTGGGCCCGTGAGCCATGGCCGCTGGCCCTGCACGTCTGGAGCCTGTGCTCCGCAACGGGAGAGGCCACAGCAGTGAGAGGCCCGCGTATTGCAAAAAACCAGACAAACAAAAAAACCCAACACAATGAAATATTACCTCACGGGTGTCAGAATGGCTATTATCAAAAAGACAACAAATAACAAGAGGTGAGGACTTTCCTGGTGATGCAGTGGTTAAGAGTCCGCCTGCCAATGCAGGGGACACGGGTTCGAGCCCTAATCCAGGAAGATCCCACAAGCCATGGAGCAACTAAGACTGTGCACCACAGCTACTGAAGCCCACGTGCCCAGAGCCCATGCTCTGCAACAGGAGAAGCCTGCGAACTGCAAAGAAGATTAGCCCCCGCTCACCGCAACTAGAGAAAGCCTGCGCACAGCAACGACGACCCAATGCAGCCAAAAATAAACAAGTAAATAAATAAATTTTAAAAATTAAATAAAGTAAAAGAGTTGGTGAGGATCTGATGAAAATAGAACCCTCATTGGTGGGAATGTAAATTGGTGGAGCCACTATGGAAAGCAGTATGGAGAGCCCTCAAAAAATTAAAAATAGAATTACTACATGACCCAGCCATTACACTCCTTGGTATTTATCTGAAGAATAAAAACACTAATTCAAACAGATATATGCACACCTATATTCATTGCAACATTATTTACAATAGCCAAGATATGGAAGCAATGTGTATATATGATGGAATATTAGTTGGCCATAAAAATTTAGAATGAAATCTTGCCATTTGGAACAACAAGGATGGACATAGAGGGTATTATCCTAAGTGAAATAAGTCAGAGAGAGACACATAACTCTATGATTTCACTTATGCATGGACTCTAAAAAACAAAACAAATGAACAAGCATAACCAAACAGAAAGAGAGTCACAGATACAGAGAACTAACAGGTAGTTACCAGAGGGGTGTGGGCTGGGGGGAGGAGAGAAATAAATGAGGGAGATTAAGAGGTACAAACTTCCCATTGCAAAATAAATGAGTCACAGGTATGAAATGTACAGTGTAAGAAATGTATTCAATAATTATGTAATATCTTTGTATGGTGACAGATGACAACTAGACTTATCATGGTGATCCTTAGGAAATGTGTAAAAATATCGAATCACTATGTTGTGTACCAGGAACTAACATAGTGTCGTAGGTCAATTATATTTCAAAAACAAACCAAAAAACTCATGGAAAAAAAAGGTCAGATTTGTGGTTATCAGAGGTGAGGGGTGGGAGAAAGAGGGAACTGGATGAAGTTAGTCAAAAGTTACAAACTTTCAGTTATAAGATAATTACTAGGGGTGTAATGCACAACATGATAAATGTAATGAATACTGCTGTGCCTTATATATGACAGTTGTTGAGAGAGTAAATCCTGAGCTCTCATCACAAGGAAAAATATATTTTTTTCTATTTCTTTAATGTTGTATCTACATGAAATGATGGATGTTCACTAAACTTATTGTAGTAACTATTTCATGAAGTACGTAAGTCAAATCATTATGCTGTACGCCTTAAGCTTATACAGTGCTATATGTCAACTCTACCTCAATAAAACTGGATGAAAAAATATACATATTTGCAAGGATAACAAGATATCACTTTACACCCATTAGAATGGCTATTACCAAACCAAACCAAACCAAACCAAACCAAAAAAACCAGGAAAGAAGCAGTGTTGAGAGAATGTGGAGAAATTGGAACTCTGTAATTTTGAACTGTTTAATTCTCCAAATCCTTCATTCCTGCTTTTCCCTCTGCCCAATACTGTGTGCATTTCTCCCTTCTCTTTGCCAGAATGATTCCTATTAAATCTTTAAGACTTGACATAGTTGCTATTCTCTCCAGGGAAATATCTGAATATCACCCATACCTGCCCTTGCTACTTTTGTTTTATTTCCCTAACACTCAAGCATTACTTACTATCAGTGCACTTACCACTTTACACTGTAACAATTATTTTGTCTCCAGAGGCTCCTCAAAGACTAGATTCATATTAGGTATAACTTTTTATACTTAACTTAAGAATGTTCTCAGTAAAGATTGTTGATATAAAAAAAAGCAAAGCATATTTTAATTAAACAAAATGAGAATCTTTTCAATATAAATAATGAGTTGAGGGAGAAAATAAAAATGGCTTTAAAATTTTCTCTGTGTTTTTAACTTGTATGTTACCCATTATACTATGAGATTTTCTGTGTGAAAAGGGCATAGAGCTGTGGTCTTGGGGGCATGGATCTGTCAGCATAGCCAACGCAGGCACAGAATGAACAAGTCATTTTTTTTTTTTTTTGCTTTAAGGCAGTTTCAGTTTAGAAAGGAGTTGTGTATATTGCTTGCTTTGTCTTTATTGTTCATATTGCCAAATTTGGGTTATGATTTCCTTGAAGAAGACAGAAAAGTGAAATACACAATTCAAATGCATTTTCTAAACAAGACTTATAAACAGATTTTGTATATTATATGTACTTTTTACTTGAGAACCAAAAGGCTGAAGCCACTTGACAATATAGATATTTCGATTTTGATCCTTTGTCCATAAATTCCACAATTTAGGAATTGCACACATATTTTTTTTTAATAATAGTCTCAAGCAAACCATTTTTAACCCATCAGAGAACATTTTTAAAGGGACGTATTTCTTCTGGATTTGAACAATATTTTGCACGTGGACATTGCCTCTAGTGTTGAGCCTCTGAATGTGTTATTCAGGTTAATATAAACTTTGTGTTAAATGTGATTTATGTTTAGGAGCTAGGCATAAACTCAATTTGAATTCCTCTAAAAATCTATACAGTATAAAGTATATACTCTTTATATATCTTCTGTATATAGCACAATTAATAAATAATTTAAAAAATAATTGAAAGACAACTGTGCTATTCTTCAGCAGAGTGGATATTGTTGGTTATTTTCTCAGTATCCATTGTCCTTCCTAAGAATGCTTCCTCAGAAAGCCCTGATATTCATGTATGTGTCCACCGCTCTCCTGGGAAGCCCCAGAGCTTCAAAGAAAGCTCTTGTCTGGTCCAAGGTAATCCCATGATACTTGTCACAGGAATGGGTTGAAACCCAGGGCTAAACCAATGAAGCAACAGCAATTATTTCACTTATGACATGTGATCTAATTTAGGCCCATGAGCTACGAGGAAAGATTGCTGAGCTCTCCTGAGAAAGAAGTCTCTTCTCTTCTAAATATGTGTAGTGGACTAATGTGAGGCCTAGAACTTCTGTAGAGCCATTCAGCTACCAATTTGTGGATGCAGCTCACACACAGGGACACAGCTAAGACACAGCAAAGAAATGGAGACTCAGTTGCTAGATTAAGCCAATTCTATCATCTGCTCTGCCTCTGAAATTCATTATGTAAATGTCCACATGGCCTAAGCCAGTTTGCATTTTCTCATCGAAAACGTCCTAAACTGATACACTTACAGATGCAGAAACCACCCATCTCAGATTTTCACCTTAGTTCTATTCCCTCCAAATTAATTATTTTTAAGAAATAAATTCAGTAAGTGTCAAATTAAATATGATTTATTTTTAAACATTTTAAGTGCTAATATATCTATAAATCGTAAGAATCATTTGTCAGACCACCTATTTTGATTTGGGGTTTGAAAAGTATGACCTCCAATTTTGGAGCTAACTTATTGGTACGATACTTTCCAATTTTGGTAAGATATTTGAAGCACAGCTTCAGAAAAATCATTAAAACATTTTCCCATATATTAATGGCTTATGGTATCCTTGCTTCAGTCCATCATGAAACAACTACTTTTATTTTGTAGCTCCCTTACTATTCTTCCATTCAGAGTTTCATTAACAGTAGCTACTGTTGAGTAGTGAACAATAGTACAAATTTTTTGTACACGTTTAGCTGAACTTTTTCATTCATTCAACATTAGATTATTATTATTTTTTAGTAGAGTACCCAGTCTGGGCCAGCACTATGCTAGCCATTGGTATTAGCCATGTTGCAGATACAGACACCAATGTCTAGGGGCTTATTCATTTGTGATTTAGACAGAAAAGGAAGTGAGCAATTATTCAAAGTGATAAGAACACTATGGGGATAAGTATAGGGTCTTATGAAAATACCTGGTGGGTGACATGTAATCCAGACTTGGGTATTCAGAGAAGGAGACTCAGAAAAAGTGCTATCTAAGCTGAGACTCAAAGGTCAAGTAGGAAATAGGCATTTTAACCATGTGAAGTTCTCAGAGGAAAAAGGAAGGTATAGAAGTGGGGTTCTGGGTGGAGGAACAGTACAGTACAGGCACAGAAAGAGAGAACATAGCACACCTGTGAGTAATTCAAGACGTTGGGACATAAGTAGAGCATCCTCATGTCATCAGAGGCCTGATGATGAAGGGTCTTGGAGACCTGTTAATAAATTTCAACTTTATTCAGAGAACAATGTGAAACGTAAAGAGGAAGAAACTTTTAAACAGGATGAGTGAGAGGATATCTTTACCTTTTAGCACCATCACCCAAGAGGCATCTAGATTAGAGGCAGGGAGACCAGTAAGAAAGTGTTTGCAGTGATTTGAGCAAGAAATAATGGTGGCTTGAGTTCTTTCAGGAAGAACAATTAACAGGATTTAGTGATTAATTGGGTATTGTGGAAGGTTAGGGTGCTAACTTATATTGATAGGTGTCAGATCCCACAAGATGTACTTCCATGGAATGCCTTTTGATTTGAACAGAAGTTTTATTCATAAAGTTATTAAGATATCTATACTCCAGGAGAGAGAGCATGCAGAGAACTGCCATATCAATATAATAAGCTGACTCCATCTTCAGAGTAATTGAAAAAAGAGTCTTGTGTCTGAGCACAGGTGGATTGGGCAGAAGACATACAAGAAAGTATGAGTCTCATCCCCAGGGGCTTCTAATTATCACAATCTTATCAGTGCTCTGAGGGCTGAGACAGAAGTGACACTTGGCACAAATCCACAATGGATTAGTAGCTATGCATGTGGTTTTGAACTTCAGAATAGCAGAGAGGTAATCACTATTAGGACATTTTAAAGTAGTAGAAAATGGGAAAACGTGAATTTCAATTTATAATTAAAGGCATTTGAATTAAGGCTGTGTGGGAGTACTTGTAATTTGAGGACATTTTAAGAGAAAAGGGGAAAACGAAAGACAGAAGGTATAAACTCAAAAGCAATTTGCTCAAATGAACTAAGACTCAACAAAGGAAAAGGGAGAGGTTAATACGTTCTTATACTGAATTTCTGTTGCTTTTGTATGGCAGTGCATCCTTGTAGTAGGTTGGTTTTTCTTCAGTTTTTTTCTTCAGTATGTATTCTCTAAGTATAAAAGGAAAGGAAGAGAAAATAAATAGCCTCCTTCCAAAAAAAAAATAAACATTTCTGGTGACAATATTTTGCTACTCAATCTCTTAAGAAACTCCTAAAAAATAAACCCACTCAGGGCTTCCCTGGTGGCACAGTGGGTGAGAATCTGCCTGCCAGTGCAGGGGCCAGGGGTTCGAGCCCTGGACTGGGAAGATCCCACATGCTGCGGAGCAACTGGGCCCATGAGCCACAGCTACTGAGCCTGTGCGTCTGGAGCCTGTGCTCCGCAACAAGACAGGCCACGACAGTGAGAGGCCTGTGCACCTCGATGAAGAGTGGCCCCCGCTCGCCACAACTAGAGAAAGCCCTCGCACAGAAACGAAGACCCAACACAGCCAAAAAATAAATAAATAAATTTATAAAAAGAATAATAATAAAAAAAACCCAACCAAACCAAAACAAAACAATAAGCATGTGGATTCTGTTATAGCCACACATATAAACCCTTTTTTTCCAAGATGAAATATTCTACACTTTACATATTATTTTCTACTACTTACAGTCTGAAAAGGAAAATAACAAAAGGTGATCCCTACAAAAATATGACCTTCAAGCTAAAATTTATTTTATTTTAGATTAGTTGAGATTTTAACTTTTGATTATAAACTATAAACACATACAGAAAAGAAACATGGAAGACAATTGTTAAATTCAATGATTTATTACAAAGTGAGCATCCTGTAATCATGATCCAGGAAGAAATAGAAAATTGCCAGGACCCAGAAACATTCTTTGTGTCACTATCCCTTACTTCCTTCTCCTCCAAATCTCCATATAATTTTATGATAATCACATTCATGCATATCCTTATAGTTATACCACATACAGACGCACCCTTTAATGCTATAGTTTATTGCCAGGTTTTGGACATTTATGTAAATGGAATCGTCGAGTATGTGTTCTTTTAGTTTGGAGTGTTTCATTCTACATTATGTTTGCAAGGTTCATCCACAGTATTGTTTGCAGTTGTATATTCATACAGTTAATAATAATTGAATGGATATACCTGAATTTGATGGGCTTTTGGGTTGTTTCCAGTTTAGGGTTATTAGAAACAATGCTGCTGTAGCATCCTTGTGCAAGTCTTTTGGGGTGCATGGACTCATTTCCATTGCATGTATACATAGGAGTGGAATTGCTGAGTCAATAGATTATGTGTAAATTCAGCTTGCTGAGCCAATAGATTATGTGTAAATTCAGCTTGCTGAGTCAATAGATTATGTGTAAGTTCAGCTTTAGTGATTAGTGCCAAACAGTTTTCCAAGGGGTTATACCATTTTACACTCCTATCACCAGATTACGAGGATTCCATTTGCCCTACCTCCTTACTTGTGACTGCTGGTCATTTTCTTTTTAGCAGTTCTTGTTGGTATGTGGTTCCTCGTTTTTGTTTGTTTGTTTTTGTTATTTTTATTTATTTATTTTGGCCACACCGTGCAGCTTGTGGGATCTTATTACCCCGACCAGGGATTGAACCCCGGGCCGCAGCAGTGAAAGCACCGAATTCTAACCACTAGGCCACCAGGGAAACCCCCTCATTTTGGTTTTATTTACATTTTCCTGATTACTAATGTAATTGAGCTCTTTTTCATGTTTATTAACAACTTTGGATTTTCTCTTCTTGGCAGTGCCTATTCAAATCTCTTCCCCATTTTTCTATTGCGATATCTTTTTCTTATTTATCTCTTGGTGGCTTCTTATACGATAGATTTGATATGTGAGCCCTTTGTCATGTACATGTATTACATATGCTGTCTCCCAGTGTGTGGCTCATCTCTTTACTCTTAAGAGTAATTTTTGATAAAGAGAGGTTGTTGATCTTAGTATACTCCATTTTAGCTATCTTTTCCTTTATGATTAGTGCATCTTTTTGCCATTTGAAAAGTTTTTCCTTACTTTAAGTTTAGGAAAATATTCTCTTAAAGTATCTTTTAGAATGTTTGTTGTTATTTACTTTTCACATTTAGATATAAAATTTTCATGGAATTTATTTCTGTGTATGTATGAGGTAGAGGGTAACTTCCATTTTTAATATTGGTATTAATTTTCCCAACACATTTCACTCTCCCCTACTCTATAGAGCTAACCTTCTCATAAGTCAGCAGTGTGTTTATGCAGAAGTCTGTTTATGTGATTCCCATTCTAATTCATTGCCTTAATGTATCCTTGCTCCAATAACTATTTTAATTACACATTATTATCATTGTTACATACAGTCAATATTCATTTAGACTTACCCATATGTTTGCCCTTTCAATTGCTCTCTGTTCCGCTCTGCATCCCAAACATCCATCTGAATTTATTTTCCTTCTGCCTGCTAATTATCTTTTTGTACAAGCCCTCAGGAGAGGAACTCTCTCAACTTCTGTCTATCTGAAAAATATTTATTTCTCCTTCATTTTTGATGTATATTTTTGTTGGGTATAAAATTACACATTAGCAGTTATTATTCTTTTTTTAAAATAAATTTATTTTATGTATTTATTTTTGGCTGCCTTGGGTCTTCATTGCCTTGCACCGGCTTTCTCTAGTTGTGGGCGTGGGTACTCTTTGTTGCGGTACACTGGCTTCTCATTGTGGTGGCTTCTCTTGTTGCAGAGCACAGGCTCTAGGTGCTTGGGCTTCAGTAGTTGTGGCATGCAGGTTTCAGTAGTTGTGCCTTGCGGGCTCTAGAGCGCAGGCTCAGTAGTTGTGGCACATGGGCTTGTTGCTCCACGGCATGTGGGATCTTCCCGGACCAGGGCTCGAACCCATGTCCCCTACATTGACAAGCGGATTCTTAACCAATGCTCCACCAAGGAAGTCCCAGCAGTTGTTATTCTCAACCCCATAGTTATTCCACTGTCTTGTTTTTATTTTTTTTCTATTGAGAAGATGGCTTTCTGTCTAATTGTTTCTCCATTGAAGAGAGCCCGTCTTCTTTCTTTCTTTTTTTTTTTTTTTCTTTTGAAGGGGGAAGGTTTCAGTGGGTTTGGTGTAATACACCTAGGTATAAATTTCTTTTATCCTGCTTAGGGTTTGTAGGGATTCTACAAAATTCTCATCAATTATTTCTTCAATTATTTCCTCTCTCCTCTATGCCTGATGTTTCAAATATGTATTAGCATTCTCACTGTTATCTCTAAATCTTGTATCTACTATTCTATATTTTTTTCTCTCTCTCTTTTTCTAATTTATTCTAGATATTTTTCTCTTATTTTATAACTACTAATTCTGTTTTAGCCTGGTCCAATCTGCTGTTATACCTGTGCATTAATTTTCTAATCTTGGTAAATGTTATTTAAATTCCAAAATTTCCATTTGTTTGTTTCTTTTAACGTCTAGCTCCAATTCTCAATCTTGTCTGTTATTTGTTTGAACACAGAAAACTTAGTTATTTTACAGTCTGTGTCATATATGTCCATATAACATCAATATCTGGAGACCTTCTGGATCTGTTTCTTGCTTTCATTTCTGCTGATTTCCTTGAATGTGTTATTTTCTCCTAGTGTGGCTAGTTACTTTTCATTGTGTCCTAGAAATTGATTTTGCAATATTTATACAGAAATAATTTTAGGCTTAATATGTTGTTATTTTTCTCCGGAGAGAATTTACATTTGCTTTTGCCACGTGCCTGGACAGTACTGGCAATGTGAAATTCACCCAGTCCTATTTCAAGAATTTCATAATTTAAAGCTATATTTCAGCCACAGTGGAGGTCTCCTTCTTTTTAGTTCACCTTAAGGTATAGCCAAGCCAAATCAAGGAGAATCACCAGGACCCCATCATTTTGACAGGCTCTAACTCCAATTCCTGATCCTAGTTTGCTAAAAGTATATCTCAGCCTCACAACTGCATCATCCAGAATCAGGAAATGTTTCTAGTGATAAAAAACGGCCTCGAATGTCAGACTCACTTTTCCAGGCTCCTATACTCTCCCATATTCTGTCCTAATAATTCTTTGCTATGTTGGTAGACTTCCCTTTCCTTTAAGCATATCTCTAAAAACATTTTGTCCCGTTTTCTAGTTTTCTTTATGTTGGAGGGTTGGTTGGAATTACCTGTGTTTGGAGCAGAGTGGCTTTTCTAAGTATGTACTAATTGCCTCTTTTAAGAAAAACAAATTTATTAAGAAGTAAAATTATGAATACTTCATAACTTAACTCAAAGCTGGGGAAGTGGTGTAGATAATTTGGGGGAGATTATGAAATATGAAGTTTTTTGATTCTGACCTAATCATTTTATTCACTGTATTCTTTTCTTTGTTTTATTAAAGTTACTAACAAAATATAACTGGAAACTCTATAACGAAAGTCACTGCTAGCTGAATGAATAAGAGCTTGGAAAGGATGCTTTCAACTGGCAACAGAGGGAAAGAAAATGTTGGATTGTAGCTAAAATGCCTTTAGGATTCTAGACGGAGCCAGGATTTTAAATGTACAATTCGGTTAACATGCAAAGGGAAAAAAGGTATCATGGTAAATTATGTCTTCCTGACTACAAATTCTGAGGCTTTATTAGGTGTGGGTTAAATGTAGGACAAGAGAGGTTGAGAGAATATTTTATATTTGCTCTAGAAATAGAGCAAATCAAGAAAATCATAGTAGTCAAATGGAATCGTTCAATATGGGATTTAAAGTTGATATGAGCTATACAGTACTTAAATACCAAAATGGCTTTCATTTTTTCTGTCTGGCTATAGGCCAGAATTGCAAAGTGAAAACAGAATGGTAAACTATTTTAGAATTTGCTAACTAAATTCTCAATTGTTTCACATTAGCACTGTAGTCGGCTTTCTCTCTGTTCTTATCTTGTGATAAAATTTAATTAGATCAAGGCACAAGTTATGATGACTAGGCTCATTTGCTTTTTGCTTTTAGAATAAAAGCAGCAGAGAAAGAGCTGTAGTTTCAGGAGAAGAGTTAGAAAATCATCCGCTGGCAATCTTTCATACTTCCTTGTCTTGGACGATATTTAAGATTCTTTAAGAATTCTACACCTAAGGGATTAAAGTGACTGAAGTGATAGGAAGGAACAATGCATGGCTGACAGCAAGTGCTGCGTGTTTTATACAAAGGAAAGTAAGTAGTATTGTAGTTTGAGAGCCTACTGGGCTCTGTCCAGATCTGCGTACCCAGGGCTTTGGCTTCGGTCAATGTGGTAGACCAGATACTGTGAAGGACCCTTCTCGGGAGAAAAAAATGAGATCCGCATAAAACACTTTAATCGGATCTCTGGGCTTGCAGGAAATAATAAAAACTAAAGAAGCTGCCACATGGAAATGAAAACACAAAAATATGTTCTGAAAATGGAAGCATAAATCATCTCAAAAGTAACTTTGCCGTAAAGATATATGTTTATAATAGTGCTGCATTGGAATTATCAAATAACAAATATAACTAGGTAAAAATCTTTAAATAAACCCAAATGAATTTTGCCTCATTAACTCTCATGTGGTGGCTTGTGCCCTACATTATATTCTTTCAGCCCTACCTCTTCCCCATTCATTGATGTGGTGACCAGTTCCATATGAGATGTAATCAGCTCTGTGCAAGTGCACCCTTGTCAGGATGCAGACCCTATGGATCCTACTTCTTGCTTCCTGCCTTGGAACTTCTCTGGCACCACAGCATAGGAACCCACTTGGTATTCATGAATCCATTACTTGGGGTAATTTGTACCTATGGTAACCCTTTTGACCAATAGAAATCATTTGAATGTAGTCAAATTAATCAATTTTTATAGCTAAAGTTTTTCTGTCTTATTTCATAAAAATTTCCCATATCTAAAGGTTTGATCTTCTCTTATATCGTCTTCTAAAATTTAAAAGTTTGTCTTCCACATTTAAGTCTTTAATCTACTGGAATTATTATTTGGGGAGGAGATGGCTATGGCATAGAGTAGGGATCTAATTTTATTTTATTTTTTTCATGACCACTTGTCCTAACCCTCCATATGAGTCTTAATCTGGGATTTTCATTCTGTTCAATGGGTAAATTTATCTGTCTCTGTTCTAATACTACAGTGTGTTAATCAATTTCATTTTATAACAGAGCTTGATAGCTGGTAGGACTATCTCCTTCTTTATTCTTTTTGCTTAGTTTCTTAAACACCTTGGCTTTTCTTAGGTCTTTGCTCTTCCATATAAATTTTAGAATTATTTATCAAATTATTGAAAAAGAACTGCTTATGGTTTCTAATTGAATTTATAATTTTGTTGGAGATAATTTATATACTTATGATTTTGGGTCTTCATAATCTTGAACTTGAGCTATATTTTTAAGTATTTAGGTATTTTTTTAAAGTGTCAACTATAAATGATATCTTTTCATGGATTATACTTTATAATATTATCTTCTAGTAAATAATTAATACAATTCTGTTTGTATATTGATCTTGTACCTAGCTACCTAGCTACAAACTCTTACTATTCTTATATTTTATCTATATGTTTTTTGTTTTCTAGGTAGATAATCATGTCCTATGCAAATAATAAAAATATTTTCTTTCGTTCATATACTTAGAACATTGAGTTTGGCCATATGACTTGTCTTTTCCAGTGGGATATTATTGAACATCATGGGAGCAGAGGCTTAAAAAATGAATGCACAATTGGGATCATCTTCTGAACTCCTGTCTTTAGCCATGAGAAGCCCCTGTCTTGAATAGCCACTGGTCCAAAGAAGATGAAAGACATGAGTTGAAGATCTGTATTCAATCCACAGCTTAGAGTAAGCTCAGTAAAGCCCAGACCATATCAGCCAAACCTCAGCAAAGTGAGAAATAAATGCTTATTGTGGCATGTCACTGAGATTATGTGGTTGTTTGTGACAGTAACAGACTGATACAATATTTAACCCTTAGTCATGGGAGAGTGCTCCTATGTCAATACATATTTCCAACCAATCTTACAATCTACTTCCCTTTATATTTTGCCCTTTCTAGTTCTACATTCTTAAAAACCATTCTCACATATCGTCTCCTGGTTCCTGCCTTTATATTCTCAGTTTAGCAGTCTTTTGTGTGAGCTATTTTCTTCCAAAGCAGTGACTTTATTTCCCCATTTGGGCTATGCTGAGACTTGACTCTATTTTTTGTCCTGTAGACAATAAGTGATGACGGGGTAGGTCTTGAGGAAGATAAACATCATCTTGTAAGGCACTTGCCTCAGGTAAGGCTTCTGCAGGAAAGGTAAGGCTGCTTTCCTCTCTCAAAGGGGAAAGCACTTGCCAGTTAGTGGATTCAGTGGTTTCTGGGTGTTTAAGATTCTCAGGCTCATCCACCTAAATGTCCCCATTATGGATTGCTGAGTCCCACTCTTTTTCTATTCTTGACTTTAACAGAGGAAACTGTCAAGGCTGTGTATTAAGTCTTCTTTGTAGTTTTGCCACCCTTATCATTAAGAAATGAATTGAAGCACAAAAGGTGTCTGACATAAGTGCTTACTATGAATTGGCACTTGATTAACTTTCTTACATGCTTTGGCTTAATCCAGTCAATATGTTTGGAGTATGGATGGCTATTATCCTCATTTTTTTAATGAGGAAAATAAAGTTTATAGAGATGAAGTAACTGTACAAGGTTTCAGCCAACAATGGCAGAGCCCCAATTTGAAGAATCAGGTCTGTTTGACTTCAAAGCCCATGTGCCGGTGTATGGTATGACCATGGACATGAAAATGAATCGAGTGCCAAAATAGTTTCTTATTTTGCAAAGTTTGTTTTTAACCAAAACCAATTTAAATAAGAAAATTTAATTACAGGTGTTTTGAGAAAAAAATACCACCATTAGAAGCTGGCAAGGCTAAAAGAGCCAGACATTATGAGAGATATAACACAGGTTGACAGGGATAGTTATTCACATGTTAGGAAAAAAATTGATTCCTGAACAACCATTAAGTTCCAGACATTATTCTAGGTGCTTCCTACATGCATCTGCTTGGGAATTCCCTGGTGGTCCAGTAATTAGGACTCTGTGCTTCCACTGCAGGAGACCTGGGTTCCATCCCTAGTCGGGGAACTAAAGAACCCTCAAGCATTGTGGCACAGCCAAAAAAAAAAAGAAAGAAAGACAAAATGTATCTGCCTATTTAATCTTGCCCACACTCTACTGTTGTAGGCATTTCCCAGAGCTGGTAAGTGATTTGGGCTCAGCTCTGACTTCCTACCTATGTCTTCCCTACTGGACCATGTTTATCAAATTGTGCTACATGGACCAGCACCATTAGCATCACCTGACAGATTGTTAGAGATGCAGTGTTTCAGGCCCAATGCAGGCCTTCTGAATCAGAACCTGCATTTTACCAAGCTTGCCAGGTAGATCCTTTGCATATTGTACTTTGAGAAGCACTGCATTTTTGCACATAATCTTCTTAACACATGTATACTGGGAGGACTTTAAAAAGTTTAACAATGGACCCTCAGGAAATTGATCTTAAAGAAGCTTGAGGGCTTCCCCGGTGGCGCAGTGGTTGAGAGTCCGCCTGCCGATGCAGGAAACACGGGTTCGTGCCCCGGTCTGGGAAGATCCCACATGCCGCGGAGCGGCTGGGCCCGTGAGCCATGGCCGCTGAGCCTGCGCATCCGGAGCCCGTGCTCCACAACGGGAGAGGCCACAACAGTGAGAGGCCCGCATACCGCAAAAAAACAAAACAAAACAGCTTGATAAATAACAATACCTTAAACTTTCAATGGTCTTAAAACAAGATCCAAATGGAGCTTAGTTTTATGAAAATTCTGGCTAATTTTGTGTCTAGCTCTTTCTTTCATCCATACCAGAAAACCTCGATTATTTGAATAAGTTATAGTGAAAGATATTTATTAAGAATCCCCTGTATACTGAACGTAGTTGTAAGTAAGACTAAAAAATAAGACACATTCCATATCCTTAAGGAGCTTTTTCTATAAATGTAAAAATCAGAAAAAAACCCAATGAAACAAAAATAACAGAACATGGAAAAAAAACAACAAAAAAGTACATAAACAAGGATCTAGAATAAAAGTAGGCATACAACAGAGATATTTGTTTTATGGGAACGGCTGAAGGTGTCAGTGACCAGAGCTATGTGAGTTTAGGTTATAAGACTTCCTGCAAAGGTGATTCTAGTCAGTGTTTTGAGGGGAGAAGAACTGTGGTTCATAAGGAAGTGAATACCAAGGTATTTATTAAATAGAAATGGCAAGAAATATTTGCTTGGAGAAGGGACCAAGAAAACCATGATTCATTATGTAGAAGTGAAGATATTTGCCGAGAGAACAAAGAATGAGTTGAGCTAGGGGTCTATATTTGACTGAGTGTGTCAAGCATGGGAAAAGAAAAAAGGAATAGTGGAGAAGAAAAGGAAGGGAAGAGGGGAAGAATACTGTATATACATGTATTAGTCTGAGTTCCCCAAAGGAAGAGAACCAATAAGATGGAGAGAGAGAGAGGGAGAGAGGGATTTATTGTAAGGAATTGGTCCATAAAATTATGGTGTTGGCAAGTACAAAATTTGCAGGGCAGGCTGGAAGAATAGAAATTCTGGCAAGAGTTGATGTTTTAGTCTTGAGTATGTAGGCAACTTGAAGGCAAAATTCCTTCCTCTTATAGTGACCTCATATTTTTTCTTAAGGCCTTCAACTGGTTGAATAAAGGCCTCCCATATTATGGAAAGTAAGTGCTTTACTTAAGTATACTAATTTAAATATTAATCACATATACAAAAACACTGCATAGCAACATCTAGGCTGGTGCTTGACCAAACAGCTTCACACCATGACTTAGACAAGCTGACACAAATTAACACAAATTAACCATTGCAACATATATAAAGGCACTAAAATTGACTAAGGTGTCCTTTCAGGGTTAGTGGAATAGGGTGATTATAGGCAACATTTCTACCAACGTCTGCAGTGCAGGGTGTGGCCAAAGAGATTGAACCGTTATTATTATAATTAGAAAATGTTTTTAACTGAATTTTGACTATTAGGTTGGTATTAATAGATATTCAGTGTCAGTATCACAGAAGTTGACATGACATCCCCCATGTTATTTAGCAAAATTAGAGTTCTTTATTCAGTTCTGGACACCATGATTTGAACAAAGTAGTGTTCACCAAGAAGAGAATAGAATGTCCCAAATAGTTCACCCTTGAAATAAGAGGATTTAGGTTGATTGTAAAGATAACACAAGAGGAAGTTTAACTTATTCTACGTTGCTCCAGAGTACTGATTAGGATCAGTAGGTGGGTAGGAAAGACATCATATAGGTAGAACTTCCTGACAAGCAGAACTTTATAGTTGCTGAGCCATCTATCTAGAAAAGCATTCCTAGAAACACTGAGCTGAATCTAGCTTACACTCTCACAGAGGTAGCATAGAAGATTCCTGGGTAGGATTTTTGTTGTCTATTCTGCTGCTAAGATGCTGTGATTCAAAGGCAGTTCTTTCTTAGTCCTTTTGCTGCCAGTTCCATGGCTAAATAAATATTTGCATATGAACTATGTAAAAAGGAACCAGAAAACTTTGGGGGCATTTATCTGCTCTTTTGATCTCTGTGTTTGCTTTTAGATCAGCAGTTAAGAAAGCGAGTAAAGTGGTAGATCTATGGGTAATTTTTATTTTCTTTATGCTTTTCTGTATTTTCCCAAATTTTCTACAATGAATGTGTATTAATGTTATTTTTAACAAAGCAAAGGGAGTGGGTACAAGGCTACAGTCTACTTTATGTTGACCACAAATGAGCCTGTGTATAGAAGCCTTTCCGGCCCTTAGAATAGTGCAGGGGTCTGTGAGACAGTAGCTGGGAGACAAGAGGAGCCAGAACTTTGCGTAACCTCTTATTTTTTTAAAAAAGTCTCATCGTGGTTTTGACCAGTATTTTTTAGCATACAGCTATTCCAGGCCTCCTATTTTCTAGCAGATTTATAACACCAAAATTAACATGTGATTTTGCTTTCCTTTCTTAAGTTGGAAATGTCCAAAACTCAATGTCCCAGGGTGTGTCAAGGAAGTAAAACTAGAGGGTGGTAGAGACTCTGCTCAATGTTCCCTTTTCTGTAACATGACCGTAAGTCAAGGCACTAGAGAGGGCCCAGCCTGTGCAGACTTCAGTGACGTATAGTTGGAATATGGAACTTAGCAGAGGAGAAAGCTTCTAGGGAAAGGAAGATCGCTCACTTGCATGTGTCTTTTCCCATTGGAGAGATCACTGACTAGATAAGGGAATGCACTGTGAGGAAGCAAGTGGGCTATTCTTAGACCAAGCCCTTTGTATCCCACTCTACTGCAGTTTAACTCTGCAAACTCTTCCCCTAAGGATGGGCAACAACATGTCGCTTTTAGCTCCTGTTTTCTTTGAAAGAGATCCTGCTGGAGATACAGGGACATAAGACTTGAGCACTAGTATCTGGTAGAATTTACTGCTGACTACATGTTCATAAATCCCAAAAAAGACTTCCAGCAAGAGACTGTATTAAGACTTGAGAGAGCTACTGGCACTAGAATTTTGAAACTTTTCTTAAGAACAGCAAGGTGCCCCAATTGGTCAACTAAAAGTTGGCTGTGACTTTTCAAGCTCTCTATCTCAGCATCAAATGAAACTAAATAGTAATTGGTCAATAATCTCAATCTTGTTCTTTTGATCCATCAGAAAATGCCAAGCTAATTTATTTCATTTATCATTTATGTAATATGTTACAAAGCGTGTATTCAAATTTTGAAAAAATTATTCAAGACTTTTCTTAATTATGAAGATGATGAGGCATTAAAATAATAAATCATAGGGGCTTCCCTGGTGGCGCAGTGGTTGAGAATCCGCCTACCGATGCAGGGGACACTGGTTCGTGCCCCGGTCCGGGAAGATCCCACGTGCCGCAGAGTGGCTGGGACCGTGAGCCATGGCCGCTGAACCTGTTCATCCGGAGCCTGTGCTCCGCAACGGGAGAGGCCACAACAGTGAGAGGCCCGTGTACCACAAAAAAAAAAAAAAAGAAAAGAAAAGAATAAATCAGATTGGAAAATTTAATGACATTGTCATGATCGGAGCTGAAGAGAGCAATGTCCGTACTTTCTCTGGTGTAAGGATGGACTAAGTGCTTTCATGCTGAGGCTAAGACCTGTATGCCAACCAGAGGGTGAGCTTTAGGAAGGGTGGAGGTGGAGCAGGGTGTGAAGTATTTGTATCTCTCCCTCTGTCTTACTTCTGATGTGGCTTGAGGTTAGAATCTGTGATATTATTGTTTTTGTTGCCTAGTTTACTGTTGATGGTTTTGATAATATAGATTAATCTATACAGACAAAATTGTTGTGAGGATTAAATTCGTTAATATATATAAAGTGCTTATAACATGGCCTGTCATATAAATGTTCAATAAATGTTTAGCTATCATCGTTGACACGATCCAATTATCAATGCCTTTCCAGTCTTTCTTCACAGTTGAATAACTTGTTTTTTTTTTAAGCTTGGATGTTTATATTTAAATCTGGAAGAAAAGTGACCAAGAGAAGAAAGCATAGAGGAAAAAGGAAGATAAGGATTTGCCCTAAATGTAAGATTTTCTTTGCAGAGTGTGATTGCTGCTTTTAAAATGCATTTTTCCAGTTTTGTTGAGAAATAATTGATATACATCACTGTGTAAGTTTAAGGTATATAGCAGGATAGTTTGATTTACATATACTGTGAAATGATTACCACAATAAGTTCAGATAACATCTATCTTCTCATATAAATACAATGAAGAAAATAATTTTTCTCTTTGTGATGAGAACTCTTGGGATTTATACTTTTAACAACTTTCCTATATATCATATAGCAGTGTTAGCTATAGTCATTGTGTTGTACATTCCATCCCTAGTACTTATTTATTTTATAAGTGAAAGTTTATACCTTTGACCACCTTCCTCCAATTTTCCCTTCCCCCACCCTTCACCTCTGGTAACAAGCCATCTGTTTTTTTATGAGTTTGATTTTTTTCTTTTAAAGATTCCACATGTAAATGAGATCATACAGTATTTGTCTTTCTTTGTCTGACTTACTTCACTTAGCATAATGACTTCGAGGTCCATCTGTGTTGTAGCAAACAGTAGGATATTCATTTTTTATGGTTGAATAATATTCCATTGTATATGGAATATATGCCATCATCTTTCTCTATTTTCTCTTTTTTGTTAGTCTAGCTAAGGGTTTGTTAATTTTGTTTATCTTTTCAAAGAAACAACTCTTAGTTTGGCTAATATTTTTTATTGTTTTTCAGGTCTCTATTTTATTTATCAATATTTCTTCTCTAATCTTTATTATTTTCTTTCTTCTAACTTTGGGCTCAGTTTGTTTCTAGTTCCTTAAGTCATAGAGTTAGGTTATTTACTGGGAATCTTTCTTGCTTCTTAATGTATGCATTTATTGCTATGAACTTTTCTATTAGAACTTCCTTTGCCACATTCCACAAGTCTTATTATGTTGTGTTTCCATTACCATTTGTCTCAAGAAACTTTTTTATTTTCCTTTAATTTCTTCTTTGATCCATTGGCTGTCCAGGAGATTGTTGTTTAATTTCCATGTGTTCATGAATTTTCCAGTTTTCTCTTGTTATTGATTTTTAATTTCATGTCATTGTGGCTAAAGAAGATACGTGGTATGATTTCGATCTTCCTGAATTTGCTAAGACTTGAGGCCTAACACCTGGTCTCTCCTGGAAAATGTTCCATGTGGGCTTGAGAAGAATGTGTATTCTGATGTTGCTGGATAGAAAGTTCAAAATATGTCTGTTAGGTCGATGTGGCCTGTAGTGCTGTCCAAATCTACTGTTTCCTTACTGATTCTCTGTCTGAATGATCTAGCCATTGTTGAAAGTGGGGTATTAAAATCCCCAACAGTTATTGTATTACTGTTTATTTCTCCTTTTAGCTCTGTTATTTTTTTGCTTTATAGATTTAGTTGCTCCAATGTTGGGTGCATAAATATTTACAATTGTTATATCTTCTTGATATATTGACCCACTCTATCGTTAAATAATGATCTTCTTTGTCTCTTTTTACCATTTTTAGTTGAAAGTCTAATGCCCCTGCTTTTCTGGAGTTACCACTTGTTTGAAGTGTCTTTTTCCATCCCTCACCTTCCGTCTATGTGTATCTTTAAGACTGAAGTGAGTCTTTTGGAGGTAGCATATTGTTGGATATTGGTTTTTTATCCATTCAGCCTTTTTAAGTCTTTTAACTGGAGAATTTAATCCATTTATGTTTAAAGTAATTATTTATAGATAGGGACTTACTATTGCTATTTTGTTAATTTTTTCTTCTTGTTCTATAAATTCATTGTTTCTTGTTTTTTATCCTGCTGTCTTTTTCCATATTTTGATGTCTTTTGTCTTCTTTCCTTTTTTTTTTTTTTTTTGTCGTACGCGGGCCTCTCACTGCTGTGGCCTCTCCCGTTGTGGAGCACAGGCTCTGGACATGCAGGCTCAGCGGCCATGGCTCACGGGCCCAGCTGCTCCGTGGCATGTGGGATCTTCCCGGGCCAGGGCATGAACCCACGTTCCCTGCATCGGCAGGCGGACTCCCAACCACTGCGCCACCAGGGAAGCCCTTTGATGTCTTTTGTATCAGTATGCTTTGGCTTCTTTATGAGGTTCTCTTCTGTAATTCCTACAGAATTTTCCCTTCTAGTCTCCATGAGGCTTACATAAAATATCTTAAACTTTTAAACTGATAACAACTTAACTTCAGTAAACCTTACACTTTTACTTCTCTACTCTCTCACATTTTAGGTTATTGCTGTTGTAATTTACATGTCTTATCTGTTGTGTAACTAATAAAAGATTGTTGTAGTTTGTACTGTTTTTTTAACTTTTAAACTAGAGCTGTATGTAAATTATGTACCATTATTACCATATTGCAGAATCTAACTATGACTATATACAGTTGACTCTTGAACTACATGGTTTTGAACTATGTGTGTTCACTTATACACAAATTATTTTTCAGTAAATACATAGTACTGCAGTACTATACTACTAGCTTGGTTTCCTACCTAAGTAACGCTTTAGGATAGGCTCTGTGGTTTCCTGGATTTTCTGGTCAGGCTTACTAGATGGTCTGGATTGGGTACTATATTCAGTAGTAGATGGGACTATGAATTAGCTTCCCCGCCCTGGCAGGGGAGCAGAATGGGATTCAGGGTCTGTATAGCTTATTGTTTGGCCAAATCAGGCCAGAGTGTGCACTGAATTCCCTGGTCATGTGAGGCTGCTGATTTTGCTCTACAGATGGGGGAAGCCATTGCTGTGCTCTCTGTTCAATGTCACTGTACGTATGGCTATTGAATGGGCTGTGTAGCTTCCCCTGTGCTCTGGTTAGGTGACAGGCTAAAGACCGTATTCAGAGATGAGGGGAGCTATAAATTAGATTCCCTACCTGGGTACAGAGAGAGCAGCAGCCATAAAGCTGGTAAAGCTCTTTGTGCTTTGTAGGTGCTGGCCTACACCCCAAGTTTCTGACTGAGCAGGGCCACTGGTTTTGCTCTGCAAATTATCGGCTCTGCCTGCCTGCCTCTTGGCTTGCGTGCTGCTGGGCTGAACATCTTTCAGGAGTTGTTGACCACCCTTCTGGTCAGATGGAGCTGGAAGACACTCTCCACAGCCATGTTATGTTATCCTTATTCTCTTGCTGTCTCCCTTGAAGATGGGGAGAGGTATCATCATCATCATCTTAAAGCTGGAAGTCTACTGCAGACTCTAGGAAAGCTTTTCCTGTCCTAATACAAGGGACAGAGGTAGTTGCCATTCATTCTCTCCTCTGCCTCTTGTCTTGACCATGGATTGATTCCTGGAGTTGTGGTAGCCATCTTGTGACTATGAAGTGACAAAGATGAGGACAAAAATCCCAGCACATTAAAAATGGTGATATGAACAGACAGAAAGCACCTGAATTCCTCATGGCATCATTGAGCAGCTGAATCTGCCTGCAACCACTCACCTCTGGATGTCTTATTATGTGAAAAAATTAAAACCTATTTAAAACAAATAAGACTGCCATTATTAGTCAACATTTCTCTTACTTGTAACTGAAAGTATTTATAACTGATTTGCTATTAACAGACCAAAAATATATGTTTCATAATAGTTTTTAGAGTGTTGTTCTAAGCAACTTAAATGTACATTAACAGAAGGCTGATTAAATTATTTATGATCCATTCATACAATGGGTTACAATGAAACTCTGAAAAAGAATGATAAGGATCTATACATATTGAGATGGAACAAGCACCAAGACACAGTAAGTGAAAAAAGCAAGGATGAACTTATGTATGAATACATACATTTCAATCTCTCAGATTGAAGGTGGCAAATATTGACAAAAGCAAAAGATTAAAATTTAAAATGTACTATTCAAAATTTAAAAGACTAAACAAGTATAAACAAGATTTAGATTATTAAAATTTTTAATGGTTTTCTGAATATACCATTTCTCCTTCTCAGATTACTAAAGCTTAAAATTGTAGCAAGGCTTTTTGGACAATGTATAGTATGCTTTACTATATTAAGAAACAGAAAGATAGATAAATAATAGATAAATAGATGTAAATACATATACATACATGCACACATATACATACACAATTTCTTATATATATATGTATTGGCTTATGTATAAAATACCTTGTATATAATGATGACCTAACCTGGTTGTCCCAATGGATAGCTAGATGGAGAGATAGGGCAGATTGTGGGACTGAGGAAACGAGGATGCAACTTTTCACTATATACTCTATTGCAATGTTTGGATTTTTTACCTTGTATTTAAAATACCATAGAACTACTATAGTATTTTTTGAAGGTATAAAATGAAAAAAAATGCTGTGTGAAGAAATGAGAGGAAATTTGAGAGGAACTTTCTAGTGTAAGACAGAGGCCACTTAATATGTTCTCCCCATCACCAGCATGTCAAAAATGCAAAGTACCTACTTGTGAGATGGAAACACCAATGAGCTATCCCAAATGCCCCTCATCTAAAAGGGTATGCCTTGGAATAAGGGATCTGCTGTCCTGGCAGGAGAAAGAGGAAAGCAGAGAGTTCTATTCCCAGAAACAAAAGTCCAGTTATCATCTCAGCGGGGTATAAGAATTCTGGGATATTTATAACTTTCTATGTTTGTTACTTCTTTATTATCTGCTTTCCACCCACTAGTCAAATGCAATAAGCCAAGTGAAAGAGAAAAGATCTTGTCCTTGGTGATGATATAGAAGAAGAATGCTTGGAGGACCTCACCTACTCTGTAGAAAGTCTTGGGTGAAGGTGGGGTTGGTGGAACACACAGTGGGTAGAGCTGGAGAAAAGGAGAGCAAGCTGAGGTTCTCTGGCTTCTTAAAAGGAGGAAAATACAGCCCCGAGATAGAGAAGTGGTCCTCAGATTTAATTGTCTCATGTTTGCCCTCGATCCATGAGGTCTGGATGATAAATTTTTATGTTTTAGACTTGTCAGGCTTCTGCTCCTTGGCCCCCTTTTGTGGGTAAGAATTACCATGCCTTCAGTTACTTTCTGCAGTGATCACTCTCAACTCAATATCTCTGCCCCAGTCAAGTTCTTCCTCCTGGTGAAGCATTATAAACTAACCAGAGGGCCCCCAGGGCTCTCTGGACCACACTTGGGAGAAACACTGGCTCAAATGATGCATGACTAGGAAATAAAATACAGTATATCAAATAGTTGTCCTCACTTATCATACCCAAATTGTGACAGTTACAAGGGAAAAATATGGAAAACCCAGTAACACAATATACTTGCCTTACATATTACATCATCTTTCAGTAAAGGCAGCCACATTTTTGTGATGTATGGCATGTATCTTAGTTAAGTGAGTTCTTTGCCCTTGGGTTTTGAGCTGTGGTATGCCATGGTTGAAAAATGAAAAAGTGTAATAGGCATTTCACTGTATCAAAAAAACGTGTGACACCTCTTCTCATATTTTGTGGGGACAGTTTCTATACAATTTTCTTTCCTGTTGGTTAAGAGAAAATGCACTTCTATAAAAACTATGACATCATTTAGTACAATTATTATAGGCCTTTTCATAAATAATAATCTGGTTTTTAGAGAGTCTAAAACCACAGCTGTCTACGAGCCATGAAAAGAGCTCTCACCAGTACTTTAGTTCTGTGGTGTCTGATTCTGAGTAGAACATGAGTGAAATTATTTGTTAAATTGGTCTTTTTAAAAAATCAGTAGCAGCAATGAAACATCGTATACTCTAGTGAAACATATCAGATTTCCACACAGCAACACTAAATGCTCAGATTAATTTCCAAGAATGTAGTATATCTGATGCTATACATATGTGTATTTGGAGAAAGAAGAAATGTGAATTTGTGACTTCATAATGGAAAGGGGAATTTTTTCTTTTGCTGGTAGATAAACAACATAAATATCTGAGATCTTGCTAATAGGCTCCTGTGGACATCATTTTTCCCATGTGTGAATGCCTAATCTAAGAAATGAGCCATTGAGAGCTTGTCCCAAATTTTGAATATTGAAGCCCTAGCCCCCCAATGTGACTGCATTTGGAGACAGGGCCTGTAAGGTGGTAATTAGAGTTAAATGAGGTCTTAAGGATAGGGTCTGATATGATAGAATTGGTGTCCTTACACAAAGAGACACCAGAGGCCTCATTCTTTCTCTTTCCCTCCCTCTACTCAAGCACAGAGGAAAGGCCATGTAAGCACAGAGCTGTCTAGGAGCCACAAAAAGAGCTCTCACCAGAAACCTACCCTTTTGGACCTTGATCTGGCTGGGACTTCTAACTTCCAGAACGGTGAGAAAATACAATGCCGTTATTTAAGCCACCCAGTCTGTAGTCTTTTGTTATGGCAGCCCAAATGGACTAATAATACACATGCCAAATAAATATTTGGGGTAATAACAAAATGTTATATAAAATTTAACTTTTGAGGTACCCTAAAACTTTATGCATTTTAAAACATGTTGACAACACAAAATATTTTCAACACTTAATTTTTATTTGAAAATGTGCCTTCTTAAAAGTTCAACTTGTTTAAATAGAGTATCTTCTAGATAATCTTCTCTCAAGAACTAGTAAATTCACTACATAATTCATTACATCTCTTAGCTTTTTATCTGAAAAAACAGATTATTGGAGAACTACAATAGAAGGTTGTAAAGGTCAGATATGAATTTAGTGTGGAATATTTTTAGTAATGTTTTGGCTGTCTGTCCACAGGGTAACCAAACTAAAGAGCCTGCACATCATTTTCCCCACCTTTGAGCACCTGATCTAAGGAGATGAGCCATTGAGAGCTCCGAGAATAGAGGCAACCATTCCGATCTCTTGATTGCGTGATTTATTTCTCAGAGATTTAATAACGATTTTGAATCTTAGTGAAATTAATTTAGTTTTATTTGTTAGCTGTTCTTCCCCTCCAGATTTCTTAAGCATAGTAGGATGTACCTATCTCCTATCTTTGTCTCAGCCTCTGCTTCACCCCTGCATCTGCATCTACTTCACCCCTGCATCTGCATCTACCTCCACCTCTATGCCATTTAAATGTATTTAAATGTATTTAAATACATTTTCCTGAAAGATCCTAGTGCCTAGCGTTCAAGTATGCCACAATCCCCCTCTCACCTCAGGCCTCGCTAAATCTGTTTTCTACTTGATCTACAGGAAACTGAAATCTTGAAAATAAAATGCAGGGTGGTGACTTCCCGTGTATTCCAAAAAGTGTGAAAAAAGAGACAGAAAGCAGAGGAATAAAGAAGCTTTATCAATATTTTCTCAGAATATTAATTTACAGCTCACCATTGTGATAGCTGTTTGACTCTGAAACCTCTTATAGGTCTTAAACATTAGCTCCGTTTTCCAGCTGAGGTTTACACCAATGCACTACTGATTTGAAAATGCATCCATATCTCTAGACTCGTGTTGGACACAGCAAAGCTCTGGAATCCTTCTCTCTTCTTTGAGGGAAAGGGAGGACTCCTCATGCACTGGCTGTGACCAATCAAGTTTTGCTTGATGCCAAAAAATTAAACACAGTAAGGCCAGACCCTGTCAGCAATGAGTTGATTGCTTTAAATAAGGGAGATTTCCTGAATGTTTAAATTGAAACTTCGACTTTGATTAAAGCAAAGAGAAGTACCAGGATGGCTTCCTAACTATTTAGTTCCTAAAATTCCTGTGAGGTCTGGAGATGACAAATTCAATTCTGATGTGCTGTGTTTTACACTCTGCAGGCTGTAGTAAAAGGGAAAACTAATCAAGCTTGGTTTTCCCATGGGCTGAGCTTTAAGATGTTTTCCTATTTAAAGCCATGGAAATATGTTAAAACCCACATAGGCAGGATGAAGTTTATACAAGGCAAAATCTATGTGACCATGTTTTTGCACAGTGTGCATAATTTGACTTTTCATTATTTTTGGTTTGCTTAATCTTTCATTCTGTGTAAAATTATATTCCTATAAAGATGAGAAAAATAGTTTAAATACATATATACAAAAATATATAATATATATTGCAAAATAATTTTGTTGTCAAGTAGAAAACATTACCTTGAATTCAAAATTTCTATGAAAAAGAAAAAAATAGAAAACTATTTGACCGACATATAAATATATGGCTACATATCCAGACATGCCAATAAAAAAATTAAGGATTTATTTTTAGAGTCAGTGGCATTATCACATAATTAAAATATTAATTATCATATAAAAATCATCAAATGAGAAGAAACAAGAAAGGGGAATTGATGGATCCATATGATATCCAAACAAGCTAGACATTTCATATAGGAACAAGGGACTGCATTTTATATAAACCATTATTTGCAACCAAATCATAGTTAAAGATAGTGCTTGTTTCCCATTAGAAGATGGAGCAAGGGACTTCCTTTCGAATCTCTGCTCCACTTTAAGCTGGTCATTCAGGCAGTTTCTCATTGTCTTATGTTTGTGAAATCATAGGCAAAACTATAAGGATGTTAAAAATATTACATGAGTTTGTGTGTGCATACACTCTATCACCTATCTATCTATCTATCTATCATCTGTCTATCTATCTATCTATCTATCTATCCATCTATCCATCTACAGTTTTTGGATGGCAATGTTTTTAGAACGTTAGAAACAGAATGGCTATTTGCATTGGAATTTTATGCCATAGGAGAATGGAAATTTCTTCATAAATATACACAGCAAAGTTACTAAACTTAATTTTTGACTCTTTTCTCAAACTTAATATACAAATCAACACAATCAAAAAAATTATATCGTTTTTCAATCCTCACCATATGGAACACTTAACTTTATGTTTTGGCAAGGAGTATAGTGCTCAGCTTTTGGAAGTATGTTAACTCTTTGAGGCTATATGAACTCGACAGGTTACTCCTGTCTCCTGAGAAGACGTAGTCAAAATACATGTTCATTAGTAGCGCCCATGGCTTTTCAGTTATATCTGTGTTAGATGACAGGATGGGCATATTTGACAATGAACCATAATTTATACTTTTAAATAACCAATCTTAGTGTTCTCTCTTTTTGTATGTTAGCTTTGGGGGAGGTTAAACATTTAGAATTGAATTCACTGGACGCTTTATGGAAGCGGCTGAATGATGCAGATAGCATTGGTATAGACAAAGCTGATTGAATGAAAATTGGACAGGGGTTCCTTTTCTAATTCGACTCTGAATTTTCAAAGCATCTTTGCTCAGTTTAACAGGTGACTAGTCTTTTAAATTTTACCATATTTTCACTAATAAGTCAAAGACTATGAAGAGCCTTGGATTCAATTTTTTCTTATTTCCAAATTTTATAGATAAAGAAATTGAGACCCAGAGATTTGAAATGTATTTTGGTCCTGCAGCTGGTCAGTGGCAGGTTGGGGACAGTCCCTGAAACCCCGTTCTTGGCTTCTGCACTGATGTTCATCGCTGCCCACTGCCTCCCTTTCAATGATTTCTTAGCATATATCATTAAAACCAGGTAGCACAAGATAAAATATCAACTTAAAACATGCAAATCATCATGGAAAATCCAAAAATCTTTTGGAAGAGGTTTTATTTTTCATAAAAAATGTCTATCAACAGTTTACATAAAGGGTGGATGCACGGTTACTATGGGGTTGCCTGTATAATCATTTTATTGTTTTTTTTAAATATAAGAGTTTTTAAACAAACAAAAATAAAAGTTCGGTAATAGAAAAATATCATCTTGACCAACTTTTCCACTATAGTTAAGGATAAACTTGGCTCTTGTGGTCTTTGAGGAATTCATACTTGTGTTAGAAGGGAAGTTAAGGACGTATTTATGTGAATACCAAAGTAGCTGTTTCAGAAACAAATAAAGTCTATCTTTTCGAAATGAGAATGTTTGAAGACACGATTATAGATCTGGTTGGTTTTGATCTTTGGAATTTCACAGTGAATTGCACTGCAGGCTCTCCTGCCAAACTACACCAGGACCTGATGAGCAGTTTGACTTTACAACCATAATATAAATGTGAGTTTAAAGTCCCTTATTTTCTTTCTTTTTTTTTTTTTTTTTTGATATTTAATTGGCGGGTATTTTTATTTTATTTATTTTTTTTAACATCTTTATTAGAGTATAATTGCTTTACAATGGTGTGTTAGTTTCTGCTGTATAACAAAGTGAATCAGTTATACATATACATACATCCCCATATCTCCTCCCTCTTGGGCCTTTCTCCCACACTCCCTGTCCCACCCCTCTAGGTGGTCACGAAGCACCGAACTGATCTCCCTGTGCTATGGGGCTGCTTCCCACTAGCTATCTATTTTACATTTGCTAATGTATATATATCCATGCCACTCTCTCACTTCCTCTCAGCTTACCCTTCCCCCTCCCCATGTCCTCAAGTCCATTCTCTATGTCTGCGTCTTTACTCTTGTCCTGTCCCTAGGTTCTTCAGAACCTTTATTTTTTTCTTAGATTCCATATGTATGTGTTAGCATATGGTATTTGTTTTTCTCTTCCTGACTTACTTCACTCTGTATGACAGTCTCTAGGTCCATCCACCTCACTACAAATAACTCAATTTCGTTTCTTTTTATGGCTGAGTAATATTCCATTGTATATATGTGCCACATCTTCTTTATCCATTCATCTGTTGATGGACACTTAGGTTACTTCCATGTCCTGGCTATTGTAAATAGAGCTGCAATGAAAAGTTCCTTATTTTCTTAATGGACATGTTCATTTGGATTGATAGGAGTGAGTGCACTTCACTCAGAGAAATGGTCAGTGGAACGTTTGGGTTCAGTGCATTGGCAAATATTATCTGAAGTAGAAAATATGTTTATGACAAAATCATATCAGATTATTGGGCAACTGGTAGGAAAATACTGTTAAACATCAATTTTGTGTCAAGTTTAATTGAAGTTTTTGCTCAGATCATAGTATAGTATAAGACTTCAATTGGACTATCTTATCTGTTATCTCAAAAAGTGGGGTTTTGACTTTGTTTTTATTATTTGAAGCTTATTTACATGATATAAAATATCTTTTTATTAATTGGTTCATTGACCCAGATGGTCCACTAATAATCTTCTGTAGTTTGATGGTAGCATCCCTTACTGTGTTAAGAATTCTGTAGACCTATACTGCCCAATAAGATAGCCTCTAGCCGTAGATGACTAGTGAGCATTTGAAATGTGACCAGTCCAAATTAAGATATGCTGTAAGTGAAGAATACACACTGAATTTCAAAGACCTAGTTAGGAAAAAAGAACGTAAAGGATCTCATTTTTTAAAATGCTGATTGCATTTTGAAATGATAATATTTTTGAAATATTATCATTGTGTTAAATAAAATAGTGTTAAACTAATCTCTTGTTCCTTTTTTACTTTTAGTAATGTGGCTACTAGAAAATTAAAAATTACATGTATATCTCACATTGTATGTCTGTTGGACAGTGGCACCTAGAAAATCTAAAATTATATATGTGACTTGCATTATACTTCTATTAGATAGTGCTGCTGTGTATAGTCATTTCCATACATAGAGTCTTTGTCACTTCTCCTTTAGCGTATTCTTAGAAAAAATAAACTTGGAAATTAATCACCTAAACTGTATCCTGAAGGATGCATGGGCATCACATAGAAGTCAGTGGGCACTCTAACCATACTTGAGTTCTCTTCTTAAAAATGTTCTGTTACTCACAAAAGAATCATAGAGTTAATTCAGAAGCCAACATCAGTGGTTGTTTAGTCTTACCTTTTTAACATTTTTTCTTACTCAATCCATGAGAATTTATTTTTGTTCAAATTACATATATTTTCTCTCCATTTTCTTCCAAGAACAGAAATGGCATAATGAACCACTGCAGGTCATAATAGATTCTCATATCCTTGCTAAAATTAGAGTAATAATTGCCTTACTTGAAATGGCTGAAAAAGGTTAATGCAAGGGTCATTTAGCTACAGTCTAGCTCCTCCATAGAGAGCCATTTTTTCCCACAAGGTAGAGAAGCAGAATCACCATATGTCAGTATTTTATTAGTGGGAAACACAAACAAAAAGATAAACCCTAGAATCAAATAAAAGTGTATCCCCCATTTGGCCACTCTTTTGAAATGCTTGTTGATTCTGAAAAATTTAAATAGCCATAAAATAACTAACAAGGACCTACTGTATAGCACAGGGAAATATGCTCAATATTTTGTAATAAACTATAAGAGAAAAGAATCTGAAAAAGAATATATATATATATATGAATCACTGTGCTATATATCTGAAACTAACATGATATTGTAAATTACTATACTTCAATTAAAAAAACAACCGTGTAATTGAATATGAATGAGATGTAAGTATCCTATTCATCTTTATTTTCCCAGTACCCCTGCCCCATATCAAGCATATATTAGGAGTCCAGGAGGTTTTTGTTAAATGGAGCTGAATCATTCAGAAGTAGGAATGATAATGAAAAAGCTGATTTAGGGAGATACCTAAATTACCTACCTGTAATAGAATAAATAAAAGGAACTAAGAAAGAATAGGCACCAAAATGTGAACTTATTCCTAAAGCGTTTCTTTTAACTTTCTTGGACATAATGTGTTTAATTTAACCACCTTTAGTTTGGGAAGAAGAAAGAGGTTTCTATGCTCTTTGAAGCTTGCTTTGCTACTTACCAGAATGCCAGAGCTTCTGTCAGTCAAAAGCACATGCAAAATTTATCAAGTATATTGCTTGACATAGAGGTTACTCTGTCATAACTAACTAACTCGAGTCTGCCAGAGAATTTTTTATGGAAGTGTGTGCTGCCAGAAGAGAAGTGTCTCTTGATTGATTGCCACAGCTGACCTAAATGCTCAAGGATCACTGTGTAATAACCCCTTTACCATATATTAACCACAAAACCCAAGTCCAAATAGCAGTAAGGGTCTTGTTCAAACCCACAAAACCTCGGAAAGCCAGAGACCAGGAGGATTTTCATCTTTTCTGCAACCCAGTGACATCTGACAGCCTCTGTGTGAGACTGGGTATCTGATTTGCAATCCCTGAGAACAGATACATTGAAAAACCTTCTGAATTGAAGGTTGATCCATAATCCCAATACTTCCTTCTTTTCCTCTGGTTTCTCCAATTCTTAAAATCCATTTTATCTTAAAAATGTGAGGTATAATCATAATATTTTATGCCATAAAAATGAATATACATATAGATTACTGGGAATGTAAGCCAGACCAACAATATTTCAACAAAGTGGTTTATATCATTTCATTTCCTCTTTTATTTTGGTAAATGCCAATTTGAAAAGGGGGGGAAGAGAGTGAGAGTGAAAATCTTCATGCTTTTGAAGTACATAAGAGTCTGCAAGGCTGACTGTAAAGCTACTCAAGCCTATATAGTCTGCCATGTACTATGCTAAATTTCTTTGTGGTCTAAACTACAAGCTGCATTGAAAGTACCCAAGGAATATCAAGACGGTTTATATCTCTAGGACCTCAGATTTGGTCCTTGTGTGTTTGGGAGAAATGGGGCTGGTAACTGGGTCCTCAGTCAGTGTGGGCATTGATAGATTTGAGATATTAATATATATGTATAATATGTAATGTAATATATATATTAATATCTCAAATCTATCAATGCCTACACTGAGGACACAGTTACCAGCCTGGTCATGAAGAACCGAGGGGCAGGATGGGAATAAAGATGCAGACCTACTACAGAATGGACCTGAGGACACGGGGAGGAGGAAGGGTAAGCTGGGACAAAGTGAGAGAGTGACATGGACATACATACACTACCAAATGTAAAATAGATACTAGTGGGAAGCAGCTGCATAGCACAGGAAGATCAGCTTGGTGCTTTGTGATGACCTAGAGGGGTGAGACAGGAGGGTGGGAGGGAGGGAGACGCAAGAGGGAAGAGATATGGGAACATATGTATATGTATAGCTGATTCACTTTGTTGTAAAGCAGAAACTACACCATTGTAAAGCAATTATACTCCAATAAAGATGTTAAAAAATACATATATATTATATAATATACAATAAATATGATATGTTATAATTATAATAATTATATTCACCATACCCATTATATTTATTAATTTAGTTATATAATTATAACTAAATAAAATTACATAATTAAATAATACATAATATATAATATTTATATTTTATATATATATATCTGATGACTAAGCTGACTTCTGAGTCTATGTTCTATTTAGGAATAAAGTGTAAGGATGGTATATTAGTGCTGTTCTGATAAATTGTCAGGTAGAAAGCTAGATATATATTTGTGTTAGGGCAGATGAATAATTCACAGAAATCTCCAGAGACTATTTTTCTCTCATCTGTCTGCCATTAAGTGGTTTTTTGTCACTTGGTAGAAATATCTTTTTTGAGGTGAGGGCAAGGTCAGCAGCTCTCAGTGAGAAAAGACAATCACAGTATGGGATCATTTCAGCAGTACTAGAAAAAGCTCTTCACTTTGGCCTAATTCTTTTCTTATTGTTGACCAGTGATTGAAATTTTACCACTACTGCTTCATTTCTATGGCTAAAGGCTCTTCTTTCTCTTGGACAATAAATACTGTCTTTAACTCCATCATGGGAAGTAGGGTGGGAATGGGTGGTAACCTCCTTAGTTATTTATATCTTAGGGTATAAATATTGATACCTTCTCCTGTGAGAAGATATTCATGGTTCGGAAGTGGAAAAGAGAGAAGTCACAATCTGGGAAAGCGGGAGGAAGATGGAGTCATGGAGGAGAGACTGAGTGTTCACTTCCTGAAGCTGAATAAGGTTGATCCTAAGGAAGGGTATCTACCAAGGTGTCTTTATAGGCAGAGTGGTGCAGTTAACCACAACCACAAGATCCGATCTCTACGGAGATAAAATGAAGAAATTATTCTTGGAATGACACTACCTCTAAAGAAGAGCACAGAGAGATCCAAGCTCTCCAGCTTGAGAGAGAGAGAGAGAGAAAATAAATGAGAAAGAGAACCATGGCCTGGATCAATCTGAGAACAGCAGAATTAGTGAAATATACAGAGAATTCTGAATGCATGTACTGGGTTTATGTGTTCAGTTCTCCTTGGGGATAAAGTCTACACTTTGGCCTTTCTTGTTTTTATTTTTTTTATTTTAAAAAAATAAGGAAGTTTTCTTAACAAGCTGTGTTTGACATTGTAGCTTCACTGTGTCACTGACGACACTAACTAGTGGTTCACACCCAAATACCACCAAAGACTCTATTATTATCTTCCACTCCCTATAGCCAAACAGCTGATGTCTTCACATATTTACATACTAAATAAACTTTTTTTAAAAAGTAATAATTAGTTTGTCCATTTTCGAAGATTAATGAAAGACATGTATGGCTATTTGCTAGTGCTAGTCCATTAAAAGAAAGTTCTGCTAGATATTAAGATGATTCTTATATTTATGAACCTCCAGGTGGAATGTTTGTTCCTTTATGCAACTATGCAGCAATTTGTTGGTTGTCCTGTAGTCTCTTTTTTACCTCTCCATTACCTCCATTCCCCTCTTGGTCATCAGTGGACTACAGATGACCAGTTATACAGCCCTCACCTCTGCTGAGTTGCTCCTTTGTTGTGGTCACTATTCCCAGAGAGTCTCATGGCTTGACAAGGCCTGGCCCCTACTCAGGGGTCAGGGAAATAGCCCCATACCTTGTTGTTGTGGTTCAATGAAATTCTATTCTTAAATTGCTCTCTGATATCCAATTCTCAACCTCAATAATTGCTTAAGTATACTCAGTCAGGTTTAACAAGAAGCTGACCATGTGATCTCAAAAGCTTTCTCGAAGTTCAGCTAGATCATGGGAAAAAAGCAAAAGACACTTCACAATCTCTTCCATTCGAGGTTAAAAGAAAGAAAACTGAGTTTTGTTTGGCAAATAATCTCTCTGTAAGATTTGCTTCATTGCCAATTTTTCTCTAAACAATCAAACGTTTCATTCCCAATGATTGATTCAGATGAATTATCTGGAACAAATGTTAATTGGATGAGCTATAATTACCAGTTTCCCACTCATTATATTTCTTAAAAATAGACCCTCCACTGTCTTGCCTAGTAATATTACAAACAACAAAATTTCAAAAGATGACCTCTTAAAAAACTTAATGTCTAAACACAAACTTTGGCACTTGATTGTAGGGTTTTATATTAATCTCTCTTTATTTCATGTATGTAAGCCTTTTTTTTCCCCCAGTTAAGAGTACAAATCATTGCAGGAAGGGTCCTGCCTTTGATTTTTTTTTTTTTTTTTCTTTTCTTAATATCCACAGAAACTCAACACAGTGTTAAGGGCAGAAGTAAGCTCGGGACACGTGCTTATTCAATGGAACTGAATGACTCTTCCAGTTTTCATACCCCAAAATACTCCCCCATGAACAGGTTTCACTGTGGTACATGATGTCTTTTTGGTCATTTTGAAATGTTGGTCCTCCCACCCATCCATCAAGGTTAATTTACAAATCACCTTCTCTGGGAAGCTTTTGCTGACCACTTTCTACATAATTAGCTACTCCCTCCTCTGGGTCTCACTGTGCTTTGTACATAATCTGGTTATTGTGTACACTACCTCCTCTGCAATTCCCTATTGTATGTTTAAATGTTCGTTTTTCCGATTGGAATGTGAACTTTTTATGAAGAGGGTCCCTATTATTAGTTTTTCCTTTGGCTTGGCATTTTATAAGCTGAATAATATGTCGAATCTGTGAATAAATGTGAATCATTAGGGCTGTGGCATCTCTAATAAACTGCCATTTATGCCTATCGATCTGCTTTTGGTGAAAATTCCAGTAGACATTAAAGGAAATTCCACATGTTTGGTAGTTGAAGGTCTGTGCTGAACTTTTTAGTATTTATTTTATGTCGTGCCTTGGCACTAGTATCTGTCTACACAGACTTCTTTTTTCTAACATCCCCATGAAACTTGAGTTTCTCAAATTTCCCCTGCCTTTGCCTTCCAGCTCCTGCTTTCTCCACTTGCCCTTTGGGTTTAAACATTCTCTTTGTACATTTCTATACTTGATATGTTTAAGAGAATATTTATTTCAAATTCCACTTTACTTTCTGTGCTACCTAGAAGAAATAGGAGAGACCTCTCAAGAGGAGAAGACAGTTTGGAACTCTGGAAGTTGTGTAAGCATTTTAGCTCTTCAGTCTATTTGGAACAGAAGGTCTCTGCTGTGAACAAAGAAAGGCATGAGTAAAAACAGAATTTAGGAAAAATTGAAGTAAGGATTACAGTCCATGTATCAAAAAGTACCTCCTTCTCCAAAATTATTTTCAGCAGGGCTCCTTTTATAGCTAGTTCATGGACATCAATTGATATATAATTGAATTTTCCAAAAATATCTTCATGAGACTTTTCAGTAATACAGCACAGTAAGATTTAGTCCCACGGTGGTAATCGCATTCTTGAAAAGCTGAACAAGTTTTGGATTTTTCACAAGTTGCCTTCCTTAAAGTAGGTCGATACCTATGTCTCAAGGGCCAAAATCATGCCCGTGAAAAGGACACTGTTCATAACTCCACCTCTTATAATCTGCTGTGCTTTTTTGACAATAGGTAGAAATTTGTTATTCTTGATAGGGTTAAATTAAGGATGACAGGAAGGACAGAAAGCATCTCCATCTTGGGGAGAAGGAAGAGATGGTAAAGTGTCATTTAGACTTATAACTACCTGTGCATGGTTCCACTGTTGTGTTTGAGGCTGTATATTATTTGTTTCCTTTCATTGTTTTGCAAGTTTCTTGGAGCACTGTCTCTTGAGATCTCAGTTTTGATATGTATTTCCTTTTATCCCCTCACATATATGCTACCTCTTGGGGCAAGATACATTTTTCTTCAGCCTGCATAGCCTTCTTCCACATTCTGGGTGACACCAAGATACTACTTACGATCTTATATTTTTTTCCATCCTAAGGTGAACTTAAACTTCCCTCCTTGGTCAGGTATATGTACCTTGGGCCCCTTCTGTTGGCTTCGGCAGGAGCAGACAGACTGCAGAATCAGCTCCCACCACACTTGTGAGTGGAACTTGCCAACCAGCAATGGTTTTCTCGGTGCATCACACCTGGCACGATGCCTGAATGATGCTGTCATAGACGGGCACACTTGGAGAAGCAGGGCTGAAGCAGCAGCAGACCGAAGTGCTCATTCTGTTCCAAAGGCTGCCGTCCTTCTTTAAAAAAAGTGTGCATTGAAAAGTCTTCCATTTTCAGGGAACTGTATTCAATATCCTGTGATAAACCATAATGGAAAAGAATACGTACGTGTTCAATTGAGTCAATTTGCTGTACAGCAGCAATTAAACACAACATTGTAAATCAATTATACTACAATAAAATTTTATTTTATTTATTTATTTATTTATTTTTTGCGGTACGCGGGCCTCTCACTGTTGTGGCCTCTCCCGTTGCGGAGCGCAGGCTCCGGACGCGCAGGCTCAGCGGCCATGGCTCACGGGCCCAGCCGCTCCGCGGCATGTGGGATCCTCCTGGACCGGGGCACGAACCCGTGTCCCCTGCATCCAGGCGGGTTCTCAACCACTGCGCCACCAGGGAAGCCCTACAATAAAATTTTTTTAAAAAGAAAGAAAAGTCTTCCATTTACAATCTCATAGTTTTCTAGTGAGTCTGAAACCAAGAAAAGTATAATAAGATGGTGAAGAAAGAACAGTGTTTTCTAGAAGTAAAAGAGACGGATCTAGATTAAACACACATTGTGTTTTTTCTTTTCCTTAATTATCTGTAAGGTATGTTTGCTGAGGAGAGAGACCTCCAGGAAGAGGAAAAATGTGATCAATGAGTAGAAGGCCTGAAACTGCTTGGAAGGTGAAGGAAACTGAAGAGTCCCCTAAGCTGCATGTAAAGTGTTTGTTTCTAGAAGAAGTGGCGAGAGAGAAGGGATGAGGTACAAACAGAGGCTAGGTCATGAGAGGGTCATGTGTCTCCCTCAGCAGTTTGAACTTTGCACTGTGGGCTATGAGGAGCCTTTGAACACTTGCAAATGGAAGGAGGCAAGTTGTGGTGGAAAGTTTGGGGGCTTCGAGGGAGCTGTGTGAACTTGAACCCAAATAACTTTCTTATCTTCAGTTTCCTTACCTGAAAAATGGATATGATAATAGTTGTGAAGATTAAATAAACGTATACAAGTAAAGCACCTTGCCCAGACAGAGCACCCAAATGCAGGCTAGGTAAATTAACGTTTGCCTACAACAAATGTACACAAATGCTTAATCATCTTTAATTAGAGATTTGGCTCTGTAGTCAGGGAAAGGCATAGTTGGCTAATTTGTCCCACAGGAGTCAGGAAAATGCAGGCCCAGGAGGTAACACACTTACCCACTCACCACAACAAATTTGAAAGGCACAAAAAGCATTTTAATGTACACAAAGGAAAATACCCTAAACTTACATTGGGAAACAAAACATCAGATTTTTAAATTCTCATTTGTTTCACCTAATTTCCTGGAGACTCTGAACAAAAGGTTCCAAGTGGCCAGCCAGCTGGTTCATTTGTTTCAGGGGCCTTGATGTCTGTATCAGATGTTTAATATTTCCCTCCTCCTGGCCTGATAGGTGGCACTTGAAAATGACACAGAAGCAGAGGTGTCATGATCTCTAGTACCTACCAATAGCTGGTAGAGAAATTCCTGTGCTATAGAGACTTGTTTGTGGATACAATGTTCTGTTTTTAGTTAAAACTTTTGCAAAGAAATTAGCAGACAATAAATGCTCAAGATCCCAAACAAATTGGAAAGTGGATAAAACACAGTGTAGGAGTCGAAGGAGTTGATTTCTAGCTTGAGCTTTGCCAGTATTACACTATGCAACAATGCATGGATTAGGTCAACTCTGACCCTCAGTTTCCTCATCTGTAAAATGGCAGAGTTGATCTAGATTGCTAAAGTCTCTTTCAGATCTGTTTATTATTGTAAATCTTAATTCATATTCCTTGGCTCAATATAGCATCATTACTCTGTCCAAGGCTTGTCTCTCTTCCTAGCATCTGATCAATCACCAAATCCTGTTTTGCATTTCTGTTAAGAATCAGAGTTACAGAATTAGAGAAACTTTAATGCAAATCCTAGCTCAGTCATGCCTTAGTATAGGGAAGTTCTTCATCTTTCTCTACACCTCAATTTCCTCATCTACAAAGCGTGGGCTATGATAGTGTTTATATCATACGCTTGTGGTTTGCATTGAATGAGATAATGCACGTAAAGTGCTTAGCACAATGCCTAGCGTTTAATAAACCATGGCTATATTAAAAATCTCCCTTCCAAATAGCTCTTGAATTTGAATATTCCTCTTCACCTGGAATACTGAAACGAAATTGGCTTCCTTAACTCTAGTCTAACTCTTTCCTGGGGCAGAGAGGTAATCTTTCAAAAACACATGACATTACAACAACAATAATAAAATTTCTATGGGGCTCAATAGAAATGGAAGGTGAGGATGGCTAGGCAAGTGGGTTCTGGTTTGACAAATCTGAGACCAAGTTTCTTGTGGTCTCGTTTAAACATGGCAGAAGTAAAGATCTTCTTGAAATTTTCAGGCCAATGTAACTAACTAGATTGAAGGCAAGGTTGTTGGGACAGGAGGGTGGGGATGGTGTGGTGTTAGGAACATTTGACATAGGTCCTCTGCACACAGGTTTATGACTCCCTAGGTTTTTTGCTGCAACCTTCCTAAGACTTGCTTTGCTTTCAGAGCAGACCCCTGTTTGTCCGCTGAGCAGAAGTGTGTTTGATTGATCTCTGTGTGAGCACCGCCTTCGGGTAAGATGGGAAGATGCGCTTAGGGAAAGGCTAAACCGAATCAAACCAGGCCGTGTGCTGACATTTTCGCATGTACTTTGGAGCACAGCACAAGCTTCTCTGGCACATTGTGAGGGCTTCTCTTCCCTGTGTCTTTACTGAGACGGAGGGCAAAACAGCCAGAAAACCACGGGCTTATACAACAGCATCAATGACCTTGGTTAGGCACTGGCATTTCCTGCTGTGAGTTCTATGTAGCATAGTAAGATTCACTGGACTTTTCACTTAAGAAAAGAGTCTCTCCTGCCTGAAAAATACGATGCCTCTCCCATCTGTAGAAAGAAAGAAAGAAAGAAAGAAAGAAAGAAAGAAAGAAAGAAAGAAAGGAAGGAAGGAAGGAAGGAAGGAAGGAAGGAAGGAAGGAAGGAAGGAAGGAAGGAAGAAAGAAAGAAAAGTTTTGCTTCCATAACTGACCTGCAAACACCCTGGTTCACTGTGAAAAAAAGTCAGCAAGACACAGCTATCTCAGAACACAGGGAGCTAGAGAGGGTTAGTGCTCAGGCCAAAGGCGGGCTTTTTTAAAACCCCTTTTCAATTTAGGCCAGTGGCAGCCACAGGACCCAGGGGTGGGGAAGGGCGAGGAGGCCCATTCGAGGCCTGATCTGGCATCATGTTACAGGGCCGGAGGGATTGGAGAAAGGGAACATTTGGCTCTCATTACAGAACAAAGGGACAGGGTGCTAGAAAACAGAGCGAATCTGGGTCAGAGGTACCTGACTCTCCCACAGGTGCTGTAGTCAACTTGCACATCTCCACTCAAGAGGGAGCCTCCCAGAGCTGTCTCCCCACCATCCACATGTGCCAACAATAACATTTTACCAGGAACACAGCTTGTCAAAACCAGCATTTTAGCTGGAGCACCGGTGTGATGAAAATAATGTTTTCTCAGGGGCAAAGCTCACTGCTCTTGAGAAGTCAGAGCTGTTAGCACATGATTTTCACGAAATCTCCTCCAAATATTCAAAATCTTTCTATTTTATTTTATTTTACAAACCTTCTTATTTTCTCTTGGAGGGAGTTGGTGAGGAGGAGAGAAGACACAAAATCTGTGATTCTTGTGAAGAACAGATATTCTTGAGCGTAATTCAAGACCTAAACTTCCCATTTTCCTTAATTATAACAGGGTTGCACACAATTTGATTGGGAGAGCCCTACTTTTTTTTCCCCTCTTTTTTTTTTTTCTAACCAATTATTCTTCGTTTCTCTTTTCCAACCTGCCTTCTGATGAAGCATTATTTTGAAAATCTGTATTTTTTTGGCAAGGCTGTCATGGGTCGAAGTTTGTGGTAGCTCCCCTGGCTTCTGTTTATTTCTCTCTTTCTTCTCTTTCTCCTTCCTTGTATTTGAAATCATCTCCAGGCCTTGAAGGGAGAAGGATTGGCCCACAATGCCACGGCTTGTGGCTCTGCCAACTAACCACCCGAACCTTGTAACTGTATTTTAAGTCATTAATGATAAAGCCCCAGAAATGTTGGCAGAGGGTACATTTCATCTGAAACAATATAAAATGTACAATGAGAGAAAAGCAGGCTTCAGGTATTTGCAGGGGTCCTGTTACGTGGTGGTTGTGATGAAAATAGGCTTAGTGACTTTAACAGCTGGAAATTTATTAGCAAACCTGGTTCCAGTAAAAAAAATATGGAAAATCAGAATTGATGCAGAGTGTTAATTGCAAATACTTTATATTAGCATGCCTTCTGTATTGTGTTAACTTTTACTGTTGTGGGGAGTAGACATCCTTCAGAGCAAAAGGCTGGGCAAATGAACTTCCTTTGTCAAACACCACTCTGTAGAGATCCTGGCTGTGTCTGTCTGCATCATTCAGCCTAGAAGACAAATAATTTTCCTTGACATGACTTGGCAAAAGCAAGGGAAGAATCTTCAGTCTTAGCTAGTGTCACTTTTGGAAATCTCTTACCAGGGCTTGATTCTGGAGTTGTCACTTCCAGGCAACGTTTGTAGTAGCTCTTTCTCTAGACACATCATCCTGAAAAGTTGCTTTCCCTTTGGCTGAGCTTTTATACCCAATAATTGAAAACAACACATTTTCTGCTGCTGACTGGAGACACCAGAGCGATCACTCTCTCTTTCGACTTTAGATTTAACAATGTGGCAGTGATGAGATGGGAGACATGTTCGGAGTATTCAAAATGAAAAACACCAGAACACAACCGTTATTTTATGAAAGAGGCTGGAAAACGGTTAGTAAAGAAATCACAGATGTGTTTCACAGACGAAGGGGACATGAGGGGAGGACTACATTCGGAAAATAGCATGTCAAGCACAATATATTCCTGATTTGGCTTAACATATTACTTTTCGGGTTTCCTAAGCTTGGTTTGGGGGGTTTATTTTCACTTTCAAGGGTATCTGTGTATGTAGGCATGTATGTATGTATTTTGACCTCCTAGAGAAACATGATAGTACTTTATAGGATATTGACCCTAATTATTTACCTGTAGCCACTGTAAATAAAGAGCGTTTGATAAAACATGGAGATAATTACCCTCTCAAATTAGAAATTACATTTCTGAACTATTGCCCACAAAAAGAAACTCAAAAACGTGAATATATTTTAAACGGCAGACCACTCAAAATGGACCTTCAGTTTTCTACAAAATCTACAATCACAAATTCCTCACTTTTGCCTTAATTTTGACTCTACAGAAGATACAGATTTTTTGAGCATGAAGATTGTGTCTTATTTCATAGGGTCTTGCACATGGCAGGTAGTCAGTGACTGGCTGACTAGTAAATTAAGACTATTAAAGGGGTATGCAATTTTGTAGGTGAAAAGATTTCGTCTACCTCTTCCTCTGTCCAGATAAATATCTTACAGAAATTTAGTACCACCTGGAAATATATTTTTAGACTCTCTGTCAAAAGCAAAAAACGACCCCGAAATACTGTTATTATTCCCGTGGTGTACCTCTCTCTCTCCCAGGACTGTTGGAACTGTCAGAGCACAGAAAATTCTCCTTAGATATCACTTGCTGGGGGTGACAGTCAGCCACAACAATTTAAGAGATTTAAATATTAGTATGTGTCTATGTTATTGTAATAATCAGTTGTGTCACTTAGACACATAACTAAACTACCTGAAAAATAGTCACCAAAATATATGCAAAAGCTTAGTCCAAGAAATAAAGTACTGTTGACCGTTGAACAATGTGGGTTTGAACTGCACAAGTCCACTTAAATGCAATTCTTTCAATAGTAAATCCCTCAGTATTGCACAGCCTGCGGTTGGTAGATTCCACGGATGCAGAACCATGGACGCGTAGGGCCCACTATGAAGTTAAAGGCAGATTTTCAATTATGCAGAAGGTTGGCACCCCTAACCCCTGCTTTGTTCAAGGGTCAACTGTATAAATAAAAGATTCTTTTAAAATAATGTATGTTTTGGTTCAGTTCTGTTGTGAGCATCTAAAAAAAAGTCTAGATATTCTAATTCTTCATTATATAGATGTTCAGTTTAGAGCATTAGATTAATCTCATTGAGCATTCATTGGAAGAATGTTGATCCACCTCTTCTAGAGAGGATTAATTTGCTTTTATTTTTAATTTACAAGTGCCTATATAATGCCAAGCACTATTTTAAGCACATTACAAATCCTAATGCAATTAATCCTCACAGCTTTATGAAGTAGATACTTGTATTATCATACCTATTTTATAGATGAGAAAACCAAGGCATGGAGAACTGAGTCAATTGCCTGTGGCCAAACAGGTAGTAGGTGAAAGAGTAGGCTTTGATCTTGTGCAATCTGACGTGAGAATCCTTGCCCTACTTCCTCTAGGACAGCATTGTCCAATAGAAAAATAATGTCGGCCATATATGTAATTTTAAATTTCCAAGTAGCCACACTAAACAAGTAAAAAATAAAATTTAACTTACGTGATACCTTACATGATGCAGCGGTTAAAGTGAAATGTAGTACAGTTGACCCTTGAACAACATGGATTTGAATTATGAGGATCCATTTATACGTGGATTCTTTTCAATAAATACATACTATAGTACTACACGATTGGAGTTGGTTGAATCTGTGGATATGGAATCTTGGATACAGAGGGCTGGCTGTACAGTTATACATGGATTTTCAACTGCTCAGGGAGATTGGTGCCCCTAAAACACAAAAATAAATCAGGAGAAGGTACATTCTACGTTAAATGTGGTGGCAAATCTGCATGCATTTGTATTTATGTTATGAGCTTATTAATAAATTTAATTTTGCCTAGAAGTATTAATGTCATTTAATCTGTTTTTAAAATAATGAAGACAAACTTCTGAATCAAATCATTTACTATTAAAAGAGAAAAGTTTTTATTATTGCATGAAACAAATATTTTTATAAACTGTCAGTATTTCCTAATTTTAATTATTCTTTTTAGTTTTTAGGGTTTTTTTTGTTACTGAGAGAAAATATATTTAAATTGTAATTTTTGCTTTTCCAATTTCTCATTAAATGGGAGATTCTGTGGGATGTAGTAGAAAGATAAAGAACTCTTGGGGTCAGCTGACATAGACTTTAATCCAGGAAAACTGAGTTTTAATCCAGGTTCTGCCGCTTAAAAGCAGTTCCTCTCTAAATTTGAATACTTTACTTAATCTTTGTGAGTTTCCAATTTCCTGCCCTGTAGTTTGGAGACAATAGTGCATATTTCTTCAGGCTATTAAAAAGAATAAATGAAAAACAACATATGTGAAATGCTTAGCATAGTGCTTGACACATATTAGGAAGCTAATAAATGTTAATTCCTTTTCCATAGTTACAGCACATTCTTTTATATGAATGAATCTTAATTCACCCAATGCCTCAAAATTTTATTAGCAAAAATACTACTAAAATTGGGTTATGATATCTTCAACCCTAAAACCCCTACAAATACATAATTATGTTCTCTGTGCCATTAAAAGTTTCTAAATTATCCCTAAATTATGATCACAGTGATCAAACTGATTCAAATGACAAATCATCCAATGCCTGAATTTTTGACAATTTTCTAAAGGGAAGACAGAAAGTGAAAAAAAGAAAGGGAGAAAGAATAAATCTTGACTAATAGTATAGTAATTATATTAGTGGCAGCACAGTGATAATTGAATTAAAAGGTACTTGCTTCTGAATTAAACCCTTCTGAGGGTTTTTCTCTTGTAGCCAAATAGGAATGACTGGAGACCCACTGAAGTCATATCACGATGTACGCAGTTAGGCTATTTAAAGGCTGCCATTTCATTTCCAAATTTCACTCCCTCCTGACATCTCCTGCACTGTTCACTTGGCACCCTTGGCTGCACTTCAGCAGATAATTTGTACGCTACATAAGCATTTAGAAAAACCCAGGTTAGACCAGGGGTGAGAGTCATCAGTAACATTTATAGTTACTGAGCTTTTCACTATATGCCACAATCTGAGTCAGAGGGTGCATCTTTCAAGAGAAAAAGAACATTCTTTTAGCGCAATTTCTATTTTCACATTGATATGACGACAATGATTCCCACAGCTAAATTTCAGCTTGACTTCATTTGTCAAACGATTTTACCAACAGAATTTTTTCCTCTAGATGTTAACATCTCTTCTTTTTCAAAACCAGAAATTCTGCATTTAAATTATGTTTGATGGAAGGTAAATTTTTTAAAATTCAAGAACAACCTTTGGTTGACAAGAATTCAATGTGAGGAAAATTTAGATCAATGTATTGACTGCACAGAGTGTAATAAAACCCTCTTTAGTTTAATAGATAAAAGAGCGTTGTGGGTTTTTAATTTTTTCCTTGCAGCATTGGAATATGTGCTCTGCTCATGGAAACCAGCTGTCATGCCACTTCCCAGCACTCCCGAGGAAACAGAAACCTGCTTCTTCTCTACATGAGGGTGCGCCAGAGGCAAAGATTAGGGTGGCTGTGTGGAGGTGCAGGTGGTTTTCTGTATTTTGGGGAAGGTCACAGAAACATCTTTCTTTGCGCTTCTTTTCTCCAAATTGGGCATCGCCTGAAATTGGCACATTCAGCAGCAACGTGGGATGAGGTATGTACGGGGCACCATTTCCCACTAAGGCAAATACCTTCACTGCTGGCAAACCATCAGAATTTGCAAGCTCAGCCAGCACCTTTGACCCAACCACGCAGCTGACAGCACAGTTGGCAGTTGGTAGCTTCCATTTATCCTAGGTCAGCTCCTTAGGCATCAACATAAAATGACGTCAAGATTTAGGCAATAAGTTCAGAAATAAAAATGAAATACCCAAGAGTTTTCTTCGGGCTGCTCAGGCTGAGAACCATTTATTAAGCTCATAAAGCGGGGGGAAGCCAGACAGGTAAGAGTAGCTGCTCAGGATAAAGAAATGGGTGATCAAATACATGATCTGATGATCCAGAGGAGGAAGCCACTGCTTTAATGACAGTCAAGCTGCTGATTGTTTAAGATGTAGTTGGGAATGCCACACATTTCACTGGACAGAGACTGTCACCGTCACATCCTCAGTGCCCAGCACTGTGCCTGGTAGCTGATGCTCAGTCAGTGAACATGTGGGTAATTAATGAATGAAGTCTGTGACTGCTGGCTGCCGTTGTTGGCAGAGCACTCATTAATCTTGCTATGGTTCTATAGGTCAATTCTGTGGCTTAATTCATTAACTTCGAAATTATAGTCATTGGTATTTCATCAAAAAGTAATACTAGTGATTATAAAATACATATTCACATACATACTTACATGTGCATTTTGCCACCAATTAGTAATTGGACCAGGAGAAAAGTTAGCTAAATAAATAATACAAATACATTTAAGGGCTATATATGTATGTATGTGTTTATAGACAATTATTTTTTTCTAGTTCATATATCTCCAGGATGAAATTCCCAAGTCATATTTTCTACAAGGAACAGGATGAGGAGGAGGAACATATTTTTTCCACTCCTACTATATGGTAGATATATTTGAGCTCTGTGCTTTACAAAAATGCTTTCACTTTGGCTCACACGGACTTTATCAAGGGGAAAATCAATGCCCCTTTGTAGGCGAGGATACTGAACTTCAGAGGAAATATCACTTGACCAATTTTGCATAGTGAAGAAATTGTTGAGCTAAGAAGAAATTACAGGTATCTTTGATGTTAAAGTTTGTGGGATTTTCTCTTTACCTTATACTTGAAATATCATCAGCTATAAAGCATTAGGAGTAGACATTTAATAAGGACATACTCTTCAAGAATTTTATGTTAAAATAAATATAGGGAGATTATTTATTTTTCTATGTATCAGAAAAGATCATTTGGGAAAATATAATGGATTAAAGAGATCCTGCTCAAGAGATACAAAATATACAAAACTGTATACTAATTTGGAATAAACTTAGTAAGAAAAATGCGGAAAATAATCTGCACAATCTACAAAGCTTTACTGAAAAGGAAAATATGAAACAATAAAGGGAGAGAGAGATTTTGTTTGAGGATGGGAATTTTCAATATTGTAATGTTGTCACTTCTCCCACATATTAATGTATACATTTAATGAAATTCTACCCCAGTGTCCGCAAGTTCTTACTTAGAAATTTGACCAATAATTCTAAAATTCATCTGGAAAAATAAATGGCAGAAAGGAAGCAAGATACTTTTTAAAAGAAGAATAATGAGGCCCACTTACATTATCAGATACTAAAATAAATTATAAACCATATTACTTAGAACAGTGTGGTACTGCCATTAGAATCTATAGCAGATCATTAGAAACATAAAAAGATTAGATAGATGATAAATATTAATACATAAATAAATAGATGTGTATGTATAAAATGAATATGATAAAGATGGAATTCCAAGTCAGTGAGGAAGTAATGGATTATGCAAGTAATAGCAATAAGCTGATTGGTTAAAAATTGCAAAAATGAGTTAGACAGCTATTATATTAGAAAATTGTATTCATATGGTCTATAGAGTTAAATATAATAACTTCTAGATGAATATCTAGCTGATTTTGGAGTGCAGGGCAAAGGTTGAACACATACAAGTAAACATAGTTAGATTTGGGTGGGAAACAGTATAAATAAAGTCAAAGAACAAATAAACTATAAAAATAAGCAGCAGATCACAGAAAACTTATTATCTTCAGATTAATGAAGACTTCATTTTAAATAGAATGAATGAACATTGCAGCAGAAAAAGAAGTCGTGAGAAGGCAAGTCACAAAAACTACGTGATCAACAGATTTATAAATCAGTTTTTTAATTCCCTAGGAATCCAAGATATGCTATTTAAAAGAAGACACCATTTCTTGCCAATCAAATTTATATGCCAGGGGATATCTTTCTTGCATTTGCAAGTTTGTTCTAGAACTCAACACCCCTTGTGCTGTTGCCCTAGATCAGGCTTGGGAGAGTTGTCGCTCACTTGGTATTTGCTGGTCACCATTTTCTCTCACCCCAGCTGAGACACTGAGAACCCCCAGATACCAGATGCTTCCTCAGAGCTTCTTGGAGGAGAGGTGAGATATGGCTTGTTTCCCTCTTGTGATACCTCCTGTTGGAGGAATACTTGCACCATCCCTTTTATTCCCCAGGGGCTCACTAGGTTTTTATTGGAACAGCTTTTCACGGATGCCCAACTCTCCGTTGGACTAAGGTATGCTTTCAATAAAGAACTGGCCTGAGAAACGGGTCCTGGCATCAGACCCCATGTGGCACTCAGAATCTGGAATAGCAACTCCCTTTCAATGATTAAGTCTTTCTTGGAAGTCAGACTCACTTTACTGGGATTTTCTCTCAGGTTTCTTGCAAATAAACTCAGGTGAATCTCAAAGACTCCAGCCTGTCTGATCTACCCTTGGAGTTGAGTTTAGACAACCCCCTCTTTTTTCTTGATTATAAACCCATAGAGTTGAGCTGATTTTTTTCTTCTCTATGTTTTTAGTGTTTTAAAAAAATTTCTCTCATGAACTAGCACTACTTCTATAATTTTGTAATGTATATTTTAAGAGTAAATATTGTTTGTATGGAAAAATACAAGTTTTATTTTATGAATTCATAGCCCAGGATGTTGATTCCTTAGGTAAAACCATTACCTTGAGCCAAAGATCAAGTCTCCATTTTACTTCACTCCAGAAAGCATAAGCAACATTTACAGATATTTTTAATTAAATAAATAAAAATTGAAATTAAGGCCTTAGTTTGTTTTTAAATGCCTCTAGTTTTGTTAAGTCATCCTAACTTTTTGCATTTAAACTATAGCCATGACTGCAGAGTATAAACTCACTGCTTTACCCTGGCATTGGATAAATTCCTTTGAGGATTTCTTTCAAAATAAAATAGAATATTTTCTATACTCATTACCATAATCCTTCCCACAAAATCTGTAAAGGATATTTGAGGAAATGTTTCTAATTTTCAGAGTGTCTCCTAAAAGTTGGTTTGGACAGGGAAAAGAGCTAGAGCTATAAATTTTTTAAAGGTGTTTATGGGCAACTACTAATTTGTTCTAAGTTTACATTTCATATATTGAAACCTTATTATGATGACAAAGTTCCTGACATACACTGTAATACTTATACTCTAAAATACTTCTCATGTGAGCTGGTGTTTATTTACTCCATATAATTTGCTTTTAAAATTCTCTAAGAGCAACGATTATGAATCTTTTTTTGTTGTTTTTTTAAACATTTCTTCCAGGTGGTCAGCTGTACACTTGGTATTAGAAGTTATTAAATAAATCAACCAATGTATATTTATTACCAGTTATTATGTGCAATATTCAATAAGAAGTGAAAGTCATTTAAGAGAAAAACAAGTTTAGTGCATTATACCTGCCCCCCCAATCTTCTTGAGGAAACAATACAGACACACGCATAAAAGATTAACTATAAGGCAACACTTGATGTCAAAGAAGTGGAGCAGCTGATGCTGATTTAAACAAATAAGTATCCATACTGAGGAGCAAAAATGATGATGATGATGCCTGTCACATATTAGGTGCTTTAAAAGTATTGTTTGAATAAATATATTTGTTAAACTGTTTTCCCAATAAGTACCTACGCCGGGTCCTTTGCCTCATAACAGCCCTTAGACATGATTTGCACCGTTTTCAAGCAGAGAAAACTGATGAACAGGGAGGCTCCATTGATACTCTTCTAAGTGGTAGAGTAGGGAGTTTCACACACACATCTGTTAACTCCATGATCTATGTTTCCCTTCCCCATTACACTGCTTTTTGCATAGAGAACACTTTCATCATGGCCACTTTGAAAAGGGGGATCTCCGTTGTAGACATGTTTATTCTACAAGCCATTCTTGAAAGTAATACTACTGACCACACACTGAGTAAAACAGGACAATGTCCTTATGAAGTTCAATATCTAACCAAAAGATAGCTATAAAAATACCACCAAATAAATGTAAAATTGAAATTCTAATCGTATCAGAAAGAAGATATACATTGTAGTAGAGAACTTAAAATAGACAGACTTGATCTACTTAGACGGTCAGGATCTGAAAAGCTGAAAGGTAAGTAGGTTTAGACTTTGCAGATTGGAAAATAAAGAATATTTAAGATCCAAAAGACTTGGAGCAAGAGGGGGAAAATGATGATTAAGAAGAACAAATGATGGCCAACTAGGATTACGCTAAGAGAGCAAAGGGGATAATAGTGTAGGATGGAGCTGAGAAGGCAGGTAGGCACAGGGCTAGTCAGGGGGTTGTAAACCATATTGATTACTTCATCTTTATTCTGAGAGCAATGGCAAACCAATGAAGAGTTTTAACTGGGGAGTAGAAAGGATGGCAGGACAATGGGAGAGAGCATCTGGACAGAATGTGGAGTTGGATGGGAGGAGGCCAAAGTGAATGTAGATAAACCAGACAGAAGGCATTTTGTAGGCCAGCCAAGAGATGGTGGTGGGCCAGTCTACAGAGTTGTTAATAAAAGATACAGAAAAAAGAATAGATTTCAGAGCTTATATAGGAGATAAATTAGCATAATTTTGTGATGGACTGGATGTGGCAGGGAGATCGTTGAAGGGAAAGTTGGTTTCAAGGATGAATTCAGGTTTTTGGCTTACATAACTTAATAGATGTTAGTTCCATTCACTGTGACAGGAAACAGTTAAGGTTTGGAGGGGAAGCTCATGATTTTGGTTATCAATATATTGAATTTGCAGTGCATTTGAGACTGGTTGGTAGACATGTGAAATCAGTTGTTGGATATATACACGTGTAACCGAAAGAAAGGCCTCATCTGGAGAAACAAATTGGTGGGTCATCTGAGTTTAAGTGACTGAAGTGGTGAGCATAAATGAGATTACTGAGTAAGAGATATAGAATAACAGGAAAGGACCAGTGACTCAGCACCGAACAGAAACAACATTTAATAGTCAAGTAGGAGAAAATGGGCTTCTTTTTTTTTTTCAGTATGTACAATTTAAGGCATGTAAGAAAATCTCTTCCTTTCTCTTTTCTTTTATTCCTTGCCATATTTTTCTCCATAACTCATTTCTTCTCTAAATGTGACTTGAAATTTACCCTGAACTTTAAAATATGCACACCATTTTATGACTGATTTTGTTACAGTGTCTTATAATATCAAAATACAAGTTAGTTTTTTTGCAGTTTATTGAAGACAAAGATATGATTAACCATGAACATGAGTATGGCTAAACATCATAAAATTCACTATACAAGCAAAATATATTGAGTTATACTATACATTAATTATTGGGTTAATCACTGAAAGAAATAGAAGATTTTGGGTTAAAATGGAAAATTGTCCCATGTGTCATTTCTACTCAGTCAGATGTCCCCAATGTAAAGAGAGAAATGAACAAAGGAACTGAATTCAAACCCCCAAATTTTTGAAATATATCAAACATACAAAAAGTATAAAGAATAAGATAAATACATATCCAATTTAAGAAGTAACACAGGGCCAACAGAGGTCCCCCCTCACCGTGTATTTCAGTTCTCACATGGGATCACATCCCTGTATCTCTGCATGCTCCTTCACACCCAGAGGTCACCACTACCTTAAATTAGATGTTTAGCATTTTCATGTATGATTTTATACTTTATTACATATGTATATACAATTACAAACACTATGTTAGATTAATGGCCTCGTTTAAACAATCTACAAATAGCACAATATGTTGCACATGCTTCCTAAGGAGTAAGAGAAACGATAGAAAGTTGGAGAAGTAGTAGTATATCTAAAAACCAAGGAAAATACTATTACAAGAAAGGAGTGACCCAATAACGTTGAAGGCTTTTGCGAGGTCATGCGAAATATTTTGTCTTGAGCCAGAGAAAGAAGAGAGAATAATTTCTGACTGCCTACCCTCTTGCCACAAAGAACTGAGGTGAATAAATTCCTGTTTGCTTGCAATTTACAAAAATTAAGGAAGGGGGAGAGAGACAATGAACCTAGGTCATTTCTGAATAATTGTTACCCTAAAGTACCAATTTCCCCCACCACTATTCCCAGTTTTGTCACCACCGATTGTCCCATAGTCTTACACTGGTAATGCAAAGTCTAATATATTTATCTAAAGATCATTCATGCTATTTAAAATGATTTTTGATTCTATTTGCTAAATGTGTTGAAAACCTGCTATTGTTAATTTCTCAAAGCACAGCCATTTCAAGATGAGAACTTTTAAGCAAAGAAAACTTTTATAAGGCTTTTAAAATTTGCTTCAGTGGGAAAGTCAGTTTGCATGCTCAAAGAAATTAAAAACTGTTTCCAAACCTGGTTTTAACAAAGTATTTATCTTTGACTCATTAAAATTGCCAGAAATGTCTTGTAATTTAAGGAGAAAAATTAAAATATGCACATACATTTGGAATTGAGGTGATTTAAGCAAGAGAATGACTAGATCATGAGACTCTCATAGAGAGATGGTCTGGAAGGGGAGAAACTGAGAAGTGCGATTCTAGATGAGATGCTATTGCAATAGTCCTGATAAAAAAAATTTACAGTTCTAGGCAGCTAGAGTGGGAGACAGGAGTGGGAAAAAAGTGACAGTTTCTGGAAACAGGTAGAAAAATTGAAATGGTGCTGTGACTGAATGAGAGTAGAAGCTGAGATTTGAGATTCAGCAAATGTTAATTTCACACTATCCCCCACGTGCTGTTTTCCACATTTTGTGGAAGCAGAAACCCAGAGAGATGCAATAATCTGCCTCAAAACACTGTTTAATAAGTTATAGACCTGGGGTTTCTGCTTAAAATTCCTGACTTCAAATGCAAAGCGTTTTCTAATATGAAGCCATAGCAAATACCCAACAAAAGAGCTAAAACAAATAATAAAAAAAAGTTCATGGACTTCCCTGGTGGCGCAGTGGTTGAGAGTCCGCCTGCCGATGCAGGGGATGCGGGTTCGTGCCCCGGTCCGGGAAGATCCCACACGCCGCGGAGCGGCTGGGCCCGTGAGCCGTGGCCGCTGGGCCTGCGCATCCGGAGCCTGTGCTCTGCAACGGGAGAGGCCACAGCAGTGAGAGGCCCGCGTACCGCAAAAAAAAAAAAAAAAAAAAAAAAACTTCATGAAAGTACAATGCCTTAAAACACATTTGATTAAGAAACAAAATGAGGCAGAACTCTATTTCTGATAGAAAATTAGCTTCCTCTAATGGTGCCCTTCGTTACGGGACTAGCCTTTGATAGCAAATGAAGAGAGTGAGAAAGGCCCCATCGTGTGCTGGTGCTGTGATCTCGGTGAGCCTAAGCCCTCAAAGTTCTTATCAGAGAATTTCAGGGAAAAAAAAAAAGAACAAAGTTTATCATTTTTTATTTTTTTAAGCTGAGGAGCAAAAAAGGCTGTCCAGGAAAAGGATGGACATCTTGCAAAGAAATAGAAAATGAGGCCCTTAAAGACATTGTTCATACACCCCCAAAGAAATCAGCTCTTATTTCAGTCAGGATCACAGAAGACTTGGATATATTTTATATTTTCTTTTCAGAAGTGTAAAAAAATACTTAAAAGTGCATCTATAGGCTGAACATAGATTTATTGCCAATGACTTTGGTAAGGCGGGTGGATTGAGGCTGCTAATGTAAGTTTATGAGTACAGCTGGTCCATTTAATGGCAGGTTTATAGGTACACCTCAAGGACTGCCCCATGTCTGTGGAAGGTATGGTATCAAACAAACTCTGTTGGACATATGGGCCCATCTTTGGGCAGTGTACTATAAACCAACCCATAACTACTGCAGCTGTGATCATAAACCTTTTCAGAAAACAACTGGAAAAATCTGACTTAGAAATGTTTGCTGTGTTTCAAAATGGGAAAGTGAAACATGCAAAAGGAATGCCAATGCAATGGCTTGCGTGAAAATATCACAGGCTCAGCTTAAACCAACAAAACCGACTTCACTCTCACTCTGCATGATTTTCATAAATCTCAATTGAAGGATCAATGGCAATTAATTTTTTTTTTTTTTTTTTTTGCGGTACGCGGGCCTTTCACTGTTGTGGCCTCTCCCGTTGCGGAGCACAGGCTCCGGATGCACAGGCCCAGCGGCCATGGCTCACGGGCTCAGTCGCACCGCGGCATGTGGGATCTTCCCGGACCAGGGCACGAACCCGTGTCTCCTGCATCGGCAGGCGGATTCTCAACCACTGCGCCACCAGGGAAGCCCTCTGCTTTTAAAATTCTAAGCGCCTGAGACCACAGGTATTCCCCTAAACCCCTGGTGTTCCTCAAATAAGTTACCAGGATGTTGGTACTTACCTTCGATGTTGATATAGTGTTTTATTACCCAGGCATACCTTGAAAGATTTGTCTCCCATGTAGTGAAGATACATTTCAAAGTTGAGACTTTTCATCTGTTCAGAGGGTATTTTGCCTTTCCTCTGACATTTTCAAATATTTATTTCAGAACCATTTTATGGAAAGAAGTACCAGTGGACTAGATAAGTGCATTGTAAAAACTTATAGAAGTACTATGACTGGATTTTTTTTTTTTTTTTTTTTTTTTTTTTTTTTGTGGTACGCGAGCCTCTCACTGTTGTGGCCTCTCCCGTTGCGGAGCACAGGCTCCGGACGCGCAGGCCCAGCGGCCACGGCTCACGGGCCCAGCCGCTCCGCGGCATGTGGGATCTTCCCGGACCGGGGCACGAACCCGCGTACCCTGCCTGCGTCGGCAGGCGGACTCTCAACCACTGCTCCCCCAGGGAAGCCCTGACTGGATTTTTTTAACCTAAATTTGGCACATGGATGTAAGATTTTCCCTGTCCTGAGACCTGTCAAAGGACCACACGGAAGCAGTAAGAAAGCAAGAGTTGCATTTAGTTTAGAGTAAATATACCTGCCCTCTACGGCTCCTTGAAGCTCTATCAATTTTGTACTTTCATGGTGTCCAAGGATAGGTTTGCAGAGCAGGTGTTGTCGACTGATCAGCAGAATGCACACTGATTTCATATTGAGAGGGCATACACAGAGAGGTATTGTTACGTGATATACCAGCAAATGTCACACTGCTTCCACTTCTTCTAGGGAAGCTAACCAGTCCTAGTTAGTGATGTTCACATGTTTCTTTTCCAATACCTATTAAAGAATATTTTGTAAATGTGTATAGAAACCACTTAGATTTTATTTACTATTATTTGAGAAAAATAAATAGCGAGTAACTCTGTGTGTGTGTGTGTGTGTGTGTGTGTTTGTGTGTGTAGCCATATTCTGAGATTAACCTGGTCTCTAATTTTTTTTTCCCTACAAGTTACTAAATCTATTGTACCTACTTTTTAGGTACATTTTGAGTTGCACTGAGAACATTTTGTGGTTGAGTAACATCACTTTTACTACAGGAATCTATCACTGAGAGCAAGTGGGAATCATTCCTTTTTTATTTTTATTTATTTTATTTTTTTTCCTTTTTGCAGTACGCGGGCCTCTCACTGTCGTGGCCTCTCCCGTTGCGGAGCACAGGCTCCGGACGCGCAGGCTCAGCGGCCACGGCTCACGGGCCCAGCCGCTCCGCGGCACGTGGGATCTTCCCGGACCAGGGCACGAACCCGTGTCCCCTGCATCGGCAGGCGGACTCTCAACCTCTGTGCCACCAGGGAAGCCCTCATTCCTTTTTTTAAAGGAGAAATATTTCTTATTTAGACCCAAATTCTTTATATTTACCTCTCCAGTTGGTTCTCTTGCTGGACTTGTAGCATAGCGAATAAAAAGACTTCTAAGTCTTCAATTATCATCTCATTTAGTCAGTTCATAGTTCATTTCATAGTTCAGTTCATAGTTCATAGTTCATTTCTGAAGGCTGATTTCATACCCTGAACATTGTTGTAAAAGATGACTACTATTTCTTGAATAGAATAAATGGAGGTGGCTAAATTTCCCACTTTCTCCCGATTATTTTATTTTTTAGGTTTAACCTGCATGATTAGATATCAGGGAGTACACTGATATATATTACTCGGAGGTACAGTTCACCCTCTGTATCCCCAGGTTCCACATCCGGGGATTCAACCAACTGCAGATCCATCTTGCACTGCACGATATTATATAAGGGACTTGAGCATCTTAGGTTTTGGTATCAGCGGGGAGGTGGTGCAGTAGATGGGGGCGTGTGTGGCGGTGGAAGGTCCTGTAACTAATCCTTCGCCCGCCGAATACTGACTGTAATTGGATTTCTCAGTAAGAGCTATCTAATTTATTTCAAGATGACTTTCAAAACATTAAAAGAAAATGTGGATAACTGTCTCCTTATGTGTTTTGAAAGGATTTACCCACTTAAAAATACTGAGTCCAAGTAGTCATCATATTTAAAATGGACTCTAGTAAAGTCAATCATTTGAATAAGATTTTTTAAAGTGACTTATAGAGGTTTACAGATTTTAAATTATTGTGACATATTTGATCTCATATACTGCTCACAATAATCCTTAGATGTGGGCGGTTCAGGTACCATTTTCCCATTTTATAAATGAGGAAACTAAGGCTCAACAAGGTTAATGGTTCCCCATAAGTTTCACAACTGGTTAGAGATCTACCTTGAACATGTCTTAGATTCCCAATAAGGCTACAATTAAAATCCATATGCCACCTAACTAGAGGATGGTCAAAGAAATCCAGTTCCACTCACACTTTTGATGATTCTATTGCTATTACATTGGAAAACTGAAAAGAGAGAGCCCATGTGGAACAGAACACAAGAAAGATACATTTATTGTAAAAGGGCCACTGGGAAATTTTGCCATTTAAAGTACTGGAAGTACTGGCATGGGAGGGCAGAGTTAATTCATGCTCTGGACAGCTGATGGGAGAGACAGACTGAGCACACAGGTGACTGGGTATGTGATGTCAAGATGACAGGGACTGAAACACAAACATCACAATTTGACTGGAACCAGTCCTATGTGGGTATCCAAATCAACTGGAGCAACAGTGGGAAATAATGCTAGCACATCTTTCTTTTATTTTTTATTTTCTCATACCATTAAACATATAAAATGATGACTCCTCACATTAGCAAACTTGGGTAGAAAATGCAAGCAGAAACCACATCAGAAGGAGCTATTGCATTCAGCCACCACATCTGTTCAAGTACAACTGGGCATTCCAAAAACTTTTGTGCTTGTTTAATTATGCCAGATATTCTCTGTTAGAGAAGAGGCCAGCAGACCACCACACAAAACAGTATCTAGTTATCTGAGAGCTTAATCCATTTTAATTTTAATTTTTAGATTGTTTGGTGACCACATTATTTAATATTCCTCCAAGTTTATAGTTTAGTCTTAGCTAAATTATTTTAAATATATTATAACATTAGTTGGTTCTTCTTCATTTGATAATATCTTGAGGAAGTAATGTTAAATAGTCTCATATATATATATATACATTCCATGATAAGAATTTTGAACTTAATTTTTGGAAATAGAGAACCACAAAAAATCTTATTTTATTCAACCTACTTTGCACTGGTTTTTTCCTTGCCTGCCTTCTATTACACTGATCAAGTTTTCCTTATTCTTTTTTTCTCCCCATCAGGTGGAAGCTTTATAATCTCTTTCTACTTTATTAAAGATCAATCTTAAAATGTAACATGCACATCATTCTTAGCACAAGCTCAGAAATTCTAACTTTCTGAGGTTCTTAGAAATTGTAACTTAGAAATTCTAACTTTCCTCCTAGCCAGGAAAGTATACTTGGAGCAGCTTTACTCCAATGCATCTCCTACAGGTAACAGTTCTCCAGTATATTACTTCCACCTCATTTTTATACTTAAAAATTAATCATTTCAAAAATATACAGCCAAATATTGTTTCAAATTATTCACCTGTTACTAGTTTCATTTCACGCCATTGCTCCTTTCATTCTACAGAGTCCTTCTGGGTTCAATTTCCTTCTTAAAATGCATTTTTAAAGAGTTTTATTCAGAGACATTCTTGTAAATGATAAACTCCCTTATAGTTTTTGTCTCAATATGCCTTTAAACTTTCTTTCTGAAAAACAGTTTATTTTATATTTATTTGTAGTTATTTTCACTCAGTACAACAAATGTGTTATTTCATTTTCTTCTGACTTCATTTCTTCTCCAGGAGTCCACTGTTAATGTAATCATAATTCCTTTGTACGTGATGGATATTTTTCCTTTTTTAAAAAGGTATTTTATTTATCTATGATATGCTATAATTTTACTACTATTTATTAAGACGGAGTTATTTTTATTTATCATGCTTGGAACTCATAATATTTCTTCAATTTGAAGATTCAAGTCTTCATCAATTTAGGAAAAAATTTCAGGAATTGAATCTTTAAATATTGTCTTCCTCCTGTTCTCTTTTTTTCTCTTCATCTGGAATTTACAAATATGTTGTATCTTCTCACTCTATGTTCCATGTCTCTTAACATCATTTACATTTTCCAACTCTTCATCTCTGTCTCTGCAATCCTTGGGTCAAGTTCTCATTTCTTTTTAAAAATAAATATATCTATCTTCCAGTTTATTCAATTTTATTTTATCATTGTCTATCATTTGATTCTTTTTCAAGTCTGCCATGTTTTATTTTGTGATGCTTTTTTGTTTGTGTATGAGTTTCAACTATTCCTTTCATGTTTTTAATCATTTTTAAAAATATTTATTTTGTATACACTATCAGATTGTTTCTAATATTTGTATTATTGGGGTCTGCTGTAAATCTGCTGTTTACTATGCCTTCTGAATCTTATTCATAGGGGATGATATCTCTGAATATTTTACCATTTTGAATTATAAATCCTAGACTATAGTAGCTACAACATCAGCTCACAAGCATGCAGGGAAACCCATTTTTTGTGCATTTCGGCTATGTATTTAAGATAAAGGTTTTATTTTATCTTGAAGTTCTAGGTGTTGGAGGTAGAAGGCTGTTGTTTTTATACTTTGTTTTATGTGGATAAAAGAGGCATAGACTTGCTTCCTATAGGACCTTAAGCAAACTACATAAAAGTAGGAAGTACTGAATCAATCTCAGGTTCTTTCATATTTTTCTATCTAGTTCTCAGCCTACTGGATTATGGAGATTTATCGACATTATTAAATTTCTAAGACAAAAAAAAGAATAAATTACCCCAAAAGTAAGAATTTTGTTCAGAATTTAATGAAGCCTAGTCCTCACAATGAAAGAAATAAACTGATCTAGTTATTTTTCAAGGTGATTTGAAAAGTTCTGTCTCAATGCAAAATTTTCAATGCCATATTTTTGTTCATTGCATTAATATAAATATTCCACTGGGTGTCATTTTACAGTTCTGAATTAGGTCACCTTTCATATTATTACTGAATGCTTATCCAGATTTTTGGGCTGTTTTGCTTCCTTTTTCATGTAAACCATAATCATTCTAAAGCACTTAAATTATTATTTTAGAAGAAAAAAATGTAAGCTTCATAGTTCTGTGTAATTTTCTATTTCATGATCTATCAATTTTCCCTTCCTCTGTAGTATATTTGAAATGAGACTATGAAACTACAAAATTGGCCCAGAAATGAGAGATTTGATTATTTCCTGCCTCTTTTACATCAAAAAATATGTTTTATTTCAAGGGGAAAAAGTTTAGAAGGTTTTCTATAGTAGAATGACTAATTTAATATACTCCAGGGTAACTTTAATATCCATGCCAAGAAGTTATGAAAATTTTATAATCTTTGGTCTTAGCTCTGGTGGCCCTTCACTATATAACAGAATAATGTTGGAATCTCATGAAACATATTGCCTATGGATCAGTGTGAGAGTGTGTGCAGCATAAAAGTATGTGTATTAGGTATATATACATGAATGCATATATATGAGTAATTACTGATAATACAATTATGATTTAAACTATCAGTGTAAATCACAGAAATGTTCATAAAGTAAATATTTATATAATTTAGATTTATATATGAAGTTATTGATTATATATGTAAATGGCTATATAGAGGAAGATTATTCATTTTTGTATACACTATTCAACCTAAATATTCCAAGTTCATGCGTACTTTAAATACAAATTAAAAATACTTTGTGAAAATCAAATTTCAGAGGGATTATTATTACTGTATTTGTCTTACCTAGTTTTAAAAAACTGTGTCAAAAATTTAGTATTCCCATCAGTTCTGCTAAGCTTTGGGGGAAGCTATTTGGATTTAAAAATAAACAGCAGCAACAACAAAACAAAAAGAGATTCAACTTGGCATAGCAGAAAAACAAGGGACAAAATTAACAGCCTGCTTTTGATTTTTAAAACAGGCAATTGAATGAGAGAATCTATTTTTCACATCTCAACAGTCTGGCCCGAAAGATTAGAAATGAGTCCATTTTCTGAGCTTTCAGCTTGATGAAGATTTCTAGGATTGGGAAGAATAGAAAGATCCAACCAGCTGTGTGTGGTTGGAGGGATGTCTCCCACTTGAAGGTCTGGTGCATAAAAACATCCTACTTGATCCTCCACACTCCTTCTTCTCTGGTCTACTGGCCAGATGCAAATGACCAGTAAAGGATCCATGAAATACAAGAATCCAGAATACTTGAAGAACCACACAGAATGCTCCCCACTTACCAGCATATCCACTTTGGACCTACTTGAGTAAGAAATAGTTTGACGGATTTAAGCCACTGAAATTTGGGAGTTTGTTATATTAGCTAGAATTATATAACAAATAAAAATTGGTTAAAATAAGTATTTCAAACCTATCTATCTAGAAAACAGAGAAAGTTATTTGAAAGATAGCAAATTACAAGTTGCATACATAAAATCATTTACTTTAGTAATTTCTTAGCTCTTGTTAATAGCTGAGATGGAAAATGTACACTAAAAATCCTTGGCTTTCAGGAATAATGGGCTTCTTAGAACAAAATTTTGAGGTAGAAAATCTGAGCAAGTTAAGCTAAAAAATAGCAGGTGCTTAATGACTATTTGTTGAATAAACTCTCCAATAACTGAACCTAACCCTGGTATGGCTGATAGGGAATGACATTGAACATTGTATTAGTTACCTATAGCTGCATGAAAATTACCCCAAACTAAGCAGCTTAAAACAACAAACATTTATTATCTCATATGGTTCCTGAGCTTTGCTGGTAGTTCTGACTCAGGTGGCTCTTACATGAGGTTGCACTCAAGAGGTTGGCTGGGTCCAGTCATCTGAATGTTCACATGGGGCTGGAGGATCTACTTTCAAGATCTATGGTGGCTGGCGGACCTTAGTTCCTCATCACGTGAACCTCTAATTCTCTGTAGGGCTGCCTAAGTGTGCTCTTGATATGGCAGCTGGCTTCCCTCACACCAAGTAATGAGAGAGAGAAAAAGAGAGATAGTCCCAAAAGAGAAGCCTCAGTCTTGCATATCCTAATTTCAGAAGTGATATACTTCCCTTCCGCCATATTTGGTTGGCTGTATGGACCCACCCTGGTATGATGTGGGAGGGAAATACACAAGGGTGAGAATATGACAAGGAGGCGGGGATCATTGGGGCCATCTTGAAGGCTGCCTACAATGTACATATTATAACTTCTATGACAGTGATGAGTGTAAATCAATTATCATTAGTGTTAAACGATATTAAGGTGAAAATAAATGTTTATTACTTTATTACAAAGAAACACATGTTCATTGTTAAGCAAAGTTTTTGAGTAATATAGATGTGTATGAAACTGTGTAAATCTCCTTACAATGCCATCCTTTATTCTACCTGCCTTCATCTGTTTTATTTTCTAGCCAGAGGCATATTACCCGCCACCCCTCAACACCAAAATCTTCAATTGACAAAATATCTCAGAGAAAGATTTTTTGAGAATACTCACAACTCAGTTCTAGGTTTCTTGACATTTTAGAAGTATGTTTTTAGCTCCTTTGCTCTTCCAGCTCACTTAACACAGGGTTTACAAATGGTAAGAACTCAACAGATATTTGTAGATTTGAATTTAATTCAAAGCAGTGGCATATATTTTCAGTATAAAAATGAAGAAAAAATCACATGGGTCTTTTTTAAAAAGATTTTAAAAATAGAACTGTTTTTCAATAAATCCATTAAATAACTGGAAATAAAGAAATCCAGACCCTAAGATACATAGCATGGCCCCATTTAAATGATGCTAAATTAGCTGAAACTTAGGTACTGTAGCTCCCTAAGGACTTTCAAAGATTTTTGGCCTAAATATGAGGCTCACAAAATACTATCAGCTGGGGACCTTGGACATGTTTTCCAAAGGGCTGCCTGGTTACCTATTCATGTAAAACTTTGTTTATCTAAAAGCTTCATATGTACATTGTCCTATTTCATCCACCTTTCTAACACCTAATGACAGAGCAATCCACTTAAATTTTAGTCTTAGTTAACATAATGCTAAGAACTCTTTAAATAGCCCCCTTCAATATTATAAACTATATTTTTCATTAACCAAACACAGTCCAAAATATCACATTCTATATATAGAACATCTTTATGGTGAAAGCTTGAACCAAACTGAGCCATTTATGTACAGTTTCTTGGTGTAACTAATAAAGGCACACACTGCAAATAAAATCTTTTTCATCACAACAGGCATTTGTAAGCTTTTATTCTATAATAGGCACCAACTTATTAATTTAACATTTACCCAGAAAAAATAAACATAAAACAAAGGCATTATTAATGTACATTCTGATTTATCAGAGACATTTTGACAGAGGAATAATTTGTTGTTTAGAAGTGAATCTCTTGTTTCCTAAAAATCTTCCATCCTTTTCAGTTAAAGGCACACGTAGCATAGTTTCACCAAGTAATTAACTTCAGTGTGGAGCACTTTCGTAGACCCTTTGCTGCAGAAACAAATCCTAGTAACTTTGAAAATGTTCTTATGTCACAGAGGTCTTGTTATTTTATGTCACATAGTTATTGTGATCAGCAAGTATTTTTTGTGTTTTTATTATCATTAATATTTTTCCATATATAGCATACAACTGTTAATTGACAACTCAATGGCCATTCTCATCATCTTTCTTACCAACATAACCCGGGGTTTTTTTTTTGTTTTTTTTTCTCAGTACTGCACTCAGGGAAGTTGGACTCCATGGCCTAATCCAGGGACAAACCATGACTATTCAAAGACAAACCTTGCAATTCTTTTTCCTTTGTCAGTGAATTTTTATGGGTGGATATGTGATTCATTTCTAGCTAATGAGATACAAGGGTAAATATGTCAGAGTATTTCTGGGAAAATGCTTCCTCCCTGATAACAAGAGATGTGCAAGGAATAACTTCCTTTTTATTCTTGTCTTTGGTTGTTATACTGAGAAGAAGTTATGACTGAAGCTGCTGCAGCCACCTTAGAGGAAACCAAATTCTCCACCAGCACCATGATCTTGTTAAGCTACTGAATTAACCAACCATGAAACCATCTTCTTCTTGAAATCTTGTTATGTGAGATATGCATAAATGTCTATTGGACCTTTACTTTAGTATTTCATTGTTTGCACCCCAAAACAACTTAACTGATGGACCTTATTATTACATTTTATACGCACATATGCATATCAATATTTGTAGTATTATGCAGCTAATTTATTAATTTATACCCCTCTTGGTGGCATTTTGTTGTGTTTTCATAATTGTTAATAATGGCAAGGATGAATAACGTTGATATTAAGACTTTTCTGTGTTTATATTTTGTAAAGTAGGCAATTATCTTCTCCATTTTCCTGATGCCAAAGGAGAAGCGTACAGAGTAACTACATCTTGGTTACACTGCTGGTAAATAATAGAGCTGAGATTGGATTCTCGATGTAAATATTTAAGTTCGAAGACTGTGCTCTTAGCTAGCGGACTACACTGCCTCTCTTGTGGGCCATGGCACAGCAGTGGTTCACCTTTCTGAGTCTTTGTGTTCTTAACTCATTTCTCTTAGTTATCACTTTGAATATTTCCTAAATTTTCTTTTCCTATGTTATTAAGAAGATTTTCAAATGTACAGCAAAGCTGACATAACTTTATAGTGAACACTTATGTACCTACCACCAAGATTCTACCATTAATGTTTTACTATACTTGTTTGATCATGTGTTTTTCACCTTTTAATATCACCACTAATCATGCCTTTAATTTTTAGTGGTTTTCTCACATATGCATAATTGTACATTTCATTAACAACAGGTTTGATGGTCCCTTGAACACTGATTTTGTTTTCTAAGATCTGATGTTTCAAGTAGTTATTTGAGTAAGTGATAACTCTCCTTTAATGTTATCTTGCTGCAGATTAAAATAATACAGTTGTGCACTACGATCATTATAATAATAAATTAAAATAATCATTATGATAACCAGTTCTTGTCTGAACCTGTTTGGTTCAGTCTAGAGAGGTGGCATGTAAGGCTGCTGTAACAGACTACAATTGTCTTTCATTTCCAAACATATTTACACAATGGTAAATGATGGTGTCATTAAGTAATCATGGCATTAGACAAATGGCTTATTTATTCTTAGAATGTTCTTGAAATATTTCTGATTCAGAGCGCTCATGCATGTCTTTTCTAATTTTAAGAGTTTGAAGAGTTTCTTGATCCACGGGTGAGAAAGCCGTGTGTGTGTGTGTTGCTGTGTGAGAGTGTGTAGGTGCTTGTGAGTGAAGCCACAGCCCTCTCTGTCTGAGCTCCCCTGCGCCCCGTGCCATGTGTTTCTGTTTCTGAATCTCAGGCCAGACAGAGGCCTCACTTAGGCCAACAGAATAATTCAGCAAAGTTCTTTAATTCAGTTGTAATAGTCCAGATGGGAATTATAAAAGAAACCAGGTTTGGGTCTCCAACCTCTCCTTTCTATTTCCATAGCTTCTAACTCTTCAACTGCTCATAGCTAAAAGCCTTCAGTAGGAAAGTAGTGATATTTTAAAAACTTATTTTTATCCTGCTGTCTTCATATGAGCAAAAGCAATAGGGTTTTTTTTAGTGGGGAATGGGGGACTTAAATAGTTCACATAATAAAGAAACATGAATGTATATCCCAACTATTTGATGCACAGATATTATTATCTGGCTTTTTCATTTAGCATTTGCTATCTTTTCTTCTAAGGGAGAGCAATGCCATTGTTTAATTGTCCTGTGGTTTCTTTATTTGATACTAATGCATTTCTTTGTGTACTTTGGATCCACATAGTAGAAATATTTTATTATCGTTCTCTTAAAATACATTTGCTGGCCAATGGCTTGGTTATCACTCATGTTTCATTCTTTTTAAACAAGTATGTGTCGAAGTCTTTGTGATAGACACAGTCTGGGAAACAGATAAAACGGCCACAGAGCCTGTCTTCAAGCAGCTTATACCTAACAATATGCGTAACTCCCTTCTGGTTTATCCTCCCATTTTATCTAATTAGTAAAATCTATTTGTTAGCAACCTATTTTTCTAAAGTTGTAGTTTCTTATTCTTTTTCTCCTCCACAATTGGATGTGTTTTGTTTCCTCTCAACTATTTGATCTGTGTGTGGAAATGGGATTTATACAATACATGCTACTTTAAATACCGAACACTTGAATATTCCAAGGAACAAGACTTTTGCAATAAGGCCTGAAAACATAAAGTGGAGAAAAACATTTTGGTACAGAATGCAATATCGCTATGGTGCTTCCAAACCTTCTTGAGGAATGTGTTCTGAGATGGTCACACTTATTCAAAGCCTAATTAAAAATGCTAACACACCTAAGAATGAAAAGAAATGTATTATTACAAATGTCCATAGTGTCATCCAAATTTTCTTGCTCCAAAGAAGGCATTTAGCCTGGTGTCATGGAGAAAGCGGATTTGTAGTTGGTCAGAAATAGGTGTGACTACCACTGCCTCTGCTTTCTCACGTCACCTCTCTGAGCACCTGCGTTTATCTTGGAGGAGTCCATCCTCTCCTGTTCTATCAGGCCTGACTCCTTCTCCCCCTTCAGATGTCTGTTCAAATGTCTCTTCTTCAGCAGTCTCTGTCTTCCATCAGTTGATACTTTAAAGTAGCCCTGGCTTGGCCGCATCTGCCCCTTACCCACCCCCATGATTCTTCAACTCACTGATAAATACTACGAGGGGAATGAACAGAGAGATGAGAGTACCAGGAAGGGGAATCACTGAGCTTACTGTCACCTGTCTCTCTCACCAGAATGCGACCTCCATGGAAGCAGAGGCTTTTATCTTCCCATTCAGTGCAGTATCCCTGGGATCCACCCACAATAGTGCCTGACACCTAGAAACTGTGCTATTATTACTATTGTTATTTTAAACTGCCTTCTCAGGGATACGCTCTGCTCTCCTACTTTACAGACAGTACAGTACACAGGCTTCTCATATTTTATCACAGGGTAGCACACACTGCCTTCGGGTTTAGACAATTGTTTTGTTAGGTTTTGTTGATTAATTCGTTCGCTGGATCGGAGCCAATGCGTATAATAGTACTGGCAGGTGTTTATTAATATTACAACCTTATTTCCTCTTGCTGTTCAGGACTGCCAGCTTCTAAACAGAGAGACACCTGAGACTTTTGTGTGCCACATGACAGTCTTATATATTTATTTTTTCCCACAGGTGTTAAAACAAAACAGGGATAAGCAGATTTTGTAATCTTGTGTAAACTTGTTTTCGCGGTACAGCTCATGGTGTCTGGCCAGGAATTAAGTAGAATATCACTAGGGGCACAACAGATTTCCATGTATTTAATTAGGCCTGTGGCCAGAGATCTTGTTTAAAGTGAGTGGTGGAGTGACAGGAGATAATATTTTGAAATATTCTAGGCCCTCAGCTTTGTACCAATTGCAAAAGGGCAGGTTCAGGATATAGAATAATTATGCTGTTCTTGATATTCAACATAACTCATAATGGAACCAGACTTCAGGCATAATAAAAAACACCAAACCCTACCCTGCAATCAAACAGGGCTTCAGTGGTCCCATCTTCAGTTTTCCATCAGAAATGTATCTTTTAGACTACTTTTAGACTACTACTTTTAGACTATAGTACTACTACAGTACTACTACTTCTTTTAGACCACTTCTTTTAAACAATTTATACGATACTTTCAACAATTGGTATAAAATTGACGTTGATGTTTGCTTTAGTTCTGTTGCCTCATTTCTTTCAAAATGAGAGCTACAGTAACACATACAGCTAGCTTTTTAAATGTTAAAATAAATTTTAAAATTATTTTTATAATTCTCTAGTGACTTTTTACAAAACTTGAAATCCTGATGCAGCATTGACAAGATAAAGGATTAGAAATATTGATTTATAGAAACTTCACCATCTTTCTTGAATTATTCCGGGTGCTATCTCATGGGTGTGTATGTCATATATATGAAATATACACAGTTGACCCCTGAACAATGCAAGGGTTAGGGGTGCTGACCCCCACACATTTGAAAATTTGAGTATTGCTATCTCTGCCTCAAAAACAAAGGAACTGATCCATGACTCCCACAGCAGAAGATGAAATGGTTTGGATAGAATCAGGGGCAAACACTAGTTCTTTTTTTGTTTTTGTTTAACTGAAGTATAGTTAATTTACAATGTTGTGTTAGTTCCAAGTGTACAGCAAAGTGATTCAGTTATACATATCTATATCTTATCTATCTATTTTTCTAACTTTTCAGATTATTTTCCATCATAGGTTATTATAAGATATTGAGTATAGTTCCCTGTGCTATACAGTAGTTCCTTGTTGTTTACCTATTTTATATATAGTAGTGTGTGTATGTTAATCCCGAAGTCCTAATTTATCTCTCCCCTACCACCTGCTATCCCCTTTGGTAGCCATAAGTTTGTTTTCTATATCTGTGAATCTATTTCTGCCAAACACTCATTCTTTTGATTCCACATATTGTGATCTCTAATAGAACACAAACTTTTCCCCACACTTAGTTAATTTAAAGATCTGTAAAATAAAAAAAGTTTCTATATTTATCAGAAACAATTCATGTATAAGTGGACCAACAGTTCAAGCCCATATTGTTCAAGGCTCAGCTATATAGTACTATATCTTTACAATAATCTAGTACAATAGCTTGCAAATGAGTAACTTGAATCCCAGAAAGGCATAGTAATTGTCTCAGTCACACAGCTAGTAAATTGCAGCACCAGGACACAAGCATTTTGTTTGACTCTCAGATACTTGCCATTTCCACCACACCATGGTACTTCTCATAAGATTAAAACCTCAAAAGTTCTTTAAAGAAAGCACTTGATTATAGCTGCTAAAACAAATGACAGCAAGCCAAATTTATGCCATAATGTGAGGTTCTGAACGGAATCCCGAATAGGGAATGGTGTATGGAGCCAAAGTGAGAAGTTTCAATGAGTACAGGCAAGGCTGAGACAACTTGATGCCTCATGATGATGGTTGTATTATCGGCAATTTTGTAATTTCTTTGGAGCTGCATCAAATTACAATTTGAAAAGGGACTCCAAGCTTTGGTCCCTTTTCTTGAATCTAGAGATGCATAAAGGGAAGCTCTGGCTTGGAGGCCTCACCAAGAAAAGCCTGTGAAGGGAAGAATACAGTGTCCCCTTTTCTCACTGTCCATCAATCCTCTAGTGTTCAGCACAGGACCTGGGACAGAGCACACCAGGTGATAGTACCGATAGCTGCATGGGGTGTGTTTGCTTCCCTGCTAAGTCTCTTGGGCTACTATTTATTTTTATTTTTTACTTATTTATTTTTACCATTTTTAAAAATTGAAGTAGAATTAATCTACGATGTGTTAGTTTCAGGTGGAAAGCAAAGTGATTCACAAAATATATATTCTTTTACAGATTCTTTTCCATTATAGGCTATTACAAGATATTGAATATAGTTCCCCTACCATTCTTTTCCTTCCTTATTCTTACAAGTAAAAACAAACCCACTTCAGTTCCTCCGAATCTCTTTATCTTCATCTCACTATTATTCTAACCACCCCCTACATCACCCCCAAATCACACACACAATTAGAACAAAATTGAGCTCGTTTCTATTCTTTATTATTGCTATTTATCATATTGAAATTCTGTATTTAATTTTTTAACAAAGTGGCCAGTTTCTTCTGTTAATTAAGGCTAGCGAATGTAAAAGCATAGATTGTTTGCTTGCAAAGAAAGAATTTTGAACATTAAGAGCTGAAACTGTCGGTTGGATTTTAGTGGGAGTGAATAATGCTCTCAGACGTTTCTCCTTGAAGTTATTTATTTATGACTGGCCAAAGTCAGCTATGATAACTTTGTTTTTGAAATGATATATGTTCCTTACAGAAATAATTTTCAAATCAAGGAAAAAAAAAAACTTTGGGAAATTATAACTTCCAGGACTAGAGTTGAAATAATGCCAGCTACAAAGCTTTGTAAATTGGGTTCTAAGTGTGAAATCCTTCCAGCTGTTAAATGCATCCCATATCAAATTTTATTCACAGTTTTTCAAAATATTTCCTTCTGTTTGAAGACCCCTGAAAAATATATATGGTCAGAAGCTAGGGTGTAAACATTCTTTTAAGTCCTTTAAAGATTATGAGAAAAGCAAATATACAATTTAAGTGTGTACAGGTCATATTTTTGGTTTCTTTTTTTCTGTGTGGCTTTGTTAGTTTTTACAATCATTCTTCAAAAACAGAATGAACTACAACCTATGAACTACCCACTTCATTATTTTAAAAGCTCCAAGCAGTTGTACGTAAGGATGTGTGGATTACACCCTTTCTTTAGTGGCTGTGACTCTTGGAGTCTGACACTTTTCCCTGTTGACACAACAGCTCTACATTGCTGATGAGTCTCTGGAAGGAGGCGACCCTCTCGTGCCCTCCCCTTCAACTTTAGCCAGTTTACTCTGCCCAGAAGCCAGTCACAGACTCTACCTTATTGTAACTGCCTCACAATCCAAATTCTCATACTCTGTTTACTCTTGAAGGATGCAAACTTTAATCTGTACTGGTGAGAAGATTTTTGTAAACTTCTGTAAACTTTAAAACCTTTGATTTTCTGATAATCATTTTCTATTTATACAGACTTCCATAGTGGAATGCCCAAAAAGGAAAGCAAGGATTCCCCCAGAAGAATGTAAGGTAATTTTTTTCCACTTTACCAGATGCAGGGGGTTGGGGGTTGGGAAGAAGACTGAGTGGAAACTCACCCGGTTGCCTGCCTTGTGGATATTTTCCTGGCCAGTTTGTAGGAATCTGTCAAACTCATAGAACTTAAGACATACAAGTCCTTAAAATCATTGACTAATTCCTTCTATCTTGTAGTTATTTTCATCCAACTCACAACTGTTTTGAATATATAAAAGATTAACATAAAAATTAATGTGAAAGGATAAGCTATGAAAAATTTTATTAGCATATCAAATCTTGATTTATTTCTTTTTATAGTTTGCATCTCAGTTCTGTGATGTCTGTGAGATAATCCATTTGCCTCTTTTACCACCTTACTGACCATTAAGAAACAGTGCCAGTGGAGTCAGGGGAGGTGCCAAGACTTTGCTCTTTGGTGGAGGATACTGTGTTCCGGCTATAAAAGTAAAATGTGCTCATATGCTCATAGTATTTATTTATAATTATAAACAAAATAATCATCCATAGCCTTATCACCATTAATATTTTAGCATATTACTTTCAATTTATTTCCCTTTTCCATGCATTTTTAAAACAGAAATTTTGCTACATTTAAGAGTTATGGGAAATAGTTTTATAGACACAGAGATTTGAAATAATGAACACAGCGAAGTGTTGGCAAAATGTTTAAGCCTGGATTCATCCTGTTAGCACATATAATTCAGGGTCTGAGTATCGTCAAACACTTTTTCATTCATGCGTTTGGCCAATTCAGTTTACAATATAGTCACAGAGGTTGTCATATTGTAATATTATATCTATAATAAGCTTTCAATAAGACAATTATGCAGGGCTTCCCTGGTGGTGCAGTGGTTTAGAATCCACCTGCCAATGCAGGGGACATGGGTTCGAGCCCTGGTCTGGGACGATTCCACATGCCACAGAGCCACTAAGCCCATGCACCATAACTACTGAGGCTGCGCTCTAGAGCCTGCAAACCACAACTATTGAGCCCAAGTGCCACAACTACGGAAGCCTCGCACCTAGAGTTCGTGCTCTGCAACAAGAGAAGCCACTGCAATGAGAAGCCAATGCACCGCAACAAAGAGTAGCCCCCGCTCGCTGCAACTAGAGAAAGCCCGTGCGCAGCAACGAAGACCCAATGCAGCCAAAAATAAATAAATAAAAAGACAATTATGCAAAGACCTCCATTAAAGACATCTCCTTATATGCATTTATTTTGATATCAGATTAACTTCCTTACAAACAAACACAGAAGATCAAGGTCATGGCAGATTGTCCAGATTCACTTAATTTGCATGTGATGATAACATTTATTTCGTTTTTATTCATTCTTCATTCATCCATTCAACAAATATTGCCTGAATGCTTATGCTGTGCTAGAACCTTAGAATATATCAGTGAATAAAATCCTCCATCTTTGTCCTTAGGGAACTTACCTTCTAGTAAATTCATTTCTATTTCTCAAGATAGTTTAATGATAGAAATTTTCATTAGTTTTTTGGTACCTCTGAGTTTAAGAGGCACAAAAGCTCTAGTGTAAGAAGCACTGTTTAAACCAATGTCATATAGGAAGCTAAAAGTTCTGTCTGGACAGCTGCCAACTTTTATTTTACTCTACAAGTTATCAATTAAAAATCCATTTTAGCGATTTAATTTTACATAAGTGTGGGTACCAAAGACAGAGATTGGGATATTGAGTTTCTGGAATAATAACACTAAAGTGTTTCAGAGACTAAAAACTGCAAAATTCACTCAATTAGCACATCCTCTGTTTGGTCTTATGCATATTTGAATGACCCTAATCCCTGACAGATCCACTAGGAATAAATAGACTATAAAGGCTGCTGAACTCTGCTCTCAACTGGAAAGTGACTCATAGATGAGGTGGCCATTGGAAACATCATATAATGAATTTCCTCCCAAACATGTTGCCTCTTCCTAGTCATGCTAAAAAGGGAATGCATACAAACCAGATCCCAGAGAATGACTTAATCATTATAATTTACCTTCTGTGGCCTGCCTAAGGGCCTCCAAAAATGCCCACACCCTAATGCCTGGAGCCTGTGGCTATGTTATGGTATATAGCAAAATGGACTTTCAGATGTAATTAAAGAGAGAGATCATTCTGGATTATCCAGGTGGGCCTAATCTAATCCCATGAGTCCTTAAAAGCAGAGAATTTAGCAGACGAGGCAGAAGCAGAGGTCAAAGAGATTTGCAGATTGAGAAGACTGAACACTGTTGCTGGCTTTGAAAATGAACGAGGCCATGAACAAGGGGACATGGGCAGCCTCTAGAAACTGAGAATGATCCCCAACAGCCAGCAAGGAAATGGAGACTTCCATTCCTTGACTGCATGCAACTGAATTCTGCCTACAACTTCAGTGAGTCTGGGAAAGTCTTCTCCAGAGCCTCTAGGTAAGAGCTACGCTGGCAGAAACTTGATTTTGACTTTGCGAGGCCCAGAGCAGAAAAACCAGTCAACCCATGCAGACTTCTGACCTACTGAACTATAAGATAATAAAACCTGTGTTGGTTTAAAGCCACTAAATTTGTGGTAATTTGTTATGGGAGCAATAGAAAATGAATACACCTTCCAATGTAATTTAATCAGTCAACACTAGGGCTTCAGTTACATCTTTATTGGCGATAAATACATAAATCATCACATCCTGAGGTTTTGTGTATTGACACTTAGGTTTTGTCAATAAGTAATCTTTCTGATAATCTGGCACTTACATAGTCTCCTGTATTTCCCAAGTGCCTTATTCAACATTCTTTATTCACTAAATCTTTACACCAGTGAGGAAGATGTGGCTGCTTAGAGTTCCTTTCTGTCCCAGGCTCCTCCCATTTGTAGCACAGAAGGTTTATTTACAGTGGTGAGAGCTACTGCGGGTCCATCCGCGGTGTCACAAATTCCTGGTCAACAGGACCCAAATAAGCTTGTCTGAAATGTCTGCATACATAAAGCTGGGGTGGGAAAGTATATAGTTACTGAGGAGCCTCGGTGAACCAGGTTGGGTTTCCTCTTCCTTAGCTAGAGATTCCCTGAGTGGGTGACAAGTACAATATAAACCAGGAAACCTAAAAACCTAGCTATCAAGAAAGTTAATTTGACCAGTGACTCAGAGCAAGTCAAGCAAACCAGGGGAGAAATGTATACCTCTACCTTCAGCCCAGTGGTAAACCCAATAATATGATGTATGTTGTTTCATCTGTATGATTTCGCAATGAAATCTAAACCATCTTTTTGAAAGACTGCTAAATGCCGTGTCAAAGACATACTTTGTGCTTAACTCTCTCAACTTTACACTCATTCGATAGCCACCTGATTTTAAAACAATTACTCTGGCTTCTAGGGAATAATTACTTTAACGATCTTTTAAATATTTTCCTCATACGGTTTGCCCTTGCTGTAAATTCTTTATTGCCTATTTATATGGTGATAGGGGATTAGGCAAACACTGTTTCTGAGTCTTTACTGAGCTGAGGGAAAGTGGCCAATAGATGGCCTAAAACTCATGGGGAAATATTTTAGGGGGGGGAATGAAAATTGAATATTTCCAGAACCTAGAAAAACAACCAAAGTCAGTGATAAAAACAGATAGACATATTATGTCAAATTAACAGTAGAGGGAACCAGGAAACATCAATTTTTGCATTATGACTTAGATGGGAGGCTGTTGTTACTTAGTGATTATACATATTTCAAAATAATTTTATCGATATGCATAAATTAATTTGAAAAACACATTAATAAATTAATAAAATTAAAAGAAATGGCAAAGCTCTATGAATTTTAAAGAAACATATTTCCTGTGTTACACTTAAAAGGCATTTTTTTAGTACCTCAAAGTCATGATCTGCACTGATCAGAGATCTACCTGGAGTCCTTGTGCACGTTCAGCTTTATTGTTGCTGAGTCTGCAGCAGGTACATGATGGTATATTTCATTAGACTTGGAGTTATATTTGAAGGCACTATCAGAGATATTTATTTGAACCTACACAAAAGATATATTTTTATGCTTCGTTTGTAAAGGTGAGATATATCCTAGGAGACAGATAACATTCATGTATGTAGAAGCTCCTATTAAATGTAAATTATTGTGGCAAATTAGTTAGAATAGGGCACTACTCACTTACAGGAATATCATGCTGGATATTGAATCTGAGGAATTCAAGTGGATATGTCCAATATGTAGTTGAAGAAGGACTAGAGAGTTTGGGGGTCAGAAAATGCAAATATACTACAGTAATATACTAATATTCTCTTCCACCTACAGCCCACAAGCATTTCTTGAGTACCCAGTGTCTTCTGGACTCTGAAAACTCTAGTCTATTTAACACATTTACATTTACAAGATGCTTCAGCTCATTTCACATATTCATAAACACTTGAAGGTAGGTAGAGAAAGTATATTATTATTAACAAGCTTATTTTTTTTTTTTTTTTTTTTTTTGCGGTATGCGGGCCTCTCACTGTTGTGGCCTCTCCCATTGCGGAGCACAGGCTCCGGACGCGCAGGCCCAGCGGCCATGGCTCACGGGCTTAGTTGCTCCGCGGCATGTGGGATCTTCCCGGACCAGGGCACGAACCCGTGTCTCCTGCATCGGCAGGCGGACTCTCAACCACTGCGCCACCAGGGAAGCCCTATTTTTTTTTAAAAGAGGCTTTTCCACTTAAATGGTGGAGATGAAAATCATAAGGACAGAGTTTGAACAAAAACATTGATTGTTTCTTATGTGTAATACACAAAAAAGTAACAGTTATATGTTGAGTAATAAACCATATAAATAAATGATGAATAGTCTTGGCAAGAGCAATAAGTCTTCCAGATTTTCTAAAATTTAACCACAAGGCTTGTAGAGAGAAAATTTTAAAATCTACTAAACTACCTAAAAGAACACCCAAATAACTAAAGTGGTATGATGTGTTTGTGAATGGGAAAGTTTAACATTTTGAAGATATAAATTCTCCCCAGATTAATCTAAACGTTCAGTACAATTCCAATATAAATCTCACTAGGTTATTTTGAAGAACTTTACAAACTCATTAAAATTTATTTGAAAAAATAGCAATGTGAGAATTGCTACGTCAGTCTTGAAGACTCACTATTTTTTTTGCGGTACGCGGGCCTCTCACTGTTGTGGCCTCTCCGGTTGCGGAGCACAGGCTCCGGAGGCGCAGGCTCAGCGGCCATGGCTCACGGGCCCAGCCGCTCTGCGGCATGTAGGGATCTTCCTGGACCGGGGCACGAACCCATGTCTCCTGCATCGGCAGGCGGACTCTCAACCACTGCGCCACCAGGGAAGCCCCGAGGGAAACTCTGAAGACTCACTTTTGAATCCACATGAGGTCTGTGGTTGGCAGCGAGAGGATCAGTGAATATGACTGACCCAGCTCCCAGCTGCTGCACTCTGAAAGCCACCACCGTACTTGTGTCCAAGAACTCTCTTGCTTCAAGTATTAAGCATGGCAAGTGCAATGGACTGAACTTTTTTGTACCCAAAAATGCACAAGATGAGCCTAATCCCCGACGTGATGGTATATGGATGTGGGACTTTGGGGAGGTAATTACGTCATGAAGGCAGAGCCCTCACGAATGAATGGGATTAGTGTTCTTATGAGAAGAGACAAAAGAGAGCTTACTTCCTCTCTCTGTCCTCTGCCATGTGAGGATGTAAGAAAAGATGGCCATCTGCAAACCAGGAAGTGGGGCCTTAGCAGACACCAGATCTGCTAGCATCCCAGACTCCAGAACTGTGAGAAAAAAATGTTTGTTGTTTAATCTACCCGGTCTATTCTATATTTGGTATAACAGCCTGAAATGACTAAGAAAGTAGGGATACTAGGACAAGCCCATTACAGAGAGACATGGAATGCTTCTGATGGCCAATGTTGGCTCCAGGACTCTCAAATAGCCTTGCTGAACCCTCCTTAGAACTGCGTGGCAGCTTACGAACTTTTCTCCCAACCTCCCTCCTTTCCTTCCTTCTCTTCTACGCTTGAGGTCAAACTGGCATTATGGTCTGATGGCTCTCCCAGCTTCCAGCCTCTCCTCCATTTTGGCATCTGCTTCTTAAGGACCCAGACTTAACACTTGTTACATAGTTATTAATTTTTGAAAAAATGGTGTGGTACTAGCACAGAAACAAACAGAACAATAATAACAGAAGTTAATCTGTGCTTACTGTAGTGGATATAGGATTAAAAACCCATGCCAAAAATGTGTGGGGAAAGAATAGTTTGCTAATTGAATGGGTTAGGAGTAATTAGTTCATTACGGAGAGAAAAACAAAAGTTGGTATCTTACATCATATATAAAAATAAATTCCAAATTGAATAAATAACTAAATGTGAAAGGACAAAATTGTCGTTATACTGGGGTGGGGAACACTTTACAAAAGACCTCAAAGTCTCAAATCATAGGAAAAAAATCAGCACATCAAAATTAAGGATGAAAAACAGGTGATAGGTTTAGAAAAGATAATGATAATACCTAGAAGAATAGATTAATATTTGGATGCATAGGAAACTTCTGCAAATCAGGAGAAAAGGAGAAAGAAGAAAGAGAAAGGGAGGGAGGGAAGGAGATAAGAAGGGAGGGAGGGAAGGAAAGGGAGAGAGAAGGAGAAAAAGAGGAAGGAAGGAAGGAAGGAAGGAAGAGAGAGAGAAAAGGAAAGAAAGAAAGGAAGAAAGAAAGGAGAAAGAGAGAGAGAAAGGCAAAGTAAATGAACTGGCACAGCACAGAAGGGGAAACTCAAAAGACTAATGAGATAAGATTTTACACCCATCATATTAAATAAGGTAGGAAATCATACGATACTAAGTTTTTTTTTTTAACATCTTTATTTGAGTATAACTGTTTTACAATAGTGTGTTAGTTTCTCCTTTACAACAAAGTGAATCAGTTATACATATACATATGTTCCCATAACTCTTCCCTCTTGTGTCACCCTCCCTAGATACTAAGTTTCGTAAGATTATGGGGAAGTAGGACTCTCATGCATCACTGGGATGTAAACTAGCCATTCCGGAGAGCAAACTGACAGCACTCTGTAAAAACCAAGTACATTCCCTGTGTTCCATCGATAACACTGGAGTCTTTCTCTAGCACACATCGATAAGCAGGCACATTTGTAGAGGTTTGTCATAATATTGTGAGTAAGAGAAAAGTTGGAAGCTACCAGGAGGCCTCCAGATTAGGGAAATAGATCAGTGGTAGTTGTGTTTTCAGCAGTAAGAACACAAAATATGAATAGGATCCAGGTGGCTAGATCTTAAACTCACAAACTTAAGAGAATAAAATTTGAACTAGAATGAGAACTATGACACAGTACCATTTATATAAAGTAAGGTCACACACATACAGGAGCTCAGTAACGCTGTATTTTAGGAGGATCATTACATAGCCAGAAACATATCAAAACATTAAAGAGGGTGCCAGTGGAAAAGAGGGGAAAGGGGGGAATAAAGAGGGAAAAAATAAAACAAGAGCGAAACTTGTACAGACCAATGATGATGGGTGCCATGTACTGGGGAGGAGGAACAACTGAGTTCCCAGCACTTGACATCCAAAGCAAAGTTATGGGTAGAAGAATTATGAACAGATTTTCAACAAGAGGTTTTACTTCAGTTGCATCGCTTGTAGCCCTTTCCTTTCTGTCTTCATGTTTTCCATCACTGTAGCACGCAAACTCTAGGAATTCAACAAAACTGAAACTCTAACTCTAGTTAAACTAGAGTGCCCTGGATGTGTTTATTTTTGTTCACAACACATTGTGACAAACTCAGCAGCTAAAAGCAATATACACATTTATTATGGCACAGTTTCCATGGGTCAGGAGTCTGGCCATGGGATTTAGCTAAATCCTCTACCCAGGGTCTCACCAGGCTAAAATCAAGGTGTCAGACACAGCTATGATTTTGTCTAAGGCTCAAGGTTGTCTTCCAAGCTCACTAGTTGTGGCAGAATTCAGTACCTGTGACATAGAACAGAAGCCCTCAGCTCCTAGAGACTATCTACCATTTCCTGTCATATAATTCTTCTGCATATCCTGGTAGTTTACTCCTTAAGGCCAATAGGAACTTTGTTGCTGCTTTGAGTCTCTTAAAAAGCTCACCTGATTAATTAAGTCAGGGCTACCTAAGTCAATCTCTCTTTTGATTAGCTCAAAGTCAACTGATTTAGGTCCTTAATTCAACTGCAAAATTCCCCCATCATTGCAACATAACATAATCTAATCACAGGAGTTATATTGCTTTGAGATAGCAGGCAAGTATTCATGTACACATTTGACAAATACTGATGGCATGCCTGCAATGTGCCAGGTACCAACAAAATACTTGAGGATGAGGAAGATGAAAGATTAATAAAATATGGTGCTTGGCCCTAAGGAGATCTCATTCTAGTGGTGAAGAGACATATGTAGGCAATTAATTAAAATAAAATAAGGTGGAAAATAGTGGTTAGAGTTTGGATTTTGGCACCAACTTTCTTGAGTTCAAATCCCGGCTTTGTTTCTTAATAACTGTATGGCTTTGGAAAGGGCATAAATTTGACACAGAAAGAAGAAGGGGAGGAAAGGAAGAAGGAAAAAAGGAAGGGAGAACTGGAGGAAATGGGGACAACTTACATAGTATTTGTGAAGATTAAATGAGTTAATACAAGTAAGAAGTTTAGACCAGCACCTGCTCTGATAACAGAGGTAACTATAAGGTCTTATGGGATCAAAGAGGAGCAGATAATGGTAGCATTTTATAAATTAAAAAATGAGACTGAGCAAGGTAAGTGGCTTCTCTGTATTCACACAATTAGTGAGTTAATAGAACCAGGAACAGAAATGAGAGAACCCCGATCCACAGTAGTTTAAGGCATCATACTCAGTAAACAAGGATCCCAGAAATACTAGGACTGAAATCTGCCCAAGTATTTTGAGGATGGCTCTGAGTTATTTCTTTATTATGTTAGTATGATGACCTCTGCCCAACTCTTTTACTATGTGATTTTTCATCTTGGAATGATAACCATGATAATAATAATAATTATTATTATTACTATTATTATATGATAATTATGAAAATCTGTTACACCAAGAACAATTTTCAAAAATATGACCTCATTTAATTCTTAAAACAGTCGATAAATGACTTTCATTATAAGCCCTCTCAAATCCTTTTAAGGGGAAATAGGTGAATAATATCTTATCAGTTCAAGAAATATTTTATTAAAAAATTTTTTTTTCAGTAAATATTTTAAAAGGCTCTCTGAGTGCCATGCTATATAAATTTAGCTGAATTGTGTAAAAAACTTGCTAAACCAAACTGAGAACAATGCCAAGGAGTATGTTCATTGATCATTATTCAATATTTTATAATGAGCAACTACTATGTACCAGAATACAAAATGAATAAGATAAGTTTATAGTTTCTCCAGACAAGGAAAAATGTCAACTATTTCCCAAACTGGGGCATCTGTTGCAGTAATAAGCACGAGATTCTAGAGAGATCGCTGGCTGTTTGAGCAGCAGGGCAGACTGTGAGTTGTTAGCTCTCCTCACCTGTGCCTGTCATGGCCCGCACTGAAATGAAAAGTTATTACTTGGTATTTTCTGGGATTAGTTTGAGCATCTGTTTATCCTGAACAGTAGATAGAAAAGAATTACTACAGGATACCGAAGTTTGATCAGCTTAATAAAATCAGCAGTGCAATTCAATTCCACCCACTAGGGAAACTTTTAAATTCACATCCAAATTAAGAATAGAAATGCACAGTTAAAAGATGCTTTGATCCAAAGGATTCCAAAGGCTTTGCAAATTTAGGGGGGGTGGTGTTCAAGACTGGAGTTTACACACAGCTGTTTGAAGGAGCAGAAGAGCATGGTGGTGACTTCCATTAAAAACAGAGTTAGGCTTCTAAAAATTCCACTGGGTCTTGGGGAAAATAGGATTTGGGAAAATGAAATCAGGACTTTCTGAGCAATTTTATATTCTTGAAATAAAATAATGGTGACAGTGAGCCAAATAAAGAAATGGTCAATGAAATCCAAGCCATCTTAAATTTTATAAACGATTGGTTTGTTATGCTATTTTCTATTTATCATATTTTACTTACCATAAACTTTCACCCTGAATGAAATACATATATAGTCATATTATTTTATATATGCACATAATTTTTTCTTTGTGTGATGTTTCAGTCAAATATCTAGTCAAGGTGACGATATTATTTATTACAAAAACTGAAACACTTTTGAAAATGAAATGGGGATTTTGACAATTACACTAGGATAACAGGTGTCAACTAGGAATGCGGTAGGCAAACCTCACCATATGGCCACCCTCTGATTAGTGCTTTTTTGAGTTTTGACAGTTGTTGACTCCTGCATCTCTCTGAATCCAATCTCCCCTCATCTCAGAAGTTCTCTTTCAGCACTTTTCATATGGATCTTTGTTCCCTGCCTCGTTTAGTCAAGAACTATTTAATGAGCTTGCTTCACTTATCAGATACAGATGCAGTCCTTGACTTCCAGATGCTTATATTCCAGCCTGCGAAGGGGGCAGACTTTAATTAACGAATTATATAATTACATTTTATTCCAATTTTGAGGAGTGCTACAAAGGGAAATACTGCAGTATCTGAGAGCATGTGATCCGTCTCAGCTGGGAGGTCAGGGAAAGCTCGTTCTTTACAGCTGCCATCTTGAAAACTCCAGAGAGTATGTTTAGTATCCCTCATCTCAATCGTTAAGACTATACTTTTTTTTCTGCCACTATCTCCTCCTGCATCCCGTCATCTTAATTATTACTTTTTAAATTTCCAGTCTTTAGTCTCTTCTTTTTCTACTTATACTGTATAGTACAATTATACTGAATTCAACTTCTGCCAGTTTAAGATGAGACATGCAAAATCAAATTAATCTGTACTCACTTCATGAAGAATTCACAGATACGTAAAATGATGCAAGAGAAGATGCCTATGCTACCAGCAGGGAAGTCTGTCAAAGAGAATTCTAAACAGTTCATCTTGGTCAATACGTCAGTGCTTGGTCCCTTAGTCGGTACCTGATTCCTTTCAGTACTTTGCCTGCTCTTGATCTCAGGCCTCTTCTTGACCCTTCCCTTCAAAGTCAGCGTTCCCTATGATCCTGTTCTTAGCCCTCTTCTTTTATTCCTTGGAAAACTCTTCTACTTCCACAACTTCGACTTCAATCACCACCTTTATGCAGATGACTGAATATTTCCACTTTCTGGAGAGTTTCCTACAAGGAGCAATCCTGTATGTCCCACTGTGTGCTGGAAAGCGACACTGCCCCAGCTCAAACCACCATAATCCCCCATCTAGATTATTGCAGTGGGACTACCCTGGTGGCGCAGTGGTTATGAATCCACCTGCCAATGCAGGGAACACAGGTTTGATCCCTGGTCCGGGAAGATCCCACATGCTGCAGAGCAACTAAGCCCGTGTGCCACAACTACTGAGCCTGTGCTCTAGAGCCCACGAGCCACAACTACTGAGCCCGTGTGCCACAACTACTGAAGCCTGCGCTCCTGGAGCCTGTGCTCCACAACAAGAAAAGCCACCGAAATGAGAAGCCCGTGCACCACAACCAAGAGTGGCCCCCACTCGCCACAACTAGAGAAAGCCCGCACGCAGCAGCGAAGACCCAACACAGCCAATAAATTTATAAAAAATTATATATAATATAAATTTATATATATATAAATTTATAAATAAATTTATAAAAAACAAAGAAAAAATATAGATTATTGCAATAAACTTCCTGTCTCCAACTTGTCTCCCTCAATCCACTATGCCCCCACAAACATGATATTTTTATATTGCATTTATTAAAACCCTTCCTTGGCTCACTGTTGTTCTTAAAGTCCAAAATCTCAACATGAACTGACAACACCCTAAATAATCTGTATTTGACAGGCAGGCACAAAGATTATACTATGTGATCACAAAATTAGATCAAACAAGTGGAGGCAACATTTCTCAGATTAAAAGAGTAGCAATTCATTGCACTACTGTAAGAGTAGAGGAAAAAAGAGGATTGTTATTACCCAATGAATTAAGATAATTTTAATCCCACTTGAGAATTTTGTTTTCCTGAAGAATTCCAGTATTTATGTGTCTGTGAAGCATATCCTAAAGTTGAATCTTTAGTTAAGGGCCAGGAAGTAATTTTGCACAAATGAGAAGGAAATTGGTTGTAAGTAAATTCACGTTTGGGGACTAGTAAGATTTAAAACTCCCATATTTTCCTCAGATACCACATTTTCCCTGATTTCCATGCTCTATTTTTGTTCTTATATTTCCAAAGCATTCAATAAAAAAGAAAACATGCAGTGACAAACTCACAGACTGCAGTCCAGCCCTTTATAAATAATCAAACAACAGTCAAATATTTGTGCTAACCCTGTGACAGAATGGCCAAAGCTGAAGTTCATTGAAAATTCTCTTAAGAATTGTAGTTGTTCCATACAATCATAAATAAAACCAATAACTATAAAGTTTAGAGGGAAGAATTCCTAAAAATATTTTTGACAAAATACTGTTTAATAATCTAATTGAAAATTTTAAAATGTTTCACTTTGTAATGTATGATTATATATAGTTGTGTGTGACTGGTGAATGACGTCTAGAGGGACAGCTCAAGATTACAGGAAAAACTCTAAGGGATTCTAGCAGCAACATCCTGAAATAAGAGCTCTCACATAATAGATTCACTGTGGTTTCCTTCAAGAAGCCAGCCTTATATGAGGAACATGCAACCTTTAACTATCCAGGATCAGGAGGAGAATTGACTTGCGAATCTGAACGCTTTTAACTTTAGTTTACCCCTCTTTTTGAAGAAGAGAGTTATGAGATTACCTTAATTTGATCATTTTCCTTTTCCCTTTGGTAATCTCCCTCTTGTATTATAAGATATATGATGCTTCCTTCACCTTTTAAATGAAAGCTAAAATGAACTTTCCAGGCACAAAGTTTTATAGACGCAAAGTCAAAAATTTATGCAAGTGATATAAATCTACAGCATACACAGTTGAAAGAAGAAAAAATCTTTTTTATCATGAAGAATATGTGTGTAGTAAGAAAGAGAATGTTCAATTGTATAGGAGTGGGCAATGGAGAGATTGGCATTTTGGCCTTGGATCCAGAAATCAGGCATTTATCTAAAATTTCCTCTGTAGTCTTGACCTAACCAACCTTGTCTTTTAACCTCTTTACCATACTCTTTAATTTTAATAAAGAATAGTAATCTTTCTATGTTGATAGATAAGATCCTTAACGTTGTAAAGATGGCAGTTTTTCTCAAATGAGGTTATAAATGTAGTATCATCATAGTGGAAATCCTAGTGAGAATTTCTCAAATTCATAAGTATCCAGAAGAATAAAAAGATAAGAAATCAAAGAAATTTTTGAAAAAGAAGAATTCTGGGGCACCAGATCTTCTGGTTATTAAAAACATAATACAGAACTGTAATAACAAGGCAGAGTGGCCTAGGTTAAAAACCAAAGGCAGATCAAAGAAATCTAGAAAAGGAATCTAGAAACAAATCTTAATAATTGTAAGTATCTTCTATGTGACAAAGTTACCATCACAAATAAAAATAATTTTAAAATAAACAAAATTACAACAAACCAAATTGTCTTTTAACAAAAGTTAAATTTTTAAATATAATAAATCCAAAGAAATATCTAATATAAGCAGCTAAAAATTATATCTAGCCATTGATTAATTTAACTTTTCTTTGGCCTACAGATATATAAGTATGCTATTTTTAATTTTGTTGTCCCATTATTAAAATAATATGTGCTTGTTACAGACAAATTAGAAAATACAAAAGAATAGAGCGAAAAAACAACATATTATTGGATATTTTATTTTATTGCTCTTATTTTAATAGAGAATTAACTAAAATTCACAGTTCATGATATACTTCTATCTTTTAATTATAAAAACTATGAGTTACTAGTCCCTTAATGGTGCATTTTTGTCAGAGGTCAAAAAAGGTTCACTACTTTATATGGCTTTACATCTTGCGATATGATCTTTAACGTTTAGCCTCTGATACTGCTGCAGTCTAGTGTTTCACTGGAATTTTTCATTTTCACTTTCATGCCATAAAACTGCAAGCTTAAATTTATTGCAATATTTACATATATGACAGCTGTTAAAGCGACAGTAGTTGAAATACTCTTAGGAAATAGTTTCTAGGGCAAATGTGTATACACACACACACACACACACACACAGAATACACTTTCATGTAAGTTATTGATTGTAAAGTTGAACTTTTTTTTCCCTTGTGTTGAACAAAGGGCATATATGCTGATATTTATGCAATACATTTCCCTAGTTCACTCGCTCCATTCATGCATTTCTTTATTCATATCAATATTGACTGAAAAGTTTGTGAAGAACCTACTGTGTGCCAGGCAATGAGTCCAACACAGCATAGTCAGGGAAAAGAATACATAAAATGAAAAATGGTCATGCCATATGGCAAGAACTGCTGAAAGGGGGTATAATCAAAATACTTTGGAATCCCACAGGGGGATGGGAGATGGTGACCCTTGAGCTGGGTGTTAGAGGATGAATGAGCGTTTACCAGGCAGAGGGGAGAGCATTTGCACCTGCATGGAGCCAGGAAAGGAGGAAGAATGATTGAGGCAGGAAATAAAGCTTGAAAAGGAGGTCTGGATCAGCTTGTGAGGAGTCCTGTGTGCCAAGCTAAGGAATTCAGATTACATATTGCAGGTCATGGAGAGTTAAAGAGGTTTCTCTGCAATGGAGACTGTCACAATCTGTTTGGACTGGGAGGATCATTCTGCAGCAATGTGAGGACAGATGAAATGAGGAAGAAACGGGTGACAGGAGTAACAGTGAGAAGCGGAGTTCAATGAAAAAGATAAAAAGGCTGAAACTTGGACAGCCTCAAAGGATGGAAAGGAGTAAAGCAATTTGAACAGTAAAAATTACAATATTTAATGATTGATTAAAGGGAGCACAAGGTGAGGAAGAAAAAAATCAGAGAATACAATTTTTGGAAGAAAGAGGGGTGTGAAAATCAGAGAGATTGGGAAGTAATTTGAAGAAGGGTGAGAATCAGATTTTTTTTTAAGGATAAGTGAGATTTGAGCATGTAGATAAAGGGGGAGATCCTGGGGTAAAAAAAAAAAAAGGAATAATATGCTTTTCTCCATAGAGACCAATGTATTTGAAATATCTAATGTTTTCATTTTTCCTGTGTGGGAATAGGAGAAAAAAGGGCTGTTAGGTCCACTTTCAGGGAACTTAAATAGATGCTCTGGAAGGAAGGGTAATGGAATCTGAAGATGATCCGAAGGTAGGTGAGTGACACGATGAGATTAAGAACCCTGACTTGCCCTCTCACCTTTCAGACCATGAAAACAATTTCCAAGATAAGCGTAGAAACCAACCCCATGTGGAAGGATGGGTTGAGGTACTTTGGCTTTACAGTGAAATGGTGATTGACATCGCCAACGGAGACAGGTGCTTATTGACTTGACACTTTTCCCTGAGTGTACACTTTCCAATAGCGTCATCACTTCAAAATGACATGCAGGCCATGCATGGAACTATTGAACTAAGAATAAAGTCTGTGCTTTAATTCCGGCTCCACTACCTTCTACAAATACGACTTCCAACAAGTCATCTAACTTTAAATTTGTGGACCTCAGTCTCATCGTGTATAAAATGGTATTGTTGATATGCTCCCTGCCTATCCCACTGGGTTTTGAAAGGAATAAATTATAATGCTAAGAAAAGGGCATTGAGAACTGTAAGTCACTACTCAAATGCAAGGCATTCGTGTGGCTATTGTCAATGTTATTGCTATGTTCACACACCTAAGACCATAGGACCCCAGAAACCTGAGAGAACTTACTGCCAATAGATGTCTAATTTGATTTAGTGTCCCAAGAAATCTTCAAACTGTATGATTGAGTTTCACCCATCTCAAGCCATACACTGTGAACCATGATAAAATTCAGGAACATGGGACTTTAGGCATAATACTTTTTCATTGCCTTGCAGTTCTTTATATGCACCCAGTACTAATGCTTAACATGATCCTGGCCACCAGGGCCAAATTGCAAAGTAAGAGCTTTCAGGGAAGCATTTTCCAAATTGTGCAGCCTGGTTTTATCCTTTCTGGATGGAGAAAGGGAAAGCGGGGAAAAAAAGAGGGACTTCACATTCCCACCCAATGGCGTCCCAGTAATTTTCTTAGCACAGCCTTAAGGAGGCCTTATCTGATGTAACACTCCCCTTTACTTTCTCAGGTCCAGCCCAGGGCCTTCATGCCAGGCTCCCTCCTGCCTCAGTACTGCTCACACCTTCCCTGACTACAACATGTGAAATAACAAATCATGACCAATTCTATTTTCCTCACCCTGCTTCACACGCTCGATCACCAGCAGATTAAAACAGACTTATTTGTTTCTTATCTTTTCCCCCTTCAGGTCAATGTATGCTCCACAACAATAAGACTCTGTTGTGTTTGCCTGTGCCTGGTACCTGGAGGGCTTTCAATAAATAGTTATTGAAAAAAATGAATGAATGTATGTGTAGAATGGATATATCAATTTCAAGTGTCCTGTGTTCTTAGGAGCATTTAAAACATTAAAACTGTAAAGTAGTATGAGGACTACTGCTTAGGATTTTTAAAAAATAATAATGCAAAATTCAGGCAGTGGATGGGCTTTGAACTAAGAGAGCATGACGGGCTGAGCAGACCAAGATAAGGGCCACCATGGCAGGTAAAATGACAATTTCTAGTTGGAGAACCAACTCCTCTCAGGTCATGTAGGAATTTTCCAGTTATAGGACCCCAAATCCTTCATCCAATGCAACTCCTCAGTTTCAGGCAAACTGGGACAGGTGGCTACTCTGGCTTTTAGAGTCAGATGCCCCCATGGATTTGAACTCCCCATTCACATTTATTAGCAATGTTACCTTGGGCAATACATACTTACTCTCTATGATTTTAGTTTCTCAGTTTAGTTTAGTTTTACAGTTGGGGGTGGAAATATCTGGATCAAAGTTTTACAGGGATTTCTTAAAAAGAACTATACATAAACGCTTGCTACATTGCTTGGTACATAATGAATGCTGGATAAACAGCAAACGGTATTATTAAAGTACCTGACTTATAATTGACATTCAATAAATGTTAGCTTAAAGATGAGGGAAGATACTAATCCCAGTGTATTTGTGTGTGTGTGTGTGTGAATGATGAATTTTCATATTATCTCAAAAGATAAAGATGCTTCATGGTAAAATTTTGATACTAAATTTGCCATTCTGTTTGTAAAGCTTAATCACAATTTCATCTAGAAGAAAACCATTTTTGTTCTCATAGTCTTCATTATTATTTTTTTAAAAAACTATGTAGTACAGTAAAAAAGAAAAAGAAAAATTATATGAGCATTTATAAAATATTATACATTTTAAAACATTATTTAATTTTTTTTTTAACCTGTAAGTATAAATAATTCATTCAAGGTTCTTCAAATAAAGTTGGTATAGGCCAGGAATACCATATTTTAGGAAAGCATAATTTTCTCATCAACAAAAACAAATGTTCCAAGTAGTTTTATAAACTAAAAACCTTTAAAATAGTCGCTTGGAGTTGATTTGAGAAAAAAAGTTCTCTTGTCTGTTTCTGTTAATGCCCACATGAGTTTTACTAGTTGCAACTGAAATCGCAGAAACCAGGGCTTGATGCTTAGTTGGCAAGAAGCCAGGATAATGAAATTAATAACATATGCTGAAGAACCCATTTGTAACAATTTTTCCATTAAAAAAATGAGGCAACTCAAAGTGACAGAGCTTTCTCCCTCCACCCCCACCCCTGTATTTTCTTTTGCATTTAATATGTCTGAATGTTGCGGCTGGTGATGGTTCTTCTGATGGTTCTTAGTTACTCTCACAATTCATATGACTTCACATTTAAGCAACCCTGTAGCTATTAGGCAGAAAATTTATTTCTGTTGTTGTTTTTGTAAGTTGTTGGTTTTTATTTTTCCGGTCAGTTGAATTCTTTGTGTCTCTGCCAGCTAGAGACATTCCCCCATTCAGAACGAAGCCCTGTGCTAGGAACACTTGTTAAGATGGTCTTGGTTGTCTTGGCTGGTCTAATCTGTCAGCAGCCTGTCATGAGACTCTTCTGCAGGTAATTCTAAAATCACAGAGCTCATGAGCAAAGGTACACACATCTCAAGAAGACCCTCTGAAGTCCTCTTTCAGAATTTCCCTGCCCTCGCTTAATGCACATTGCTAGAAAGCCTGGTAATCAAATGTGCAAACGTTAATAAATCAGGGGTGGCAAATTAGGAGGAAAGAAACATGCAGACCAATAGCAACAAAAAGCAATACCAGACAGCTAAGCAGGAGTCAGAGACATGCTAAAACCAGGCACAGGAAAAATATAGTGCTCTCTCACTACTAGAAGAGGAAATTTACCAACTCAGGAGTTTGGGAAGACATCACAGGATGGTGTATGGTGATAGGTATTCATGTAGATAAGCCTGAGTCATAAGGAAACATAAGTTCAGTATTCACTGTTGAAGAATGTGGGCAAGACTATCATTCACCTTGCCACCGTTGTTAAAATAAAGATAGGTGTATAGATACATACGTAGATGTCTTTATTACAAAGCTTCTCATATATTATAAATGTGTTTGTGTGATTGTATGTGCATATAACATATTTAGAAGAACACATATCAATAATGGGTCTCTCTGGGCAGAGTGCTAGAGGGTTAAAAGAAAAGAGAGTCACAGCTTCATATAATTCTGCTTTGATAAAGTTTTCAAAAGGAGCATGTTCACTTTCCTAATAAAAATATTTAAATATTTTCTAAGAAGGCTAAAGCATTATTGCATTTTTACCCATGACCACTTTATCGGTCAGCCTGTAAATCAGCAAGATCCTGAGAGACAGAGTCAATATCGCTTCTCCCTACACACATATGGTGTGCCTTGTACTGTGCCGTGTCCCTGTATGAGATCTCTGGTCTGTATGCCCAGAGGAAACTATAGATAGATCTAGTTCTGTTTCTCAAGGAACTAATAATTGAGTAAGACGCTGAGAGTATAAGAAAAGCTTGATGTGTGGAATGAGGGGAAGTGAAGGGAGAGAGACTTAGAGCATGTGGCCTCGCGGACCAGTCAGGACAGGTGCAGCCAAGGAGGATGCTGAAATTGACCAGTGGAAGCAGGGGAGCATCTGGGAATGAGGAGAGAGGGCAAAAGGGTGTTGCCAAAGGGATGACAGGGAGAGATTTGAAAACAAACTGCAGTGATGTTAAAGTGTTGCAGAGGTCAGAGGCATCCACACAGTGGCTCCCAGTTTGGGGTCTCGTTTGTTCCATTTAAGGTAGCCTTAACGAACACAAATACCACAAAAAGTCTTCCACTGTGTACCTGTAGACTTACCCCTACCCACCCCCAACCCTTCTCTGTGACTCAACTCCCCCAGCTACTAACAGACACTAGGGCCCTTGAAGGCAGCACCAAGCCATTGCAAGGCCCAGATACATTTAACAAATGCTCATTTAATATATAATTTTTAAGAAAGCATTGATAACTTGTAAAAGGTCTACTTAGTAATTCTGCCAAGTATCTTGCATACAGGGTACTGAATGTCGGTTTCTTCCTCATGAGCTATTCTTTCTTCCTCTTTTGAAATCAGGAATAAACAATGACAAAATTCAACCAAGGATCCTTCCTAATCAAAAAGGAAGGCCATAACATTTGCCTTAAGGGTCTTATGTATGTGTCCGTCACTCTATTTGGAAAGTAAGAAGGAAGGCGAGGCGTACCATGTTCTTGAGGGGTTTCCCTCCACTCTCCTGACATCTGGGACTTTATATGACTGTATCGGGTGGGTGGGGTGGAGGGAGAAGTGATATTTAATTGCAGATTGTCATGATATTGAGTAGTAGACCTGTTCATGATCTCTAATTCCTGCAGGTGGGGAGGAATGAAAGCAATAGGACAGGCAAACCGAACGACATTAAAAGTCACTGAATTGGCATCCAGAATTACCTAAAGGGGACAAAAAACTGGGGGTGTGATGAATAATGTGACAGTGGACAAACAGGTTATAGATACCTAATGTCACAACATCTAATTGAGAGAAAGAGTAAAAAGCAAGGCGACAAGCAGGGCATCACTTAACAAAATATAAACGGAAAGAAGGATTCATGGCACAATGCTCAGTGTATTGAGGCTAAAAACTCAAAATTTCTTAAATATTTTCATAAAGTCCTTAAAAATCATACTAGAAAAATAAAACCTAATGTTTAAAGTTGTTGAGAAAGAAAAGGGACAATTCCTGTTAACTGGGACAGTAATGTAGTCAGAATGCAAGAATGATGTGTGAGATGATAAACCAACCTGGGAGCAAATTAGGAATTTTCACAAACCAGAAGAAATCTGGAAACTGTCAAAGTGAGGAATTTTTCTATGAGTTCTATGCTAAAGGAATCTATGGCAGCCAAAGACAATCGCTATAGGAAGAAGGAGAATTGAAGAAAAGAAGCAGAATGAAAGGTGGCTTTGTTACCAAGGACAAGAAAAGCTAGATACCTTTCCAAATTTCTATATTCAATACTAACAAATACAGTATGCTGTACCAGGCACCCTTCACAGTACCCTACAAGTGTGAGATCATGAACCCACAAAACAACCCTATACAACAGTTTCACTATGATTATCATCCCCAGATGAAACGGGTGGATGAAGAAAGTCAAACCCCAAAGTTCAGGCATTTTTTTCAAGATAATCAGCTAGTAAATGGGAGAGCAAATCTGAACTCAGTATCCATGCTTTTAACCTCTCTGTTACATTAACCAACATTTGCCCTCAGCACAGTCTGGAAGGCTAGCACATTTTTGTCATTCAAACACATGGACATAATGATCACTAGTGTATATTAGAGCTAACATCCTCCAGGGATCACCCAATTATTAAGTTGCCCTTATTTAAATATATTTATCCTCCTCTCTTCTTCTCTTCATTCATAAAGCAAGCATTTATTGACTGTTTATTCTCTCCATAGATGTATGTTTGGCTCCATGGGAAACACAAAAGTTGTAGAATATAGTTTCTGCTTTCAAAGACTGTGTACCGGGCTTCCCTGGTGGCGCAGTGGTTGGGAGTCCGCCTGCCGATGCAGGGGACGCGGGTTCGTGCCCCAGTCCGGGAGGATCCCACGTGCCGCGGAGGGGCTGGGCCCGTGGGCCATGGCCGCTGAGCCTGCGCGTCCGGAGCCTGTGCTCTGCAACGGGAGAGGCCGCAACAGTGAGAGGCCCGCGTACCGCAAAAAAAAAAAAAAAAAAAAAAAAAAAAAAAAAAAAAAAAAAAAAATTAAAAAAGAACTGTGTACTAACTGAAGAAGGCAGCTGCTGGCAAAATCTCTACATTTCAGTGGCTTCTCAAAATAAAATGTTACTTTCCCCATGCTGATGAGGCTTGCATTGGCGGGAAGACAATTTAGGACTCCACTTTCTTCCTCCTGGTTTCTGCCCCCCCTTCAGGAGCTGGCTCCATTCAGCTTCTTGGTGGGAAAAGAAAGGAGAATCACCTTTGGGAGGTTGGTAAGCATCAGGCAAGGGCGGCATACCTGGGCCGCACTCCCATTCCATTGGCCATGTCTCAGGAGTAAAACCACACGGGACAGGAAGACATGCTTAAAGTCAGCCAAGAAATGTTGCTGCAACCCAAAGTCGGGAAAAGACTCTTCTGGCTTTTACATTTGGTACCAACCATGCATCAGTGAGAATTTAGAAAGGAAAGTAGAAACTGCCCTAGGATGTTCAATTGGGAAGGGATTTAATATAAGGATCAGAGATTTACGAAACCAGTGGAAGAGTGGATTGCACAAAGGCCAAAGAAGTTGCTGCTAATGTCCAGAAAATCAGGAAGGGCGGGCATCTCAGGGAGATGACCTGCTGATGACTTCACTGCCTGTAGCCCTCAAGTAGGTGGTTTCCGGGAAATGCTGGCAAAATCCCCACATCTGCCTTCTGGCCCTCTGCTGAAGTCCATGTGCCTTCTGGCCACGACCGAGCAGTGATGGTTCTTCCTCTTTCCCAGGCAAATCTCACACAGGGACCTCAATTCCCAGACCTTAAACAGGAGCCTGGTGGCAAGGACATATGGGAACTGTGGTTTTCAGGCCTTCGGCTCCTGCACTACAGGAAAGAACAAAGAAGGGTGTGGAAATGGTTCCAAGATGCCAGTAGACAGCCCATGCAGAGGAAGCATTTTTGTTTTCTTTATAAAAGTTTCATTTTGGAAATCAGAAATGGAAAACTCTGTGTGTCAGAATCCTATATATTAGAGCTACATTTATTCAGTCTTTCACTCAGAGTTGTTCAACTCCCTTCTCTGCTTCAGAGTCAGTTTTAAAAGTATATTAGGGAAGGTAACACATATTGCATTTGTATTTGAGAAACTGTGCTTTATTGGGGGGTTAAGAGTGATTTGTTTCCTAAGAAGTTCAGAAGAGAGCAAATAAATAAATCTAAAGGTCATTAGCTTCAGCACAGATGCCATCTCTCTACCATTATATTGATGGGTAGTAACCAGTCAATGAAATAAATCAATATTAACATGTAATCATTACCAGCAGCAGTGGCCTCAGTCCTGTCTCTAATTTTAGCTTCAGACTCCCAGAGTAAGGTTAGTTGTATCATGGACTCGATGTTATTGGTGATTTGAGGGGAGATTGGGAGGGGGGGCTCTGCAATGGGACTTGCTTAGCACAGTGAGGGATATATACATATATGTATATATATGTATATATATTAACTTTGCTTGAATTCTCTGGTTGTTATTATTTTAAACCCTAGTTTCAATTCAGTTTTAACAGTTCTTGGTGACTTTGTTGCTTTATCACTCTCTGTGCTGAAGCAATGCCACAGCTTAGATGGTATCCTTGGGGAGGATTACAGTGAAGCAAGTAAGTTGCAGATCACTATGTGTAAATTGAACAATCAGGAGTCTAGGGAAACACATAAATGTAAGCCTCTGCCTATGCCTGCATATAGAAATGGAGGTTGTGCAAAACCATTGGTGCAAATGTCACTTTCTGGTTGGTGAGCTTGGCCAAATGGTTCATAAGGCCTAATCAAGTTTGATAGCTCTAGGCATCAATGTGAGCAAACTCTAAGCATGTCTGCTTCAACTGTGTCTTCTATGGGGCTGAAGGCAGAATGGAAGCATTTTGTTTTTATTATGAATGATGAGTACATATTTGCTAATGTTTACTAAAAAAGAATAATAATAATAACTAACACACATTATGTGACTCTCAAATACTGGATAGGGACTATTATTATCCACATTTTACAGATGCACTCATCTGCAATGCAAATAAGTTGATAAGTTGCCCAAGGTCAGAGGTGGAATTAGTCTGGTTTCAAAGTCCAAGCTGGTTTTGTTTTTTTTTTAACTTTTTATTTTATATTGGAGTACATCCAATTAACACTGCTGTGATAGTTTCAGGGGCATAGCAAAGCGATTCACCCATACATATACATGTATACATTCTCTCCCAAAGTCCAAGCTCTTAATCAATATGATGATATATGGTCCACAACTGTAGTCATTTTGGTTGTCTCAGTGCACATGAATCATCTGCCTAAGCGTCCAGAAATATCATCCTTGCTGAAGAAGTTTTTATAGGAAGAGATGAAATCAGCTACCTTATCTTTTTTTTTTTTTTTTTTTGTGGTACGCGGGCCTCTCACTGTTGTGGCTTCTCCCGTTGCAGAGCACAGGCTCCAGATGCGCAGGCTCAGCGGCCATGGCTCACGGGCCTAGCCACTCTGTGGCATGTAGGATCCTCCTGGACCGGGGCACGAACCAGTGTCCCTTGCATCGGCAGGTGGACTCTCAACCACTGCGCCACCAGGGAAGCCCTTTTTGTTTTTTAAAATAAATTTATTTATTTATTTTTGGTTGTGTTGGGTCTTTGTTGCTGTGCGCGGGCTTTCTCTACTTGCAGTGAGTGGGGGCTATTCTTCCTTGTGGTGCGTGGGCTTCTCTCTGCGGTGGCTTCTCTTGTTGCAGAGCACAGGCTCTAGGCATGTGGGCTTCAGTAGTTGTGGTACGTGGGCTCAGTAGTTGTAGCTCGCGGGCTCTAGAGCACAGGCTCAGTAGTTGTGTCTCGCAGGGTCTAGAGCGCAGGCTCAGTAGTTGTGGCGCATAGGCTTAGTTGCTCCGCCGCATGTTGCATCTTCCCTGACCAGGGCTCGAACCCATGTCCCCTGCATTGGCAGGCAGATTCTTAACCACTGTGCCACCAGGGAAGTCCCCTATCTTATCTATTTTCACAATCCTGAATTAAGGCAATAAAGCTAGTTCTCCCCTTGAGTGATTCCCCTCCTTGTTGAAAATGGTTGTTTTCCTATTACAATTGAAGTGCGAGCAGGGGTGGGGAATACGGGAGATAGCCTTTAGTGAGACTTTCTCCAGGAACACATTGTGAATTAGAACACTAATATGAAAAGTTATCTTAGAGAGTCAAGGTAATTCTAGGCCATGACTTTATAATTTCATCGTGAATCTATCTATCTATAATTTTAATGCAAATCTATGTCTATCTAATATGCCAATTGGAAGACACTATTAGTAATAGGAAGAGATTGGAATCAACATAAATGTCTACTAATAGTGTAGTTGTTAAGTAAATGATAGTGTATACTAATAATGAAATGCGTAATTTAAAAATTAAAGAAGCCCTGTATATATTAAGGGAAAGATATTTGGAATATACCATTTAGGCATAAAGCAAGGTTGAGAGAAATGAATATATTGTGTTACCATTTATATTAAAAAGGTAAGAAAAGAGAGGAGTTATAACTATTGGCTTACACAGGCATAAAATTTTTCTGGAAAAATAAACAAGAAAATAGTGATAGATGTTGCCTAGGAGGTTATAGGAGCTGAGAAGATAGAGAACAGGATGGAAGAAGGACTCTTCACTATATATATATATATATATATATATATATATATATATATATATATATATATATATATATATATAATATCTTTTAAAATGTCTGAACCATGGAAATATGTTCCATATATTTAAAACTGATTAAAAATGTAAAAGAATTATTTATTGAATACTTTGGTATAGACTACTATAGCTAGGTGCTCTGGATGGTGGGAGATAGAAGAGACAAGATTCTCAAAGTCTTGATTTGGACAAAAAAAAGCATACACCACTTAACACTTAGCAAGCAACATATAAGGAAACACAAATTAGGACACAACAAACTGCTGCCACAGGTGCTGCGGGCATGCAGAATAGTGGCATGCAGAGAATGTGCTGAACGTAATCAGAGATGTCTTCCTGAGGGAATTGAATTGCAGGCCTTGGTTTGAGAGAACAGAGATATGGTGTCATAAACAGTGTGGCCTTGAACATGGAGCATTATGGTAACTGCCATCAAGTGTGGAGAACCAAAGGAAAGTCTTTAAAGTCATGGAGTGAGATTGAGATGCTGGTGCTTGAAGAGGGTGGAACACTAGTAGCTTGAGTCTTGAATCACAAGAACAAAAGAAAGGGGCCATATTCATCTTATTTATGTAAGAGTTGAGCTTGGTCTTGGTTTATATTTATTTTCTACCGTGCTATCTAACTGGATTTTATTATTGTTTGTAATAGCTTTCAATCTTAGTCATTCCAGGTACATATTTATATCATTTACAAAAGGTAATCATTTTATTTCTTCCTTTCCAATTTTTATGTCTCTAGTTTCTTTCCCTGTTTTACTCACATTGGCTGGTACCTCCAATACAATTTTGAATAATTGTAGTGTACTTTCTTCTTCCTAATTTAGAGGGAATCATCTAGCTGGCTATTACATAAGATATACTCCCTCATGTTAAGGAGCAATTAAATTATGTTAACTAAGACCTTACGTTTTTTTTTTTTTAAATAAGAGTGGATATTGAATTATGTTAAACATCTTTTCAGAATCTATAGAAATAATATTTTTCTCTTTTAGATCAATGAATACAATGTATTATAATATCAATAATACATTTACATTATTGAACCATCCTTGCATTTCTGGAGTTATCTTCACTAGATTATAATGTTTTCTTCTTTTAGGATGTTGCTATATTCTTTTTGTCAATATTTTATTCAAAAGTTTTACAGTGACATTCATATATGAGAGAGCCATACAGTTTTCTGTCAGAGGATATAGTAGACAGACTTTAAGTGAACTTCCAGTGTTGATGTCCTTGTATGGTTAACATCCCTTGACTGTGGAATGGATACATGACCTGCTTCTAACCAACAGAATATGGCAAAGGTGATGGGATATAACTCTCATATTTACATTACCTTAAATAAATCCCCATCTTGCTAACACATTTTTTTAGAGTCTTTTCCTCTATTGATGGCTTTGTAAAGGCAAATTGCCATGAATTCTACAGCCAAGAAGAAGTGAATTCTGCCGAAAACCTAAATGATCTTGGAAACAGATTTTTCCCTAATCAGGCATCCATTTAAGAATGCATCAGAGATGATATGTTTATGGCAGAGAACCCCATTAGGCCATGCCTGGGCTCCTGACCCATGAAAATATGAGATTGTAAATGTGTGTTGTTTCAGGCTGCTCAATTTGTGATAATTTATTATGCAGTGCAAAAACTAATAAAGGGATAGTCCTTATTAGGCTTTCTCATAAAGGTATGTATATCGTTAAATTTTCTCTTTGAGTAGTTGTTGCTAAGAACTTTCTAATCTCCTGGGGGGGGTGCATTTTCTAGTTGCTTTTGTCAATTTCTATTTTTCACTGCATTGTGATCAGGGAATGTTTTCTGTATTAATTTTACTTTTTGGAGTATACTAAGATATTCTTTCTTGTCCAGTATGATTGATGTCTGTGAAAGGTTTATGGGCACTTGAAAATAAGATGGATTCTCTATTTTCATGGGTTAGGATTTGATATACGTTTATCACGTGACTTCTGACATTAAGTATTGCTGTTAAGATCTATGAGAGAAGAATGATTTGTTTTTCTCCCATTTGAGTGATATCTTTTCCCAGCTGCACAAAGGATTTTTTTAAGTCTAGTAACTTTACTAAAAATATTCAGGTGTTGAATATCCATAACAGCTGACCTGCCCTTTATATTTATATTCACGTACTTTTTATTTTAGAAGTGTTTTCTTGAATTGTACCTTTCAATATTTGATCTATTCCATTTAACCTCTTTTGTAGACTCCAATTATACATATGGTATATTTCCTTTTCCTATTTTCTATTGTCAACATTTTCTCTCTAATTCTTTTTAACTATTTCAATTGTATTTTGTTTATTTTTGTCATTTCTCTGTGTGTCCATCACTGTTTTTTCTCCAATGTTTATTCACTTAAAAAATATATATATATTTATTTATTTATTTATTTTTGTCTAAGTTGGGTCTTTGTTGCTGCATGTGGGTTTCTCTAGTTGTGGTGAGCGGGGGCTACTCTTCATTGCAGTGCGCGGGCTCCCCATTGTGCTGGCTTCTCTTGTTGTGGAGCACGGGCTCTAGGCCTGCAGGCTTCAGTAGTTGTGGTATGCGGGCTTCAGTAGTTGTGGCTCGCGGACTCCAGAGCGTAGGCTCAGTAGTTGTGGCACACAGGCTTATTTGCTCCTCAGCATGTGGGATCCTCCTGGACCAGGGCTTGAACCCGTGTCCCCTGCATTGGCAGGCAGATTCTTAACCACTGTGCCACCAGGGAAGCCCTTTATTCACTTTCGAGATCCTTCTAACTATTCCTCATTTGTTGATGCTTTTATTTTTCCTACGTTCGTATTGAATTATGCTACTATTATTTCTCTTCTATTCCCCAAGTTCTTGCTCTTCTGTTTTGTCCTCATTCACTTAAAAAATTTCTATAGCAAAATATTTATTTAAAATTTAGTCTGTTCCATGACAACATTTTTTTTTAACCTGGCAAGTGGTTTGTTAATAGAATTTGTTGCTTGTTTCCCCCTTTATTTTTATGGTTTCTCTGCATAGATGTGTGCTAATTACTTCTTATTTTTTTTAAATTATTTTATAAATTCAGTGTTTGTGGCCCTGTTATAATAAGAGTTTCGTGTAGGTAGAGTGGGACAAGGTAGCACTCTAGAGTAGCTGTTTTATTTGTTTGTTTGTTTGTTTTCTGTTGTTGTTTTCTTCATAACACAGATCCTGCCTTATCCCCAGTTACTACAAACCTACATTGCTTCATGCAGATATGGCTTTCTGTATGATTCTTTTTTGTAAATCTTTCTCTTTTTCTGACTTAATCATTCTCTGTGGTGAGGATGAGAAATGGTGGTTTCTGCTTTCAACTAGCTCACTCCTGTTTCTGTACCCTCTTTTGAAGATATAGACAAACATTTTGACCCTCATGTGTAACTGTCCCCTTCATGAAATTATTTGGTGAACACTATTTCAGATATGCATTCAGAAATCTGCCACCATCATGTCTGACTCTGCACTGTTCTCCACTTCCTTCTCTACAGCTTCTGTGTAAACACTACCACTTTGGCAAGCTTTAGAAATTTTCTGACTCCAAATGTTATCAAAAATGAAATGTATGCTTTGGTATTTAATTTTGCTTGTTTTCTTTTTGATAGTACCCAAAAGTAAGAGTGGAGAATCCTGACTATAAATTGCCATGTTCATATCAAAAGTCATTAAGTGCTACCTGAGTGACTTCTGATCAGCTACCTCTAGGAAAGTTACATCACCTCTACAGAGTAACAGTATATTTACTGTATCATGGCAAACATCTGGTTTTATTTATTTTTTAATTTTTTTCTGTCCTGCTTCCTCTCCCGCATACTGTGATTATGATGGGGCCATCAATTTCATTACTATACTTCCTGAATACAAGGGTAGGCACATAATTTTATCCCTTTAAGCAAAGTACTTAGCCCAGTTTAGGCATATGACCCAAGCAGCATCAATCAGAGTTCTTTAGGGAGATTATTATAGAGAGTGAGAGGAAATGATTTTTTTTTTCTTTCCAGATTTCAAGCTATACAAATCCTGGTTGAATAAGTGAATAGATGACTCCTCAGTGCTATGAGGAAAATAAAGCAGGCTAAGGTGGTAGAAAGTGACAGGATGGCAGTGGCTCTTTTAGATATTGGAGACAGAAAGGGACTCTCTACGGGAGTGACATTAAGTGATACAAACCTCACAGGAAAGAATAAGTCCAGCAAAGACTTGGAGAAGAATATTCCAGGAAGTGGGACTACCAAGTATAAAGGCTTCAAAACAGAAACCAAGCTGGAGGAAGAGCAAGAAGTCCAGAGTGGCTGGAGTGGACTGAGGGCAGAGGAAAGTGTTAGAACATGAGCCTGGAGAAAAAGGCAGTGGTCGGAAGAGGTAAGGCCTTGCAGGCCATTCAAAAGAGCTTGGATTTTATTCTTGCTATCACGGGATGCTATTGGCAGACTTTTAAGCAGGGTGAGATATGAACTTATTTGTTTTAAAAGATCACTCTGACTTTTCCTGAGAATAGGTTCCAGGAGGACAAGAATGGAATTTGGGAGACCAATAAGGAGGAAGTTCCTGCATTCATTTAACAGGTGATGGGCGTGTGAACTAACAATCCAACATTCAACTAGAGATAAGGTTGTTTCCCTTGAGAAACAAATTTAACAGTGTCAGGAATGTCCCACCACCATGACTGTGGGGCTCTTTCCCTACTCTTTGGCCACTGTGTAGCCACAGGGGACCAATGAAATGGTCAGTTCACTTCCCAAGGCCTTTGATGAATGCTTGTTTAATGTCACCTCCAGAAGCTTCTAGTAGGGGCAAATACAGGATACGAATATTCCCCCAAGGTAACATTACACAGTATCTCCAATTGTTACCTTCCATTCTATTTTCCATCTTGACTTATGCTCTGCTCTAAGTCTACCCAGACTCACCAGAAAGGGTTATACAACGAGCACAGATTACAACATAGCTTAAATAACTCAATGCCAACATAGAGTGTCTGATATTTCCTGCCACTTGATAAAATTTAATAATACAACCCCTCTCATTATAAAAGTCTCACAGATGAAGTCCTTATACAATAAGTCAAACCAACTTTTTTCCCACAAATAAATTTAATGCCCCCAAAATAAATCTTCCCTCCCTTGATCCCACCGGGAGACGAAGATCTGCAATATTAAAGTCTTCATACCCAAGCCATTTCCCTCTCCTTCTTCCCATTCTATAGCTGGAGCCTTTGTAGCAACTTCAGCAAATTACAAAGCTGGATCATTCCAACTCCAAACATGGTATATTTTTTTACTTTTCCAAAATTCCTTACAATGAAAGCATCCATAAGAACATTGCTAATCTAGCCCCATATAAAGTCAATACTGAATAATAAATCATTAAAGTGTCAATGTCATTATGTGATAGGAATGGTTTCTGGAATAAGAGCCTTGGACCCACAGATATCCTACAAAAGCGTCTCATCAAACTCTGAATAAATTTAACTCCAGACCATGGCCTCTAGGGGCCCACATGATCTTATGCCCAACTCTCCCAACTCATCTTCTCATTTGACGTGTCCAGAAACACAGAGTGGTCAATCCTTCCTAGTTTGCCCAGGACTTTCCTTATTTTAACACTGAAAGTCTGAAGTCCTGAGAACCCCCTCAGTGATGGGCAAACTGGGACGGATGGTCACTCTACCACTGGCTTGCCTGCTTTTTCCCACATACTCAGGCTGGTTTCTCAGCACAAGACATTCCTCTCCCAGGTGTTTCTCTGGCTCACTCCTTCTCATCATATAAATAATTGTATCCTCCTCTAGCATAAAAACTCCATGAAATATTTATTCTTCTCTACTCTATCCCAGCCTAACATTGCCTAACACATGGCAGACTTCTCCCAAAGATTTGCTGAGGAAATGAATCATTTTTTTAAGTTCTATTCTAGACTTTATGTCCTAAACCATAGACACCCTAATCATCACTACCAACACAAACCGCAATTTTATTCATTTATTCAACAATTTAAAATTTCAGAACTAGTAAAATTTTATAGACTATGGCAAGCCAGCAAGTGGGGGAAGTCAGTGAATTCAGTTAGTCTCTGATGAAAGGCTTAACCAGATTAAATGGACAAACCATTTAACTGGTACTTAATGAAAAGACTGCATCCTTCATGTCCTTTTGGAGCTGTTATGACTCACCTTCCCTTCTCTAACATGAATTAGTCCTTTGAAATGGGGATTCCTTCCATAAATTTTGTCTGTAGTCCCACACAGGGCAGAAGGCTCACCATAGCCTTGAACCATTATGTGGAGCATACCCAGTACCAGATGCCTAAAAAAAGTTCCTAACATTTCCTTGAGTCCTGGATTTTTTGTTGCTATTTCTAAGATTTTCCAAAATAGAATTGCTCCCTGACCTACAGATTTGTTCAGCTCAAATGACTGCACCATTTAGAAACCCTCCCCTATTCCTTTCTAATGTTCCAACAATGTTCTTAGGCTCTTGAGCCACTGCTGGAAGCCCTATGGCAGATGATTTTATAATCTATGTCTCCACCTCCAAAGAATTTTTTTTTTTTTTTTTTTTTGTGGTACGCGGGCCTCTCACTGTTGTGGCCTCTCCTGTTGCGGAGCACAGGCTCCGGACGCGCAGGCTCAGCGGCCATGGCTCACGGGCCCAGCCGCTCCGCAGCATGTGGGATCCTCCCGGACCAGGGCACGAACCCGTGTCCCCTTCATCGGCAGGCGGATTCTCAACCACTGCGCCACCAGGGAAGCCCTCCAAAGAATATTAGGCATGAGAGGCTGGGAAACAGAGAGGTCATCTTTTACTTAAAATGCCATTCTTATGTTGCCAGATATAAGGCTTGATATCTTGAAAGTCCCTCCTAGCAATGGATGACGGACCTCATTTTTTTCTTTTTTAAATTTATTTTTATTTTATTTATTTTATTTTTTGGCTGCACTGGGTCTTCATTGCTGCACACGGGCCTTCTCCAGTTGCGGCGAGCAGGGGCTACTCTTTGTTGCGGTGTGCGGGCTTCTCATTGCAGTGGCTACTCTTGTGGTGGAGCACGGGCTCTAGGTGCACGGGCTTCAGTAGTCGTGGAACGAGGGCTTCAGTAGTTGTGGCTCGCGGGCTCCAGAGCGCAGGCTCAGTAGTTGTGGCGCACGGGCCCAGTTGCTCCGTGGCATGTGGGATCCTCCCGGACCAGGGTTCAAACCAGTGTCCCCTGCATTGGCAGGCAGATCCCCAACCACTGCGCCACCAGGGAAGCCCCCACTGACCTCATTTATACAGAGTGAAGTAAGTCAGAAAGAGAAAAACAAGTATTGTATATTAACACATATATGTGGAATCTAAAAAAAGTGGTATAGATGATCTTATTTACAAAGCAGAAATAGAGACACAGATGTAGAGGACAAATGTATGGTTACCAAAAGGGGGAAAGGGGGGAGTGGGAGGAATTGAGAGATTGGGACTGACATATATACACTATTGATACTATGTATAAAATAGATAACTAATGAGAACCTGCTGTACAGCACAAGGAACTCTACTCAATGCTCTGTGGTGACCTAAATGGGAAGGAAATCCAAAAAAGAGAGGATATATGTATACGTATAGCTGATTCACTTTGCTGTACAGCAGAAACTAACACAACATTGTAAAGTAACTATACTCCAATAAAAATTTAAAAAAAACAAACAAACAAAAAAACTAATTGGAAGAAACCTCACCCAGACTCACCTCTTCTTAGCCTTACAGATAAATGGAGGGCTGCAGGCATGGAGATGCAGGGATCGGGTGGCTACCTTACTATACCTCCAAAAGGTTCTCTAATGACTCTGCCAGGAAGGTAGGTGGACCCCTGATGATAAGAAGATTGAAACAGTCTATTTTAAAATAGGCACCGGGAACCTGGCTACAGAATGTTTACTGTGTCTTCTCTTGGAGGTGACTCAGTGGGCAGGCATCTCCTGGAGGCCGGCCAGGAGAGCCTGCCTGGGAGTGACACTCACCACCTCCCACACAATGCCTGCCTTCCTGACGCCGAGCCTGCAGTGAAGGAGGAGATTCGGCTAGTCTATCAAAGGTGCTATCAAAACTTTCGGGGGTATGACCAAAAGGTCAAGGGCGAGATCACAGTTTATTTGCAAATTCTGTCTCTCAAAACCAGGTTTCTCCCTGAAACGCATGTTCCTCCTTGGAGGAAGAGTGTGATGTTGGTTTGTTGCTTGTGGAAAGATGCTCTCGTGTATCATTGGGATGGGAGCACCTTCACGGAGTGTAGGCATTCCATTGTTCAGGAGTGAGCTCTTCTTTCCCACCTGGCACAAGACTGGAATTTCAAACGTAGACCTCAGCCCCCCTCCCTAGGGTCCCCCTCAACAGGCCTCAATCCTCCTCCACCTCAGGGGCTCTGGTCCAGGCTGTAAGAAATGAAACCTATTTCCCAATGTGTTTTCTTTCTTTTTTAATAAAAATATCAAAGGCAGACTTATCAGTGGCTGAAGAAGGAAAGCTGTGGCAAAGGCTATTTTTTAACTGGAACATGCCCCGTGCTGTGCCACACTCATCCAGGGGCGGCGGAAGATTGATGGCTGGACATGTGGAGGGAACTGCCACTGATTGAAATCAGACAACTGCAAGCTGTGAGGGGGAGCCAGGGGAAACCATTCTAACCGCAGCCATCTATATAGTCTTAGCACATTCGAACAGGGCTTTTCCTCCGCCTGCCGTCTGCACCCCAGAGCTCAGAGGAGCTCGGCAACAGGAGGCTGAGGGCAGAATGAGGGGCTGGGATAGGCTCCAGGCTGCACACACTCGGTGCCTCTACCCCACCTGCACCTTCTTAAAAAGCCCATGCCCACCAGAACCCTCCCTGCCAATGACCCATCCCGGGCCTTAGGACTCGACAGGAAAAACAAGCAGTCCACTGTCACGAGCAGACAGGAGAGATAAAAATGATACACTCCACTGTTTCTCTGGCCTCAATCCCTGATGCTACCGTCCTTTAATTTGCTGCCGGATTCTTTTATTTGCTTGTCAATGGGCAGGGGCTGAGAGGAAGGAAGAGTCATGGGAAATTGTCAGGGTGTTACTTAGAACCCGTCACCAGGATCACAGCCAGAGTTCAGAGTTGTTAACAATTGTGCAGCTATGCACTTGAACTGAGACATTTTTATTTCATTAGGGGTGTCAGTTTACAGCCATTAGCTAAGCAGATTGGCCAGGACCGAAAGGCCTTTTTTGTGCCTTATCGCCAGATCTCGCTTCCATTATTCCGCTCTTTAAAGAAGAGAGAAAGGGAGGGAGAGCGGCTTGAAACACGTTATGTTTTGTGACTTGTCTCTATCCTCTGGCCCCAACAGTCTAAAATAGGTTTTATTAGAAATGATTATTTAAATTCCTGCCCGGGACCCTATCGATCTACCATGCATAATGGTTCCCAGGTCACGGAAAGTAGCAGAGAGGGTCTCCAATGGGCCGACATAATGTCAGTGACAATTCATTTTTTTGCCAGTTAGGATGCTGGTTTAATATCCTGAAAAAGGCACTTAACACCACCCTTTCATAACATCTGTCAGGGCCCGTCCAGTGGCCTGTTTCTCACACTGTGGGTCCCCAGGCAGATCGGGGCCTTTCTCTGAAACAGGCTTCTCTCAGAGGCCTTGGAATTCCTCAGACATTCAACCACCCCCAGCCCCGGGGCCCAACACCAGCAGACCAGCTGTTACAACTTTCCAAGACACTCCTAAATTTTCTAAATGTGTGCCATATAAAAATAAAATTTAGGACGGTGAGTGTTCAGGAGCTCTGTATGTAGGGATATAACTCTTCCAACGTCTCAGACCCCATTATTTCCACATTCTTCTACCGTACTTGCAGCTTCATCTTGGTCCTCAGAACAACTCAGCAGGAATCTCGAGGCTGAAGATTTAGGTCAGGTGATCATTTTTTCCTTTTTCTTCCTAACCTTGTTTTAACGTCACGTTTTTATTTGGAAATTTTTTTTTTTACAATACTGGACTGTTGAAAGAAAATTATACTCTACACTGGGATTCAGCAATTGTTAAAATTTCATCTCACTTGCTATCATTTGTTCTCTCTCTCATACTGTTAAACTCACGCATACCCTCACACACAAACACACTCACATGCAAAATCACACTCACACACATACATACACACTCATGCACCTTTTTCTGAACCATTTGAATGTGAGCTGCAGACACCCTGACACTTTAATTACATCAGTGAGCATTTCCTAAGGACCATAGAACAATACCGCATCACACCTAAGAAAATGTTTAGCCACAATCTCATGATAGAACTTACTATCCATTCCATATTCACATGTCCCCAATTATCCCCAATAGACTTTTATAGCTATTTTCCTTTTAATCTGAGATCCAGTCAAGAGTCATACATACACTGCATCTGGTTGTTTTCTGTTTTGTTTTGTTTCTTTTGATGACTTTTTTAAGAATCCAGGTCAGTTGTCTTTTAGAATGTACCTTCATATTTCTGGTAAATTTTGTTACCGAAATATAACATACAGTAAAGTACACAAGTTTTAAGTGAATTGTTCCATTAATTTTTACAAAATGAACACACCTATGTAATTTGTACCCAGATCAAGTTATTCAACGTTATCTGAACCCATAAGCCTCCCTCAAGCTCCATTCTAGTCATTGCCCTCTGCAAAAAGTAACCACTATTCTGACTTCTATCACCATAGATTAATTTTCCTACCCTTCATTCTTCAAACCATATTCAGTTACTGTTGCAGGGGACATGGGGAGTCTACCTTGGCTAGAGTCCTGATGAGATCTCTTTTAAGCACATGCTGCACCAAAATTAATCTCTCCTCTCTTTCAGAGCCCTGGTATAAACCTGTCTTTAAACATAATTATGCAAATGCCTCTGAATTTGCATTTTCTGGTGAAATAAAAACATTTAAAGTAATTTTTCCCTCCTTCAAGCTGCAATTCTGTCATAGGGCTCTTTATAATTGTTTCAAGAACTTGTAATATTGTTAAAGGTTTTTTTTGTTTTTGATTTTGTTTTTGCGGTACGCGGGCCTCTCACTGCTGTGGCCTCTCCCGTTGCAGAGCACAGGCTCCGGACGCAAAAGCTCAGCGGCCATGGCTCACGGGCCCAGCCGCTCCGCACCATGTGGGATCCTCCCGGACCGGGGCACGAACCAGCGTCCCCTGCACCGGCAGGCAGACTCCCAACCACTGCGCCACCAGGGAAGCCCTTGTTAAAGTTTTAATATCGTTTCTCAATTGAATAATAGCTTAGGAAGATATTATGTTAGTTGCACTGTAATCCTTGGCCAGTATAGCAGTAATGTTTCTTAAATAAGAATTAAAACTTAAGTAAGTTAGACCTTAGGATACCTTCTAGGTGCTCTCTCCTTACCTTTAGGGAATTAGAACATAAAGCAAAAAGAAGATCACTGAATGGAATACATCATTATGTTTTAACCAAAAAATTGTTACTTGGACAGAGCAATTGAAAACAGGTTCTCCGTGAATAAGCAATGAAAAGAACACTTCATATGGCCACGGCCTTCATTTGAAGCCATGGCTTCTCTGATGATTTATATTTGCCAAGATGTGAAAAATTATTTGTGTCTTTTAAAAGCTGTATTCTACATTTATTATAGTTGTTGAGCCTCTCTGCTCATAATATTAAGGGAATGACATTTCACACTAAAATTTCGGGTATTAGGAGATAACATGATTTTTAAACATCCATTTTATATTTATACTACATGTGTAATCACCTTCTATCTGACTGAATTTGACAACAGAGGGCTGGTAGTTACCTCTTTATTGTGGTTTTAATTTTTTTAATTTTTTTATAAATTTATTTATTTATTTGGCTGCGTTGGGTCTTCGTTGCTGAGCACGGCTTTCTCTAGTTGCGGCAAAAGGGTCTTTGTTGAGGTACACGGGCTTCTCATTGCAGTGGCTTCTCTTGCTGCAGAGCATGGGCTCTAGGCGCATGGGCTTCAGCAGTTGTGGCTCGCAGGCTCTAGGCGCGTGGGCTTCAGTAGTTGGGGCACACAGGCTTAGTTGCTCAGCGGCATGTGGGATCTTCCCGGACCAGGGCTCGAACCCGTGTCCCCTGCTTTGACAGGCAGATTCTTAACCACTGCGCCACCAGGGAAGTCCCTATTGTGGTTCTTTAATTCCTTGCTAAATATTGTTAGAGTTTTGACTCTGAATATAATCATATACTAGAAGCCTGCTTGTAACCCAAAGGGAACAAAGCTCAGAGTTGTCTCAAGTTGATTTACAGTCTTCAAATGCCACAAATTACAGTATTTAAGAACTGGACCAGAGTCATCATTTTGAAGGAAAAAACAAGAGTTCAGATAAAATTGGAGCAGATATTAGGATTTGATGTCACACACTTATAGAGAGGATCCTGAAATCTTTTTTTAATTGAAATATAGTTGGCATACAATATTATATTAGTTTCAGGTGTACAACATAGTGGTTCAACATTTATATACATTATGAAATGATCACGATGTTAAGTCTAGAAGCCATCTGTCACCATACAAAGCTATCACAATATCATTGACCATATTCCCTATGCTGTACATTACATCCTCATGACTCATTTGTAACTTTTAGTCTCCTTCACCTGTATCGCCCAACCCCCCATCCCCCCTTCTGACAACCACTAGTTTGTTCTCTGTATCTATGGTCTGTTTCTGTTTTGTCTTCACATATAGGTGAAATCTTATAGTATTTGTCTTTCTCTGTCTGACTTATTGTGCTTAGTGTAATACCCTCCAAGTCCATCCATATTGTTCCAAATGGCAAAATTTCATTCTTTTTTTATAGCTGAGCAGTATTCTACTGTACATATATATACCACATCTTTATCCATTCATCTATCTTGGATGCTTAAGTAGCTTCCATATCTCGGCTATTGTAAATAATGCTGCAGTGAACATAAGGGTACACATATCTCTTCAAATTAGTGTTTTCATTTCCTGCTGATAGATTAGGGAGGGTCCTGAAATATTTAAATTAATATGAGTTTAGGAAGTTGTGTTTATTATCTCATTTTAAGTAATGGCCTCTTCAACCACATTAAGGAGTCTGACCAATTTCCAAATTAAACCTGATAGCAACTACTACAAACTCTGTCAAACCCTCACACATAGTCAACATTATCCAAGATGAATATGTTTCTGACACTTGTAGAAATCCTAATAGGTTGTAGTTTTAAGGAACTCTTCCTCAACTCTTCTCATTCAAGTTATCATTCTCTTTTCTCTACATAACTTGTTAACTGGTTTCTCTAAGTAAGGGAATAAAGTACAATTATTAACCTTCCATTCAAAAGCCTTGAAGTAGAATTATCAGTTTTAACCTTTGTTAGGTAACAACACAACAATTACACATAATTTTAGTATTTCAGTGTCATCAATTTTCTGTCATATAAGCAAAAGAAAAGAAATACAATATATTTGTGACCACCTAGAGGGGTGGGATAGGGACGGTGGGAGGGAGGGTGATGCAAGAGGGAAGAGATATGGGAACATATGTATATGTATAACTGATTCACTTTGTTGTAAAGGAGAAACTAACACACTATTGGAAAACAATTATATTCAAATAAAGATGTTAAAAAAAATACAATATAAAACAATAAAAAATATTCTAACTGTTGCAACAAGCTTAGAAGTCAGTTGTTATTGATAAGCAGCAGACATTTCTACAACTCATATAACAGTTACATGTTGCAATATATTTCATAAACGTGCAGAAAGCAATGATCTGGAGTTTTCAGTACACAGTGAAACAGTAAGATCTCTATTGTGATTTAATATTAAATGTCTTCTTGTTTGACAATTTTATAATAAGTATCTTTTGTTTTTAATAATACAAAAATGGAGCATTGAAATATAGGGAATATATTTCCTGACAAATATAATGCTTATTACTTTTATCATGGTTAATTTGCTGTAAAATGCTGATGCTCAATGAAACATGGAGAAAAAGAATTGAAAAATAGAAACATGCAAAGAAATAGTCTTTCAAATATGAAACTGATGTTAATAATCGTAGCTAATATTTACAGTTACCTTCATAGAAAATATATAGTTATTTTTAGTGGGAAGTGATCTTAGAAAAATGTTCATTAACATTTTATTTTATAATCGAATACACTAAAATAATGTGATTTGCCCAAGTTCACACAGGGAGATAATGAAAATTTGAAAATATATTCACTCAGCTAATATTTTCTTAGTCTTTGGGCTCCTAGTCCGTTGATTTTTCTTCTACTCTAGAAGAGTGCTTTGGTTGCAAATAGCATAAATTTAGACTCAGATTGGCCTAAAAAATAAAGGGTATTTGTTCGCTCATGTGACTGAAGCAGTTCTAGAGGAAGCACGGTTATCTTATCTATACGTTTTATCTCCCCTTATACCCACTTGATACTTTGATTTGCTACACATAATCCTAAGGATAGGTGCTTTCTCATCTCCAATGCAGAGAGGAGAGAAAGTGAGAAGGAGAAAGAGTCATATTGGATTATATGCCCATCCCTGGCTCTACTGGGTGGCCATAAAGGCTAAAAAGATTGTTCTAGAAAGAGTTGATATTTCTATAACAAATTTTTACTGACTTTTGAATAAAAGTGTAAGGTAAAAATATAGTTTTGAATAAGATTATGTGGATGTTTTTCTCACTACTTTCTGTTGATGTTATTTTTGCTGCAGTGGTGGTAAGAACACAACATAAATTCTACCCTCAACACATTTTTGAGTGCATAGGAAATATTGTTAAATACGAGCTCAATGTTTTACAGGACATCTCTAGAATAACTGAAACCTTATGCCTGTTGAACAATTCCCTATTTCCCCCTCCCCCAGCCCCTGCCAACCATATTACTCTCTTTTTCTATGAATCGGACTATTTTAGATACCTTATTTAATGGAATCATGCAGTGTTTGTCTTTCTGTCATTGGCTTACTTCACTTAGCCTAATGTCTTCCCGGTTCATCCATGTTGTCACATTGGGCAGAATTTTAATATTCCATTGTAAATATATATGACATTTTTTATCCATAAATTTGTCAGTGGACACTTTGCTTATTTCTGTATCTTGGCTATTGTAAATAATGCTGCCGTGAACATGGGAATGCAGATATCTTTTTGAGATCCTAATTTCAGTTCTTTTGGATACACACCCAGAAGTGTGATTGCTGGATCATATAGTAGGTCTATTTTCAATTTTTTTGCTAAATAACCTGATTTTTTAAATTGGAAAGCTACTTGAATAGACATTTCGCCAAAGGAGACACACAAATGGCCAACAAGTATATGAAAAGATGCACAACATCACTAATCATCAGCAAAATGTAAATCAAAACCATGATGAGGTATTACCTCACACCTGTTAGGATGGCTATCATTTAAAATATATATATATATATATATATATATATATATATATATATATATACATATTAATAACAAGCATTAGAGAGTCTGGACCTTATACACTGTTGGTGGAGGGGTAATGTCCTGCAGGCACGGTGAAAAATGGTATTGAGGTTCCTCAAAAAAAGGAGATAGTTGTATTTTTATGCTGCCTTAATCCCTCTCCCTTAAATACTCATCATTGACTGCCAAAACAGAGGAAAAATTGAGAATAAGAGAGATATATGTGTGGTGTTTCGGTGGGATAAGCCAGAAAAAAATTTTTTTAAGGAAAAAGGAGAAAGAGGAGGAAAACAGAAAAGAAAGCTTTCTCAGCAAACCAGGAAAGAGGAAGCAGTTTGAAGTAAACTCAGAATTTAAGGTCATTAAATACTAGAAGCATCAACAGTCATGAGACTTCCACACATAACATCAATGAGACTTTCACTTAAATTCAAGAATCATTATTTTCTGACTTATACGGGTTCTAAGTCTAAGCATAAAAGACAAAACAAAAGAAGGAAAAGTGTAGATGTGACCCTAGTACACCAAAATATGCAAGGGCACCAAACTTCAAATATACATTTTATGTAGATATTTGCCAGAAAGTAAAGGTAAATTTTAATGTTTTTCTCTTATTTGCATCAAAGTGAAGATTTCATTGAAATAAGAAAGATATGCTTCAATCAAGAACAAACTTAGTGGTAGAAGATATTTCAAGTTAAATTACTTCTCAGTCTTGGATTCTCCAGCTTACTTGATTACTTTGCTTTACTATGTAAGAAAGCAACAAGGCAATAAAGAGAGAAAATGGAAAGGAGAAAAGATTTTATACATATGGAAGAAAGTGAGGAATCACCATGGAGGACATTGTGGAACCATTTCCATCTATCATTTTCATCCAAAGGCATTCCCTACCATATACACACTACTATATATAAAATAGATAATCAACAAGGACCTACTGTATAGCACAGGTAACTCTACTTAATACTCTATAATAATCTATATGGGAAAATAATCTGAAAAATAATAGATATATGTATAATTGAATCACTTTGCTATACACCTGAAACTAACACAGCATTGTACATCAACTATACTCCATTATAAAATAATAATAAAAAAACAAAGGCATTCCCCAAATTTGACATATTATCCCAAGCTTCTTGCTTTATCCATGCCCTGTGCCCTGTGATAATTAGTCACAGAAGCCTAGCAGACCATGGACTGGTTTGATTTTTTTCAGTGATATCTTCTGAATATAGTTATTTTCTCTAAATTAGTTTTGAGAAAGTATAGAAAATTGGCTTAGCTTTGTTTCAAAATGCTCTTCTAAAACAGTGTGGTCTAACAAGAGTTCCTTTTTTACTATCTCCCATTCTTTAACTCTTTTGCTATTTGGCTTTCAATCCCAAATGTTAAATTGAAACTGTTCTTTCAAAAATCACCAGTGATCTCCTAATCACCCAATGTCGAAGCTTTCCTTTATCCCTATCTTTTTCAACTTCTCTGTAGTCAGCGGTTCTCACACGTGCCCAACTACCAGGCGATTCTAATGTGAAGCTAAGATTGAGAATTATTATGAGAGCTGGTCATCGTAATAATCACCCAAATTCTCTCAAAACTCTTTCTTCCCTTCACTTCGGTGATTCTTCTGCTATACTTCTAAACACTTCCATGTCTGTTTCTCCTCCTACCTCTCTAAATCCTAATTGCATTTTTCTCTTCGTCCATACTCAAAGTTTTTAAAAACCCTTTTCAAGTCAACACCACCTGCTCTAGCTTCTTTCCAGAACTCCAGAGCTAACCACCTGAATATTCTAATAATCTCTCAAATTAAAGTTTATCATGTCTTTGCTCACCAGACCCACCTTTTTCCCCTTGCCAAACACCTCATCTTCTTGATTTTCCTTTTTAAAAAATACTTTAAATAATAATAATAAAATTTAAAAATTTTTTAAAGGTGAAGTCAAAGCCTTGCAAGAGACAAATAGAATAAGAATATTGAGGCCTGAGCCTGAACATTAGCATTTTTAAAAGCTCCCAGGTATTATAATGTGAAGGTTGAGAAATACTAATCAAAATTCAGTATTTCGGGCTTCCCTGGTGGCGCAGTGGTTGAGAGTCCGCCTGCCGATGCAAGTGACACCAATTCGTGCCCCGGTCCGGGAGGATCCCACATGCCGCGGAGCGGCTTGGCCGGTGAGCCATGGCTGCTGAGCCTGCGCGTCCGGAGCCTGTGCTCCGCAACGGGAGAGGCCACAACAGTGAGAGGCCCGCGTACCGCAAAAAAATAAAAAATAAAATAAAATTCAGTATTTCATGAACACACTCTGCTTTTACAGATGTTTTCCCTTCGTCTAGAGCATGACTCCTCCAAATGCCAACTATAGAAATGCTGCATATTATCCTAGGAAGTCTGTCTCAAACATTCCTTCTTTCTTAGATATTTTCATTCTTATTGCCAGGCATACTCTCCCCCCTTTTAAAAATCTAAATAGCAGTTTCTAACTCTCTCGTTACAGAAATCAAATTATGCCACGTATCATAGTAGCTTGTCAGTTTTTTCTATTTCTTCATTGAATGGGAACTCAAGAGCAGTGGTCCTCACACTTTAACATACATAAAAACTGCTGGGAAAATAGTTAAACTTCATATTGCCAGGCCAAACCATCCAAAATTCTTATTCAGTAACTTGGATGGTGCCTAAGTTATTGACATACATATAGGCAGCTCTGCTGAAGACCATTCTAGAATCACGCCTTGAGAAGCATTCTCTCAGACCAAAAACAGGTCTCTCAGTGTCTGTCTCACTGTACTCTGAATGCCTAGCAGCACCCTGCATGTAATAGGCGCTCCCTATATAGTGAATAACTGGGTCAGCACTGGTGCTTGATTAATGAGTCACCTTTCCCCGGTATAATGAACTTCAAGTCTTTATTCCCTCATTGGTTGGCTATAATTCCTCAAGACCTCAAAGCACTTGGTGAAACTCTATGATAAACCAGCAGCAATGGTAGTGCTTTTCCAGACCCTCCCTTACCATGTGTCACTAATGCTATTCCCATAGAAGCAGTGTACTTCCAAATCTGTTCTGTCTTATCCATGAAATAAGTTGAGAATTTCTCACAGTGAGAAACACTTGACTTTGTTACTGTGCCAAAGTGCTCTGAATTAATCACACTGTCCACAGATTGGAGTAGTTCCACCGGTCTGGATTTCATAGTTATTTAAAGCTGAGCAGACAAGAATTGCTAAGCTATGGAAAAGGAACTCACAGACTCTCTGAGGCATAATCAATTGGATTAGGAGTCTGTCTTCTGAAGCTGGTCTTGTAACTTTGTCCCTTCTGAATTTTCCCAGTCACCAGTCATTTGGCCTTTTAATTGAAGAGGTGACTTGCTCACATGATTCAATAGGTGAAAATATTTATAATGAAATTATTAGCAAATTTAATTGTAAGAATGATATTTCTGTGTCAAATCCAAATGTTAAAAATTATAAACTTGCCTTCAGATTCCTTAGAGAGCAGCAAAATTGTTTTCTTTGATTTAGATTATAGTGCGAAATGCAATGTTATGTTGTTCTTTATATCACTATGGCTTAGTGTGAGAATGTTTTCATTAAGGTAGAAAGCAATAAAGAAAGAAATGTGAAAAAGTTTGGCCTGATTGTATTACCACCCCTTTATCCTCCAGCAGCCTTTTTAATTAAGAAAGAGCAACCATTATATAAAATCAAAGTGGAAAAACCAGGAAGCAGGAAATATTTTTAAAGCATTGTGTTGTTTTAAGATTACCCAAAGAAAACATGACAAAATGAATTAAAACTTAATTATACTATTACTGCTAGAGTAAAAAGTTGCTTTTAAGTCAGTTTTATACCTTTATGAACAGTTTTATAGATTTATTTCCCATTTAAAAACACTGGCAATATTATAATCAAATAACTGTTTTAACTTCAGTAATGTGAGAGCTAGGATAATTGAGATGTATGAACATCAAGATCTCACTGAGTTCAGAGAGAGATACAAATCTAGATGATAGACACTATGGAATAATTTACTGATGGAAAGTGTGATGTAAACTTGTTTCTTCTTTCTGTGCAAGATGCTTTGATGGTTCCTGGGATGATTTTTATCCTCAAGATATATTCAGGACAGTAACAGTAGTTGGCTTTTGTGTACCATCATTTTATATAATTTGTTTTTACCTTATTGGTTATGAGATCATACATTTATTTAACAAAAATTGTTTGAATTCCACTACCTGTTGAGGAGAAAGTCAAATAAAGCAGAGTCCCACAAGAACTCACGATCTAATGGAAAAGAGATTAAAAGATAAACATAATTTCAACCCATCAAGAGTGTAATCACAGTGACTTGTACAGGGTGTAATGGGATTACAGAAGAGGCAGAACCTAGCTCCTTAGTGAATTGGAGAGAAGGCTCAACTAAAGTGATTGAACTGAGTCTTAACGGGATAAGCAGGTTTCTGCCTGACGTGTGAAAGAAGTAGAAGCTTTAAACCAAGCAAAAAACAGAGTTTTCCCAATGAGGAGGTTCAAAAAATTATAGTTTCTTGGGGGAACTCCAAGTTGTTCAGTGGTAGGAACACAAGATGTATGTGGAGGAATTACAGGAGACTCTATCATAATAAATATTATATGCCATGCCAGGGGGCTGGCTTCTGTCTTAGGCTATGGAGGCTCTGAAGAATTTTAACCAGAGAAGTGACATGATCCCATTTGTTTTATTATTTTTTAAACATCTTTGTTGAGGTTTTATTGACATACAATAAACTATTTTTTGCATGGAATTTTATATATATATATATATATCCATAACCACAATCAAGGTAGTGAACGTATCCATCACTCCAGAAAGTTCCCTTGAGCTCTTTTATCAGCCCTCTCTCCTCCTCTCTCCCACAACCAAATCCAGGAGACCAACAAACAACTGATCTTTCTGTCAGTATAGAGTAATGTTTCCTAGAATTTTACATGAATGGAATCAAATAACATGTACTCATTTTGTCTGGCTTCTTTCACTCAACATAATTATTTTGAGATTTGCCAGCGCTCTATATATCAGTGGTTCATTCCCTTTTATTACTGAGTAGTATTTCATTATATAAACATACCACAATTTATTTATCCATTTGACTATTGATGAATGTGTAGGTTGTTTCCTGTTTAGGGCTGTTACAAATAAAAGTGCTATGGATATTCATGCATAGGTCTGTGTAAGAACATATGTTTTTATTGTCTTGTGTAAATCACTAGACCTGGAATGGCTAGATGATATGATAGGTCATGTTTAACTTTTTAAAACATGTCAAATAGTTTTCCAGTGTAAGTGTGCCATTTTACATTTGTGTCAATAGTGTATGAGAATTCCAGTCCCTCCATATCCTCACCAACACTTGGTGTGGTCAGACTTCTAAGTTTTAGCAATTTAAAGAAGTATGTAATGCTAATTGTTGTGGTTTAAATATGTATTTCCCTAATGACTACATTACTGATATTGAGTATATTTTTGTGTGTTTATTTGCTACCTATATAACTTCTTCAATGAAGTGTCTATTCAAATCTTTTGCCTGTTTTTCAACTGGTATTTACTTTTAGAGTTTCTTATATATTCTGAATACAAGTTCTTTATCATATATATGATTTTCAAATATTTTCTCCCAGTATATATCTTCTTTTGTGAAGAGTAGATGTTTTAAATTTTTATGAAGTCGAGTTCTTCAATGTGTTCTTTTATGAACCATGCTTTTGGTGTCAATTCTAAAACATGATTGCCTAATCCAAGGTTGCAAAGATTTTCTCCTACTTTTTTTCTACAAGTTTATAGTTTTAGGTTTTATATTTTTGTGTGTGATTCATTTTGAGTTAATATTTGTACATTGTGCCAGATGTGGACAGAAGTGTTTTGTTTTTTTTATATGGATATCTAATTGCCCAGCACTATTTGTTGAAAATATTTTCCCTTTTCCACTGAATTGCTTTTAAACCTTTGTCAAAAATAATATTCCAAACTAACAGACATCAATAGAACACTCCACCCAACAACAGTATAATATACATTCTTCTCAAGTGCACATGAAACAGTACATGTTAGGCCACAAAACAAGTCCCAATAAATTTATAAAGATTTAAACCATACAAAGTATCTTCTCTAACCACAGTGGAGTGAAACTAGGAATCAGTAACAGAAGGAACTCTGGAAAATTCACATACATGTGGAAATTAAATAACATACTCTTAAACAACTAATGGGTCAAAGAAGAAATCACAAGGGAAATTAGAAAATGCTTTGAGATGAATGAAAACATGACATACCAAAACTTATGTGATGCATCAAAAGCAGTGATCAGAGGGAAACTGATAGCTATAAATGCCCATAAGAAAAAAATAGAAAATATCTCAAATCAATAATCTAAATTTACACCTTAAAGAACTAGAAAAAGAAAAGCAAATCAAACCCAAAGCTAACAGAAGGAAGGAAATAATTGTCCACAAAACGCTGAAAAAGAGAACAAAAGAGGTAGCCTGCTCTTTGACCCTCAGCATGATGGATATATTACACACTTAAAATAATGGCATCGTCATGAGGAAATTTTATTGTAGGGTCAAAATAATAATAGATTTGTAGCTGTTAGGTACATAATAAAGTTTACATTTGTATGTCATTTATTATGAAAGAGACTATGACTTTGGAGAACATAGATTTAACATTACTTGAACTCAAAATTGTATGCGTGGTGTTTCCATAGTACAGATGTTCACTCTGAGGTTGTAGCCTATTACATAATATACTAACGGGAAAAATGTTCATTTCAACAGTACATGGTCAATGTTATTCACCATAAAATTCTGTCAGAGCAACAAGTCCCTGAAATATACCTTATTTGTGCATTAAAGGATAGACTGGAAGTTTGGGGGCGGGGATTACAAGGTTGGATTCAAGTAAATTTTTTAAGAGCTAAGCATAGAAATTGACTGAGTTTCAACCTCATGAATTTCAGAATGTGTGATCTTACCCAAAGTACTATGAATTAACATGAAAATAAAAAGTCTTCCACATCTGAGGAGTAAGGAGGAAAGTGAGTAAAATCCAGTTTTTTATACATAGGGAATGATTTGTTACTGTTTAGTTTCTGGGAAGAAAGGGGCAATTTTCTGTTTTGGATGACATACTGAAGAGTCTAAATGATTATGCTAAGTAAGACTTCCAGGAAAACCTCTGTGAGTTGTTGTCATGCGCTATAAGCTTTAGATAAATTTAAAACATACAAAGACATGAAAAAGGGGATGAAGTTACATAACAAGTAAACAAAAATCAGTTCTTCCAAGTTTTCTGTATACAGTCTCATTCATACAGAAGACAATGCCTGTTATAAGCATAGCACATTACTATCTCTGCCCTCCACACTGAATTCAAAACATGAACCAAGCTGAGGTCCAATGTGGTAAATCACATAATAGTGCTAGTTTGAGACTAGATACCCACAGAACATCAACATGCACAGCACCAGGAAACCCAGGATTGGATACAGCCAGAGGGTCAGGGCAGCAGCATTTCAATTCAAGGGCTGAAGGAAATGGTCTCAGGAGTAAACAATATAGTTTCAGGGCCATCAGCTCCTCTAGACTTAGATCATTTCCATAGTGTGAAAAACTTCTTAGCAGACTTACCTTGTGGCGCAGTGGTAAAGAATCCGCCTGCCAACACAGGGAACACGGGTTCAATCCCTGGTCCGGGAAGATCCCACTTGCCGTGGAGCAACTAAGCCTGTGCGCCATAACATATGAGACCACGCTCTGGAGCCCGAGAGCCACAACTACTGAAGCCCACGCGCCTAGGGCCCAGGCTCCGCAACAAGAGAAGCCACCGCAATGCGAAGCCCGCGCACCGTGACGAAGAGTAGCCCCCGCTCACCGCAACTAGAGAAAGCCCATGTGCAGCAAAGAAGACCCAACGCAGCCATTAACTAATTAATTTTTAAAAACTTCTTAGCATCCATTCTTATATGCATAATCATCTTTTACTGTGAGGTAAGAAGTCATTTTACAGTGTGTGAATTCGTAAATAAAAACAAAAAGGAAAAATACGAAATATCTCACCGTAGAAATTCAGGAAACTCAGGAAGAAACACAGTCAATTAAAGCTGGAGTAGAAACACCAAAAAATTTAGATATTATCATATTCATCTCTTTATCCAATAACCAATTATTGAACACTGTTGGTGTGTGAGATGATACAAGTTGTCCAAATGAACCTCCCATGTGAGCAGGGAGGCTGAGAATTCTGGTCTTGTCTACATTAAGGTAATAGAGCTAGGTGTAGGATTGGGCTGGATTGGTGATTGGTTAGAGAGCATCCAGAATCACAGGGACTGTCCAAAGCATCACTTCATATGGGGGGATGAGCACGACAAGCATAGAATCAAGACTTAATTGAGATTGGGTTGCAGTAAGATTGCGAGGGGGGGAACCACAAGTGAGACAGAACCAAACAAGATGACTTCAGGAGTCTTCCTTTAAAGAGAACTGTCCTGAGCAATAGTGCAAAGGAGGCAATGGAAGTCCCTGTTTTCCCAGTTTTTTTATGCTAATTTTTGTTTTATGAAAACCATGAAAGACTTAAAATTTTTTTCCATTGACCCCTTAGTCAAAATATGGTGTCTTTTGGAAATAGACTCATATATGCAATTTTGCATTCCCAGCTGCTCATCCAGTGTTTTACAAACAGTAAGGGCCTAATAATTATTAGGCCCTAAAATAATTATTAGGCCCTAAATAATTATTTGGCAACTTCTGATTTAAATTTGTTATGTAAATATTATATAGTTCAGTGTATCATTGAATTATCTATGATACAATTCCTGCACATTATGGCCAAGTAAGTAATCATAACTAACTGTTGCCAGATATTAGGAGTTGCTGAAGAGGCGCTGGGTTTCAGCTTGCAAGATTATGAACACTATTCTGTGCAGCCGGTTCTTCCTCTAAAATCTGTGCTGTTGAAGCTTGGCTCAACCATCAGTGCACTGGTTGGGTTTTCTACCAGCAGAGCCAGAGGTTAGTAGTGTTTAAGCACTTTCTGGAGCATGTATTTCAGTGTTCTGCTGGACCCACTGGACATAGATTTCTGCATGGTATAAACAATATGCTTTTGAAAAGCTGTCTCTTTAATATTTTGTGATATGAAAAGTATACTTTAAATAATCCTACAACAGTCACCCAAAGCTTTCCTGCTAGGAGAGATAGAGCTGATAATACATCATCTTACTGTGTATCATTGACCACAGAGATTTTCCTAAGCATACCGTACTTTATTCAGGATCTAACTTTTATTTTTCTTTGATATTTGTTGAACTTTATTAGTTACAAAGCTGGAACTTTCAGATCCCCTAGAAAACATAACCAAATAACTCTAATAGATTTCTATTACATTAAAAATATACTTTAGACCCCATATTTATACACAACAGATAACATCTTTTCCTTTTTCAGAAACACGCCCCCTTAAATATCTACAATCCATCTTGTGAAGAGGAAAGACATAGTCTCACACAGAGGAAATTTTTCAAAAGATGACTAACAAATTACAGGAGTGTGCCCTGACTGGTGGTATACTGCACATGAGATTCAAGTTAGAATGATGATAGACACATTATAGAAGAGTTCAAAAGTGTAACCAGTAATTAAGTAATTAATTTGTCCTACTGTGTTTGAATTTAATTCCCCTTGAGGAAACTAACACTGCTTTTTCTCTTCCATCTTTTATTCCTCACCTCTCTCTCCCAAAACACAAAAGACTCAACTCTGGCAGTATAGACAACTTGGTTTAATTATTGTTATGTTTTTTTTTTCTGGCCAGTCACCACAGCTGATAACAGATATGAAAATGAAAATGGAAAATCCACTAAAGAAAATTCTTTCTAATTAGAGTTCATCTCTAAATAAATCTAACACTAAGCCTATGTACCTCTGTATTCTCCAAGTTACTCAAGCTTGGAGACATAAGATCACTAAATCAACGTAAATGTAATACTTAGGCTTATGTATTCTTCAAGTTACTCAAGCTCAGAGATAAAAGATCACTAATTAACTTAGAAGATTCTATCAGTGACAAGCTGTATTTGACTTTAGGAAATTTTTCTTTTGCTGCTATGTTCCATGAAAGAAGTGTCTGATCATATTTGCTTTAGAAATAACAATATTTGATGCCTTCATGGTGTTTTACACATTTTTGTAGCCTATATAAAAACAAACTCTGGATCTATAAACAGTATTTTTATACCAGAATATACATCACAGACAAAACTCATGAAGGTGTGGCACGCGTGTCCAAGACTACCAAATTGAACAAAAAGTGTAATAAATCTTGTGGTGACTTTACTGCTTTCCAGAAGGTTAAAACATAAAAATTTTTATTCAAATATTTGAACAATTTCAGAAATGCCAGTTTATGATAAGGATTTAATGGGAAAACTCTCCTTTTCCCTTGCAGGAAATTACAGTGGTTTTTCTTCTTTGTCTGCTTGTGATATCTTGGTGCTATAAAACTGTTATAGTTTTCAGAAGACCACCCTCCTGAATGGTACTTGAATTGATTACCAGGAAGAATCAGGGGAAGGTGATGAAACTGAGAACTTGAAGGGTGAATAATTATTGAATTTCGATGTGTCCCATGATATGATATAGATGTGTCATCTAGATGGCTTTCAGACTAGAAATAAGAACATATTGGAAGGTCCAACAAGAGTAACAAATGTATATAGAAGTGAGGTGTGGTCAGAGAGGAACAGAGTGACAGAGGGCAGCAGGCTTTGGGATGACCGTTGCCCAGGCTGGTTACAGTTGCTGGTTTAGTACAGAAACTGAGCTGCGCCACCTATAATCAGAAGTATGACTTTGGGAAAAGAAAATCAAATCAGAGAAAATGAATAGAAGAAGCTAGAACATTGTAGTCTTCCAAAAAGAATAAAGAATCTTGAAAAATATTATCAAGATGGTTCAGAGTCTGGGGAGGAATCTTTGAGAGTCTCAGAAGGAAGTTCTCACCTCATCTAAGAAAACAAGGACTAGCCGTAAAATCAAGAAAACAAACAAAAAAAACAATATAATTGAGGAAGCTCAGTTGAGTGGCCAGAGGACTCATTCTTAGGGCCAGAACCTGAAGAAAAGTTTCAGAAGTGACTTTGTGAAAATCCCCCAGATTTGACAGTCAAGTTTTTCTTCAGTAACCTATCACTAAACACTGTGTACTTTCATCTAGCATTCAACTAAGATAAGGCTGAATATATTTTACTTTCAAATGGAACTGAAAGTAAACATTCTTTGCATGTTAATAAGCTGAAACAAATATTACTAATACTTCTAAAAAATTCTGTCGGGCTGACAAAATGGACTAAGAACCAGTACTCAACATTGAGTATGTGTCTTAAAATCCTATGCAATTTTACTCTCAGGTGTGATTAGTAAACCAGATGGCCACTATTCCAGGTTCATTTCCTACTCAAAGGCACTAAATAGGAACATAGTAACTTAAAATCAAACTGCAAGGTGTTTCAGGGGAGTGTATGAGTGATTTTGTGAAATGGGATTTAAGACTTTTTGTATCAGGGTATTTCTCTTTTGGCCTCTCACCATACTAGTCTCTTCAATGTCTTAAGCAAAGTAAATAATAACGTTAACGCAACTAGAAGGGCAGTGTTACTGGTTTCTCAGCACCTTGGAGATGAGCTTTTGATGATTCTGTGGCTGTATAGCTGAGATTCCACAAAGGCACAACACAATTTACAAAATATTGTGGAGACTGTAATGGCAGAGATAAGCAATTTTACCGTATCCTTATAAGATGCCCCCTCACATGCGTAGATTTCTAAAATCTAAGTAACTTTCCTCTTTGTTGTATTTAAGTAATCTCTGATTCTTTTTGGTCATCATTAGTCAAAGGGATCTGAATGGTTGTTGGAGAGACCACCCTGCTTTAAAGGGTAAGAACACCAAATGGGAAACAAGATGGTGGCAGCTGTAAAAGAGGACAGCTATGCAGGAGATGATAAATAGGTTGACAAAATACCAAACCTGACCGTAAACATTATTCTAGACATTTCAGTGAAAAGAAGCCTGTGTTCCACTATAAAAGCTGTATTAGAGCAATAGTTCTCTGATTCAGATGAGAAATCATGGTGTGGTGAGAAGCAGTGTGGTGAGTATACGTGATAGCAAGAGTTTTATAGGTGATCTACAAAATAGTTGTTTGAAAAACCTACTTATCAAAGGCAGGAAAGAAAAGGTGGCTATATTTTTTGAGGGTCTTCGTATGTTGTTACATTCATCTCAGCAACCTTCGTGCAGAGTAGACGATTAATCCTGATTTTCAGAGGAGGAAACTAAAGCTTTGCAAGGTGACAAATTATTTGCTTGAGATTTGGATTTAGATAGATTTTTGGGGGGTTAGGTCTAGAGTGAAAAATGCAGATGTTACTTTCCCTACTTGATGCTCATTAACATGAAAATGTATCTGCCTCATGCCTATTCACAACATCTATAGCTAACAGACTGAGAATAAGGACTCTGAAGAATGATTTTCAAGCTTTGCTTTTCAGAGCCTTAAGACTCCTTGGAGCTGCCTCAGAAACCATATCAAATAGCAAAAGGGCTGAGCTGATAGGGCTCTGAATCCCTGTCTCCACTTTAATAAGAAACTTCACTTTGTCTTTTTATTGATATATGGGGATATAAAATAATGTTTTATTTGGAGGAAGCACAACACTGCTAAGGAAAGTTTGAAAGATAGATATTAGAATTACTTAAAGACAAACCACCTGTATGAAAGTTTTCAGTGAAACACACAACTCTTTTAGGAAATCTGTGAGGTTTTCTGGAAACCTAGTAATTTGCTATGGTAAGAATCAAATAATTTCTCGAAACTATCTATGCCATATTCTAATTGTCAGTTGTTCACAACTTTTAAATTCTTTTAACAAGAGACAATTTCATTAGTCAGGAAGAGACACATCTTTGAAAAACCAAGACAAAGTGCTCTATTGAATCCAAAGACCAGTATATGGCCACCTCTGTGAAGTCATAGTACTCTCTGTAAAAATGGTCCAGAGGGGCACATCATAGGTAATGGTAGAAGACCAAGATACCCATGCAGATGGTATGCATGGCAATGCTGCTCAAATAGCACATCTTAACTGCAGTAACTTTCACTCCATGAGAGGATAAATCAGGATAGAAAGGCTGAGCTTCATTCCTCCGTGTGATCTAGCAAGCTCTTCTTAACTGGGATTTCAAAAACATCTTAGATGAAAGCTTCTAACACTTTCATCCTTTGAATCTAAAATATTAGTACAAAAGAGTACATTCTGGAAAAATGACCCCCAGAAATCAACCATTCCAGTGTTTCAATCATTTTCCCAGTCTCTTTGATGTTTGTTGACCCATCCTTAAGATGCTAAATAGGAAAAATGGCTGATAGATTTGAAGGCCGACTTTTGCTTTACCAAAGCTAAAATTATTAACTTTTGAACAAAGAGCAAGTTGGAAAAGAGCCTTTTTAATTTTGAAAATTTCTGTGGGAAGGTCTGGAAATAAAAAATGACAAGTGAATGAGTTGGAAATTACTACAATAACTATAAAACTTTGAACTTATCATCATAAATTGTACATACTTGGTAGAATGCATCCTACAGTTTCAACAGAGCAATACTAACGGGCATAATAAGTCTTAAGCTGGGGCACTCATGTGTTTAAAACAAGCACTAGACAAACCAAAGAAAATATTTTAAGTGAGTGATGCTAGATGAATCAAGTCCTTTTCAGGTAGCACAAGTCTCCTGGATCTCATGGTCTAGAGCACACCAGATGGTTTTTGCATGTGATAAAATCCTACTTGTGAGTATTAGTAATGGAGCAAAAAGTAATAATGAGATAGAACATTAAGGATGTAATAGAAGTTCTAACGTTGTTCCAGCCAATGATAGAAGGTCGAAAATTAGTAGTAGGACAATGAGATCTTTATTAGAAAGTCACCCATACAATTTCTAAAACCCGTTACAGACATAAATCTAAAAGTTTTAAAATATATGATGTCATCTTCACTAAGTATTGAAAAGTAATAAAATAAATCTATAGTATCTATATTATATAAAAATTCTTAGGTCATTAAACAAGAGTCAAATATTTGACATATGTAATAGTGTGGTCATTCATTCCTTCAGAAGGATACTTTCTTCTGTGGTCCCCTTGCATTGATCACCAACTATAAGAGATACAGAGCAGTTGTTCTGAAAATATTAAAGTGGAACAATAAAAACTAAAGTCTGCATAAGTTGTCAGCACCGTTTTTTATAGGTGCAAGCAGAGCATGATTACTGGTCTGTTTGTAATTCCCATTTTCCTTCCTCACCAATACAATGGAATGGCTATTTTAAACCATTTAAAGCAATTTCAACAATTTCCCCTATCATGCTGTGTGTTTGTGATGAGAAACCTGTCATAGTTCACTGGGGAGGTTTACACAGTTGGCAGACTTAGATGCTCTCTTTAAATGGTGTGATGGGGCGGCTGGGTGAGTGACGAGAGGGAGTAGTATGCCGGGGTGGAATTCTCGAGGCTGAAATTTTTAGAAGAAAAGGGGAAATGCCTTTGCTAACTCAATCATCTTCTGCTGACAGTAGCCTAGCCTTGGGGAAAAAGAATGCATTTATGTAATTCTTTTCTCTATTAACCTTCAGGCTGATTCAAACTTAGATTTTCCTTTTTTACTGAACGGGCTCACTGAGCCCCATTTCCCCTTTCTCTCGGGAGGAACTTGGCTGTTCCCATAGCTAATGAATCTATGCAAAACAGCCCCGCAGAATAGCAAGAGGCTATCCCAGAGCTTCCCAACTCAGGTCTTATTTTCAAATGCAAAAAAGGAGAACAATTAACCTGTTTGTACTTGACATTTTCTCTCAGCTGTGGGGGAAGTGCTCGGGGTCCAGCTCTACAATACTGATTCTCTATATTTCTACGCATGAGTAAACAGTAAAGTACACTTTAATGCCATGAAAGTGATCAGAGTTCATCAGTATTCTTCCTCTGCCTCTTGAGTTTTTTATTAAAAAAAAAAAATTTAGAGCAGTTTTAGGTTCAGAGCAAAATTGAGAGAAAGGTACAGAGATTTGCCGTATACCTCCTTTCCCCACAAGTGGACAGCTTCCCCCATTATCATCATCTTCCCCATTATCAACATTTGTTACAATCAATGAGCCTACGCTGACACATAATTATTACCCAAAGTCGCTAGTTTTCACAAGGGTTCACTTTTGACGCTGGGTTTGGACAAATGGATAATGACATACATCTATCACTATAGTATCTTATAGAGTATTTTCACTATCCTAAAACTCCTCTATACTCCAACTATTCACCCCCTCTCTTGGGTCCTTATATGGGAAACTGACATTGCATAAATGTGCAAAACATATTGTTCATTCATTCAATCACCAACGCTTGACTTTATTAGAAAATATATTTACAGACTCTCCTTGCAATAGCTTTCTCACCTACCGGATTTTGTGGCCACAGTTAGAGAGCCACTAATCTAGAGAACAAACCAGCTTGTGTAAGAAAGATCTCAGCAGTATTTCAGGAGACCATTAGACAGCCTCCTGAAGGAGAAACATAGGAAATAGTCTTTCTGGATAAATCTCTGAGCAGAATGCTGTATGTCTACACCATGGAGGCAGCGAAGAGACCACACTCTGTGTAAGCATCTGAAGGCATCAGTCATGGACTTTACAGCTCATCTATCACTGATAGTTTGCTGCCATTACCAAAAAAAGCAACATAAACCTCTGTCCATATACATCTATCCAAATAATTTTGAGGTTCAATTCATATTTTGGATAGGTTGATTGGAAACATTCATCACAATAATAATTTGAAGAACAAACACACATACACACACACATACACACAAACACACAAGGATTTCTGAGTGGTTCTATCATGTTAGTGGGGGTAATTAAAGTTTATCTCATAAGTTATATATATGATACCAAAATAAATTTTTAAAAGACAAATTTATAATCCATACCACTTTTTTCATAGATCTAGAACAGATGTTATACTAAAATTATGAAACACAAAGGTAAAGTTGTTCTATTGTTATTGACCAAAAAACCCATTAAAGAAAATTATTAAAATATGGAATCTCACTGAGTCATTTTGGAAATGTCTGGTATCCAATAGCTGGAAACATGCCCGTTGGTACATTAGTGACCTAAAATCTTCAGTTTACAAGAATAATAATAAATAAGAAACATGACATTTTAGATTCCATGCTTTAGAAAAACTTTTATATATTTACATGAGTTTCTATGAATAGGAAAGGATATAAGAATGAGTTTATGAAATTGAGAATCTGATTTATGAGAAGAAGTAAAATGTTGGCTTGCAAAAAATTCCAACAAATCTAAGATACACAGACTCAAATACAGTTTCATTGACTCAATTATCATTAAGGTAGAGTTTTTATTAAACTATTAGCCTGAGAATTTGAAGACTAAGTAGAACTACAATATATAATCTGCCTGTTTATTTTCCCTTACAATGGCCATTGTCTTCAATCATAACAAACTACCTCACTTGACAAATTGTTCTGGCAAATATATCTAGCATCCATATAAAGTCTGTAAGATTTTAGTGATTATATCAGACACAATTTAGCATGCAGTTATATTTTTAAAAACAGGTTAATATAATATAATATTTAATAGATTTATAACAGATATATATGTTATATACTATATATTATATAATATTGGGTTGGCCAAAAAGTGCCTTCGGGTTTTTTAAGTAAAAATAAAAGACCTATTTTTCAATTTCACCAAGAACTTTATTGAACAACCTATTCACCCTTTTGTTCCACTACCTTCTGCCATTTTTCAGGCAACTTCATTATTCCATCTTCCCAAAACTATATGGCAAAGTGGGACTGAGGGAGAAGGGGAAGTTAAAATATTAAATGTCAAGGTGTTTTTTTTTTCGGTACGCGGGCCTCTCACTGTCGTGGCCTCTCCCGTTGCAGAGCACAGGCTCCGGATGCGCAGGCCCAGCGGCCATAGCTCACGGGACCAGCCGCTCCGCGGCACGTGGGATCCTCCCGGACCGGGGCACGAACCCGCGTCCCTTGCATCGGCAGGCAGACTCTCAACCACTGCGCCACCAGGGAAGCCCTTTCCCAAAACTTTTTATCTTTTGGAACAAAGAACTGTTCCAGGTGCCTTTTACAGTCTTCCAGGGAGTTGTAATTTTTTCCATTAAGAGAATTTTGTAAAGACCTAAATAAATGGAAATCTGAAGGTGGAATGTCTGGTGAATATGGCGGGTGAGTCAGAACTTCCCAGCCAAGCTGTAACAGTTTTTGCCTGGTCATCAAAGAAACACGCTGTCTTGCGTTATCCTGATGGAAGATTATGCGTTTTCTGTTGACTAATTCTGGACACATTTCGTCGAGTGCAGCTTTCAGTTGGTCTAATTGGGAGCAGTACTTGTTGAAATTAATTGTTTGGTTTTCTGGAAGGAGCTCATAATAGACGAGTCCCTTCCAACCCCACCATATACACAACATCACCTTCTTTGGATGAAGACCAGCTTTTGGTGTGGTTGGTAGTGGTCCATTTCACTTACTCCATGATCTCTTCTGTTCCACATTATTGTACAGTATCCACTTTTCATCACCCGTCACAATTTGTTTTAAAAATGAAACGTTTTCATTACGTTTAAGTAAAGAATCGCATGCGGAAATACAGTCAAGAAGGTTTTTTTCACTTAACTTATGTGGAACCCAAACATCCAAGTGCTGAGCATAACCAAGCTGGTGTAAATGATTTTCAACTCTCGATTTGGATATTTTGAGTATGTCGGCTGTCTCCCGTGTGGTATAAAGTTGATTGTTGTCAATTAATGTCTCGATTTGACCACTATCAACTTCAACTGGTCTACCCGACCACGGAGCATAGTCCGGCAAGAAATCTCCAGCAAAAAACTTCACAAACCACTTTTGACACATTCTATCAGTCAGAGCACCTTCTCTGTACACTGCACAAATCTTTTTTTTTTTTTTTGCTTTTCAGTTGTGTTATTACCTTTCCTGAAATAAGAAAGCATAATAGGCCAAAAACGTTTTCTTCCATCTTCAATATTAAAATGGCTACACAAAAATCCACCAATTTTGCTAAGTGTTGTTTTAAATGCACACTGACATGACAGCTGTCCCATACAATCTAACAGAATTGTTTCAAATGAAGTTAAAGACAACTAAGTGCTACTAGAGCCATCTTACAGGAAAAAAACGAATGAAACTTTTGGCTAACCCAATAGGTTCATATGACACTTTACATTTTATATAAAATAAACCTCCAAGTGCATATTATATCTGTATTTAGTTTTAGTTTGAATTATAAATAATTTAGATCATGAATACAACTAAGAATTATTCTACAAAAATTTATTTTCCAATTTCCATGGGGTTTTTTCTCATTTTTATACCTTATATTAATTGTGTATGCATTCCAATACTACATTATGCTTGACAGAGAGATTCTTGATTTTCAGGTAGATTTTAAAACACAAGCAAGCTAGAAACTGAATTACAAGGGATTTTATATCTAAGTAAACAGTGTGTTTAAAATTAATTCATTGATACTTCCACCCAATAAATATTAAAGTGCTGCCATAGTTTAAGCACACAGTGGATGGAAATATAATAAGCCATGTGCCCCTATGGAGCTCAGGTCTAATAGAATTGATAGATACATCAATAGATAGCAACACACAGTAAGATAAGTTCTGACACATGTATGTACTTGGCTTATACCAATGCGCCCAAGATAGGCTGTTTGCATACTGATAAATTCTCCACAAGTGCTGAGAGTTCCAACAGGGCCTAAGAGTATTAGAAAATATTCACATTCATAATCATGATCAGAAATTATTTAAAACAATAAGTGAATCACTGTTGGAAGGAAGATGACAGAGGGGAGCTTTTCTAACAACATGACGAATACCTCCTAGCTATAATGTTGAGTCTCAACTGACAATATTCAGTGTTCCTATAAAGGGACCAAAATCTCAATGTCATTCTCAGTAAAATTAACTACAAAATGACTGAGTCAAAAGAAAATGTGTGCAGAGGAATGAACACACAAACATGGTCTCCTTGGTCCCTAAACACCTGGGAGTCACCCTGGAACCACTCAAGTCTTTAGAGTGTTGTGGGTCTACAACCTTCCATAGTTGTAATGAGATTTGTCCCTCTTGGTTAACAATGAGGGAGAGTGGATTCTTCCGGAGGATCACAGTATAAACTATATTCCCAGGAGAACTGGGAAGTAATCCCATTTCCCTACAACCTCCAAGGACAGGACTTCTCATGTCCTGGTTTATCTAAGTGGCTGGCCACTGCTGCTACTTGCTTTTGCCCATCGCCGTGGCCTCAGGCACATTGGTCCCCCTCAGTGCCCACCTTTTGGCCACACTATTTTTTTCTTTTTTGGTACACCCCGCGGCTTGAGGGATCTTAGTTCCTCAACCAGGGATCGAACCTGGGCCCTCAGCAGTGAAAGCGTGGAGTCCTAACCATTGGACTGCCAGGGAAGTCCCTGGCCAAACTTTTCAATCCCCCCCTGAATCTAGAGTACCAATTTTTACATTGTTTTATCCTGTTTTTCTTAGTCTTGGGAGGATGATTAGGTGCCAAGATGCTAAAATAAACCACAAACCTGGACACTGATGAAGGGGAAGACGAAACTTTAAAATAAGTAGAATATAAAATAAATAAATAAGAATATAAAATAAATAAATAAATTAATTAAATAAAATAAGTAGAATAGTGATAGAAAAATTTATTCTACAATAAAGTCTTGACGAAATCATGATCAAATTGTAATCTTCAATCAATTCCACTCATTTTCTTTAAACCGTTCTTAGGAGAAACAAGCAAATCATAAGAAGACTTTTAGAACAGTCCCCAATATAACTTTTACAGTATGTACTTGGAAAATACACATTTATCTTAAATTTTTATATTTCCTCCATCTTCTTTTATAGTAATAGCAAGAGAATTACTTGCTATTCAGAATACTGAGTTGTTATAAATATGTATTCATCAAAGAGAAATCATTAATATCCAGGATTATAGAGTTTCATGAACATGTGGTACCACATTTTATATATATTTCAAGAAAAAAGATTGAAATCTATAACTCAGATGTTTCATTTCCCAATGATCACAAAGAGGTACAGTTTTACTCTATGTGGATCCTGTCAGGGAAACATTCAGAAAAATCTCTTCTGACCCATTTTAAATAATTACTTTATTAATATTACTATTAGAATTATACCCCATTCCTGCCTTAATGCTTTTATTTATCAGTCAATTTTAATAAACAAAGTCAAAATGATGACGTTTATGGTTTTAAGTTATAGGGAATTTTGATTCCAAAACTCTAATTTAGAAAATGTTGTTGCCATTATAAATGGATCCATTCATTCAGCAAATATTTGTTGGGCAGCAACTGCCAGGTACTTCTATGTGCCTGAGAAACATCAGTGGAGACACCAGACCAAGCTCGTGGCCTCTGAGGCTTACATGGGGAGAGACAGACAACAGAACATAATAAATTTAAAATTACATGTATGTCAGAAGGTGATAAGGGCTATGAAAATAATTGAAATGTTCAACATCATAAAGGGTTCCAGGAGTGCTGTGGCACAGGAAAGGGTGAAGAATAAGGATGGATTGGAGGCTTCCATAGGCTAAGCAGAGTAAGCCTCATTGAGAAGGTGAAAAGTAGGCAGAGACTTGGAGGAAGTGAGTGAGTGAATGAAGAGGGCATCTGGAAGAACAATGTTCCAGGCAGAGAAAACAGGTGAAATAAATATTTTGCTTCAGCACGTTCCTAGGGTAGCTGGAGTGTCCCCAGAGAGTGGACTTTACGGTTGACTGAACCATTAGAAATAATATTTTTTCAACCACTTTTTCACAGATAAAGAAACCAAGGCTGCAATAAAATCAATGATTTCTCCAGGATTCCATATCTAGTTTACAACAGAGATAGGACTAGAACTTGGGTTTCACAGTCTGAGCCCTCTTCTCCTAAAATTCCACCACCAGACTTTCTTTTCATTATCTCCAATAATTAATCTTTGAGATGGTATTGAAGTCTTCATTTGTGATGCAATTCCACAGAATCTTACATGCACTTATTTTCCATAAGTGACTTAAAATCTAGTTGTAGAAGTAAGACTTACACAAATAAGAGGTAACACTTGGTAGTGAAGAATTAAACAGTAAACTGTTTATAACACAGTTTAGGCTTGAAGGAGATTAAGGATAATACAATCAGCTACTGTGGGAGTGATCAGGAATGAGCTATTTAGTGTGTCTTAAAGGATGGATCCAGTAAACCAGCAAGCATGGGAGGAAAGGGAATTCAAAGGAGAGCAGGGTGAAGTTATTCATTCAATTATCCCTTGCATACATTTAATGTGCCAGGGACTGTGCAGGGTATTGAAATCAAAGGTGCACGAAACCCTGTCCCTGTCCTCAAGCAGACTGCAAGCTCTTAGAACAGAGGAAGCACAAGGGCAAGTAGAGGGGGAATACTTCCCTGAAAATAACATTGGGCTTGCCTTGGTAAGACCTTGACATCCTGTTGCAGGAGTGTTGAGTTTCAACACATAAGTCAGAGAAAATGGAGACATAGACAATTTTAGAGAGAAAGGGCCCATTATAGGAGCTTGGGAATCAAAAAGGAAGGGTTTCCAGGGCACACGTGTCTTTATAAAATAGGAACGATGCTTAAGACATTAGGTAACAGCCCATTCAGAATCTAAAATCTGGCATTTCTAAACTTCTTATTGAATAAGGTCCAAGGGCATCTGCTGAGCATGATAGTAAAGGCAAGAGAGTATTGGGACGTGAGGAGACAGAAGGTCTAGATGGGCTACCATTAGTCCAACAGGACAATCAATCAGTAGTGAATAAAAGACATCTTCAGTAAAGCCCAGTTTGAAGCTGGACATTAAACATTGATAGAAAACCATATCTTCTCATTGTTCATGTTTCTCCAGTATGCCGAGGCTTGGAACTGGATTTGCAAAAGCAGAAAGTAACAGGTTAATTACTTTGAACTGTGAAAATTCAAGATGGGAATTTTGGTAGTATTGGGATATTTGACAGTGAAGTTAAGGAGAAATTTTAAAAGCCCAGGCTAATCTTATAAGGTCCACAGTTACTAGTCAATGAATTGGCTGCCTCAGAATCCCCTGGGGTGGGTGCTTTTCAATAATATAGATTCCTAGGAGCTAACATCAGAGATTTTGATTATGCAGTCAGGCTTGGAGCCACTGTAGTAGCAATATACACCATAGTGGGCATAATGAATTGAAGGAGTCAGTCATACTTAAAAAGCAGCATAGATCAATGGCAAGGCTATGATGAGATGTAAAAAATGGCAGTGGCCATGCTTAGAGTATCATTCAACTGATCTGAGTGGGATAGAGAAACATGGAGCTTCCCTGGAGGATGGCAATACTACAACGTCACAAGAGAGTGACTTTTCAATTAGGTCAAAGACTTCATAAAGAAGATTTGGGTTTAGGTAAGTTTTATAACAGTATTACAAGTGGTGGGAATTCCGTGGCAGTCCTGTGGTTAGGATTCCACGCTTCCACTGGAGGGGACATGGGTTCAATCCCTATTTGGGAAAGTAAGATCATGTATGCCACTGACGTGGCCTACATAAATAAATAATAAAATAAAAACAGTATTACCAGTGGTGACATTAAATGAATCAACAGCATTGGTATTCCTGTTCATGTCATATTGCTCATGCTTTATAGTGTCCCTAGAGTCACCCTACAAATAATCTGGATTTTACTTCTTTATAAATCAGTCTCTATGGTAGAAGTGCCACAGTGACAATCAAATGTATAAGGATACATGTCATTGTGTGTGTTTTTAGTAAATAAAGAGCTAAGGAACAATGACTGGTTTGAGTTTCTTTTAGGAAAATTCAGCAGTTATCTTTTTTTTGTGGGGAGGGAGTCCATTTAACATTGCCAGCCAAAGAAGAATTAAAAAGAGAAGGAGGATTAGTCAGGCCAGGGTATTATTAATTGGACATGGAATGTTTGCTTTGAACCCAGAGAACTGCCTGAAAGAGGTAATGTGTTTTTCCTCACTCATTAGATTGAATTATATTATCAGTATCTTTACTTGTGAATATTATCATACTTCAGAGAGTACCATTTTGAGAAGCCAAAATTATTGTCAATGAAAAAATGGTTACTAGCTAGAATTAAATCTAGAAAATTATTTTCTTATGGTTGAAGCATTTATATAGGTGAACAGATTCCCACCTCTTCGCTCTGGTTCCGGTGTTACTCCTTATTCTATAGCTGTAATCTCCAAATGGTCCTTAACTTCATGCATTGGTCTTGACAAGAGATGAAATAAAATGTGTGTGCTTTCTGGGTTTCCTTATTCTCGGTTAGCATTGTAGTTTTTGTAGCAAAGATGCTTGCAAAGGTGTACCTTAATGCCCACCTATAAAGCCCTACTTCCCAGGGTGGCTGCCATGAGCTCTGTTGGCCAAAGGGTCTGTTGAGAGGACACATCACTGAAGAGGACATTTGGAGAGCTGATGTGATCTGGAGTAAAGTCTGAGAAACTTTCCGGGAGCGCCCAAAGTGGGCAGAGAGCTTGCACCACAGAAGAAGCACTGCGGGTGCTTGGATTCTATCCCACACATGGGGTGATATAAGTAGAGAGAAATATTCCAAGGCTTCTTGTTGCATACTTAAAAGATTAGGAGGAATATACAGCTGTATGAGAGAGCAAGGCCATCTCCTCAGGGAATTCAAAGTCAGTGTGGTGTGCCAGTCTAATTACAGAGTTTACAATCCTTCTACTATATTATACTGCCACTGACTATCCCCACTATGCTTCTTCCATCAAATTATTATAACTCTTTTATAACACTGATACAATGGATATGGAAGGGGCCAGCACAATGTGTTATACATTTACATCTTTTTCTTAAAATTTTTAACACGTGTCAATACTTATAGGTAGAATGATTGTGGCAAGTATTATTTATTGCTTTTTTGAGATTATAAGGACAATTTAAATAACATTTTTAAAAATTATACTATGTGTTGAGGGTGATTTGAAATGGCACAAAAATTCTCAGGAGACATAGTTTTTCAATCTGTAGCTTAAACACCTGGCATTTACTTCTTGATGTTGGCTTTCTCTGAGAAAAGAGTGTCTTTTTCAGGCAGGCCAGCTGCTTTTAGTCATACTATGTAAAAGAGAATCTAAGTACCTTGGAAAGGCTATTGCCTTTCACCATTCTTGCTTAATCCTTTATTCTTCTGCAAATCAAGCCAAGAAGAATCAATGAAGCACCACCAGGCAAAGAGCCAAAGATTCCCCCATGTTGGCTAACCTAGAGACTTCATTTACTCTTGACATGAACAGGCCAGATCTGTAACAAAGAAACCTACAAGATCTAACTCTTCTGGATGTTTCGAATTACTCTCTCAGGTTCAAGATAAATAGAGTCATCACTCCATATTGCTTTTAAAAATCCATCATAGACAAACTATCAGTAAAAAACTTAGAACTTTGGAGAGAATATGGAGTAAGGGTTGCCAGCTAAAATACAGGATGCTAGAAAAAAAATAAATAAATTTTTAGTGTCAGTATGTTCCCCAATATATCAGGGAAATACACTAAAAACATATTCATTGTTCATCTGAAATACAAATTTAACTGGACTTCCTTTATTTTTATTTGGTAGATCTGGCAACCCCTAAGTAGGGAGAGATAAAATCCATAATACATTTTTCTTTGGGCTGGAACAAAATTAAGATCTGGCTTACTTTCTGGTTTTGGAGATAATAAAAAATTCTGAGCTGAGGCTGCTCACAATGTATCATGATACTTCATACCAACTTTGACCATGTGGACAGCTTTCCCTCAGATTCTAAACTGATACCGATACCATCTGATGTTCTGTATAAGGTCCTTGTTAGTCATCAGGTATGAATGAGTCCCAGTTCCAGCATCTCCCAGCATTGTCTGGAATAAAATCAGCTACTGTCCTCTGAGTTGAAAGGATGCCTTTTTCTTTATTATTACTCAATCTCTTGAAGCATCCAGTCTCTACTTCCTACTCTTTATGACAGTCAGCCTACAGTACTTTTTGTTCTAACAGGTGTATAATGATGTATCTAATTACTTATCACAAGGCATTTTGTTTTCCAAGTGACAAACAGAATGCCAGTGTAAGGAGTCTGGTCCTACTTCAAGATGAATTCCGAGTTTTTAAGTCCTTAATCCTTTTTTGCTAAATGTGTTTTAGTTTAGTGGAGATTCTGTGCACCAGGCACATTTTCCCTCTTTGTCTATGTTAACAGCAAAACCAGCTTAGTGTATTGACTGACAGTCCTTGTTTAAGCTTGAATGACAACTATCAGCTTTCTACCTACTTGATTAAACAATAAAGTTATACTGATATTTCATTGTGTGTAAGTGAAAACCAATTACTTCATGACATTATTCCTGCGATACTAAAAAAAAAAGAAAAAAAAGAAATCCTCTGCATCAGAATTTCAGAGTAATAGCAGTAGAAACATTTCCTTATGGCAATGCAGTTTCCATAGCCTATGTACAAAATGTCCGTAAAAGAAATATCTGTTGAAATAGGAAATCAATACTTAAAATATCATATGAATGGGACAATCCAAACATCTGTCTTCAAAGGCAAGATGCAATGCCTGATTAGAGACTTTATGTTAATAATCAGACAATATCCACACTGTGTAGTTCACCATCATTAAAAAGCTGCACTGACCTCTTCCAAATCTCAATAGTACATACACAATGACGTTTGCCGTTTTATTTGATTTTTTTAAGGAGTAGGGCAATATATTCTACTCACTAATACTTTAACAAAAAATGAAGAGTATAATTCTTTTAGAATTATAAACATTCATAAAATAGGATTGACTCTACAATGTCAGATAGGCTACTGTTGAAAGTATTTACTTAGCCATCTACGTTAACACCAAAATCACAGTTGCTTTTGGAAAGAATGTGTTTCTACTCTTTGTGAAACCCAACAAATGCTCAGAAACTTTTTCAAAAATATGTTACAAAATTTTTACACAAGAAAATTATATATGAAGCACATGTTTATGTTAAAATCTTCCACCCTTCTTATGAAGTGAAGTATTACCAACACTTTGAAGTCCCATGCACACCCCTAAAATATTTCATTGTTATTCTCCTGAATTTTAAAACGATCACTCTTTTTTTTTTTTTTTTTTTTTGGTGGTACTCGGGCCTCTCACTGCTGTGGCCTCTCCCGTTGCGGAGCACAGGCTCCGGACCGCTCCGCGGCATGTGGAATCTTCCCGGACCAGGGCACGAATTCGTGTCTCCTGCATTGGCAGGCGGATTTTCAACCTCTGCGCCACCAGGGAAACCCTAAAGCGATCATTCTTGTATAACTCTTTTCTTTGTTTTGCCACATACGTATGCATCTTCCCGCCAAAAAATGTCACCTGGTGTTTTATATATTTATCTCATCTTCCTTTAAATAGAACTGCCTTGGTTTTCAGTTTTTTACAACTTATCAACAATGTTGATAAGAATTTTGTGTACATGATTTCTGTGTATATGTGGAAGTATTTATCTGGGAGTGGAAATGCTCCCAGAGTATGCACCTTTTCTTTTTTTTTAGTTTATTTATTTTTATTTTTGGCTGCGTTGGGTCTTCGTTGCTGCTCACGAGCTTTCTCTAGTTGCGGTGAGCGGGGCTACTCTTTGTTGCAGCGCACGGGCTTCTCATTGCGATGGCTTCTCTTGTTGTGGAGCACGGGCTCCAGGCGCGTGAGCTTCAGTAGTTGTGGCACGCAGGCTCAGTAGTTGTGTCTCGTGGGCTCTAGAGCGCAGGCTCGGTAATTGTGGCTCATGGGTTTAGTTGCTCTGCGGCATGTGAGATCTTCCCGGACCAGGGCTCGAACCTGTGTTCCCTGCATTGGCAGGTGGTTTCTTTTTTTTTTTTTTTTTTTTTTCCGGTACGCGGGCCTCTCACTGTTGTGGCCTCTCCCGTTGCGGAGCACAGGCTCCGGACGCGCAGGCCCAGCGGCCATGGCTCACGGGCCCAGCCGCTCCACGGCACGTGGGATCCCCCCGGACCGGGGCACGAACCCGTGTCCCCTGCATCGGCAGGCGGACTCTCAACCACTGCGCCACCAGGGAAGCCCTGGCAGGTGGTTTCTTAACCAATGGCCACCAGGGAAGTCCCGATTATGCACCTTTTAAATTCTGTTAGAAAATGCCAAACTGTTTCCAAAGCTGTTGCATTTATTTTCCCATTAGCAGTTTATGAGTTATCATTGCTTCACCTAACCCTTGATTTTCAGACATTTTAATGCTTTGCCATTCTAGTGGTGTAAAATGATATCTCAACCTGATTTCCTGAGTACTAATGAAATAAGCATCTTTTCCTGTTTATCTTCTGAGTTTCTTTTCCAGTAAAATGTCTATTCAAGTCTTTCCCCTTTTCTTGGTTGTTTGCCTCTTTAAAAATCAACTTGTAGGAATTCTTTACATATTTGGCGTACTAACCTTTTGGCAAAGGAAGATACTTTCTACCAGTTTATGCAAATATTTTCTACCAATTTGTGGCGTGTCTTTCCACTTTCTGTGTGGTGTCTTTTGATAGTAGAATTCTCAGTTTTAATATTGTCGAATTTGTAAGTCTTTTCCTTTTTAGTTTGTGCCTTATGTGTCTTATTTAAGGAATTCTTTCCTGTGTCAAAATTACAAAGGTATTCACTAACATTGTCTTCTAAAAGTCTGAAAAGCTTTGTCTTTCACATATGTTCATTATTCATTTAGAATTTGTTTTTATTTAAGACATAAATTAGGGATTTTATTTTTGTTAACATATGGATAGCCAACTGGATTTGTTTTGTTTGTTGAACCCTTTCCCTCATGATCTGTCCTCCAACCTCAGTCATATATCATGTTCCCAGGTATGCATAAGCCCATTGAGATCTTTGTTCTGTGCCATTTGGCTGTTTGTTTATTCTTGTACCTTATCCCTCTTACTAAATTATAGTTGCTTTATTATAAGTCATGATATCTGTTAGTTCTTGAGGATAATCTTGACTGTTCTTGCCTTTTGCTTTTCCATATATTTTTAAAATTCAACTTGAGATTTTAATTGGAATTAAGTTAAATATTGTGATTATTTGGGGAGAACTGATATCATCCAAATATTGAGTCTTTCTTCCCATAAATATGGTATGTCTCTCTGTTAACTTTTTCTTTAATATTTTACATTAAGGCTTATAATTTTCTCCATAATGGTCTTATATACCTTTTGTTAGATTTACTTCTAGGTACCTTATAGATTATTGTAAATAATATGGTCTATAAAACTTTATTGTCTATTTTGTTGCTTGTGTACAGACATGATTACTGATATTACATCAGCAAAAGAGCTAAAAAAAATTACTAGTTCTGTTAATATACCTATAAACTATTTAGGGTTTTCTAGGTAAATGATCATATTTTATGAGAATAGTGACATTTTATTACTTACTTTCCAATCTTTGGTATTTAATTTATTTTTCTCACCTTATTATATTTGTGAGGTTTTACAATTTAATATTGAATAAAAGTTATCATAGCAGGCATTCTTATTTTGTTCCTGATTTTAAAGAGAATGATTAGCACTTCATGATTAATGAGGTTTACTATAGGATATTTTTAGATAATTATATTTATCAGTTTGAGGAAGTTTGCCGAGAAATTTTTATCTTTTGTTTTAAAGTATGAATAAATATTAAATTTTGTTGAATGTTGTTTCTGAATGTGAGAGAAGCATATATTTGCCTTGGATCTAGTAAATTGGCGAATTGCATTAAATCATTTTCTAACTTATTAATATTGTTTTCCTGAGATAAATCCAAATGGTCATGATATAGAATCTTTGTATACATTGCAAACTTTGCATGCTAATATTTTGTTTTTATCTTTCCCTCTATGTTCATGAATAAGAATGTCCTATATTTTTCTCAAACTTCCTTTTCTGATTTTTTTGAATAAAGGTAATTCCTAACAAAACAAGTTAGAGAGTTTTGTCATCTATTTGGTCTCTGGAAAGTTGGTGAAAATAGGAATTACCTCTTTCTCAAATATTTGATAGAACTCATGATTAAATTCACCCAGTTTTATTAGTTTTTTTATGGAAAGATTTTAAGTGACATCAATTTCCTAATATAATAGGACTCTCTTCAGATTTTAAAAAATAATTTTAGGTAGTTATATTTTCCTAGAAATTTTAATTAAGTTTTCAAATTTATTGGCATAATAATCTCTAATCTTTTTAATCTGTGCCACAAGTTAAATACTTTTTTAGTTTCTAATTTCACTAATTTGTGTCTTATCCAATTTATTTATTGATGTATTTATACATGCTTGCATGTATGTGTCTTCTATCTAGTAGTTTAGAAGTTCTATACTCTATTTCTGTTCTATTAGTCCAGAAATTTTAAAATTAATAGTTACCTTAATAAAGTCTAGATTTAATCAATTCATTGACTTCTCTCAAGGAATTCTAGACATTTTGACTACATTCTAAACACACTTTTCCCCATTATATATTATTCTTATTTATTTTCTTAGTTCTGCTGTTTTTCTAGCCTCATAAATTGGACAATTATCATTTTATCAATGTATAGATCACCCGTATAGATCAGTATAGATCACCCTCACATTTATCATTTTCTTTGCTCACCATTCCTATTTCACATCCGACTTTTCTTTTGGGAACGTATTTGTTCTTGAAGTTTGTTCTTCAGATGTTCCTCTAGAGAAGGTCAGTTAGTAGTAAACTTCCTTAGTTTTGGCGTAAAATATTTGTATAGACCCTTTCATAAAATTCTAGGTTTGCACGTAATTCTCTCAGGACTTTAAAGCTCTATCATGCTATCTTCTAGATACTTTTCTTTCTACTGAGATATCAGTCTAGTTTTCAGTTCTTCATATGTAATTTTTCTCTTCAGTTCTTTTTGTCTTGAAGTTCTGTTTTTACAATTTGTCCAAGTGTGGATTCTTTTTTATGTATGTTGCTTGGGATTCACTGAATTGTCTCAATCTGAACTTTTCTCATCAATTATGGAAATTTCTTGACTTTACTTCTTCACATACTGCCTTTTCCACATTTTCTCTACTCTCTCGTTCTAGAATTCAAAATAGTTTTCATTTTTTTACTCTGTCTTACATATTTCATAATCTATTTTTAACTATGTCTTATCTCTGTATCTCTCTTTTCTGAAAACAGGATAATTTCTTATACATCTTCCAATCTACTACATCACTCTTCAGATATGTTAAATCTTTTGTTTAGTCTATCCATTGAGTTCTCATAATAATTACTTTATTTTTCATTTATAGAGATTCTACTGGTTCGTTCCTTTTTTTTTTTTTAATCCCTTTACAGTTGAGATAGGATGTTATTCCTTTGTCATACTTTTTCTAGCTTTTTTTCCCCCCGATACACTAAGCATTCATATTTTATTACAAGTAAATCTGTGGTCTCTGTGTATTTTATAATTTTTGAATTGAGACCTTATATATGTAACACTTCATAGGGATATTTTTTGTGGCCCTGAGTTAACATGTATTCCCCTACAGAAGATAAATGTTTGCTTCTGCCAGGTGGCTAGAGGCACTAGCAACACAGGATCAATTTAAACGAAATTTTCATCTTGGGGTTTTTAGACCACACAAATAGAATGAATTCTGGCCCAGAACCTGAGTAATGCCTTGCTTGTGGTTACAAATCTCAGGAAAGGATTTTTTTTTTCCTATCTACAGCCAAATTTTTTAGTTTTTCCTTTTGGGGTGTACTTTTTCTAGTGCATTCTTTACCAAAGATGTTGCATTTTGAAGGTTCTGGCATCATGAGGGTGTCTATAGTTAAATTTCCCAACTTGATTAGTCCATAAGCCTGACTACCTATAGTCCACTTGGTCCTTTGAAAGAAAGCTTTGGGCCACCAAGTCCTGGCAGATGTCCCCCTGGGCAGCTGTCCAATTTAGTGCTGTACTAGATCTCCAGATTTATGCTTGCTTGTTCTTTTTGGCGTCTATGAATCTGCCTCCTTCATTTCTTGCCAGAATAGTTAAGCATTTAAAAAGATGGATTTTTAAAAGTTTTATCCAACATTTTTAGGATTTTTTACAAGGATGATTTTTTTCAAAAAGGATATCTAATATACATATTGTCAGAAACTAACCATGCAAATAATTTAATGAGGCTCTATTTATTCTTAGAGACATCTAAAGACACTTTTATATTATAATGTCAAGAGATAAAAAGTTTGCTAAATCAGGTTTTCGCTTGTGCTACGTTGCTTAAATGATATATTTGAAGGTTCAATCTTTCCATGTCTAAAATTTACATTACTGTAAATATTTTTGCCCATGTTGCACTATGAATTTGCTTTTCAGAAGTGTATCCAGAACTCAGAATGAAACCTATTACATGTTCTAATTCCCACAAACTTTAATTATAAGACCATATAGCCTTATCATGAAAACCAACTCATTTTCCCGTCCGTTCAGGAGAATTTTCACCTTTCAGTATAAACTTCCATGTGCAGGTGGTGGGCAGTTTGGCGAAGGGTGGTGGTGCTGTGGGAAATCCCAACAGTTAGTAACCTAACACCCACTCAAATCTATAGAGGTTGCAAATCCCTCAAAGGACATTATTCTCAATTCTTCAAGTAGAAAGAAAACATTCCCTATTTTGGGGTATAAATTATAATTTCCACTGCAACTCTGCCTGATAGCTCTCACTGAGAAGAATTTCCAACCTCGCGTATTAGAATTTCCAACTACATGTGTATTACAGTTATATACACAACTCTATACCGTTAATCAGAATGGACTCTTACTTAAGAAAGAAAAAAAATTGTCTCTAGCCAAAATTATTGAAGATTACTGAAATGAAATTTAAAGACTTCCCAAAGACCAAGAATAGGGAAATAGTTGAATGGGTAAGGTAGTAGAGATAACTTTTTTTTTTGAATTTTTGAAGTTTATTTTATTTGTTTTTTTATACAGCAGGTTCTTATTAGTTGTCTATTTTACACATATTAGTGTATATATGTCAATCCCAATCAACTTTATTTTTAATCTGAGTTTTATTTCTTTCATTTCCAATAAGAAAACTATTTTGCCAGTAGAACAGATCTGATATAATCAAGTACCCTTTGCAGTTACTTTTACTTACTAGCTTAAAGGTCATTTTAGCTAGATTTTTTATTTCATCAAAAAGCTACTTAAATGTTAGTTATAAATAGATTTCCACCTTCAAAGATGGAAATAAATATATTGTGACATTTGATTTTTATGATTTTGGCTGGATGGTCTAGGTAAATATTTCTTACTATCTGGATCAAACCTTAATAAATTAAGTTTTAAAATTCATAGTTAATAATATATTATCCTTTTACATTTTAAATCATCTGTGAAAATAAAATATGATTTTTGAAACTTGTTTCCTAAAAGACTACATAAGATTAGCTATCTGTGAATAATATTGAGAGGGGGAAAGTTTTATTTTGTGTTTTCTATCTTGCCTTATTCCTGAATGTATGGTCACACTTCGTTTCACCAATAAGTATAAACATTTTAATTGCACTAAAGTATCTTTTAAATCGAAAATAAATGTAAAATATTATCAAATGATTTTTTCAGAATTTATCAAAACCATCATGTAGTCTTTCCCTTTTGACACTTAGTACTCTGAAGTATTTTAGAAAAAGATATCTAAATCTAAACCATCATTGTGTTCTTGGAATAAACACCTTTTGGAACACTACTTAGTCACTCCCTTCAGCTTCTCTTGTTCCATTCTTTGTTTGATTTTATCTGAAAATGATCATTATAATTTACTGCCTCCGAGGCATTTCACATACCTTATCTCATTTAATTCTCACAACAACCCTGCAAGTTAAACACAGTGATCCTACATTTTTGGAATTAGGAAATGAAGTTCAATGAAAGTAAAGAACTGTCTTCATGTGTAACAGCGGTAACCAGAAATGTCTGCGGCCAAAATATGGGCTCACCCCATGACCCTGATGGCCCTGCCTGGGATGACGTCAGGGGATGTTAATATTTGTTTCAAAGACTCCTTGTGACCATGAGCTCTACTGCTCTTACTTGCCAGTGGCTAAACTTCTTATCATTCTGGCTGTGCTGAGTGCTCCTCCCCAAATCCTTCACACACTCACAGAATATCCACAGGGAAGAAATACAGACAAAGCCAATTGATTTTCCCTTTGGAGGCTAGATAACTTTCTATTGAGACTAGATAACTATTCAAATACCTGACTGAAGTCCACTTTCACTGTTTATTTTTTTAGCTCCTTTACTCATCATCACCTGCCTTCTTTTTCTTGCTTTTGTTTCATCTCCATCTGCCATCTGACTCAGCTTCTCCAGATCACATAAGAGATTGTTCATTCCTATCATATTGTTGGAAGTACTAATGCTGGGAAGTACTAACATCCATCAGGTTTTTTTTTTCAAAAGTCCTGTCATCAAAGTTACAAAGTTACCTTAATATGACATACTTTCATCTTCCAATTTTAAAGTCCACGAAATTCTGGAAATTCTGGAAAACCAGAAGTGAAGTCAGTAACTGATTTACCACTAGATTTAGTAATTCTGAAAAAGTTTTTTCAAGTAAATAAAAGACAGAACATGGATAGTTAACCAAGTAACCAACTTTTAAAAGAGGAGATGTTAGATCTGTAAAAGGCAAAGTTATGTATTACTACATCCATTATGCTCATCAAGTTTGAAAGCTATTCCATGCATCTTTAAAAAATACTTGTGCGTCTATGGGAGAGTCAATGAAAACACTTTTTAACCATCATTATTTAACTTATTTAAGGTAAAATCAAACATGGGAACTGACACTTAGTTATCAGGTTTCTACTTTGAGTGTATCATCTTGGAATGCAATAATCTGATTCTCAAACTTGATAAAATATATATTGTATAAATATTCTTTTTGTGCACTGAGCTTTTAATAATACTGTTTCTATCTTAGGGGGACTCTGGCCCTGGTTGGGGGAGTGGTCAGGGGAGGATCCAGAAAGGTAACAGATGGCTGAACAATTTAAAATACATGGGCGATTCCAGAAAAAAAAAGCCACGTACATACTTCATTTTAATAACAAATAGCACCATTTCTGTTGCCTTTACATTTTCAGTCATACATGTGTAAAGAATATATGGGTAGGGTCAACTTTTCAAGGAGACACTATTATTCTCTTCTAGTCCCAAATTATTTGAAAACGTGCATCTTATTCTTCTCATCACAGAGCACAGGATCTTATTCAACAAATATTTCATTTGATTTCTCTTCACATGAACTTCTACAATTAACTACAATAGAGGCTATGCATATAGGATAAAGGAAGATAATTTAGTAACCTTGGCATTTTGAAAGAGTGTCACGTTTGGAACAAGGCATTAGGGTTGTTGTGGGATTCTGAAAAACACTGCTACTGGAGTGAACAGATCAGTAGTGGCACCTCTGAGCAGATGTCAATCGAAGCTGCATAACAAACGATGACAAATCAAGAGTTTTCATTCGAAACCCTGTGTTCTTGCAACCATGTTGCTTGAAAAAGTAATAGATGTATAAAAATAGATGTATGAAAGCCACGCTTGTCCTCTAGGAGTTAGACTAGTTTAATGTATAAATCTATCTCTATATCTTCAGGTATGGGTGGGAGGGGGAAACTCTACTCATTTCATAAATGGAATCAACAATATCTCATGATGAATTACAGAAATGACAGCAGTAATATCAATGATGGCCAATTAATTACCAATATTTTCACCACAAAGCAAATTAAATAGATATACTTTAAGCTTTTGTGATTTATTTTAAGAGCAGTTTACCATTTTGCACAATTGCATGCATAACCCTATAAGGATGCTAAGAGTGGGAGGCATGTAAGAAAGTATAAAATCCTATTAATATGCATACTGTACTTAACTTACAGAAAATATGTATCATCAAACAGTGAGGAATACTTAATTTAGCGACTATGAATATCTTCATGTCTTCCAGAATTTCAAATTCTTATATTTCTGAAAAACATATTTTTAAATGGTGAAAGAATGTAAAGATTTGGGACCCCAAACAAAACAGAACACAGTGTCTGAGTAGAGATAGTAGTGAGGTAGAACATATAACTGGGATTTCACTTTTAACCCAGTCATTCTTGACTGTTAGTAAAAAGCTGTGTGATCTATACAGGTCCCTTAACCTCTCTGGGTCTCCTTGGCCAGAGGAAGTTGGAGTTAGAGCAGTAGGATCTCACTATATCTTTCCCACTTCTGAATTATATAACCTGCTGGACGTCATGCTATAGTGCAGAGAAAACAGGACTCAGAGACAAAGGCCCTGGGTTCTAATCACAACGCTGCCACTAAATTTGTTCCATGACAGTAAATGTCATTAGGCCTCAGTTTCTACAGGTATACGATTATAAATTGAAATTAGATTATTTTTAATACCCCTAACCTTCTGAAATGTTCTACTGATTATGGATGTTTGGAAGTGTATTTCAGGGCACATTGTGCATTATTGTGAGTCAATAGGGGGAGCTCTCACATAGCTTTTTTTAAATGTATCTCACAAATAACAGAAATTACTGGATCTTAATTGCAGAATTGGAGTGGATTATTTAATTACAACCAGGTATTTATAAACCAGAGGACTCACATTAGCCACTGTAGCTATATTAAGGTGAGCCATCTACTCAGCAGTGTCCTCTTTAATTTTGAGAGCTTTTTAATCATCCATCAAAGCGCACATTTGTTAATCTGTTTAAGCCATTTCAGAAGTTGTTTTGTTTTCTGTTTGTCTTCTGGACTCCAGCTCCGGATGAAGTAAGGTCTACATTTGATTTGTATTCAAACCTATAAGAGTTAAAAGCAGCAGGGAAGTCTTATGGAGATTAAAAAGCAAGAAACCATTTTGTTAGGTCTGTGCTTCTGTGGGTTGAACTTACTACACACACAACCTGACATGTGTACTTAAATTATTGTTAATCAATTATATATTTCAGGGGTTGGCATCTTTATTCTTTACTTTCTTCCTCAGTGTGTTACATGTAATTTACTACCCTAATTCACAGGATATAAAAGCAGTTTATCATTGAATCTTTAAGAAGTTTGCTTTCTTTAATTGAAACAGATCTCTTTTATGTTAATTAGAATATGAAACATGGATTGCAAACAGTTTTCAAACGAAATTCATACATTAATGTTCAGGTAAAATGAAAATGAGACAACGCACTTTTAATAGATCTTTCCACAGTAAAGTTGTGGCTTATTTTTAGGATGGAATTTTTTTGCTTACTGTGATTTATACCTATTTATCTAAAGGTTCGTGGTGGCCAGCAAATAATGGCTCATATTTTTTTGGCCATTTTTCCCTGAAAACATAACTACATTTTAAAATATGGAAAAGTAATTTATAAGGGAAATGAAAAAAGCTTACATGGAAGATTACATAAAATACATCTGTCTTTTCAAGCCATTGAGATATATAAACAACTCGTTAAAACCTTAAAATGCCAAGAGGAAGGACAAAAGATTCTTTGATTGCAATGAACTTTTGAAAATATGTCCTTTTTTTACTTTAAAGAAGTAAGATTTAACTTCATATCTAAAAAAGATCTTGATTAAATGTATGTGTGCATATAATTTTTTAAAAATAATATCACTTGAAGATTTGCCTTCAAAGGAACCAGTGATAGAGCAAATATATAGGAAAAATAAACATGTTTGGCAGCCGAAAAGCTTTTTTCAACAAAAGTACAGTCTTTTGTTTTTGACTGCGTTTTTTTTTCTTTTCACGTCAAATGAAATTTTAAGATCACCTATGAGTTTGGAACCGAATCCTTTACTGCCAAATCTGATTTCAATCCTTAAAATCTGTTTCTGTAATACTGCCAGCAACGAACTAACTTTAAATAGGTAGCCAGACATATCGGCAAAAATATACGTGGTTAATCAAATAAAACTATGTAGCAGTTTGGGAACAATCAATCAACTTTCAGAACCTTTTAAGTATGAAGCTGCTGTGAAGACATCATGACTTGCAGTGAAATACTACAATCAAACTGCATAAGCAGCTGCTTTTGAATTCATCTTCTCCTTTGTTTTTAAGTTTTCATAGACCTGCCTCTTAACTATGAACTTCATAAGCTTTTGAAAGAAAAAACCCCCGCAGGCCTACTACTTCAACTAACAAAGAAGCTAGAACTGGTAATACAGTTGGAAGCCGAACACACTGCAAGAACTGCCAACTTGAACTTATCTGGTTAACTATTATGGTATGGATTGCACTTTCAATGCCTTCTGATGACTGACGTTTTTGCACTGAAAAAGAGCATATGTAGGAAGAGACTTAAATACTTTATTTTGCTTCATAACTTGCTGTTGATTCTTTTCAAATAAAGGATAGCTTTACCTAAAAACAAATCTTGATACTCAAACACTAGCATGTTTCATTTTTTACAAACTACATTTCTGTTATGGGAGACAAGTAGTACTGTCCTTTTATACATACCAATGCCAACCCCACAAGAACTCCACTTTTTTTGAATTTAATTTTTTTTGTTTTAAATCAGAAACCAAAGTTGCATTTTACGAATGAATTATTTGTGAAACAATCCTGAGCCCTGTAGTTAAATTAGAATGTTTTATGACTTGTTTTTCACACATTCTTCTTTTTTTGTAATCATAAATGTAATTAATTAGAATATTAAGATTTGAAATGCTAATGGACCATTTGGCTCTTCAAACCAAAATGTTAGATGTGACCAAATATTAAAACTTAACTTCTAAACACTTGGAAAAAAAAAATGTCCCCCTTCTTTTTAGTGTCTAAGGTCCATTTTGCTGAATCTCAACAGTAGCTAATAACAGTGGCAAAGAAACATATAAGGTTTCTTTGTGTGTGTGTGTGTGTGTGTGTGTGTGTGTGTTTGTGGGGTAGGTTCCCATTTTACTAAACAGTCAGTATGTTTTTATTCTCATATGTGTTATCAAATATCCCCAAATTTGTTCATAGAGGCAAATCTGAGAATTATTTTTGAAGCAGAGATGAATATATGTTTGGAATATACATAGTTTATAGTGGTCAAGTTTGTGGTTGAGCTATGTTCATTAAAGCTTCTCAGTGTTAGATGTGTATAAGGCTGAATTCAGAGCTGGAGAAAGAACTTTCGGTGAAATAGATGATATGTAATTTAAATATAACTATACCTGTATATTGAGTTCTTTTTGTTTTCTTTAATAAGAGCATTACCTGAATGGAAATCAAAGACTAGCTTATCATACATAAAGCCAAAACAAAACACGAATAAGACTAAGACTCAACACTTGGCTCACTCCCTCCTGTCCCGCAGCCACCCTTGGCTGCTCCTAATTCTTCTGTAATGTCCAAGGAAGGCCCAGGAGGGAAGATGTCTCTGCCCATATCTGAACATATTCCCTGCCACACCATACACATCCCGCTGAAGTCAGGTAACCCTCGTCTGCAAGCTCTCATTCTCCTATCTGTATCATTGTACCCATGAGTTTTATTTATGTTTAATGTGTATCTCTTTGTTTTCAACAAAATTGTATCTAATATTGTAGGTAGAATTGCCGTATTATCTTCCTACCCCCAGTGTTTCATAAAATGCTTGTCTAAAAGTCAAGGACAGAGAATACGGCTAAACTCCACTTTCCATCTAAAGGTCTAAGTACTTGCAGGGGCAGAATGAAAACCAGTTCTGGTTGGTTTGACTACTAAGCAGGTAACCGTATGGAGAGAGATGAGCGCTGTGAAGGAATGACTGTGTGGTAATTCTAGGATCATACACTGGAGGTTCATGCAGGAAACAGTAACTGAGTCGTGTACAAGGCCATACCAGGCCATCCTGCAAGAGATCCAGAACTCAGCCCCTGGCAGTTCTTACTGTGAGGGAATGTAAGTGCACAGTCGTCAGAGCTGAAGACTTTTCAAGTAATTAAGAAATTTAGACTTCTTTTAAGGCGAAATATCTTAGTTTTTAAATTATGGCTCAATATTTTTTAAAACCCCCTGTGAACCAAGAAAACATGTGAACAAGCCATAGATGGCATACGGGCCATTGATGTGGCCTTTAAGTAGAAAAAAGATGCCATAAACATCTTCCTTGAATTAAAACAGCAATGAAAATAATCAAAAACCTTCCTACCAAATTGGGAAGACATATTTATGTGTATGTTTTTATTTACACTTGTTTATATTTATATTTAAATTTATACTCAAGCTTATCTATACACTTATACTTTGTATTTGTCCTTTTAGTTAAATGGGTATGTATGTTTACATTTGTATTTGTATTTATATGGCCAGATTTGTCAGGTTGGGGCGCAGAATGAGGAAACAAGGTCAGTTTAGACCTGGATGGCAACAGGAAGAGCACAGTTGTAAAAATGCCGAGCTTATTACTTGGGTTTGAATCCAAGTTTTCAGGCAGCTTGTTTTTCTGACCTTTAAAACCACCTCTGAATCTCTGATATCAAACACAGAACTAAGCTGAGAAGAAAAGTATTTACAACACCACCTTTGGATAACTCTAAAGCTGCTCGAGCATTTTTGCAGTGGCTGGAGGGGATGGAATGCTGGGAAAATCACAGCACTGGAAACAAAGCTGACTGGTTTTCTCTCAACTTTTTATATCCAACTGAAGCACACTTCACCTGTGAATAGTGATTATTAAGTTTCTTTCAAGGGAATGGGGCCTGTAATTCATGAATGCTGCAGGTGTGAACCCCTACAAGTCTTTTCTCTGAGTGAAAGGACGTTAATCATTATTCATGGGTGAGATAGTCCATTTATTCCACGGCAGAGAAAGAATTCCTTTTTTTCTTCTTCTTAAAACATGAGACCTTCAACTTTAATAAGCTTCACAACAATAAAAGATTCCCTTTAGAATTATGTTTATTAGGGTTGTTCTTTTCTTATACTTGTTTTTTAAATACTTAAATTTGTGTAGTTTCTAAAATGTTGGTAAGAACCTGTGGTTAAACATAGCACTTAATTATTCAATAAAATTTCCAAAGACCTAGGTTATGCTAGACCAATATTTATATCTATGAATAGCAGAATAAACCCCATCAGACTGAAATCCAAGGGGCTGATTGCATTGGATTTTGTCTGTATCAAATGTTGCTTGAAATAAGCAAGTCGTTGGGTGGAGCTTAAACATCTTTTGATTGTGTGAAGATTTTAATTTGTTGTGAAAATCAACTGACAGTGTACATTCACCAATATTATATTACTTAACAAGATTTTAGCTAATATTCCTCACTTTATACATTTCACTCTTTTTCTAGTCATTTTATCAAGTACTGAAAATATTTTGAAGTATACACTTCTTTGCACAGGTAAGGATAGTCTCGTTTTGGTTTTCAAGCAACATAGGGCACATGCTATAAATTCTTGTAGTTCTTGTGGGTATCAGATTGATGCCGAAGACAATTCAGGTATTTAAATGATTTAAAATCAGTTTTCATTTGCCTTTAGCACGTTTTTTTAATCATGCAGGTTCAAAAAAGAAAAGAAACCTTACTATATAACTGGATTATGTTCAGAATATTCGCTGAGTAACCAGAAAAGTTTGATTCTTTCTTACGGAGGTACAGGATATATATATATATATATATGAAATAATAGAAAAATTTTCATGCCATATAGCCAATAATTGCATACAATTTTGAAAGATGTTGAAAGAGAAACTGTAAACATTAAATTAAAAATGTAACAACTAAATGGGTGCTTTATTCAGTTGAATCAGTTTACCTATTTATATAGCAAAACCAAAACCTAAAGTGGAGACTAACACCATATCCCCTTCTCACCAATGTTTAAAACAAACAAACAAAAAATGCTACAGTCCTAAATTTGGCCAGAGAGAAGATGCTGAGTTTACAGTTTATGTTCCTCCTGAAAGAGTTAAAGAAGATTTGTTCTGTAGTTTATAGAGATTTTACCTTGGAATTAGTCTCAATAAGTACGAAGCTCATCTAGATTATTTTTATTTTTTTACCTTATTTGGGAAATTTCCCCCAATATTAGCCAATATGCAATCGAAAGTTTGGGCAAGTTAGTAAGATTACCAATCCTTTTGTGGGGAGGGTGGGAAATGTAGCCACCACCAACCTAGAAAAGCATTCATTTTTCATTCATTGGAAAGATGAAGCTCAGCCTGATCTACCATGTGCTGGGGTAGACATTCATTTACTATCGTGGGGAGAAATGGTCTCCCATATTTTGGCAATCATCTGGGTGAAGAATTACAAGGTAGTCCTTATGGCTATGCCCTGCCCAACAACCTAAAGCCAGAGACGACTCATAAATAATAAACTATCAGACAATCATTCCAAACTATGTTTTTATTTGCTAAGAAAATGTGCCCATTAAAATTTATAGAGAATCGAACCATAGTCTCCAAAGGCAAAGGGACTTCAGATCTACACATTGATCAGCTGTACCACAAATATAACAGCTTCGAGAGCCATCTTAGCTGACCTCTGACTTTTCATATCCCGGTGGTTTCTTGTTGCTCATACTGGACTATGATGGTTTCTTTCCTAGTCATATGGTTCAGCTTCTTCAATCCACCTTTGGTGACATGAAACATGTTTACTGCCTTTCTCTTGCTTGCTCTCCTTGGCAGTGTGAATTGAATCTATTTTTAGGTCCTGCCTATTTTTCAGACTGTCTCAGTCTTGGCCTATGTGAAGACCACTGTCCAGTATACAGAGCTGTCAGGGCACCCCACCAGTGTATCTGAGGTACACTTTTCCACCCACTGAGAAATCTACTTCCCATTAAAAAGCAAATTCTAGAAGGGAAGAGTTTTTTCACTGTTACATCTTTCCAAGCTTCACTGGACCCCAACAGATGCACTGGATTGTTGAATTTAAACACTTGGTCTGTCCTTCTTCAGAATCACAGGAGGAACAGTGCTGAACAGCTTCCCCCAAACTTTCACAAAGTGAAGTAGAAATTGCTCTCAAATGCTAGTTATAAACGTGTAATCTGAACTCCAGCCACTCCACGGGGCTGCAGAAGAATTTACGATGTGCTAAATATTTCCTTTGTTCTTCCCAGTGGTAGCCTGCTGTAGCAATTAGAAAGCAACTGGCTCCACATGTAAACTGCTAGAGTCTTCTAAAGAATTGTTGATAACTGTTCAACAGGCTCAATGAACAGAATTTTCTTATTGTGCAGAATTCTGACTTTTAAATTTCCTTTAAAGGTTGTATTTTCTGAAGCGTTCTTCCTTCTTCCCTGGTGCCTTTCCATTGCTCCTTTACAAGGAGGGAGGAGAGGTCAAGATGAGTGCTGTAAGCCAATGGAAACCCAGATTCTCAGACTCCTAACACTGCAAGCTTTTCTAAAGCCATGTAAAGGTCCTTTGTGTTGCTATCACAAACACCTCTGACCTCCTCTTTCTCATTTTCAGAGAAAGTGACAGGCCAGTCCCATCCTTCATAAAAAGGCAAAAAAATCTGCCAATACCATCCTTCTTCAGAATCCAGACACTATTAATCATCAGCAGGAGACAGTATGGCTTCAATTAGCTACATAGTATACAATAAATTCTCAGTTATTCAACGTGTGTGTGTGTTTGTGTGCGTGTGTGTTTGTGTGTGTGTGTGGTAGTCTTAGTGTTGGAAACCGCTTTAAGTGCTTTACATGTATCAATTCTATGAGGATGGTGCTATCATTATTCCCATTTCAGAATTGATAAAATTAAAGTACAGAGAAACTGAATAACTTTGTTCCAAATCATGTAGCTGGTTAGGAATCATGGCAGGGCTGGAAAAGTTTCCAAAATAAAGGACTCTGGTTGAGAGAGCAAATGTTTTTCAGAGGCAGTTTGGCAAAGTGGTTCAGGGATGGATTGTAGCATCTGCCCCTCTGTTGCTGTGTAATATCAGGCAAGTTACTGAACCTCTCTGTGCCTGTTTCACCATCTATAAAATAGGATAATAGTAGTACCCAACTCACTGGGTTTCTGTGAAGATTAAATTAGTTAATATATACTAAGCACTTAGAACAGTGCCAGGCATATAGCAAGCACAATGTAGATGTTACTTTTTGTAATACACATTAATTTTTTTTAAGAATAAACCTTAAGTAATAGGGAGAAATTACCTATATTCTTATCTTTAGCCTTTATTTTATAGTACACACAGAGCTAGTTGCAAAAGCTAGGGGATAAACTAGACACTGGATCCAACCTGAAGTGTGTCATAATTTCATGGAGAACAAACTATGTATCAATACACAAATTAGAAGAAAGTATAATACATGTGATAACACATGAATGTTAAATTTTTTTTAAAAGTGGGATCATGACAGTGGGACTGTGAACTCCATCACTTAGAAGGGATGTAACATGTTTAGGAAAGACTTCCTAAAATGGGCTAAATATTATCCTATATATTATCAACATGATTAAAACACTTGAGATAAGAATTGAAGGAAGAGTAGGAATTAGTCATAAGTAGGATAGAGAAATCTCAGGAGTGGGAACAACATAGGCCAGGGCAGAGGGGTGGGGGGAAAAGTATGGCGGATCTAGGGAACATCTTGGTTACTCTGTGTGTGTGTGTGTGTACGTGCACACTGTGTCTGTGTGTGTGTATTTGGATACAGGGCAAAGGGGAAAGGATGTGACCAGAGACTTTCAGAGGCTGAGTCACACACAGCTGCCAAACGACTCTTGCTAAAGGACAACTCTGATCAAGACCCTCTCCTACTACACAGCTGCCAACATTTCCCTCCTGTTAAGGGTTGAATTGTACCCCTCCAAACCTCACATGTTGCACACCTAACCCCCAGTACCTCCGAATGTGGTATTTACTATTCTGTATTTGGAAATAGGGTTATTGTAAACAATATTTGTGAAGTTAGGATGAGGTCAGAATGGAGTAGATTGAGATCTTAATCCAATAGGACTGTGTCCTTATAAAAAGGGAAAATTTGGACACATAGACACATTCAGAGAGTATGCCAGGTGAAGGTGAAGGCAGAGTTGGGGTGCTGTATCTGTAAGCCAAGGAAAGCCAAAGATTGCCAGCAAAACATAAGAAGCTAGGAAGAGAGGTGCAGAACATGTTCTGCCTCACAGCTTTCAGAAGAAACCAACCCAGTTAACGTCTAGATCTTGCACATCTAGCCTCCAGAATTGTGAGGTAGTATATGTGTGTTATTTAAGCCAGCCAGTGTGTGGTACTTTGTCATGATAGCCCTACCAAACGAATAACATCCACCAGTATGATATAAAGAGTACATTTCTAATTTTTTTCCTGAATTTCTTAAAATAATTGGTAAGGGTAGTAGGAATTAATAGAGAGGTAACAGGATTTCACCTACATTCGCTCTCTTTCTGAAATTTTGAATGGATATGCCTTCTTTCCTAATTGATGTAAAGCACTACAGTACTTACTACTCTTAAAACATACTCCTCATTTTCTGGACCCTTGCATTTTTCTGAATCCTTTGTTATATCTAGAAATTTCTGTACCCTATAATTATGCCTCAGATTTCTACTCACTCTCAAATATCCAGCTGAAGTATCCCTCCCTCCACAAAATATTTCTCTGAGACTAGCTCTAAATTGTATTTTCTTTATAGTACCTCATATATTCTGCCTTGTACCAGACACATAGCAGAGCTTCTACCTGCCTTCTGCACCTGAAGGGACTGTGAAATCCTTGACAGCAGGGACAGCAGGAATTTTACTCTTCATTTATTACACAAATTGTTAATTTGACACATGGTAGTGATCAGTATTTGTATGTTCACTGAACTTTAAATTGAAACTATACTGAACATAATTAGTGATTTATAAAATGAATTTAGTTCTGCTTTATAGTAGTTGGACACCAATTATACATATGTTATTCCATGTGACATTGTCCCTCATTCATTGATACTCTATTCCTTTAATTTTACAACAGTTTTAATGTCCTTATGCACTAATTCTATCATCTTTGTCATTTCCTGGTCTGCTTCTATTGGCCAATTTTTCTCTTAATTATGGGCTGTATGATTCTGCTTCTTTGCCTGCCTGCTACATTTTGACTGGATGACAGACATTGATAATTTTATATTTTGAGTACTAGATTTTTTAGAAATTCTTTAAATAATTTTAGTTGTTCTAGAAAACAGATACATCTTTTTTATAGGTCAGTTTTAAGATTCACTTTTAAGCTCCGTTAGGGTGGATCCAGTACAGCCTTTAGTCTATGGCTAATTTTTCTTCACTACAGTTGTAATACCTTTTAAGGATTCTATACTCCATGGTACTAGGTCTTTAAATTCTTGTGTTCTTGTTGAGAACACAACCACCATATCTAGTCCTGTATGAGCCTTGGGGAAATTTCCCCAGGTATCTTCTTCCCAGTGGTTCTTTCTCTGGATTCAGGTATTTTCTTCTCATGTATCCATGATGTTCAGTAAGACGTTTAAGGGAGATGCTCTGTAGGTCTCTAGAGTTCTCCTTCTGTCCAGATCCTTTTATTCTGCCATTGAAATTCTAGCCATTGTGGCCTCCCCAAAATTCTACCTCTATCTCCTCAATTCAGCAAGCCCACTAAGCTCTGTTTGGTTTCACACTTCCTGCACTGTGGCCTGGCACTACTCCCTTAGCAGATAACTGGAGCTCATAGCATTGTTTCCCTTGTCTCAGGAATCACTGATCTGTGCTGCCTATGTTAGGTGCCTGAAAACATTGTTTTAGAGATTTTGTTTAGCTGTCTATTTGTTTAAAGTAGAAGGGTAAATGCAATCTGGGCTACTCTACAAAAGCCAGCAAAGTATCTATGATGGTGTGTGTGTGAACATTGACTAGAAAGTACTATAAAGAGTATAGTGACTGAGCTAAACAAAGCTGCTTTTTTTGAATAAATATCTGGTATTATTTATCACCTTCGAATCTTTTACTTTATATTTTTTTCTCATGGAAAGACTATCTGAAGTAAAGTATTGGTGAAAGATTTACAAGAAGTGGATAAATATGGAGCTTTAGAGTCATACAAACCTATTTTCTAATCCTGATTCTACCCCTTAAGTGACATAACTTATGGCCACTGACTTAATCCTTCTGAGCCTGCCTTCTTCAAATGTAAAACAGAAGCTAACACAATAACCCCACATGGTTATTATGAGGATTAAATGACCATCATTTCTCTGCAGCTTTTATGATGAAGCTTTACTCTGAGATTCATGCAACATGATGGATAAAGAATTACATGTGAAGTTCTTAGTGAAGTCTTCCCAATAACACTTACCAAATAAGTTCCTTTCCACTTTCCCTTGCCCTCCAAGCAACAGGAAATTTATTGCATTGGGTATGCAAGAAAATTGAAGGTCTAATTTCTGAAAACCTCTCAAATTTGGGGTATTTTCCCAGGAACATCTTTACTCAAAAGAACAGGCAGATAAACTTGGTTCAATTACTTTATAATTCTGATCTTGAATATGAGACTCCAAAAGTGTAATGATGAATTATCCCATTTTTCATTTTGACAGGCTTTCTTCATATTCTTCTCAAACTCTTCTTCCAGGAATCTGGCATATGATTTTGCTTATAGTTGAACCCATATTTATCCTGCTTTTTTAAAAAATTTAACTTTTATTTATTTATTTTTTTATACAGCAGTTTCTTATTTATTATCCATTTTATACATATTAGTGTATATATGTCAATCCCAATCTCCCAATTCATCACAACACCACACCCGTGCCCCCCCCCAGCCACTTTCTCCCCTTGCTGTCCATACGTTTGTTCTCTACATCTGTGTCTCTATTTCTGCCCTGCAAACTGGTTCATCTGTACCATTTTTTTTAACTTCTACATATATGTGTTAATATACTATATTTGTTTTCTCTTTCTGACTTACTTCACTCTGTATGACAGTCTCTAGACCCATCCACCTCACCACAAATAACTCAATTTTGTTCCTTTTTATGGCTGAGTAATATTCCATTGTATATATGTGCCACATCTTCTTTATCCATTCATCTGTCGATGGGCATTTAGGTTGCTTCCTGGCTATTGTAAATAGTGCTGCAGTGAACATTGGGGTGTATGTGTCTTTTTGAATTATGGTTTTTTCTGGGTATATGCTCAGTAGTGGCATTGCTGCATCATATGGTAATTATATTTTTAGTTTTCTAAGGAATGTTCATACTATTCTCCATAGTGGCTGTATCAATTTACATTCCCACCAACTGGGCAAAAGGGTTCCCTTTTCTCCACACCCTCTCCAGCATTTGCTGTTTGTAGATTTTCTGATGATGCCCATTCTAACTGGTGTGAGGTGATACCTCATTGTAGTTTTGATTTGCATTTCTCTAATAATTAGTGATGTTGAGCAGCTTTTCATGTGCTTCTTGGCCATCTGTATGTCTTCTTCGGAGAAATGTCTGTTTAGGTCTTCTGCCCATTTTTGGATTGGGATGTTTGTTTTCTTAATATTGAGCTGCATGAGCTGTTTATATATTCTGGAGATTAATCTTTTGTCTGTTGATTTGTTTGCAAATATTTTCTCCCATTCTGAGGGTTGTCTTTTCATCTTGTTTGTACTTTCCTTTGCTTTGCAAAAGCTTTTAAGTTTCATTAGGTCCCATTTGTTTATTTATTTATTATTTTTTACAGTACACAGCCCTCTCACTGTTGTGGCCTCTCCCATTGCGGAGCACAGGCTCCAGAAATACAGGCTCAGCGGCCATGGCTCACGGGCCCAGCCGCTCTGCAGCATGTGGGATCTTCCTGGGCCAGGACACGAACCTGTGTCCCCTGCATTGGCAGGCAGACTCTCAACCACTGCGCCACCAGGGAAGCCCCCATTTGTTTATTTTTGTTTTTATTTCCATTACTCTAGGAGGTGGATCAAAAAATATTTTGCATGGGCTTCCAAGTCAGGGAGTCTGATTCCTCCAGCTCCGTTTTTTTTTCCCTCAAGACTGCTTTGGCTACTCGGGGTCTTTTTTGTCTCCATACAAATTTTAAGATATTTTATTCTAGTTCTGTAAAAAATGCCATTGGTAATTTGACAGGTATTGCATTGAATTTGTAGATTGCTTTGGGTAGTATGGTCATTTTCACAATATTGATTCTTCCAATCCAAGAACATGGTATATCTCTCCATCTGTTTGTATCATCTTTAATTTCTTTCATCATTGTCTTATAGTTTTCTGCATACAGATCTTTTGTCTCCTTAGGTAGGTTTATTTGTAGGTATTTTATTCTTTTTGTTGCAATGATAAATGGGAGTGTTTCCTTAATTTCTCTTTCAGATTTTTCATTGTTAGTGTATAGGAATGCGAGAGATTTCTGTGCATCAATTTTGTATCCTGCAAATTTACCAAATTCATTGATTAGCTCTAGTAGTTTTCTGGTGGCATCTTTAGGATTCTCTATGTATAGTATCATGTCATCTACAAGCAGTGACACTTTTACTTCTTCTTTTCCAATTTGTATTCCTTTTATTTCTTTTTCTTCTCTGATTGCTGTGGCTAAAACTTCCAAAACTAAGATGAATAATAGTGTTGAGAGTGGACATCCTTGTCTTGTTCCTGATCTTAGAGGAAATGCTTTCAGTTTTCCACCATTGAAAAAAATGATGCTTGCTGTGGGTTTGTTGTACATGGCCTTTATTATGTTGAAATAGGTTCCCTCCATGCCCACTTTCTGGAGAGTTTTTATCATAAATGGGTGTTGAATTTTGTCAAAAGCTTTTTCTGCATCGATGGAGATGATCATATGGTTTTTATTCTTCAGTCTCTTAACATGGTGCATCACATTGGTTGATTTGTATATATTGAAGAATCCTTGCATCCCTGGGATAAATCCCACTTGATCATGGTGTATGATCCTTTTAATGTGTTGCTGGGTTCTGTTTGCTAGTATTTTGTTGAGGATTTTTGCATCTATATTCATCGATGATATTGGTCTCTAATTTTCTTTTTTTGTAGTATCTTTGTCTGGTTTTGGTATCAGGGTGATGGTGGCCTCCTAGAATGAGTTTGGGAATGTTCTTTTCTCTGCAATTTTTTGGAAGAGTTTGAGAAGGATGGATGTTAGCTCTTCTCTACATGTTTGACAGAATTCCCCTGTGAAGCCATCTGGTCCTGGACTTTTGTTTGTTGGAAGATTTTTAATCACAGTTTCAATCTCACTACTTGTGATTGGTTTGTTTATATGTTCTATTTCTTCCTGGTTCAGTCTTGGAAGGTTATACCTTTCTAAGAATTTGTCCATTTCTTCCAGGTTGCCCATTTTATTGGCATAAACTTGCTTGTAGTAGTTTTTTAGGATGCTGTGTATTTCTGCGGTGTCTGTTGTAACTTTTCCTTTTTCATTTCTAATTTTATTAATTTGAGTCCTCTCCCTCTTTTTCTTCATGAGTCTGGCTAATGCTTTACCAGTTTTGTTTATCTTCTCAAAGAACCAGCTTTTACTTTTATTGATCTTTGCTATTGTTTTCTTTGTTTCTATTTCATTTATTTCTGTTCTGATCTTTATGATTTCTTTCCATCTACTAACTTTGGGTTTTGCTTGTTCTTCTTTCTCTAGTTCCTTTAGGTGTAAGGTTAGATTGTTTATTTGAGATTTTTCTTGTTTCCTGAGGTAGGATTGTATTGCTATAAACTTCCCTCTTAGAACGGCTTTTGCTGCATCCCATAGGTTTTGGATCATTGTGTTTTCATTGTAATTTGTCTCTACGTAATTTTTTATTTCATCTTTGATTTCTTCAGTGATCTCTTGGTCATTTAGTAACGTATTGTTTAGCCTCCATGTGTTTGTGTTTTTTACATTTTTTTTCCCTGTAATTGATTTCTAATCTCATAGCATTGTGGTCAGAAAAGATGCTTGATATGATTTTAAATTTCTTAAATTTACTGAGATTTGGTTTTTTACCCAAGATGTGATCTATCCTGGAGGATGTTTTGTGTGCACTTGAAAAGAAAGAGTAATCTGCTGGTTTTGAATGGAATGTCCTACAAATATCAATTAAATCTCTCTGGTATATTGTGTCATTTAAAGCTTGTTTCCTTATTAATTTTCTGTTTGGATGATCTGTCCATTGGTTTAAGTAAGGTGTTTAAGTCCCCCGCTATTATTGTGTTGCTTTTGATTTCCTCTTTTATAGCTGTTAGCAGTTGCCTTATGTATTGAGGTGCTCCTATGTATATATTTTAAAATTTTATATCTTCTTCTAGGATTGATATTTTGATCATTATGTAGTGTCCTTCCTTGTCTCTTGCAACATTCTTTATTTTAAAGTCTATTTCATCTGGTATGAGTATTGCCACTCCAGCTTTCTTTTGATTTCCATTTGCATGGAATATCTTTTTCCATCCCCTCACTTTCAGTCTGTATGTCTCCGTATGTCTGAAGTGGGTCTCTTGTAAACGGCATATATATGGGTCTTGTTTTTGTATCCATTCAGCAAGCCTGTGTCTTTTGGTTGGAGCACTTAATCCATTCACATTTAAGGTAATTATCGATATGTATGTTCCTGTTACCATTTTCTTAAGTGTTATGGGTTTGTTTTTGTAGGTCCTTTTCTTCTCTTGTGTTTCCCACTTAGAGAAGTTCCTTAAGTATTTGTTATAGAGCTGGTTTGGTGGTGCTGAATTCTCTTAGCGTTTGCTTGTCTGTAAAGCTTTTGACTTTTTTTTTTGTTGAATCTGAATGAGATTCTTGCCATGTAGAGTAATCTTGGTTGTAGGTTCTTCCCTTTTGTCACTTTAAATATATCCTTCCACTACCTTCTGGCTTTTAGAGCTTCTGCTGAGAAATCAGCTGTTAACGTTGTGGGAGTTCCTTTGTATGTTATTTGTTGTTTGTCCCTTGTTGCTTTCAATAATTTTTCTTTATCTTTAATTTTTGTTAGTTTGATTACTATGTGTCTCAGTGTGTTTCTCCTTGGGTTTATCCTGCCTTGGACTCTCTGTGCTTCCTGGACTTCAGTGGCTATTTCCTTTCCCATGTTAGGGAAGTTTTCAAGTATAATCTCTTCAGATATTTTCTTGGATCTTTTCTCTCTCTTCTTCTTCTGGGACCCTTATAATGCGAATGTTGTTGTGTTTAATGTTGTCCCAGAGGTCTCTTAGACTGTCTTCATTTCTTTTCATTCTTTTTTCTTTATTGTGTTCTGCAGCAGTGAATTCCACCATTCTGTCTTCCAGATCACTTATCCATTCTTCTGCCTCAGTTATTCTGCTATTGATTCTTCTAGTGTATTTTTCATTTCAGTTATTGTATTGTTCATCTCTGTTTGTTTGTTCTTTAATTCTTCTAGGTGTTTGTTCTCTAATTCTTCTGGGTCTTTGTTAAACATTTCTTGCATCTTCTCTCTCTTTGCCTCCATTTTGTCCCCTAGGTCCTGGATCATCTTCACTAGCATTATTCTGAATTCTTTTTCTGGAAGGTTGTCTATCTCCACTTCATTTAAATTTTTTTTTTCTGGGGTTTTATCGTGTTCCTTTATCTTTTGCATAGCCCTCTGCCTTTTTATCTTGCCTGTCTTTCTGTGAATGTGGTTTTTGTTCCACAGGCTGCAGGATTGTAGTTCTTCTTGCTTCTGCTGTCTGCCCTCTGGTGGATGAGGCTATCTAAGAGGCTTGTGCAAATTTCCTGATGGGAGGGACTGGTGGTGGTTAGAGCTAGGTTTTGCTCTGGTGGACAGAGCTCAGTAAAACTTTAATCCCCTTGTCTGCTGGTGGGTGGGGCTGGGTTCCCTCCATGTTGGTGTTTTGGCCTGAGGTGACCCAACACTGGAGCCTACCCAGCTGTTTGTTGGGGCTAATGGCTGACTCTGGGAGGGCTCACACCAAGGAATACTTCTCAGAACTTCTGCTGCCAGTGTCCTTGTCCTCATGGTGAGCCACAGCCACCCTGTGCCCATTCAGGAGACACTCCAACACTAGCAGATACGTCTGATTCAGTCTCCCATGGGGTCACTGCTCTTTCCCCTGGGTCCCAACATGCACACTACTTTATGTGTGCCCTCTAAGAGTGGAGTCTCTGTTTCCCCCACTCCTGTTGAAGTCCTGCAATCAAATCCTGCTAGCCTTCAAAGTCTGATTCTCTAGGAATTCCTCCTCCCATTGCTGGACCCTCAGGTTGGGAAGCCTGACGTGGGGCTCAGAACCTTCACTCCAGTGGGTGGACTTCTGTGGTATAAGTGTTCGCCAGGCTGTGAGTCACCCACCCACCAGTTATGGGATTTGATTTTACTGCGATTGTGCCCCTCCTACTGTCTCATTGTGGCTTCTCCTTTGTCTTTTGATGTGGGCCATCTTTTTTGATGAGTTCCAGTGTCTTCATGTCAATGACTGTTCAGCAGTTAGTTGTGATTCCGGTGGTCTTGCAAGAGGGAGTGTGAGCACACGTCCTTCTACTGTGCCATCTTGAACTAGTCTCCTATTCCCTGTTTTGCTGTTTCCTCCTTTTCTCATATCCCTCACTGAGCTTCCCCAGTAATTCATTTGTGATTCTTGTTCGATATGCTAATAGCTACCAAATATTCACCTTAACTCTGCCTTTGAGATTCTTGCTAATATCAATTTAGTTGCCCTTTCTCAGCGTCTTATTCCTCAATGTTTCATGGGTTTCACCATTACCACCCTATCACTGCAGTCACAAAGACTCAGCATCTTCTTCTAATGTTCTCTTATTTAGGTTTTCACATTACCAAGCCATGATGATAATTCCTTTTTCTTCACTCATAAGCAAACTACTGCTTCCCACAAATAGTAGTTTGTGGTGAAGTGGAAAGAGCATAGCATGTGTGACCAAAAATCCAAGTTTGAATCCATGTTTAAAGCACATTGTGACTTCGGATGAATTCCTTAAACTCTCTGAGCTTCAGTTTACTCACCTGTAAAACAAGGGTGATAATATCAAACTCAAATAATTATAAAAATTAAAATTAGATAAACTGTGAAGTTCTTGGAGTAATGGGCATACAGGAGATGCTCAATGACTGTCAGCTTGCTTCCATACTGTATATTTCTAAATCCCAAGGCTCATGATTGGATTTTGGTAAAAACTTTCTGGCATTTTCTTCATTTTAAATTTTTTTCTTTTCCTTTTTTATTAGCAGGGAATATTCTCCTGAATGAGGTTGTTGAGGATCAAATGAGAGATATAAAAATTGCTATGGATGTATGTCAGTTGAGATGTATTTGGTTTTCAGTAAAACTATTCAACACAATATATGTAAATCAAACCATAATGCTGTATGTCTTAAACTTCTATGATGATGTATATCAATCATTTCTCAATAATACGGGGGAAAGATATTCAAGCTTAAACAGTAAAGAAATGGATTAGTTCATATAAGAAAACAACCAAAGGTAGTGCTGGCTTCTGGGATGGTTAATCCAGCATGTTCTTTCCATATCTCTTTACCTTCAACAACAATGTTGGTTTCATCCAAAACTAGCTCCCCTCATGTCAGAAATTGAGGTCATATGCTTCTTTCTTCCTGTCCAACAGGAAAGAGAAATTGGTTTCCTGTACCTTTATTAACCTCCAGCAAACATTTCCTCTTATCTCATTGTCCAGAATTGGATCATAACCAACAATTGACAAGAGAGAATGGGTTAACTTTGGCCAGACTGGCCCACCCCTTGAATGAAGGAAAATTCCTCTACTCGGAAGAGGAAGGGTGGGAGGGATATTGAGAGTCAGCTGAGTGAATATATAAATAATTGTTGACTGAATATTAGTTATTGTCACTGAATGACTTCACATTTCTTAGAACTATATCAATGCTCATATCAGATGTAATAAATAATTGTTGAATAAATTCCCTATCAAAATCTTCTAATTATTTGCTTCTAATCTTTCTGCCTACTAAGGCTCACTTTCTTCTGCATGTCTAACTTCTCTCTTTTCCCATCACACACTAAGATGGACTCTTAACTTTATCAGGGTTCTTGAATCTTCCACGTTTTGTTTATGTTCATTTTCCAAATTTGGAATTGATTTTCTTCTCCTCAAAACAATCTATCTCCCTGAAGGCCTTCCAAGATCAAACATTTCCAGTTCTAGTCACAGAATCCCAACAAAACCTCAGCATTCTGACACATTTCCTTTAATTTTTGGAATATGTATAGGTATGTTTCAGCCTTTCCTTCCTGTTCAGTCAATAATAAGACCTGGAGAACTCTGTCCATTCTAGGCAATGTATGTCCTACACAGTATATGGTGTATGGTAGGCATTGGCAGGATAGTAATATTTGAGTAGCATAGAAGTCATTGAGATAAAACAGATAGTATGATTAAGAAGGAAAATGCTGTTGCTTTTAATGTCAAATGCATGGAGCACTCAAACTCTAGGGCATACCAAATAGACGTGAGTAACTTACTAAACCTTCAGATTGTCTTATTCCATTTCCAAAGATTCTGATTCAGGTCTGAGGTAGTGCTAAAAAAATCAGCATTTTAATCAAATGTCCCAAATGACTCCCATAAAAATTGTATAAACAACATTTGGCTGAATGGGTAGCATTCAACCAATTTCTTCTCCTTACATCAATACAAGAATAAAGAAGGCTTCATGGCCAAGGTTAAATGTTAATGAGTGAATGAATATCCCTGATCCCATGAGTAACTGCTAACTAGAATTCCTGGAGTATTAAAAAATATATTTAAAGTAGTGTCAGGGATGGATAGGTGAGGGGAGGCACAGGGAGCAAAAGTACCAGATAAGAAAGTTGAGTTCTGATTGTGAAGGGCCTTGAATACTATGCCAAGGTGTTTGGATTCTTCTGAAAGCATTAGGGAGTCTTGGAAGGTTTCTGAGCAGGGAATAACACTATATAATTTGTGATGTAGAAAGTCGACTTTGTCCAAATGTGATGGATTGACCAGAAAGGGAAAACTGGACGCAGAGGAGAACCACACGTGATCAAAACCACAAATGGTTTCTTCAGGCCACAGGGACAGGTGAGGTCTCTGGGGCTTGAAGGCCACTTTACCATGAATCAACATAAGACTAGGATTGTCAGTGATTAGCTATGCTTTCCATTTGGAGCCAAAAGTGATTCATCTCCACGAGGCAAGTGACCACTCCTGGCTGCTCAGCCCAGAAAATAAGTTTCTCAGAGCTAAGACACTCTATGCCAAGGTCCAAAACACAGAGGCAGCCCCAGAAAATCTTTTTCCCCTACTTATGAATCATAATGGAAATTGAAGTTTAAACCTAGTAACTTATAGAGAGCAGCAAATATTTTACACTAACAATATATTATTAGCATCATGTTTTAAGAAAAAATGCTAATATGTTGAAAGAATGGCTGAGGTATACTGTTTATTACACGTAGAGTTTAATTTAGGTTAGAGTAGAGGCTCAGTCTCCCAGAGCTGGCAGTGTCAGGGTCAGGTGTGAGGAAAGCCCTGGGGTTCTATACTTAGAGCTGAGCAAATAGGTCATTGAGGGTGGCCTGGGAAACAGGCTTTCCCCTTATAACAAAAATGTTGTCTGCCTTGGCCACATATCCCCACTGACATTTCTCTTTTATCATCTTTCCAAGGAGTCCACTTGCTGGACAAAATGCTAGAGGGTAAAACTGGAGACACCGGAGTTAGTTCTCTCCTTTGGAGAGGGACCAAGGAATGAGGGAAATGGATTCTGTGCCCAGAAAGAAGTCAAGTTGAAGAGCCAAAAGTTATCAGGAAGACAGAGAACATCAAATGGAAAATTAGCTAATTTTCCTAACCTCTTAAATGCTAAAGGCAATCTTTTAAAATCTGTATAACTCAAACTGGTGTCAGCTGTTCCCTAATTCTCTTCTAGGAGTTTCCATCCAAAGTCCCCCCCTCCCCCTCCCCCTATTGCAGTCTTTACCCCAGCCTTCCTCACATATGCAAATCTACCTCCATCAAAACATTAGCAAGAAAGTAGATCTCATGTTCAGGTGAAGCTAAGAGAGAATTTCATCATAAAACCAACAACCATCGTTTTGAAATATCTCCTTTAGACATTTCTGCAATGTCACTGTCTATTGAACTGCTGGGAAGGTGACCCCTTTCCCCTTCCCTATGGCTGCTGTTCAGTCTCCTTCCTCTCTCCTCCCTTCCTTTCTCCTCCCCTCTCCTCTCCTCTCCTTTCCCTTCCTCTCCCTTCTCTTTAAGCTGGCAGAGCAATTCTGCTCAAGCCCCTGCCTGCCAATCACTCCTGGTTCTTAGCAAGGCAAAAGGTCCCAAATTTAAAAGGAGAGAATAGTTTTTTCCCTCTTGTTATTATATCTGCATAACTCTGTTGTTTTACCTACTTTTCCTCTATTTTTGCCATCAGGAAAAAAAGTAAAAGATAGCTAAGTAAGGAGGGAAGGATTTTCAGTTACATCTGCTGCAAATTATGGGACCGAGGGAAGGAAGCCTCGACATTTCTTTCTCATGTGGGCCTCAGTGAGTCTACTCTGTGCTGGCCACTGAGGTGAGTGCTGGCATCTCTGTACTCAAGAAATTGCCTGTACAGAAAGGAAGCCCAGCCTGGCTTCTGTATTCCTCATATTCTAAACTTTGATATTTCAATTGAGTGTTTCACAGGGGGTCCTCAGGCAACTTTTTACCAGGGTCCTAACAGCTGTTATGAGAATATATTACCTTTAAAAATTGTTGAAAAGATGACAAATTAGGAGAATTTTTCTCAGGGTTTGAACCACTCTTTTGGCTCCCCACCAGCCATGATTCTGACTATATCACAGTTGTGGAAGAAAGGGAGTATGTAGTTCATACCTCAACTGGTCCTAGAACTAATTGTTCAAGCCACAAGGTAAAGAGGATCTATCAAGTAGCCTTTACTTAAAGTCTGAGTAATAAACTCATTGCAACTATGGAATCCAAAATGGAAATTGGAGGTAACAAAGTGGCAGGACCATATACAGAATTTATCGGGCCCAGTGCAAAGTGAAAATGGGGTGGGTGCTTGTTCAAAAAGCAAGAAAATGTGCTAAATATGTATGTTTTAAAACAGAAAGCTTTTTTTGTTTCTTCAACTTGTTATGGTGTTTTTAAAATTTGCTTCAAGTAATGTTTTAAGTAAAGAAAAATTAATAATTTTAATTATTAATATGTTGTTTGCCATTCATCTTTATATGGTACAGTGCATTTTTAGATGCAAATATAAGAGCATTTGATTTGTATGTGTAATCACCAAAATTACATAATTCATATTTGATAGTTCATACATGCATTTTTGGTAAGAATATTTGTGAAAGCACTACACAAAACACAACTGTTTTTATTTTATTTGTCCAAAGATGCACACATTCTCTCTTTTAATTTTTATTTCTTTATTGACGTATAGTTGATTTACAATGTTTCAGGTGTATAGCAAAGTGACTCAGTTATACATATATATATTCTTTTTCATATCCTTTTCCATTATAGGTTATTACAGGATATTGAATACGGTTCCCTGTGCTATACAGTATATCCTTGTTGTTTATCTATTTGACATATAGTAGTCTGTGTCTGTTAATCTGAAATTCCAGATGTATCCCTCCCCCCGCTTTCCACTTTGGTAACCATAAGTTTGTTTTCTATGTCTGTGAGTCTATTTCTGTTTTGTAAATAAGTTCATTTGTATCAATATTTTTTTAGATTCCACAGTAAGTGATATCATATGATATTTGTCTTTCTCTGTTTGACTTATTTCACTTAGTGTAATCTCTAGGTTCATTCATGTTGCTACAGATGGGATTATTTCATTCTTTTTTTATGGCTGAGTAATATTCCATTGTATATATACACCACATCTTCTTTATCCAGTCATCTGTCAATGGACATTTAGGCTTACCAATGGTCTTGACCTTTGGCTTAAGGAAAGACTAAAAGGAAAAAGACCTATGCATTGCCCCATTTTTCCCTTTGCTTCTATGTCATCATTTCTAAAGTGGTTGGTTAATTCAGGGAAGTAACATTAGTAAGAAAAGATATGAGAGGGTTCTCTGGTCATTGAGTTTCTTAGAACATCATTGCTTTCTTTCTGCATTCAAAGCATGTTCTTGTTCTAAGGGAAAGCATGGCTTCTTCGGGCTGTCAGCATCCCTGTCCACTAAGGTCTAGACATAACACGTTTAGCTTGTACACACTTGAGTCTCAATGAACTCCCACACATTGTGAGTCCACACAAATTCTGTGCTCTCAGGGTGGCAAGGAACAGTGGACACACATACTGAGCATCTCTCTGCTCTCGAGTGTTCATTTGTCTCATTAGATTTCACTTGTAAAACACAAGTTCAAAAATAAAATTATGAAGAATTTCAAGATGGTGACAGCAGAATATTAAACCAAGTATGAGGCTCTTCTGAGTGTGGGACCCTGTGCAGCTGCACAGATTACATGCCCAGGAAGCCAGCCCTGTAAAGGACCATTCTGCCTTATCCCTCTCACTCATGGGTATTGGGCACCTGCAAGGCCATCTCCTTGGAATTGGAAGAGAAATCTTGCCTTCTCCCTTCTTCCCCATTTCCATGGTTCTTCTTTTCTTTTACCTCTTTTGTCCTTCTCCTCCAAATCTCTCTCTTCTCATACTGGCTGGCAATTTTTCAGCTCCATCTTTCCCTGCAAAAATGGGTTGAAGTGGTTTGGGAGAAAGATCCCCACTCTAGTAGGCTTTCTTCAAGAGTTGTTTTAGAAAAAACAAGCATAGTACGTTGAGGAAAAGGGTATTTTATGATTTTTTTGGAGTGTATACTGTATTTGGAATCACTGATATAAGTAATGAGGAACCAAGAAGATTTAAAATAGAAAAGGAAATTGAAAATAGGAAATGTTTCATTTTAGCAAAGTCTTTCTGGTATATAGCATGGACTTAAAGTGGAGGAATATGTAATAAATCATAGAGGCTAGTTAAAAGGAAGCCATTCTACAACCCTTGTAAAATGACAGTTGCCCAAGACTCTAGCATTGAATGACACTGTGATCACTTGATTTCACTTATATGGTAGGAATAGAGGAGTCGAGAATTATTTAGTTGACAGCTTTAGGACTGGGGAAAAATCTCTTTCACCTAGAAGTAGCTGATGGAAGAAAGGAAACAGAAAGCATGTGAGCAACTCTTCTTGGAACTTGAGAGAAGAGGCTGTCTGAACCAGTAGACCTGCTCTTCACAATGTCTATTGGAAGCTGTGGCCCCTTGTGAGGTTACATAAGCTTAGCGGTGGCACTGGAGCCTATTGTATTGAAAAACACTGTGAATCTCCTGGGATATAAGTTTTCAAGTTAAAGACCCTCTCTGCCCACTTTCAGATTGAGCTGTTTCTTCTACAGTATTTTTACACTTCTTCATAGTGGCTCAACCTAAGGATGTGAGAAAGTAGGAAGAAAAAGTCATTATCATTCCTTACAAACTATGAACATACTTGGTTCTTGAGAGTCTGCTTTCCTGCCCAGACAACCAAATTAATGAAATTCTCTGTTCTATCCCATGAAAACAGAAAGAATCTTAGCAGAAGCTGTTCCATGTAAGTTCTGACTTTACCTGGGTATTTTGGTCTTGGGTTTGGGTTTTCTGATTTGGTCTGGGTCTATTTTCATATCACGATACAGGAAATTCAGGGGAATTTCTTGGGATAGTTACCTGTATTTGGCTTGTGAAGTTGCTTCTTATTTGAATTAGAGCCACATGTGGAAGACTGAAGGCACTGTTGGGCTCTTGTTATCACACGTTTGGATTTCAAGAAAGTTTAGATAGTTTGTTTTATATAATAATGTCAGGATAAATGGAAACAAAACTGTGAATGCTTAGTGTTTTCTTTTAGAATTCTTAATGTTTTCTTTTAGAGTGACAACTCTTTCTTATTGTTAGCGTGGTATAAAAACTGCTGGAGAAATATCATATGCTTGCTACGTCATTTGGAAATCCCCATGTGCAGATTCCATGTTAACATTTTTAAATGAATAAATACAAGTAAATCAAGCTCTAACAGTTAATGTCTTTTTTAATTAAACTTTTAAATGTATAAATGAGTCCAAGCCTCTTTTCATAACTTGATGACCTAAAACACTTTAAAAAGTTATATTAGGGAGTTAATGCAGCTAGAAAGACACTTAATGTGCTTTCCTCGAGAGGCTGATATTCTCAAATCTAGAAGTAAAACTAGAATTTCAGCAAAATGAAATTTTATCATATGATTATTATCATTTTTAGTGGAATAAAAATGAAATGCATTCATTCTTACAAAAGTTTTCCCAAACCATGTCCCAAAGATACTCCAACTACAGACTGATATTAGAGATTAGATAGTACTTATCTTTTTCACAGTCAATTCTATTCAAATATTTCAAAATCCTTTCGAAATTGCTTTATAATGTAAGTTAAAGATATTCTTTTGACTATGGTATACTTGAGTCAACATTTTTTAAAGTCCTATTATAGTTAGTTGGCAAGCAACACAACAATCAAATAAAGGTAGATAGAGGAACTCACTTCTTATTCCACCCAGGCATCAGTAGCTTGCAGCACCAGACTCTGATTATGCTTACACTTTGTTTGCCAGACCCTCCTGAAAGTGTCTTATTGTTTTACACCATCAGCACAGCCCTTAGCAAAGTTCTTTACAAACTTTTAAAGACTGCTAAGCTGACAGGCATTTACTCACCCCATCTCTGTAAGAATCCTAGGGTATGACTGACAAGAAAAACTACCTGTGTCTCTCTCTTTCTCACTTGCTCTGATTTTCTCATTTTCTCTCTTTCTTTAACAAAGCAGATGCCCTCTAAACTTGATCCCATATGGTCCTGTTTGAGAAAAGAAGGGGAAAAAAATTAAAATCAAGTCCCACTAATTAGAGGAAAATTGTATGTAAATAATTGAAAGGCCTTTTCATTCTTATGGTTGACATTTCTACCAAGGCCTTAATTGACTGTTGGGTCTAAAGGGTTATGTGCTTTTTTTAAGTGACATGTGCTCCTGGCCAAGTACTGGCTGGGACACACTGTGAGTAGTTTTAGATCACCAGCAGCTCTTGCTATTTTAGTCTGTGTCACTGCTTGAAGTTGTAATTAATTTGAATGATCCTAAAAATGATAATTATGACAGTTCTGATATTTGATAAGAATAACTTACATTCAGTCTTACTAAGAAAGTCATGGAGCATTTAGCAGAAGGGCAAAAAAATCTATACAGTGCCAACAAATTTCTCACAGAGAAGCAGAAAGCAGAAGCCTCCACAGGGCTTAACTTGTCCTTGTAAGTAATTTGTGAAATATTTTGCGCTTGCTAATTAATTGTGTTCTGCATTTCAATTATATCTTCAATCAGTAATAATGCATGTTGCATTTGTTTCTGTTTTTAATCTAAACATTTTTAGCCAATGCCAATTTTAACTCATTCTTATACAAATAATATTTATAAATGGCATATATCATACGAATGATATTTGCACCCATAGAGCACAGTATTTCATTATTTTCCTTTACTAAATCAACATGATTAAAAAAAAAAACAACCTAGTACTATTGTTAGATTTCTCTCTCTCTTTTGCTCCTGATTTCTTTTCTTCTTTTAATTTAGTTTTTCTTGTAACAGCTAAATTTCTTGACAGGTATTCTCATTCTTCAAACCATTAAAAGAAAAAAAAATGTATAAAGAAAAGGGTTAAGAAATTAATAGTGAATGTCTAAGATGTTGAAGTATGATCTTTTTCTGATTTATTGGGTTATTCAAATTACGAACATTGAAAAATAGTCTTTTGTACGTGTAAACAATGATCTTCAGTGCACTGATACATTTTTATAAGGTATCTGAAAATTACTCAAGACTTGTATCTTTAGTATGTGTCCCTATTTAGTCAATAACAGGTTTTACAATAAATTATGTTTTAGAAAAACACTTACGTAGCTTCTTAGAGTTATAGGTGCATGATTAAAGGAAATGCAATGTAATATAGAGTCAGAAGTTCTGTATTTAAATATTAACTGTAGTCTGTTCAGCAGTTTGATTTTTGATCAATTCTTTTCTTTGAACTTCATGTTATCTATAAAATGAGGATAACTAATAATAATAATCTACTTTACAGAGTTGTAATGAGGGCCAAATAAGCACAAGAATATTAAAGTGTACATTCATAGTTTGTATAAACAATTCATCAAGAATTAGTATTCTAGTCTATAAAAATTGCTTCTTGCTTAATAGTGTTCAGGGGGAAATGACTAAATAAGTAAAGAGGGGAAAAAAGTCTAAACTACTTCCTTTTTGTTTCCTTACTGGTTTGGCATCGCTAATTCTTTTCATTTTTATTTTAGAAAAGTTGATAAGCAGGAATACTACTTTACTGTGCCTTTAACAAGTAAGCAGCAGTTGTGAGGAAGTAATGAGTTCTGAATTTAAAGGACTGTGTCCTGTTTTCACCTGTTGCTAACTTGATACAGTCAGAGGTCCTTGTGCTGCTTCCTCATTCTGGCTGTCCATCTATAAAATGGGAGCAGTAAGTGTGGAAAGTCTAATCACCCACCTGGACTGCTTCTGGAGCCCCTGAACCACAGATGGGCAGCTCATGTAAGCGTCCAGGAGGATGCAGGTGTGCCGGGGAGCGCCCCGCTCCTCTCCCTGATCAGAGTCCCCAAGGAGCTGGGTCCCCCAATGGCAGGCCAAGTACCACGTCTCACACTGGGCGCTGGACACGCTGAGAGCTGACCCCACGCGCCCGGTGGTTCAGGTTCACTTTCTCAGGGCTGCGGGATTGGGAGAAGAGGAAAGTTACTCCCTGGCAGCACTCCTCTCAGGCATGGGATAGCCACTCTCCCAGAAACATTTCAAGGCGTAAGGGTATCAGTACCTGTTCTTTATACCGCGCAGGATGTCGTGAGGCTGACATAATCCTTGGTATCGTGTGTGTGCATATGTGGTGTTCCTCCTTGGAGAGAAGTAGTTATAATATAAGCTTTTTTTTTTTTTTTTTTTTTTTTTTTTCAATTGTCGTTGTTGTCTTCTTTTTCCTCTGGGAGAAATTGTTTACTTGCCTCTTGTTCCATGAATTTTTTTTTTTCCTGGTAATATGAGCAAATTTGTGCTTCTAGGAAGAAAGAGAGAGGGAGGGAGAGAGAGAGAGAAAGGAAAGGAGGGGGAGGAAGAGCGGAAGGAAGGAAGAAAAGGAAAGACAGAAAAGGAAAGGAAAGAAAAGAAAAAAAAAAAGAGTTGCACCAGTATAATATGTACATAATAGGCTCTAAATGAGAAGAAAATTTTGCATTTGTTCTATGGACTTGTATTAAGCATACTTTAGAACCTGATGTTTCTTTCTCCAAAATGAATTTCTACGTAGTATTAACTTCAAGTTTTTTAAACAACTGCACACACCCGAAAGTAATATTTTTATTTAGATGAAGGCATCATCTTTGTTTCTCCTTTAGAAAGCTAATAAAACCCTCTTAATTAAAATTTGATAAATTTTAGCGGTAAAAATATTATTCTAAGTTATACCTTTGAATTAATACTTCTTCAAAATACTCTTCAGAATATAAGCAGCCCATAGGTTATATGGAAAAAAAGAGAAGCTAAAATGCTATGGATTTAGGATTTTTAGCTGACATTTTACTTCTTACTTCCCCAACCCTGTTACTTTGTTTTACAAATACTTAATTTAGATTTGTAATATGAGTTAGTGTGGGTTGCCTGGTTTTTAACTAGATATTAGTTATGTTGTATTTTTTATGGTATGTCCCATAAATGAATGTCTTGAATATTCTTAAGTAAACATGTTTTTAAAACATCCTATTATTAAAAATATATCAGCTAAATTTTTCAACAATTTCCTTTTTTAAGAGTGCAGTCCATGCTTCTAAATTCAATTTTACTTTCTCTCTACGTTCCATTTGTATTTCCTTCAAATCACATTGCCTTGTATGCTTTCTCTCAAGCTTACCTACAATAAAGCCTTCTGTTGTCTAAGGGTCATTCCTACATGAATCATGCTCTGTCAAAATTTTGAGGTTTATAAATGTTCAGTTAATTGAACAGTCTGACCAGCTGAATACTTGTAAGTCCTTTATAATATCTTTCAACACTTCAAAACTTTGGCCCACTTAAAACTCCAGAATCCCAGAGCAAATGGGACAAGTCATTCACATGGATTCTTGCTGATAAAACTAAGAACATGCTTATGCATTTCTCAGAATTTGTAATAAAGTAAATGTAGTTCTACTCTTAAATGTTTATTTTTGAACTGTGTCTATGTTATGCCATAGCAAGGGGTTGGAAAGTGAAAAACTTATCCAATCAAGCAACTATTTTGACTTCATATTAAACACTAACTTGACTTTTTTTTCTCACTAATTGGATGTTTTGGCATCGTGAACCCTTATAGTTTCTAAGAAAGAAGTCAGTCTCTCTCTCTCCCTCCTCCAATTATGTTTTTTCTCACAGTGATGTGATACTGAAAATGAATGCACAAATAAGTAATTATAACTTACATGCCTGCTCCAGCCCACCCCAATTGTCTTCCTAAGATTTCTGTGCATTCCTGGCGGACATATATTTTCATGGTCTCTTCTGGCCTCAAGTTCCAGATTTCACAGGATTCTGAGTCTCACTCCGTATCAGTTCCATCCTTTCTGCTCTGCATCAATTCAAACATGGAACTCAGCCCTTTTCCTTCATTCCTTCAAAAAACAATGCAAATCTGCTCACAAAAAGTTATCTTTCAGTGTAGCTGACTTTAGTGAAAGCTTGGCAAGACTAAGGCAGTTAACACACACAATTCTTCATATTGGTGATTTCTCTACTTAAAAGTATGTTGACCCAAGTCATATATCACATGGACTGAACACCCTCTTCTCCTTTGTAGGATAATTCCTATTCTCTCTAACCAACCTCCAAATCAGCTCTGAGTTTCCAGAGCACATGTAAAGACTCACTAAGTCTTCTTCTAAACATCTGCTCTAGATATTGCCCTTTTTATGTCCTTCACCAATCTCTACAAGGGGAAGTGAGGAGTACAGAAAAGTTTTACTCCACCCTTAAGAAATATTCCTGCCCCCAACACACACACACACACACACACACACACACACACACACACACACACACCCCTCACAACAGAAGTTCATGCCACTCACCCCACGCTCACACCCTGTAGAAAGCAGAAGTATCTAGACTCAGTTTGGATTTGAAGCAAAAATTCCCCTTGAATACATTTATATCAATGTTTAAAAGCTCTTACTTGCTATAGATGTATAATATTTCAGTGGAAACTCTTAACTTGTTCTCCAAGCTGGCCCTTGCCTGTACCATATCTAGACACACTGACCTCCCTTCTTTTCCTTGAAGGGCAAGTTCATTCTTTCTGTATGACTTTTGCATCTTCCTATCTCTGTGCCTCTCAGCATAACTGATTTGTTCTCATGATGCATGCTTTAGCCCGGGTTTCTCCCTTTTGTAAGTGACCGTCCAATCTACAGCAACATCTTCGCAACCCACAGTCATATCACCCAATATTCTCTATAAAAATGCCTGTTTTATTTCTTTAAAAGAAATTATCACACTCTGAGGTTATCTTTATTTTTTTATTTAAACATTCTCAATTGTCTATGCTTGAGGAGAGGGTCCTCTTTTATACTGCTTACTGCTGTACTTCAGGACCAGGAAGTGTGGGTGATACTCAGTAAGTGCTTAATATATTTCTAAAAATGAATAATTGTGTCCATTGTTAAAAATTTAAAAATGAATTTGCTTAATAACTTTAAAAAGTATAACTTATCTAATATATTTTAAAGGACACATCACATTATCTGTCCCATGATAGTTAACATGAATTGAGTAATAATCATAATTATTACTGTAACCAGGACTTCCTGAGGTTAACCTGATGGTAAAGACCACCATTTACTATGCTCATATTTAGAATTCAATGTTCAGAAGAAATAGTATTAGCCTGGGAATTAAAACAGCCTCATTAAAGATTAGCATCATGGAATTCTAACCCAATCCTCTCATTTAACATTTGTGGCAACTGAGACACAGAAAAACTATCTTGCCCAATATTAATGGCATTGAGTCTGGAATTCAGGTTTCTTGAGTCTCAAATGACTAATTTTCCCTGTAAACCATGTCCCCAGTCCTAATCTAAGAGTAATCAGTTACTTCATGTTTTCATTTATAGAATAAGCAGGTGAAATTAGATGATCTCTCACCATTTGCAGTTCAATTACTCTCTTTCTTTCTTCCCCTCTGTTCATCAGTTATTCCGCAACTTGACTGGAAGCAATCTCCTTACATTCTCATACTTATTGTCAAGATCCTACTCAGTGATACCTTGAGTCCCCAACAACTCTAAATGTCTGTTACTCAGGGGTATTGGTGCATCTGACTGGCTGCTGCTGGTACACAACACAGCAGACTTGCACCTACTGAATCTACGCAAGTAGAAAAATAAGGATGCTTGACCATTTGCAAGCACTTCATTGAGGACTTCCTGAGTATCGGAGAATAAGGCACAGCCAATCAAACATAATGATAAAAGGTCAATTACGGTAAAATCAATGTTAAAGTTGCAATTAATATAGAACAAGGTTAAAATTAAAGCACCTTAGGATGAAATTGTTAGGGCTTTTTTGTAACCAATGTATTTGATTCTGAATTAAATTGCCTTGTTCATCTTGTGGGGGAAGTATCTTGTACATTTCCTCTCTTCTCAATGGTATTAGTTTTTTATTTCAAATGAAGCAGATTACCTATAAACATATATATGTATATATATATGTATATATATATGAATAATATAGACTAGAAAGGTTTCTCATTCACTGGTGTAAAAGTCCTTGGATAAATCAAATTTAGCCAACCTTAATTAGATTGTTACCCAAACTATATATTTTAATACCTCACAAAAGGTTAGCTCAAAGTTTTCTGCAGTTTAAACATTATTTTGAGGAGGAAACTGGATTGAAGTTAATTTTCTAAGCTATTATATGAATTTGGAAACTTTCATTTTCCTATGTTTTAGAATTTTCAGATACACTAAAGAATTTAACATTTTTTTAATGTACTATCTTTGTGCCTAACGAGTTTCCCAATGCTGGTTGTACAAGTGTGAGGAAAGAGAGATAACGACTTGTCCTATACATAGGCATATAATCTCCTACCTGTTCCCTCCGTTTCTCTGCATTGTCTAGAGCATTTGGTTAAATCAGCCTTGGTCTAATGGTTGGAAAACAGTAAGGAAGTGAATACAGGAAGTAGTAGAATGGGATAAAATGTTGGGGCCAAAAACATGAAGTGTATTTCAGAGGAAAATAGAATAATCCGAGATTTACTATGTTCATATTACACAATACTCAGTGTTAATCTGCGATCTATTGACTCTCCTGGAACATTCAAGGGAATCCATACATCTCCCAAATTTTAATGTAAAATTGTGAGTGTGCATTTTCTGGGAGGCGAGAGACAACCCAAACTTTTCATCATATTTGCAAGGGGGTCTGTGACCCTCAAAAAAGGCTAAGAAGGACAATATCACCAGGTTACCAGACAACAAGCACCATAAAAATGGAAAAGAGTTAATTAATATAAATTAACATCTCTCCTTTCCCATCTCCAATTAATTATATTTGACATATTTCATTTTCAGACTTGGAAATCATATCTGACCTTAGGGCTGTACAGCTGAAGTAGATGAGGGATGAGGATAATTCTGTGACGATTTAAGGAAGAGAGCTTAGGATGAGTAAAAACTGAGAAAGTAAATTTATTAGAAAAGAAAATTGAAAATAAGGTTTACCTAAATGGTAAAATAATAATTTCTTTTACACGTAGAAAACTTTAATATAGAGATTTAAAGCAACTGTTTTCCATCCCCTATTAGTTTGTTTTCATTGGTAACAACAACCAGTATTTATAGAGAACTTACCATGTGCCTTCAGTGGTGCATAAGCATATGTTTTTATATTGAGTTCTCATAATGAACCAATGGAAGAAGGAAATATTTCCCTTAATTTTTCAGACAAAGAAATTGTAATTATCCTGGCAGCTCAGGAAGGACTTCCAACAAGAGACAACATGATGCCAAATTTCCAAGTATCAGTGTGTGTATTTCGGGAGGGATGTGGAGTTCAGAATGCAAAGGCGTGAATAAAGGGGCTGGGGAAGGAGCAGAGTAGGAAGAGTGACAGCAAAGTTAGATGCCATTTAGGTATGTAGAGTCTACTCTTGAGAGCAACTTGAACAGAAGAGACTGATGAGGAAAGCTTTAAAATTTTGTCTTCAGAGATCTGCAGTAGAAGAGAGTTCCATTGAATCAGGATGAGGCTATACACCAAAGTTGGGAGTGAACACGTTTTGGAATTTTTTCAAATTTCTTCCAGCTGTAATTCTTCAAAAATTAAATCTTAAGTCTCCTTAAGCAAAATGAATGTTTAGAATTTATAAATAGGTCAAGAATAGTCAACTATCTTAAGAAATTTCTTTTCATTGTTTTGTAAGAAATCTTATCAACTCTTCCAGGGCAAGGAGACATGGAAAGGAAATGTGTTGACCCTGAAGACTCTAGGGGGTGGATATGGTGATACTGCATCCCTCAAAACAGCAACAACCATCTTTAAAATATGAAATAAGCCCATGGGTAGATTTGAGAACTTATTAAAAATATATTGTAAAGAACCCAGAAATTTCAGTTCCAAGTATATTTCCAAAAGAATTGAAAGCAGGAGCTTTAATAGATATTTGTACACCCATGTTTGTAGCAGCATTATTTACAATAGCCAAAAGGTAGAGGCAACTCAAGGGTCCATTGATGGATAAATGAATAAGCAAATGTGTATATGCATACAATGGGACATTATTCCTCCTTAAAAAGGAAGAAAATTCTGACACAAGCTACAACGTGGATGAACCCTGAAGATATCATGCTCAGTGAAATAAACCAGCTACCAAAGGACAAATTTTGTGTCATTCCACTTATATGAGGTATCTAGATTAGTCAAATTTATTGAGACAGGAAGTAGAATGTACTTTCTGGTACCAGCAGGAGTGGATAATAAGCAGTCATTTTTTAATGGGTCCAGAGTTTCAGTTTAGGAAGATAAAAATGGTTTTGGAGGGCTTCCCTGGTGGCCTAGTGGTTGAGAGTCCTCCTGCCGATGCAGGGGACACGGGCGGGGTCGTGCCCGGTCCGGGAAGATCCCACATGCTGCCGAGCGGCTGGGCCGGTGAGCCGTGGCCGCTGAGCCTGCGCGTCCGGAGCCTGTGCTCCGCAATGGGAGAGGCCACAACAGTGAGAGGCCCGCGTACCGCAAAAAAAAAAAAAAAAAAAAAAAAAAAAAAAGGTTTTGGAGATGGACGGTGGTGATGGTTGCACAGCACTGTAAATGTACTTAATGTCACTGAACTGTCTACACTTAAAATGATTAAAATGGTAAATTTTTATATTATGTATACTTTATCCAAGAGAACAGAGCGTAAGTTAATTTATTTGATCATTTTAAGGCTGATTTCTATTCCTAGTCTTTAAATACATGAGTACAATTGAAACCCATTCTGGTTAAGGCTGGGTTAAAAAGTATATATTTGTAAAACATAGTAGGTACTAGATTTACATATGAGAAATCAATATAAATGTTTTGCCTTAAATTCTTGTATGTTATATAGCTTGATTTAAATATACCTAAAATATTATATGGTTAACATTATATATCTTTCAGTTATTTATTGAGTACAGTCAACTTAGAATTTCATTATCCAAATTGAAAATGTTGTTTGACATGGTTGATGACTAGTGGCTTATGTGGTAGGAAAATATTTTACTGGGAACTCTTGACTAGTGGGAAGGCCAATAAGATGTATTATCAACACTTTAAAATGGTGGTATATTCACAGACTGCACAGTCTAATAGATGGCTAACAATTTGACAAATATAAGTTTTTAAAATTAAGTACACTGGAATGTCTCTATAATGTTTTCCAGGGATCTGGGGTTTTTTCAGTGTTACATGATCCTCTTTGGGTCCTTAGCCAGCTCTTTAAAAAATGAACGCTAGCTGCAGGAAAATGTTAAATGGAGGCATACTGTGATGAATTTCACTGTCTAGTATTTATTTTAAAGGGTTTAACTTAATATACAACACAGTGAAACTTTGCTTTCTCATACATAATGCATTAAAAATTTTAGTCCCTTAGAAAACATTGCCAGTGAAATTACAGTGAATAACAAATCCATATATACTTAGAGCTAGGATTTTTTTTGGTAGAGTTTATTTTTTCATAGCTGTCTTGAATGGGTATTTTAAACTTAAATGGGTTCCATTTCTCCTAAAATAAAGCATCTTTAGAGGAGAAATTTTAAGGGAACAGATGAAATTTCATTACCATGCATGTGGTCACACCTTGTCAGAATTTAGGTCCTAAATTTCACTGTGATATTGATATTTGCACACATTTAAAGTGACATTATTTGGCAAAAGAACAAGTATCTAGTTTGAGTTAGTGGTGCACATGGCGATGACTAACCATGTACTACGAGGTTAAAACAATTTTTAAAATCACTTGTTAATGTGATAAGACCAGGTTCATGTTTTTCCTAAGCTCATTTTCAATTGGCTTTTTTGTTCAGCCAATAGGTGAATAAATGTTTGCAATTGACAAATGTATTCTTTACTCAAATAGAAAGGGCAGGAGCATGAGATATTAACTGGAAAAGAGTGATTCACACCATCATGGACATAAATCTCCTATTTTAAAATTGAATAGTGCTGTTAGTATAACTTACCCTAGTTTGACTCTAAACCAAGGATTCCATCTACATGAATAGACTAATGAAATTGATCTTGCTGGAAAACATATTTCTGGAAGAATTCTGTTCTAAAGAATAATTTATTGGGTATAAATTATCTTAGAATTCCTCTTCCTTCTCCCTGTAACTCTCTATAACTCTTCCTCTCTCAACACATCACCCCACAAAAAAAGAAGCAGTGAAGGGAGGGGGAAGGGTAAGCCGGGATGAAGTGAGAGAGTAGCATTGACATATATAAACTACCAAATGTAAAATAGATAGCTAGTGGGAAGCAGCTGCATCGCACAGGGAGATCAGCTCCGTGTTTTGTGACCACCTAGAGGGGTGGGATAGGGAAGGTGGGAGGGAGACGCAAGAGGGAAGAGATATGGGGATATATGTATACATATAACTGATTCACTTTGTTATACAGCAGAAACTAACATAACATTGTAAAGCAATTATACTCCAATAAAGATGTTAAAAAAAAGAGATTAAAAAAAAAAAGCAGTGAAACTAAATAAATTCCACCAAATGCTTAAACTTTACCTTTCTCACTAGTCTCATTCTACAGTGATGCTCTTCACAATTAATAAGTCTTTTGTATATGGAACTTAGTAGGTATTTAACAGCCTCCATTTTGATTTTTCTTAATTTTTTTATGGATTGACATTGTCAATGATTCTTAATGATTATCATTAATAATGATTCTTAATGATCATTAATAATTATTTAATACATCACATTTTTGGTTTTGTTTGATCTCTGGAAAAATTAAAGCTTGCCATGGTTATGGTCACTGTTGCTATGCAATATATTCAAATTGTGCCTCCTGTTCTTCATCTCATTATTCCTCCTTCTCGTCCTCCCTCCTTTCCACCCTCCTAACACAGAGCAAACTCTGAAACCTTCTTCACTGCTCTGCCTCTTAGGAGCTATTCTCTGTTGGTCCTCATGTAGTCTACCCTCTGCATGCAGAGTCCATACCATGGCCAAGGAAGCAATAGAAGCCCCATGCACACTTATCCCCACCCATCTAAGTAGCTCCCTCAATATTGGGAGCCTGCCTCTCAAATTTCACCTCCTTCTACACCTCAGAAGTTAGATAACTGCCTCCTCTGCTACACAAAATTACTATGCTCCATTACAGCTCCATCTTCATATGCTCGAGAAGAGATGAATCTCACCTCATATTTTCCATTCGCTCAAAAATGGCAGTTCTTTACCACCTGTTGCCCAATGCTTCAGAAGTCTCTATCACAAATTTTATCCATGTTTATAGTGCTTAACAGTGGGAAAATAATTATCTTAGCAATTACTGTATTGTGATCAGAATAAGAAATCTTATAGAATTCTTTGAAAAGGTTTTTTTGGATATGTCACGCGTCAAAAAATCCACTCTTTTAAACTGTACAATTCAGTGGTTTTTAGTATATTCATAAAGTTATGCAACCATTACCACTATCTAATTCTAAAGCATTTTTCAGCACCAAAAAAAAGAAACCCCATATACATTAGCAGTCACTGCCCATCATTTTGTCCCCTTAGCCCCTGGAAACCAATAATATAATACTTTTTTGTCTCTACAGATTTGTCTATTCAAGACATTTCATATAAATGGAACAATACAATATGCCTTTCTTGCGACTGGCTGCTTCTATTTAGTGTAATGTTGTCAAGGTTCATCTGTGTCGCAGCATTTATGGATACTTCATTACCTTATATTGCTAGTATTCCATTGTGTGGATATATTACATTATTTATCTATTCATCAGGTGATGGTCATTTGGGATGTTTCCACTTTTTTACTATTGTGAATAGTGCTGCTATCAACATTCATGTAAAAGTTTTGTGTAGACACATGTTTTCATTTCTTCGGTATCAATCTAGGAGTTGCATTGCTTGGTCAAATAGTAATGTTATGTTTAACTTTTTGAGAAACTACCAGGTTGTTTTCCAATGAAGCTATACCATTTTCCATGCCTACCACAGTGTAAGGGTTCCAATTTCTCCACCTCCTGGCCAATGCTTGTTATTTTCTGCCTTTTTGATTACAGCCATCCTAGTAGGTGTGAAGTGGTATCTCACTGTGGCTTTGATTTGCATTTTTCTGATGGCTAATTATTGAGTATCTTTTCCTGTGCTTATTGGCTATTTGTGTGTCTTTTTTGGGTAACAGTCTATTCATATTCTTTGTCTATTTTTAATTGGCTTTTTAAAAAATTACTGAGCTGCATTTACATGTTCTCGATACAAGCCCCTTATTAGATATATGATTTGCAAATTTTCTCCCATTCTGTGTGTAGTTTTTTCACTTTCTTGATGGTGTCTTCTGAAACTCAAAAGTTTTTAATTTTGATGATTTCCATTTTACCTTTTGTTGTCCTACTGCTGTTGCTTGCGGTTTCGGTATCATATGTAAGAAACAACTGACAAATTCGTGTTCACAGAGATTTGTACCTTTGTTTTCTTCTAAGAGTACTATAGTTTGGGCTCTTACATTTGGATCTTTCATCAACTTTCAGTTAATTTTTGTATACGTTGTGAGTTAGGAGTACAGCTTCATTCTTTTGTATGAGGTTTCTAGTTATCCCAGCTCCACTTGTTGAAAAGACTATTCTTCCCCTTCTGAAATTGAAAATCAACTTATCATATAGAGGGTCTATTTCTGGACCCTCAATTCTATTTTATTAGTCTTAATATCTATATTTATGCTAATGCCACCCTGTCACAATTACTGTAGCATCATAGTAAGTTTTCAGATGAGGAAGTGTGAGTCTTCCAGCTTTGCTCTGTTTTAAGATTGTTTTGGCTATTTTAGGTCAGTCACCTTACATATAAATTTTAGCATCAGCTTGTCAATGTCTGCAGAACTGCAACAACAACAAAAATTTTCATAGGGATTATATTGAATCTGTAGATCAATTTGGGGACTATTGTAATCTTAACACTATTAAACCTTTTAATCTATGAATGTGAATCTCTTTCCATTTATTTGTCTTTAATTACTTTCCACAATATTTTTTAGTTCTCAGAGTTAGAAGTTTTGTGTTTTTTTGTTAAATTTATACTTATATATTTTATTCTATTGTAAATAGAATTATTTTCTTAATTTCACTTTTGATTTGCTCATTTCTACAGTATAGAAATATAATTGGATTTTATGTATTGATCTTGTATTCTGAAACCTTGCTGAAATTGATTATTTGTTCTAATCATTTTTAGTAGACTCTTTAGGAATTTCTATATGTAAGATCATGTCATCTTCAAACAGAGATGGTTTTACTTCCTCTTTTCCAATCTAAATGCCTTTTTTTTTCTTTTTAAAATATCTTTATTAGAGTACAATTGCTTTAAAATGGTGTGTTAGTTTCTGTTTTATAACAAAGTGAATCAGCTATACATATACATATATACATGTATCCCCATATCTCCTCCCTCTTGCATCTCCCTCCCTCCCACCCTCCCTCCCTGTCCCACCTTTCTAGGTGGTCACACAACACCAAGCTGATCTCCCTGTGCTATGCAGCTGCTTCCCACTAGCTATCTATTTTACATTTGGTAGTGTATACATGTCCATGCCACTCTCTCACTTCATCCCAGCTTACCCTTCCCCCTCCCCGTGTCCTCAAGTCCATTCTCTAGGTCTGCGTCTTTATTCCTGTTCTGCCCCTAGGTTCTTCAGAAACTTTTTTTTTTTTTTTTGATTCCAGTATTTGTTTTTCTCTTTCTGACTTACTTCACTCTGTATGACAGACTCTAGGTCCATCCACCTCACTCAATTTCGTTTCTTTTTATGGCTGAGTAATATTCCATTGTATATATGTGCCACATCTTCTTTATCCATTCATCTGACGATGGACACTTAGGTTGCTTCCATGTCCTGGCTATTGTAAACAGAGCTGCAGTGAACATTGTAGTACATGACTCTTTTTGAATTATGGTTTTCTCAGGGTATATGCCCAGTAGTGGGATTGCTGGGTCATATGGTAGTTCTATTTGTAGTTTTTTAAGGAACCTCCATACTGTTCTCCATAGTGGCTGTATCAATTTACATTCCCACCAAGAGTGCAAGAGGGTTCCCTTTTCTCCACACCTTCTCCAGCATTTATTGTTTGTAGATTTTATTTCATTTCTTGCCTAATTGCCCTGGCAAGAACGTCCAGTACAACATTGAATAGCAGTAGCATCTTAAAGTTTCTCTTCCTCCAGCCCTGTCTCCGGCCATCTCTACACTGCGCTCAATCATTCAGTAAATACAGAATTTATTCAGTAAACATTGAGCATAGACAATGTACAAGGTGCTGTTTTAATAGTCATTTCTATTCAAGGTGACAGTGGTCTTTATAAAACAATAATCTAACTATGACAGTTTTCCATTTAAAACTCTGTGGTGATGGTGCCTCATTATTATTAGAAAAAGGACTAACTTCTTAATAGGGCTTACCAGATCCTACCTTTCCTAGCATCAGCGTAAACCTCCATCTTCTTTTCCTGCTGCTTCTCTCTTGAACACTCTTATGTAGGCAAACTCAACTGATTTTAGTTTTTCAAAGTCTCAATACAGTTGATCCTTCTGATTTGCAGATTCTTTATTTGCATGTTCACCCACTGGCTAACATTTATCTGTAACCCTAAAACCAATTTGTAGGTTTTATTTGTAAAACATCACAGGGCTTGCCCTTTTTATGTGACATTTTTCACATTTTTAACTTTTTGTTGGTGACTTTGCTATTTAGAATGGCCTTCAAGTACTGTCTAATATTCCTATGTGCAAGAAGGCTGTGATGTGCTTTATGGAGAAGATATGTATGATAGATAAGCTTTATTTAGGCATGAGTTATAGTGCTGTTGGCCAAGTTCAATGTTAATGAGTCAACAGTGTATATTAGTAAAGCATCCTTAAACAGAAACACACATACATAAAACAAGGTTATGTATTGTTCACTAGATGAAAATATTGTGACTAGATGCTTTCAAGAGTCTAACGCTAAATTTATCCTGGGGACAATGATTCAATATTTGCTAATCTAGTTTTTGAAGGGAATTTTTGGAACATTACTACTGTGAATAGCAAGAATCCTCTATGTAAAATGGTAATGATGATAATATAAAAATAGCTAAAATGTACTGAGTGTCAACTGTGTTCCAAACACTGTGCTAAATAATTTACAGACATTAACTTGTTAATTCCCATTATTTGGAATTCCCTGGGGGTCCAGTCGTTAGGACTTGGAGCTTTCACTGCCGTTGTTGGCTCAGGTTCAATTCTTGTTCAGGGAACTAAGATCTCACAAGCTGCACAGTGTGACAAAAAAACAAAACAAAACAAAACTCCCATTATTTTATTTAATTCATGAAGTAGGTACTATCCTGACCCCATTTTACAGATGTGATAACTGAGGCTTTAGGGATATTAACAGTTCTCCCCATGAGGCTCAGACTTTTTTTCCCTGGTAGACTGAATTCAGAGCCTGGCTTATTAAAAATATTTTTTGAATGATAAATTACTTTGTTACATTCTATTGTATTTGAATTTGTAAGTACAGCCTTTAATATATTTCTTGGTTTTCATTTTGCTCTTTAATAATAAGAAGTTGTAATTTATTATAACTTTGATCCAGTCTAACCTTTGGCATGTTTAAAGTTCCTGTGCTCAATCCGTTCCATTTTAGAAATCTTGAATTGTCCCTCATTCTAGAAGATGTGAAGAATAACTCCTTTGGGGAAACAATGATTATTAGGTATCTGAGTTCCTGGTGACTGGAAAGTGGCAGATTTCCTCAAAATATGTTTTCTCCATCTGTAAATTAGGAGAATTTTAAGGTCCTTAACAACGCTGTCATTTTCTTTTTTTAAGAAAACACAACTTCATCTTTATTAAACATCAGGAAAACAGAAAATTCATGGAAAATGTTAATATTCAATAATTTTTATATTACTCTAAAAATGTAAAACACTGCCCAAATGACATAATGAAGAATTATTTTAATTTTATTGATAAAGAAAACATGAAGATTAAGTAAATTCTCAAACCACTGGCTATAGACATGAATGAAATGAAGTATTCTTTAGGAGTCTAGATTTAAACAGCATTATTCTCCCTTAGTATTCGTGTGACATATCACACAAGGTGTCATTAGAGAGAATTACAGTATTCAGTTAACACTGAAATTATTCATTATCTGTAAGCCTTCTGTGATTTGTGATGGAGAAGATGAGGTTTACCTAAGGAGGAGGATTATGACAAGCTCAAAAGGAAAATGACTTGATGGCCAATGAAAAACAGAACCAAAAAAACCCACACAACTTTCAAAGCATAATTTTATATCTCATTTAGAATTCTGTCCCAGGGCTCTGTTAATTGCAATTGCAGACACCTGTAGTGTTTCCTGTGCTGGGAGGGAGCCTCAGACGAATGCTTTAGGACTCAGGGCCAAACTGCCCTAGGAAAGGTGGACCAACACTTTCCCAAGAAATATGAAATTCTCAAAGGAATTTCAATTGATTACTTCCCAAGTTCAAAACAGCCTACTGATTTCAGAATATGTTTTTATTTCAAACTATGAGGAGCCAGGTATTTTCTTTTAAAAAATGGGGAAGGTGGCTGTAGGAAGGAGAAAGGAATCATAGAATTGAAACCCTATGGAGATTAAACAGCCTTTTATCGGCAGGCGTTCTCTCAACCACTGTGCCACCAGGGAAGCCCTAAGTGGCCTTTTTGTTGAAAGAGAAAAGCAAAGTCATCAGTGCTAAGAGGAATTGGTCAATCAGAGAGGAAAGAAGTTGAAAATCTCTTTAATTCGACTCTGCAGATCTTGGTTTGAGACCATCTTTGCTCTCCTTGATTGAAAGAAAGAAAGGAATCCACTGGATTTAAAACTGCAATGGAAACTGTGGTTTTTGTTGCAATCCAAGAGAGTAACAGGTCCCAGAAAAATGAGTGAAAACAAGTGACTACTGCAGCTTCTCTCTATAGAAAGAGTGCCCCTTCAAACACATAGATAAAAACAAACATTTCAAGAGTGCAACACTCACATGGTAATACTGTTCTGCTTTTTTTTTTTTTTGGCAGTACGCGGGCCTCTCACTGTTGTGGCCTCTCCCGTTGCTCTGGACCCACAGGCTCAGTGGCCATGGCTCACGGGCCTAGCCGCTCTGCGGCACGTGGGATCCTCCCAGACCGGGGCACGAACCCGTGTCCCCTGCATCGGCAGGCGGACTCCCAACCACTTTGCCACCAGGGAAGCCCCCAATACTGTTAAACATACAGAGAAAAGTAAACATTTTTAACTGGTATTAGAAACATAGAATTTAAAGTGCAGGATATTTTATACTATTTTATTTATTCCTCAAGTCTCCGCCGTCCGTATTTTTTAACTCATCAGAAGGATTTCTAAAGAACATTCTAATTTGGGTGCATGCCATCTCTTTTATTCAAAAATGTATAATTTGTATTTTAGTCATAATTTCAAATTCTTTGAGGCATTCATGCTTGGGACTGTTTCTATAGTTCATATTCTTATAGGTTTAAAAGGAAATACTGAATAGTAGCAGATGACAATAATTCATCAGGTATTTATGAAATAAGTGAATGAATACATGTAGAAAATTATTTTCCTTAAATAAAATTATCTTCTGAATAACATTATTAATTGAAACCCTTGTATTTAGTATTGGAATTACCTTGAGTTGCAAAATCATGTATAAAATCACATAGTATGAAGTCACATAGTCTTGTTGGTAAACCTTCACTACCTGGAATTTCTGCAGAATGACTATTCTGTATGGACTTAATCCACTTCTTTCCCCCATTTTCAGCCCCTCTCCTAGTGAATTGCTAATGAAGAACTAAGAAAACAATACTGTATGAGACCCCCAAGGCTTGCAAGAAAAAAGGTATACTGTTCTAATTATTAGGGAAAGTTTAATTAAATTCTATGTCACTTGGAATAACATCAACATTATTTTCAAGTAGGTCTGGCCCTGGGCAAATTATGAAGTAAGAGAAATTTGTTTTTAGGTCCTACCCTTCAGCTTTCCATGGTCGATCCCAGCATCTTTTTCTCTCTTCCATTGCACACTTGCACCTGTCCTGATCCAGACCCTTTAAGGTATCCACAAGCTGCCTCTTAGATCCAACAGTACCCACGATAGCTCTCCATCTGGGCCTAATGTGAGCAGCCCTGTGCTCAGAACTCTTTCAGATGTTCTTCTTCTTCTCATCCAAATCAAAACTTTCTTGACCTGAGTGCCGTCCTGTCAAGACTCTACTGCCTGTTTTCCAAAAAGATTGCTCAGTGATCTAATAAACACAACCTCATGTGATACTCAGATTAATGTATTATGAAAGAATTCTTCCCTCACTCCTTTTAAAAATGATTTTAGTGAAAGAGTAACATAAATTCAGATAAAATGCATTAGTCATAAGTGTATAACCCATGAAGGTGATCACACATGTAATCAGCACCCAGATCAAGAGAAAGAACATTACCAACAGCCTTGAAACCCTTTACTAAGTGTTACATCCCCAAGAATCTGTTCTATTCTAACTTCCGAAGGCATAAATTTTGTCCATTTTGTACTTTACTTAAGTTATGCTATTTGTACTCTAATCACAGGAACGTGGAGGTAAGCAAGGTATAGAAGGCCTGGGAAAGATATCTAGACATAGCATCATTTACATTTGTCTTGGCCCTTTTTTTTTTTTTTTTTGTAGTACGAGGGCCTCTCACTGTTGTGGCCTCTCCCGTTGTGGAGCACAGGCTCCAGACGCGCAGGCTCAGCGGCCATGGCTCACGGGCCCAGCCGCTCCGCGGCATGTGGGATCTTCCCAGACCAGGGCACGAACCCGCATTCCCTGCATCGGCAGGCAGACTCTCAACCACTGTGCCACCAGGGAAGCCCTGTCTTGGCCCTTGAGTGTTCTTCTAGGTAACATAGGAACACAGCTCCTGTCTTTTGTCATGTAGACTATTTGAACTAATAGCCTACCTTAGAATATGGATGACATTTATCATCCAAGTTACATATTCATGTTATTTTTTTATCTTAATTTGGGACTGAGAAAAATCCAGTTTGAGCTCAAGATTCTGCTGAGTTGATATCAAATATCAAAACCCCAATGGGGAAAAAATGCAGAAAACTAGAACAAGTTAGAGTGGGATGGAATAAACCTTCTAGCCTTAGCTGTTGTGTCTCTCAGACGTGATGCCACTAAGGTAATGTGATCCTACATGTGTGGTCACCATAGGCATAAAGCACAGCTTCACTGAAAGGCACCCGGAATTAATTAGCCCACAGCGTTTGAACCAGCTTGAGGAATGTTCCCATCAGTGCTCCTTGTAAAATAATTCAAGCAACAATGTAGAGAATAACAATAATGCCAAATGACTAATTCTGTCCTCTATGCTTTTCCATTTTTTTACCGAAAGTTCTCAGTCACAGGTCTACTATAAGTTCCTAGGTTTGGCAGTTACCTCTAATTCAATTTGTATGAGGGGGAGCCCACCAGTCTGCTTGCAAGGGTGCTGCAGGAACGCTGGTTAGTGACAATTTCAGCTCAGCCTGACTTTATCTAATCTCAGACTCTACATCTATAAACCTACGTATTTTTGCATTATACCATAAATGCTGCAGCAAATAATTATCTTTTGTTTTGGTTTTTGTCTGTTTGTTTTCTTTTCCCTAATGTTCCCTATGAACCAACCAATACCTGACAACCATAGTGAGCTAGCTCCCAGAATTGTTGGACAATTCATTTCCAGAATCTTATTGACCTGGATTTGAATCTCTGCTGTGCTTCCTGCTTAGCAAAGTGAGCTTGACTAAGTGACTTGACCTAAGTCTTCGTTTTCTTATCTGTACAACGGGCTAAAAATGTTACCTCCTTTTAGAGTTGTCAGGATTAAAGGAGATTATCTGCATAATGCATTGGGTAAGCGCACAGTAAAGTTGGCTAATGTTCCTGCATACCTTACTACATAAAGAATACTACATACATCATTAACATGACAATCATCTGTAGTATTTTTAACTTTGCTACTATTTTGGTAGTGATTCTTCTTTACCTACCTGCCCTTTAGCCAATGTGTTTTCTAAAATCCGAAGTTAGGAAAAGTCACTTTTTATTGCTATGTTAGATTTAGAGAAATCAATCAATTTGCCTATGGTTATCCTAATTGGTAAGTGAACAGAATTAACAAGAAAACTTTGCCTTACACAAGTTCCCAAGTGGTATAAATATAAATAAAATGCTTTAAGTACTCAGATAAAAGAATCAGAAGCAACATTTTATCAAAAATACCCACTACCAGTTATAAAATATATGTCACAGGAATGTAAGGTACAGCTCAAGGATTTTAGTTAATATTTTATAATCACTTTGTATGGTGTGTAATCTATAAAAGTATCAAATCACTCTATTGTACACCTGAAACTAATATAATATTGTAAGTCAACTATACTTCAATTAAAAAAATACCCAAAATGTAAACATAAGCAAGCAACAGGCTCTCATAGAGCAGGAAGTTGACTAAGTATATCTTTTATTATTTTCCTATCTTCCCTTTTTGTTTACTTGCTTTTCCTGGGGTAAGAGGTCCCCTCCTGAAACCTTCTGATTCCCATTTATCTCCACTGTAATGCTTCTCCCAGACCTATGCTTCCCAGGCCACTCAAACACCGTATCTCCCTAGCCCATATCAAAACATCTTCATTATGTGATACATTCTTAAAGTGTGACCCAGTTTGCTATGGCATTGGAAAAAGAAAAGTCCCACTAAGGTAGTTTAAAAACATTATGGGACCACCTAGCCAAAGAAATGTCCATGGGAACAGGCAATCTTGGTTTAACTCAAAAGAATTATTTCTTAATGGTGGAATGTTGGAAATCCTCTACAGAGCTGTGGGTGAGACATCTTGGAAGAAAGTTAATTTTCTTAATAGGTAAATCAGTCAACCTTTCAATGACTATACAGCCTTGTGGGCAATTCTAGCCTTGATTAAACACATCTACTTATGTATATGTATATTTGTGTAGGTTTAATTGAACCTTCCCAATACTTTTTTTACTACATGTAAGTATGTCTACTAATATACCTCACATCTTGCCCTCCTCCCATCACTTGAAAGTTGTTATGGGACACCATCTGAATAACAGCCATACTCACACACCTATGATAAGCTGGACCTGAAAAGTAATTATCCTGGATTAGCACAAGTCCTCTGATGCTAACGTAGCATCCAGACCCATGCATGCAGTTGCTTCCTGACCCTCAGTTACTCTTCACAGAAAACCTGCAGAAATCTGGGTAGAGCAGCCCTTATGCTATTGTTTTAATTTACTTACCATTTATATACACCTGTCCTCAGTTGGAAAATAGATTTATTTAGTTACTAAGAGATTCAGCCAACCTAGGCACATATTAGGCAACAATTAAATGCTTATTCATTGGCTGGAAAACAATCAATTATAAAAAAGGGAGGTGGCAGAATTGATATTAACGCTGGAGTGGGCCTTAGAGATAAATCACTAAGCACTGGATTCCCTTTTACTGTGGATTAGAAAAATGAACACAGGTGTCGTGACAACCTACATTGGCACAAATGGACCTGGTACCCAGGCTCTGGGTTTCTCATGTAGTGCTCCCTGCACTATGGTCTCTGGTCTGCGTGTCAAAGGGGAAAACTTAGGGGCATAAAATGCAGTGTGATGCTGACATTGTGAAGTGTTATCACCAACTGTTAGGAAGAACTGCCTATCCCACTGATTGCTATACTCCTTAAAATACATTTTACTCTTTCAACCCCGTGACTACATAATGTTTATGATAGCTTCCACTCTTACTGAGTTTTCACTTATATACTTAATCACTGTGCCTTTAAATCTAAAGAAATGAAAATGCATTTGTTTGCAGCTAGTTCAACAACTGGATGATGAGGAAAACCCAAAGGTTCTGTGGTGGCAGATATTCCTATAACAGAGTCATCACCCCCAGAATCACTCTGTTCTTTATGTAAACCAATAAATACAATACATGAAGTGTCCAGAACAAAAGTTTCTCTGGTGATTCAAGCAAAGAATAGAAGAAGCCGTCTAATGGTATGATGGGGAATGCCAAGAGTCAGAAAACTGAGGTAATAAAGTGTGAAGTGATTAGTCTGGTGTTAATACTCAGTTATTGGTACCGAAGTCGGTGTCAAACGAGAGCTGGAAAACTTGAGAGCATGCTGGGAATAACTTTGGATAAAACATTAACGTCAACCAATTTGTATATTACATATTATTTATTCTTTTGTTTTCTTTTTTCTGCTTTTTTTTTTTTTTTTTTTGTCAAATAGCAACTCATTGGCTCATGTCAGAACAGCACTTGGTTTAGCATGTGTAGACGCCCATCTGCTAATTTGGAAACCATGGACTTTAATATTACGTTACATTTCATTTTGATTCATGAAAAGTATATAAATCATGAATTAATTAAAAACTGATATATATATAATCCTTCTAGTAGGAAACAAAACTGAATCATTCGAATCATTGAGGGAAAATACTCCTGTTGTCCGCTTGCAGACATCAGAGGGGAAATGAGTCAGTCCGAAGCCCCTCTCTGTATGAAGGAGACAACTCCGAGGACAGAGAGGCTCACGTTTTCCGAAGAAAACCTGAGGGATCAGTCACAGGCGGGCACAGATGAAATTTCCAAAGTGCTCCCAGCTGTACCTGACCATCATAACATTTGCCCTTGTCCTGTGCGTGCTATCTTTTCTGCAACTTTTTAAAATAACTACTCAAAACAGAAGATGCTCAGAAACGAAATGGAAAGAGTTAAAAAGGGCTGCATCCCAATGAGGACACCCCCAAGCATGGAAATTATGGGTTTGGGAAAACTGATTTCTTGGTTTATTTGATTAACACTTTGCCACTGAGGGGAATTTTCTTTTGAGGTTTCTTATTCTGGATAGTTTTTAATGTAATTGGTTTAAGGGATACTTTACTTAAATATCTTAAAAAGAAATCTGCCACTAACTATAAAATTTTCATGTTCAGTCCAATTGACTTCAAAGTAATACAAAATGCTTATTCCCAAGCGACACCTATCAGTCTCCAGCTGTGTTCCTGATGGAGACTGACATCTGAAACCAACAATTAAAGTTACCTAATGCCAGGGCTCTTTAAAGACTAAAGGGCTTTACAGTACCCTGTCAAAGCAGCTCTTAACCAACTCATACTATTATTGCTTCTATAAGTGTGCTGGGAGGATTAATTTCTTGACACTAATTTAGCATTACAGGAAAAATAATTTTCAGAGCCAAAAGGTCATTCTTTGCCAAATCAGCACATTCAAATAGGATGTTTTAATGAGAAACTGAAAGTATCATTAAAACTTCGACTATTCTGTATGAATTCTGTAATTATTCTGGCCTTTTCTCTCAATATCTATGTGACATCAATTAAGAGATATTACTTAAACTTAAAACTTGCCTTAAAGAACATAACCCCTCCCAACACACATACCCACACACACAAACACACCCCCCCCCACACACACACACATCCCAAAGAGAGAGAGAGAGAGAGAGAAAACCCTCCAGGATACACTACCTTTCAGAATGAGGTATAACAGCAATTTTCTTGTTTTTGTGATGCAGAAGTCTCAAAACTCTTGCAGCCATGACTGCTCCAAAACTCAGGAAAGGTGGTTTTAGGGAAACATATGGAAATATCATTAGTATCAAGCTCTAAATGTGAAATTGAATTAATTTATTTATGTAACAAACATTTATTATATATCTACTATGTGCCAATCCTGAGATAGTGCTTAAGACTATGGATTGTGGATGACTCAAAGTGTTCTTGATGAGAGTGGGAAGTGACATCTTTATGACTGCAACTAAAATCAACATGTAACTCCTTTATCTAACTCTCTTCTTCCCTTTATACTTCCTACCAAGTGTAAAGGAAGCCTTTTCTCCAACTCCTTTTCTCTTCTTTCCCTTGATGTTTACCCATAAGAACGAATTACCAAGACCACATAGAATTGATTAGAAAGATTTAAAGGAACTTAAAGGAAACTGTGTAATTGTTGGACACAATGCATGATTTATAAATTCAAGTAATTAAGGCACCTGATATCTGGTAGATTTTCAATAGGACTCTCAATTTCTCAAAAGTTTTCAGAGAGGATGCTCTAATCTGTAGTAGACTGATGAATCTCAATTCCGTATTACATGAGCAAAAATAACATATAAATAACATATAAAATTGCTGTAAGATTAATGTCTTGAATGTTGAATAAATGTTGAAATACAAACTATTTTGGAAAAAGCATACTCTTTTTTGCTACTGCTTTTGCTTTTTATTTATTTTAAGAACTAAACCCTTTATAAAAAATTATATATATATTATTTTATTATATAAGTTTCAGGTGTACAACATTATAGTTCAACATCTGTGTACACTACACAGTGGTCACCACCACAAATCTACCATCCATCACCATACAGTTGACTCCCTTAACCCATTTCACCCACCCTCCAACTCCCTTCCCCTCTGATAACTACTAATCTCTTCTCTGTATCTATGAGTTTGTTTTTGTTTTATTTTGTTTGTTGGTTGGTTTTGGTTTTGTTTATGATTTTTAGATTCTACACATGTGTAAGATCATATGGTATTTGTCTTTCTCTGTCTGACATCTCGCTTAGTGTAATGCCCTCAAAGTTCAACCATGTTGTCATAAATGTCAGAATTTCATTCTTTTTTAGGGCTGAGTAATATTCCATTATATATATATATATATATATATATATATATATATATATATATATATACATATATCACATCATCTTTATTATTCATCCATCAGTGGACGCTTAATTGTTTCTATGTCTTGGCTATTGTAAAAAATACTGCAATGAACATAAGGGTGCATATATCTTTTCAAATTAGTGTTTTCATGTTCTTTGGATAAACACCCAGAAGTGGAATATGTGGGTCATATGGTAGTTTTTTTTTTGAGGAATCTCCACACTGTTTTCCATAGTGACTACACAATTTACACTCCCACCAAGAGTGCACAAGTGTTCCCTTTTCTCCATATCTTTGCCAGGACTTGTTATTTCTGTTCTTTTTGATAGCAACCATTCTAAAAGGTGTGAGGTGGTATCTCATTGTGGTTTTGATGTGCATTTCCATGATATTTAGTGATGTTGAACACATTTCATGTGCCTTTGGTCATCTGTATGTCTTATTTGGAAAAATGTCTATTCAGATCCTCTGCCCATTTTTTAATTGGGCTGGTTTTTTTTGATGTTGTTGACTTGTATAAGTTCTTTACACATTTTGGATCTTAACCCCTTATTGGATATATGATGTGCAAATATCTTCTTCCGTTCAGTAGGTTGCCTTTTCGTTTTGAAAGGCATGGTTCAAATGATGATGGTTTCCTTCACTGTACAGAAGCTTTTCAGTTTGATGTAGTAATATTTATTTATTTTTGCTTTTATTTTCCTTGTCTTTGGCATCAGAGCCACAAAAACATTGTTAAAACCAGTGTCAGTGAAGTTACCATCTATGTATTCTTCTAGGAATTTTATGGTTTCAGATCTTACATTCAAGTTTCATTCCATTTTGAGTTAATTTTTGTGTACGGTGTAAGATAGTGGCAAAAATGTATTTTAAATAATAGGTCTTGTTTTGACATAGACAATAGCTGACTTTCAGCTGGAAAACAGAATAGGATAAAAAGGCACTTATGAGTTTTAGTATCAACCAGGATACTAAATAGAGAATAGAAAATTAATATTTTTGAAGATGATCTAGAGGGAGAAATGTTCAGTTAACTGTCTAATCTTTTAGATGACATTAAGCCATTCCAATTTGTAAAATGTCAAGTAAACATTCATGTTTTAAGGATGGGTACATGAACAGCTTTTGAAAGGTGAATTTCAGGATGTGGATTGCAATGAAATTGACTTTAGCAAAACATGCCACAAACTATACCTTGAGATGATGACTTCTAAATTATAGGTTACAATGCCTGAGGGATAACTATTATAATTAGAGTTTCTTCTGAAGAAATTGTTCCAAGTTCTGGTGAGACTATCACATAATATTTTGTTACCTTTTTGACATTCTTTAGAAATTAACTAGAAATGTAAGAGAAATGGTGGTTCTACCTTTGCTCAGGACTATGATTCATTTGCACCTGGAATGAGATTATGGTTTTGGTGACTATATTCCATTAAAAAAAAAGCAAATTGCAGTCGAGGTTTGTGCCTATTCATTTCTTCATTTTATAAGACAATTGTAACTCTTCAGTTTCCTCACAAGAAAATTCTAGAAACCTTTTAGTAGAGGTCCATCAAGTCATGAAGTTATGAAGAAGAATTTAGGAATATTAAACAAGGGAAAAATCTTTGCAAGAAAGTTTTTTTTTAAAGTGTAGATGAACTCATATACTGGGTTATCAAGAAAAATTGGAATTTGGGGGTCAACTTTTATTATAAACAAGAAGAAAGCTGCAGACACGAATTTTCAAACTGGTGTACAGCCTATGAAAGTACAAAATTCCATAAGTACTGAGTTGAATAATCCTATATTAGTTTTAATGTGAAAAAATATTCATCATTACTACTTTAACAGAAATGCTAATAGCATTAAAATAACAGATTTGTTGTTTAATGATTTGAGGGATCTAAGTGAAATGCAGATTGAAAAAATGAAGAAACAAAACATTGTCGCTTATGTTTGATCAAGAATGGCACCAAGGCACAATTTGTAGACTCCATAACAAGCAGTAAAGTTAAACTATGAGTTAATCTAGCTAGTTACTCATGGTATACAGACCATTGATGGCCATGAGAAGCTGACTGTTTCATATAAGCACACACTTCAAAGTTACAATGAAATGAAAAAGGAACTAAAGCAAGTTTTTATTTGTTTTGAAATACAACCCTCAATGAAGCATTGTTTGCATATTGAACTAAAACATAAACAATGCCGTTGTGGGTTTAATTTGTGAAATGAGTGTAAGCCTTGATGAGCTGTGATCTTTGCTATTTAGAAATAGAAAACTGCTGTTAATTTTTCATATTCATCTGAAGATTGACACAAAATACATAGACTCCCCAAATTAGCTTAAAGTTTGAGATTTTTCTCAGCACGAATTTAAATGATAGTGTAAAAGTAATTGTCTTAAAAGTTATATCTCATAGGGTATGAAGTTTTATGGCAAAATATCCAACAAACATATTTTTAAATGCCCTGATATTAAAAATACAAATGAAATACTTTCAGTTGTTGGCAATGGGTACCTAAATCCGTGCTTGATTGTGTCTTTAGCCTACGTGGGCAGTCCTGTTGTGTTGTATGTGCATTATGCTTCATGTTTAGTTTGATAGTCTTTTTAAGTTATGCATCACAGTGTTGTCTTCAAAATGCATTAGCATTGTTTTGAGAAAGTAAAATAATATTGATAGAGTACTCACCTTTTCAAACATAAATATCTTTGAATTTTGTTTTGATACTAAGAATAAAACTGTAAATACAAGACTTGCTTTACTCTAACAGTAATATAAAATTTAAATTAAAAAACAGTGTTACATACACACACAACACTTATGGTTTATTCTTATTGCCAGTTATAACTTGCCTTTGAATTGACATCCAGTTTCTATAGGGAGTGTTACTAAAGGGGGTAGGTCATGTGCTCTTGATTCCTGAAATTTGATAACCGTGGTAAGTGGATCTCATTCATTCTGTCTTTGTAATAATATTCTTAATTCTATGCAACAGGAAACCCATACTAAAGAATTGTTTTATAGGTTTCCAGTTTTAGCCAGCAAATATAAGGTGCTACAAAGAATAAATCTGAAAAGCAGTTAGAAAAAAAGGGGGGCATAATCAGGGTGAGTTTGGCATTTGTGTTACTCCTTAATTAGTTGCATATTTTTATAAAAAATTATATTTAGGGCTTCCTGGTGGCGCAGTGGTTGGGAATCCGCCTGCCGATGCAGGGGACACGGGTTCGTGCCCCAGTCTGGGAAGATTCCACATGCCACGGAGCGGCTGGGCCCGTGAGCCATGGCCGCTGAGCCTGCACGTCCGGAGCCTGTGCTCTGCAACGGGAGAGGCCACAACAGTGAGAGGCCCGCCTAGCACACACAAAAAAATAAAAATAAATTTAAAAAATAAAAAAATAAATTTAAAAAAATTATATTTAGAGTTCCTGTTAAAAATTTGTTATCTACAGTCACAACAACGCACACGATGTTATGTGCTCAGAAAATTCAACCAGTGTGAGAAGAGTTGAGACCTGTATCTTGCTTCCCTTTCCCTAACAATTAATGAGCAAATCCCTTAAACTCTCTGCAACTAGCATTTTGTAGCTACAGAATGAGAAATTTGGGCCAGATTACAATCAAACGTATTTATAGGCTTATAAAATCAGTTATTCTATGACAATGTTTATCTTACTGTTATTGAAAAAAGAAAATACATTTTTTATCTGAAGTTCTTTGGTGGGTTTCTGACAAGGGTGGAGTAAGCAAGTTAGAGAAACAGTGGAAGGAATTACATAAAAATGAATGATATATTTAAAAAATGCAAGACTCCTAAAATTCTAACCCTGGATATACTTGGATGATCTTTGCCCTATTTTTTGTTACACAGTCATGCAAAATAGCGTGAACGCTTTTAAAAGCTATTTCAAGATGTTTTTTTCCCTTCCAAAAATTAAAGGAGTAATGTGAAGAAAAGCATGTTGTAAAGTGAACAATGTGATAGGAGAAGTGGGGAGAGGCATTAGAAATGGGAAAACCAATTACACGGCTGTATAGATAGTCTGCATAGAGTAAATGAAGCCCAGGTTAAGTTAGAATTTTAAAAAACTACAAAGGAGGGGAGAAAGCCAAACTTATCTCAGAAGTGGAAGCTATGGGACTGAGTGATTGGATGAACAGGGCTAAGGAGTAAAAGGACTGATTTCTACCTCTAGGTGGCTGGGAGGGCACTGGTGCTATTAATAGGTAAGGGAACACAGGGAGAGGAGTATCTTGTTTTGGGGGAGGCTGAAAGGGAGAGACAATGGTTTCTGTTTTAGTTGTATTGAATTATACACATTCCTAGGCATAAACAGTCTTCGTGATCTTAAGGCCAGGTCCAAATACTACCTTGCTCGTTCCGTTAGCTGGCAACAAACTCTCTGCTCTGAACTAAAATAGCCTGTTTGTCAATGTTTCTTTTAAGGAGCTTGACATTTTCTCCCTCATGTAATAACTATTTTTAAATGCCCTATTTTCTGCTCTAGACTGAAATTTCCTGCAGGACAGGGACTCTGCCTGGTTCACCTCGGTCCCTCCCTACATTGAGTGAGCATACGTGAAGGCTAAGAGCAGATGCTGAGGAACATTCATGTTTAAGTGGCCACAGGGGATTCAAGGAAAGGATAAAGAAGGAGTGATGAGAGGGGTGGAGGTGAATGAGGCCAGAGCAGACCCACAGAAACCAAAGGAGAAGAAAGTCCCAACGAGGAGCATGGGAGTGGGGCCATTCACCAAACAACAGGTCCTCGAATAGGAACACTGAGAGAAGGACTTGACAATGAAAGAAGAGTGTTGTAGGAATTTGAGATCCTGAAACCCAGGATGAACACTAAGCAATGCCACAAGGCCCTTGAGTTTCTCTGGATTGATGTCCTGGGTGGCTTTAGTCCTGGTAGTTATGAAGAATTCCTTTGGCAATAAGGCCAAATTGGAAAAAAAAAATTAAGTGTTTATGGGTTTTATTTTCATTCAAAATTAAAATAGCTTCTTCACTGGCTCCCATGGGGACAAATTCTTATAGTTAGACTGCCTCTTACTTAAAGGATAATGAGAAGCATTTTCAGCACTCAAATATTCAGCCGAAGCAGAATTGAGAAGCACCAGTGCAAAGGCTTCCCTAAAGAGTCTCACATATGCACTAGCTCATTTCATCTTGAAATCTTGCCCCAATCTCTCTGTTTTTTGAACCCATAGGCTAGTTTGGAAATTCCATCATGAAGCTGGAATTGTTCATCACAGATCCTGAACTACTGTACATGCACAGAACACTTTATCCCTGTTAAGGTAGAATAGTAAAATGTAGAATACAAAACAGGGAATACGTTTGGGCTTGGAGGGTATATCAAATTGCCCAAAGGGGATCTTACAAGAGTTAGATTGAAACACACAAATTAAACACATAGGAGGAGGGTCCCCATCACACTGGATGTTCTCTGCTCTAGTGCAATCAGGTTATCAACTGGAGTATTTGTTCATCCTCCATTTAAGCATCTAATTTTATTTTTTTAGTAAGTATCAATCAAGTGCTCGATACAAGGTACTGTGCATGGAAAGGAAAGGAAGATGCAAGGTTCTGGTCTGCCACATCTGCTCTGGACAGTTGTCACAGCTGGATTAAGATGTTTGTACTTTATTACATAGACATTTGGACCCTCTTGGAGATTTTTAACTGAGAGAAGAGCCATACTTTAGAGAAAGAAAAACTCATCTCTGTCTAATGGATTGGCAGAAAAGAGCTTATAGGAGGGGCAGGCTGATGGTGACAGAAGAAGTAAATGTGGAACTGGGCCTGGGAAGGTAGCCGTGATAAAGAAAGGGAAGGATAGAGGAGGAGACACTGCCAATGCAAAATAAACCTGTCCTCTTGCCTTACTGTCTATGAAAGGTAAGAAAGAGAGGTGAAAAATGAATTCAAAGTCAGAGAAGGTGGTGCCACTGACAAAATTCATTCAAGAGGAGGAGCTGGTGGGAGAGGCTGGTGGGAGAGACTGGGCTGGAGCCTTCACCTTGGAGTATGTTCAGCTTGGGATGCCAACAGGACCTGCAGGTGAGGCTTCCCAGCCTTCTGAAAAGGAGGTTAGTCAAGGGATGGAAGTGGTAGTCAGATTTCTAGGATTTACTAGGTCTGCAAGTAGATGTACTTAGTCCTGACCACTATTTTTGAGAGGGCTGGTGGAAGAATAAAGAAATCAGATGAACAGAACAGTCATTTTAATGGGTGTTGGAGTTGGTACTGAGAATATATGCCTCAAATTAAAAAACATTGTATAAATAGTTTCTAAATGTGCTATAAAATATAGTGGAAAGAATGGACATTACAAAGCTTTCATTATACTATTCAGTGATATTATAATATGAATTACTTTAAAATTGTCAAGTGAATTTATTTGCCATCCATAAAGTAATCTTCCTCATTGAATTGTGTATTTGGGGATGTTCAAATTATAATCTGTGGACATTTTTCACAAGCAGATACATATCATACATACATATGATAAAGAGTTGTATAAAAAAGAGATTAATTGGATATTTCCTATTTTGAAATGTAGATAGTTACAAACCAATGAAACCAAAAGGACAACAAAGTGATCTTGTTCATATTTTGACTACTGCTATCATTTAAAACTGTGCTTTTGAAGTACTGGAAGAGAAATCAGGATTGTTATAGTACGCTAAAAGAAACACCATGTGAGGTGAAAATAGAGAAAAAAATTACACTGTTTGTCAGAATATGAAAGTAGCATGAGTTGGCAGGAATTTGCAGGGAAGCCAAAACATAGTGCCACAGAAGAAAAAAAATGTAGGATTTATTCTACTATGTTAATGAGACCACACCTGTAATAACGCATTTGATGTGGGATACCCTTAACAAAAATGAACATCTAGGAAACTGGAAATAGTTCAGAGACAAGCAATAAGAATGATTAAGGGCTTGGAGAGACTGAACTGAAACCAGATTAAAAGGCCTTACATTTGTTTAACGTGGCTAACAGATGACTAAAAGTGGGCATGATATCTGTTTATAAACATCTGAAGGTTGGGTGTAAACACGAAAGATAGAGTAGGATCGCATAATATGGTACTAAAAGGATTTGACTTGAGAAAAAATTTCAAGAGAGAATTGAAAAGTAAATATAATGAAGCTGTCTCCCAGAGAGTATGCATTTCCTTTTCTTTAGAGACTCAGCCAAGAATGAGGAAGTTTAGCAGAGAGCTGGGCAGAAGAGAATGACCCAACAGGTCCCCTGCAGATCTGATTTCTTCACTTTCACTAACCAGTAGAAAACCTTTTTAAGCTTGATCTGTTTGCACAAAAATTACTCAGAAAGTGTGTTTATTTATAGATTTTAGAAAACCAACAGCATAGCACTTTAGATTCCTGGGCAATCATATTTTATCTTCATTTGCTCTGTCATTGGCAGAGTGGTAGAGAAAACAGTGTTAAACGTAGTTCGTATTGATACTGGCCTCTAAAAGTCCACTGTCCCAAAACTCAAAGGGTTGGAATTAGAATTTATTGGGAGACAACCAAATGACTTTATTTTTTAAGAATTGTGTATATTTCCAGCTGGACTTTAAAGGTACCCAAAACGAGTAATTGAAGAGATCTATTTGAGGATTATTTCTACAAGCATCCAGTCTTCTGGCTTCTTTTTTGGTGAAGGTAGGATTGAGGACCGAGCAGGCCCCTGTGGTTCACTCCCGGGTACAAATCCTTTCCGTGTCCCCCGCTTCTTGTTTGTAGGAGTCAGGCTTCATTCAGTCTCCTAAAACGTTTCCTGAGTTCCAAAGCATGCCTTCTCCTTGCTTGGCCCTGGAATAATCCTTTCTCTACTCCAAACTCTGATGTTTTGGTTAGTTTGGAGTCGGGCACATGAACTTGTGTTCAGTAATAGTCTTACTCCATTTTTTAGCCTAAAGTTTGCTCTTACTAAAGTGATGGAAAGGTTTTCCCTTAAGGTTACTTTAAAATAAAATTAAAATAAAGTTTTGGATTGTGAGCTCTTAGAGGGCTTTGTTTGTTTAATTTGACTTACACACTAACCAATGCCAAAAAGGTGCCATGCACACTTTCAAAATAAACAAATAGTAGATGATAACTGCAGGAGGTGTTGGCTAAAGGAATTGCTAATACATGAGTCCTTTATTTGCACTGATTTTCACTATAAAGTCACATTTTTTTTCTCCCCCCAACAACCAATGTCCTTTCTTAGATGAAGTTGAAAGTTCATAGATATTCTGATGGTCTGATTCATGTCATATAGGACCTGCTAGTGTTTCTGAATCACTTCCAGAATTTTCCAGCAGATTTCTGACTTCAGAATTTTCCTCCCTACATACCCTTTCAGGCTCTTTTAGCTCCTCTCCATTGATCTACTTTCTCCTCTCCTTCTCATTGCCTTGTAGAACTTTGTTGCAGTACCAGACTGGGCCAATAGATGCTGCCACTTCTTGATGTTGCCAGTTTAAGTTTCTTTTTCAGTGGCTAAGTCCTAAGAATAAGTGCTTGTTGAGGAACAATGCAGAAGGTAATGAGTAGCTGCTCTGATCTCCCATGAGAGTAATTTGCTTTTTAATTGTGGGCTTATGAATTGTTTGAATTTTACTAGTAAGAAAAATAATAAAAATTAAATTAAGTTTAGAAAAATGATACAGATGAACCAGTTTGCAAGGCAGAAATAGAGACACATGTAGAGAACAAATGTATGGACACCAAGGGGGGAAAGCGGAGATGGGTGGTGGTGGTGTGATGAATTGGGAGATTGGGATTGACATGTATACACTAATATGGATACAATAGATAACTAATAAGAAACTGCTGTGTAAAAAAAATAAATAAAATAAAATTCAAAAAAGAATTAATTTTAAGAAGACATTTCAGTTTCAGATACTTCAAGTATATTTTAGGCACAGAAATCAACAATTGACTAATACCATAATTTTAAATGCCATACCTAAAATAATTTTGTACTCAACATTTCTCTACAGTAATGGAAATGGAAGGCTGGAAAATTTGTTTTGGAAAGCCCAGGGGACATAAGGAGTGTAATTCTTTTTTTTTTTTTTTTTTTTTTGCGGTACACGGGCCCCTCACTGTTGTGGCCTTTCCCATTGCGGAGCACAGGCTCCGGACGCGCAGGCTCAGCGGCCACCGCTCACGGGCCCAGCCGCTCCGCGGCATGTGGGATCTTCCCGGACGGGGGCACGAACCCGTGTTTCCTGCATTGGCAGGCGGACTCTCAACCACTGCGCCACCAGGGAAGCCCAGGAGTGTAATTCTTTAAGCGAGTGTTTCTCAAACTGGTGTGTCAGATAATTTTAGGTGGTACAAGATAATTTTTATTTCTATAATAAAGATTTATTTGCAAGGTCATCTATTTGTGGCAAATTATATTGGTTTTCCATTTATGATGATGATGATAAAAAGTTTCCTTTATCATATAAAATTATATAATAAAAATAGCTTGTTTAAAGAATAATATTGAGTCAATAATACTAAAGGTGATATGGCAATAATTATAAAAGTGGTATTCAGTAGAAATGCTGGAAATAATGCCTTGTCTAAATATGCAATACATTTTTGCCTATACAACCTTAAAATTCTTACATTTCTTGTGCTCAACTTATTTCAAAGGTGGGCTGAAAATATGAGATTTTATATCAGTCCGAGTGGCATCTATGTAATATATGTTTACTTAAGGCTATGTACATGGATTTGAAAGAAGTTAACTAATATTGTGATGTGATTCTCTTTTTTGCAGGGGGGAGTTAACTTCTGTAAACATATTCAAGAAAAGTAACTTGAAAGCAAGATCAGTATTGCTGAAAATATGATTTTAGAAGGGAGTAAAGAAACATGCTAAAAGACTATATCTGTGTGAACAATATGCTGCACTAAAGTACGAATTTTTATTTTATCCAAATTATGCATCTTCTCACTTTTAATTAGAGGTCAAACTAGCACATAATGTTTCATACCAAAACGAAATTTTAAAATCTGTGGCCTTATGAAGAGAGTATTACATTCAGCATTGTACTTAATTTTTACATAATTACTATAGCCACTGAGCATTCCTGGACAGTGAATGATTGACAAAACATTTAAATTGCATACTTTGCCTGTAACATATAAACTGTACTAAAATAATTACGATTTTTCTTACTACTACCCCTAATAAGAATAGCATGACAGTGGCTAGCAGTTGTTTGAATCTTAGGTCTGCCATTTATTAGCAAGTTGCTAAAAATTCTGAGCCCTTAGTTTTCTCACCTGTAAAATGGGGAAAATAAGACCGGCAAAGTTAATTAAATCTGCCCATTGATATTTCCCTCTTAAGTGTATAATAACTGGCATCCTCTTCAGGCCGGAATGTGGCTCTAGATCATGGTCCAAATCCCCTTTGCGCCAAACCCACTGCCAGAACCCTTCCTACCTTGAGCGTCAGAAGAGGAAACATGCCTGGCAGTGCCTAATCCCTCCAAAATAAATTTGCAGGAAAGAACACCCAGTGAGTGATGAGAACAACAATTAGCACGTTTATCAGTTTAAATTTACAGCCTCACCTTTCCCATTGCTTATTAATAATTGTAGATAATGCCCACTAATCAAAAAAGAAGTTGAAACTACAAGTAGCCAATACTTGTTTTTGTGTTTGAACTTGACAGTGTTGGAGTTCCATCGCTGAAGACTAAGGTAAAGCAGAGGGTGAAATTTTCTTCTAAATTTTGTACAGAATATAATTCGGTTGATACTACATTAGAACTAAATTTTCTTTGGGAATAATTTCTACTAGCTAACTTGTAATCTCTCAGGCCACATCTAAGGCAGTATAAGTGGCTGCTTGTTGAATCATAAGCTTTGTGTTTTGAGACCACTGGGTTTATCTTGGGGAACATCCCTTAGGTTTCTTTGGGCCTCAGTTTCCTTATCTCTTGTACGGGATTAAATAACCACCATAGAGTTGTGAAAATGACATGAACTCCCATGTACCATAAGTGACCAGTGTAATGACTGACACCCAGTAAATTCTCAATAAATTGAAACACTTATAATTAACAATTTAAAAAGATATTCCTAACATTGATAATAGGTTTTGCGAAGAGGTGATTAAATGGATGCAAAATTTATGTATTGTTTATTGCCAACTTTGCTCACATCTCTGATTGTGATATCCACGTGTGTGCATGTAGAATATTAGATCCTATGTGGGTGCATACTGCATGTGCAGAAGGCTTACGCCTGAAATGTCCCTTCAGCAATGTGCCTGGGGAAGCTCTGACGCTGCCTTGGAAGTCGGTCGTCGCAGCCCGACCTTTGGGCGTCTGGGAGAGATGCCTATACCTGCGTCCAGCGCTGGAAGGGGCCCAGGCCCTTCGAGCACAGCCTATCCCCAGACTGCTTACTCGTGCCTCGCATACATCTTCACCGAAAAGGGTATATCCTCCCTTCAGAGAAAGCTCCCCAGTCCGACGTGGGGTGGATTTTACTTTACGTTGTTGCAAGTAGGAGAAGTTCCTTCTCTCTCCTCTCTTGGGGTAAGTGGAAAGGAGTCCCGCGGGGAGCCCGCAGTGGCCGACACCCAGGGATCGGGTAGCGACCGAGTTACAGACAGCTCGGGGGCTGCCGGGCCGAAGCAGGTGGGGACTGAGCCGTTCCCCGGTCCGGGGAGGGGAGTGCGGCCGCGGGTCCCTCCCCTCCGCCGGGAGGTGGCAGCGGCCGGCGCCAGGCCAGTGGGGGCGGGGTGGGGGCGGCGCGGAGGGCGCAGAGATCACCGCGGCGCCACTGGGGACGCCCAGGGCCCCGAGCGGTCCCCACGCGGGACCGCAAACGATGACAACAGGCAATCGCTTCAGGTCGAATAAAAAGGAGTCGCTTCCCCGCGCGCCGCCGCCCCCCGCTGCCTGCCCCGGGGGGGGCCCCCCCGGCGGCCTCCAGTGGCCGCGGGCGCCGGCGTCCCCCGCCCCCGCCCCGCGCGCAAGTGCGAGGCTGCCCGCGGCGAGGCTCACGCTCTGCCGCTCCCGGCTTCCGCGCAAAACTTCGAGCCGGGCCGCGTGAAGTTGTCGCTCCCCTTTCGGAGCGGGAAAGAGCTTGGGGAAGAGCCGGGCAGTGAGGACCGCGGTGGCTGGGCGCGCGCCTTTTTTTTTTTTCTTTTTTTTTTTTTTCTGTCGTCGATCCGGAGTTTTGGCTCCTCTCCTTTCCTCCTCCCCCTCGTAGCCGGCTTCTCCCCCCGCCCCGTCTCTCCCCCACTGGTGTAAGCTGTTTGTTTGGGGGGTGGCCGAAGGGGATGTCCTCTTTTCACCAGAGGCACAGCGTTCAGGGGAAACTTCAACACTGGAAGGCACGAGAATAAGTACCTAAATACGCACGCACGGATCCGCTGCTGGGGGAGACGCTTGAACTTTGGGATCCCGAGACGGGCCGGGCGGCAGGAGGTGAGTGCCTCTTCTTCCGACGCCCCCCTCCCCTGCGCCCCGTTCCGGGGCCCGCGGGCTCCAGGTTTCAGGGATCCCGCAAACTCTCTCCGGAAAGTGCGCGCAGCTCCTCCGGGGGCGCCAAGCGCCGGGGACAGTGGGCGCACTGCGGGAAGGTGTGTGGGAGCCGGGGTCCCCGAGGGCGCTTCGTTGCGGAGTGCCGCCTGCGAGGGCCCGGGCCGCTCTGAGTGCCGCGGTGTGTTCTTCCCTGGAGGACGCCCTGGCGCCCCGAAGGTCCCTGCCGAGCCTTTCTTTCCCCGCGGAGCCCTCGCGCAACAGGCTGCACCGCTCCATACCTGCACTCCGTCCCCGCCCTGCAGAGGCGCGAGCCCCTGCGTCTCCCCTGCGTCCCTCTTGTGACATTTGTTACTTTGCCTTGACGCCCTAGATAAGTCAGACTCAAGGATGCTGACCCGGGTCCCATGGAGGGCCGCAGGCGCCTGGGGTTTTCACGGTGCTGGGTGCGTGTGTACGTTTAATGCTTTGTGTTCTCATCTCGAGGCACCAACCGGGCTGTTCAGCTGCGGCCGTCCCACTTTAAGAGTTATGTGGCGTGGGCCGAATGTCTCCTGCCGTTTGCCAGGGTGCGTGAAATGAGAGGCGCCTTTTCAGAGGACTCGCGTTCATTGGCCCGGGGCGCGGATGCCGTGGAGGAATGATAACTTCTCTAAACGGAGGGACCCGGCCGGGGCCGTGGGGAGCAGGTTTACTCGTTCCAAAGCCTGGGGGTGGGTGTCTGGGCGGCTGTGGGACTTGAAACGGCTCGCTGCTTCAGCGTCGTTAAGCGAGATTTGGAAGTAGATTGTGTGTGTGTGCTTATTTTGCGCCTCACAGCAGCCAGAACTTTCGTTTAGTAGCACTTTCAAGATGTTTCTTTCTTTTGTAAACAGTGTTCGGAACAGCTTGGAGCCATTAGGGAATTTGCCGACCGAGTGCCGCGCCTGAGCGGTGGCGAAACCGGAGAGCGCAGCTTAATTTTTGTCATCCCTTTCCTAGTTGGGGCGGCACCGTCTCCACTCACCACCACCTCTCTTTCCCCTTCCTTTGAAAGCTAATGGGGTTTGTGTCTGGGGTGAGCGCGTGTGTGGGAGGCCGTCGTTTGGAGTCGGTCTTCTCTCCCCTCGCCGCCGGCGTCTGTGCCCTGCACTGCCCAGCGGGCAGAGAGTCATTCATGAATCCTAATCTGAGGGCAGGGGAGGAAGGTGCAGGTCCCTCAGACCTTCCTGCCAAGGTGCAGAATAGCGACGGGGCGTGTGTTTTGGTTTCAGAGCAGTTCCACGTGGAGCACCTCCGTGTGCGTGTGTGTTGTGTACTTGATCTGTGAGGAGGTAACAGGAGTCTTGTGTTCAAACCCAGTGGGCCGTTGGCCATTAATTTGCTTTCCTGGCTGTCATTACAGACACTTCCAAAATCTGATACCTAAGAGAACCAACAGGTTAGGTTTCACATTAAGAGCTCATACTTAACAGTTTTCTTTCTCCCTTACCGGTTTTGGCTTGGCACCCTGGGATCAACGTAATTGATGGAGCGAAACATATCTTCTCGAATATGGCATTTTGCTCCTCTTCTCCTCTGCGGCCACTTTTTGCACCCTCGGGCGTGTCAGTTTCAGTGGGCGCTCCTTCTTCTGGACTTAGGTGGGAATCTTAGGAGCATTTAAGCACCGCTGGCTCCCCTTCTACAGCTCCTGAAGTTTGATTTACACGTAGGTGACTGACAGTCTTGAAAGTTGAGGATTTTTTTTTTTTTTTTTTTTTTTTTGTCTGTTGAGTTGTTTGGGGTTTTATTTTAAAAACCTCCTCAGGATAGGGATGTAACCTATCACGGGTAAAATTAGGTTTTAAGCAGAAACATTGCCCTCCCCCCCCCCAACTTTTTTTCTTTTAAAATATTTCTGGCTAGTTTATAGCTGAAGAACCAAGAGCTAGGAAGGGGGTGGGGCCGGGAGAGAATCCTAAAACAAAATATTTGGTACATAGTAGGGTGTGGTATAACATTATCCCAAGAAATAGATAGCAGTAGTAAGAAGAGGGAAACTATTTTATGTAGAGCTAGACTGCCAGGATCTGATCTTTATGGCAACAATACCAGATGCAGATACAACTACACTCATTTTTACTGTTATTATAAACCATAAAAATAGTTTGTTCTGCCTCATTAAAAGTTGTAAGCCATTCAGAGTTAAACCATTTTTTTTGAAAAGGCTGTAGAAGACAGTTAAAACCCTTGACAGTTACAGCTTTGAAAGTAACATAATTAGATTGTCTGAAAACTGTTCCTTTTTTTCTGATTATTAGGGATATATCCTTGCCTTTCATAATAGGTAAAGGTCTAAAATCAATAGGTTTTCAAAAGCCAGTCTTCCTTTGCCATATCTGAAAATAGTATGGGTCAATCTAAGGCCACCGTAATTAGAGGTTGTTTCACGATTATAACTGAAATTAAAAGATTTGCTTGATTATCCTTTTTAAATGAATAAGTAGTTTACTGATATTAGAGACAATTTCTTCTTTACAGAATGAAAAGTTTTTTATATATATTTGGAGAATATCTGTTTATGTTCAAGTTTAAAAATTTTAAAAACCCTAAGATTTGTATAAAAAGAAATTTGTATAAAAACAATCATTACTCTTATTAAGAAATACAGATGCTGCATTCTAGAGGATTTGTAGAAGCAGTTGAAAAAATTGTCTTTTCATGAAAGTTTCTTTTTTGAGGGTGGATCAGTAGGTTGCCATTTTGCTGTAATTTATTTTTTTCTTTCAAAAACCTCTTTGAATTAAACAGAAAAGAAAAATAAGACCTCCATTTCTGAGAGTTTTCTTTTTATTTATATTATGATTTGGGGTGTAAATAAATTTTACATAGCCACGGGAAATAAGGTGTCCCATTTCATGTTTTCAATCTCTGTTGCAAGCTCTAAATGACTGATGCCATGTCTAAAAATATATTTATGTGGCTTGGTATTTCATTTAAAAAATTTTATGCACGAAAATTAAATTATCCTGAAGTTCTAGAAAAGTAGGATGATAGAAAAACCATGACTACTGTTATGAAAAGTTAGGATGTTGGAAAGTTCACATTCTAACTCGCAAGTAATAAAATTATACTTATTTCACCCAGTGGAAGCTCGCACTTTTTATACAGAATTCAAGAAGAGGGGAGATAATCTTTTTCAAGACTTAGTGAAATGTTAAGTAATTTAAGAGCGCAAGTATTTATTATATTTTTAATTATCTTTTTTCCCCTCTGTTAGGTAAATTCAGGAACACTGAACATTCAGTAAAAACAGGCCCCCCTTTACAAGAAGTTTATTCACCATAGTTCTGTATTGCAGCTGCTGGTCATATTTCATGGAGCTGTTAAAGCACTTAAAACCTAAAATTAGGTACTGTCTGGTTGTAAATATTTCAGATCACTCATCTAAGAAACAAACAGAAGAGTGCGTTATCAAAAGTAGATGTTCTGAATCCCGTCACTGAAGAGCTGAACAAAACATCTATGAAACACCTTGTTATTTTTTCAGTGAGAATATAATCATGACAGTTTCTTTTTCAAGTAGATATTATTCTTACATATTCTAAACTCTTATAATGTGTCTCCCTGTAGAGTATCTTAAACTAATTGTATTCAGAAATACCATTGGGGGATTTTATTACAACAGTTACTGGGTGAATGCAATCCACACCAGGAGGAATAGGATGACTTTCAGTGTACCTGCTCCTCTCGAGAATTTTTCCCGGCGAACTAAAAAGTGACATGCTCTTTCAGGCACTCGTTCTAGAGATGGGTGAGGTGCAGTGGTGTATTTCATTGCAGTTAGCATGAGACTGCATTTTGCAGTTAGATGAATTTTATCGTGGGAGACACTGAATATTAAGTTGTACATGGAGTGAACTTGGCTTCACTTAGTTTGAACTTGAGTGGAAGAAATAAACAAGAATCACATATTCCGAAGTAGTATAAGCAACTCTGATTGCTTTTAAGAGGTTCGAAGACTTTGTAAACATTACTGTCACCTAATATTTCTTGTGGCTCTGCACATTAGGATATGCCTTGGTGAAGTTTGTGATTCTTACCAAGTCCCATCCAGGTTTCTACTAGGAGAGTGGTACTGAAAATAAATACCACTATCCTTACCCCCCTAGCTCCTTTTCTTTCTTCCAGAAGAAGAGATGAAACAGATGAATTTAAAAATAGAAACCATTTTGAGTTATCAAAACCACATTTACATGGTGGTTTAAAACAGTTGCAGAGTGTGTACCTCTGAGTCTCACTGTAACCTTTTCTGTCATTGAAAGGTGCTAATTGATCTTAGGGCACTGACATAATAGTACAGTTTGATATTTGAAACCTTTCAGCATTGGTCTGGCCCTTTTCTCACCCTGAGATTTTGGTTCATGGCTGATGAAGAGTAACACCATGTTAAAATGTCAGGAATTCTAAGTTTTGTCGTCATGTAAAACATTTTAATAAAACAGCTGATATTGTTAAGCTTTTATGTTTGTACAGTAAGTAAATTTATTTTAATGTACTTCTGAGAGAGAAAGACCTATATTATCATGTTAAGCTTTTTTAAGTATTTTTTCCCACAGGTAGATTTTTTTTTTAATTGAAATTTTTAGGCAAAGTCTGATTAACTGTGATCACATCTGAATAGGTTCAAAGTGAACTTGCATTAAAGCAATATAGAATAGCCATCTTGAAATTTCATATCTAAAAGTATATGTTCTTAAGTATATGGAGACCTTAAAGTATATTTTAAAATAAAAATTGTCAGTTCAGTTTTTGTATAGTTGTAATCTTTCTGTGTAAGTAATCAGTAATTACATCATCAATCATTATCATCATCATCACATCACAGCTGACATTTACTGAGGGTTTATTTACTTTTTGAAAAACAATTTAAGTTATTTATGTGGATTAGCTAATTTTAATCTTCCCAACTGTGACTTTTTTATTATTCCCATTTTACAGATGAGAAAACTGAGAATTATGCAGTAGAGTGGAGCCAGGATTTCAGCTCTGCCCCCCGAACCCAGATCCCCTATCCTTAAACGTTGCACCTGTCACACATGAGTTCATTTTAGGTGGTACCCAAACATTTTATTTTTATATTATTAGTTATATATTTATTTCTAAGGATATTAGGAAAATATGTAAAATTTCACATTAAACCTATAATTTCCTGGATAATGTTGTTTAAGGCAAAACCAAAAAAGGATTGAAGCAGAAGAAAATTTAAAAGCACCTATTTAAAGAAACGTATTAAGTAACAGTGAACAAGTGCTTGGCTAAAATAGCCAAAATCATGATGGCAAATGACTACATTGGGAGAAGCTGGTATTCTAGAATGCTCCCCAAATGTTGAGAACTTCTGTCCAGATCTTTTTAATATTTGACTTACATGTAGACTCTTCCTTTACTTTTCAAGCCTCATCCTTTAGTTAGATGTTATCAATTTTATCATTTTTCTCTTGTTGCTTTAAGCCTGAATGCTGGTTATGAACCTCAGATGTACATGTTTCTGTTGAAGCAACGGATGAGGACTGTGTAATGAATTTCTAGAGGCAAGTTTAAATGATAATGGGCTCACTTATATTTCGGAGACACTTTCAATTTACACGGATATCAGACTTTGTGTTTTTAAGGTTTTTCTCTAGGTGAACATGCTTGTTCTGCTGTTAATAATCTGTTTTATAACTTTAATGTGTTTTCCAATGAAGCAGTGGTTTTCATTTTGATTTACATGTTCAGCCACAGAACCCTTTGTTCAAGTGAAAGCTGACACTGTGCCCACTAGAGAAATGTCCACTGCCTTCGTGAAGCAGGATGTGGGTGGCCTGTGAATCACTCATCAGCCCTGCCTGTGACCATTGGCCTCCCAACGTCTCTGTAAGGGTCATCCAGTCTGCAAAAAAATGAGTCTTCCGATGGAAGGGGTCAATTCAGAATACCTGCTGCTGTCTGTGAGTGTGTCATCCACTAAAAACCAAAACACAGTATAACACATCGGCAAAAGTTGTGTCGGTTTACCCTAGTGTAACATGAATATTCTTATCAACTGATCTGCAACTTTCTTTCAGTTTAGTTCTGAGAAGATAAAAAGTAGTCAAAATGTTTCCCACATAGAATTACAGGTCTGAATGAGGCACATAGAATTTGTTTCTGCAAAGGTTTGTTTGATTAGAGCATCTTTTTTTCCTTTAAAGACTTTATGAAGACACGTCAGCAGTGGCATAAATTGGCTTGACCTTAGATTTTCACATAAATTATTGCTACTGTTTCTGTTTTTCTTTCCTCCTTCCCTTTTAAAATGAAAAGGACATTTCTTGTGAAATGCTATAGTTAAATCATAAAAATTTATGTTCATATACCATTAAGTTTAATTCTGCCCACAAAAGCAATAGCATTTAATTTGAAATTCTATCCTTAATCAAGTAGGTCTACCACATACCAGGAGGGCTTATTCTCTGCAAGGTCATATACACAATTCACAGGCCTTTGCATATACCCAGTGGAGGGATCTATTCATTACATTTCACCTCTGACTCTGAACTCCCTCATGTTAGAGGATTTGAAAAGACCTGAATGTTCCCACTAAGAGATTGAATATTTCTAACTTAATGTGTCCAGTATGTTGAAAGTGATGATGACTTGCAGAGTCCACAGGTCTCTGAATTAGCTAATTCTTTTCACTTCAAATTTTATCTGTTAATGCAAATGTGTATTCACATATGATTTTGACTCAAGTAATTCTAGCCAAATTTAATCACAAAGTGGGTGAGTCACATTCCAATTTTCCTTTTGCAGGTTTTCAGTAATCTCAAATTGTGCTTCTAGTCGGTAACTTTGGAATGCAAACCTCAGTGAGTTGGTCAAGAACATCAATACTAGTGAAATTTTGTACGTGAACTTTAGGTATTAAGATGATGCTACTCTTTTGTTTTTCTTAGTCGACCCAAGAAGACTTCATTTAGGTCTGTTTTGTCTTCTCAGTTGTTGACTTTAGTTTTTAAAGGCTTCATTCATGAAAATACTAGCAAAGTTCTGGGCATATGATAAATGCTTATTAAATGCTTTTTACATTGTCTGTGTTGCTGAAGAGATGCCAAAATTATAGTGAGATGAGTAGATTTTTTTTCCTACTCTGGATAATTTTGAAGACTTTGGGACTTTTAGTCTATGATTATAATAAGTTCTACTTTTTCCTGGCATATACCATTCATAGGAATGGTTAGCCTGGTAACTATGGTACCCAAGGTCACAGGTTTAATCCTCATATTACCACATTAGCTGTAGGGGGACACTTGTCCTACACATGCTTGGTCATATTGTCTTTGTCGTTAAAAGTATAGTTATGGTATCTTGACTGTCTCTCTTCGGGGACCACTCTGGTCTATGCTGGATCTGTCTCCAAGAATCTCCTCCCATCCCGAGGCTGTTCAACCGCATCTGTTCACAATTTTTATCAGGTCCCTTCTTGACTTAAAATTCTATAAACAAACTCCCTGTTGCCTATAGGACAGATTCTAAAATTCTTAGCAGGATCTTCAAGGCCCTTGAAGCTGAGAACTTTGCTCCAGTTTCCCTTCTCACCTCTCACCAGCCACTCATAAGCAATCTCTTCTCCAGCTGTATGGAAAAGTGCAGCCCTCAAATACACCCTGGTCATTTCCACTTCATGGCTTTGTGCATGTGGTTCTTTCTAACTGGAAGACATCTTGCCCCTCTCCCTGAAACTTCCTTTTCTGCTGCTTTTGCAAGACTCAGGATGCAAAGTGTTACCTCCTCTGACCACCGCCAGAGGCTGAGTTGGATGTTTCTTTTCTCTTTGCTCCCAAAGCACCCAGTTTCCACCTTTGGTATAGCAGTTGCCACATTGAAATGTAATAGGTAACATGAGTTTAAATTCTGCACTGGACTGAGAATTTACTGAAGCTATTACCAGTATTTGCTATTCTGTAAAGTGCTATTTCCAGTAGGTAGGGGGACAGTAAATTCCTTTTGAGTGAGTGAGTGAAGGAAATGGGAATGAAGGCAGTGGTGGTGGCACTGGTCACCCTCTGCCATAAGGTTGGGAACAGTGGGAATAGCTGTGATCATTACAAGGCAGGAGAGCCTTAAGAATGACCTCAGGGATTTTTGGTATTAATCCAGTAGGATTGCATCTCTGAATTCAGGCCCAACTTGTTTGTATGGGTGTAATGATGCAGAGATGTATTTATGACCATTGGGAAGTCAGTGATCTAGTGGATAAGCTGAAGATCCCGAAAATCTTTGGAGAAATGGGTACTTCTTAGCACTTGAAATCTGAGGGACCCACTTCTTTTTATGGCATAGTGATTAAGTACAAAGAATATGGAGCTGGGATCCTCGAGTTTGAAGCACAGCTCTGACACTGATGATCTGTAATGAGCATGTTAATTAAATTGGGTTTGCTTTGGTTTTCTCATGTGTAGTAGAACATACTTGGAGTTCATATGCAAATTCAACAAGTAAATATATGTAAAGCATTTAGAATAGTGTCTGATATGAGTACTAGCTATGATAAATTTGACTGTGTTCCCTCCATTGGAGTATGCCACCTATTCCAGAGATATTTAGAGCTGAAAGTCCTTTTTGGGGTCATAGACTGGGGATCATAAGTTGAGTCCCCAATGGTCTAAGAAGAAATTAATACCCAGGGGTGATCTTGGCGAATCTGAGGCTCTATTTGGAGCCATAAGAAAAGACATTAGAAAACTTAGTTTTGGCCATTTACTTTGCGTGGCATTTCTTTTAACAAATACTTTCACATACAGTTATCTAGCTTTTTAAAGGCTTTCATCTGTGTGGTTCCTCAACTACTCTAAGCCACGGTAAGAACATTTTGCAATGGTACTTTTGTTTTATAGCCAATATTTATTTCCCCAGTTGCTTTTTTCTTCAGGCTGAAGGCACCAATTATAAGAATTTGTATAATTTTCAACTGAGTGAGCTTGATGAGCTCAGTGTAAACTTTTTAAAAGATAACACTGAAGATTACTATGACTCTTATCTTTGCAGAGACAGTAGGAGGTCATTAGCATCTCCGTTTCTAGACTTGATCATTTGGTCCTTGGATTCAGATGTGATGGCTATATGGCAGAGTGGGGCTGAGGGAGAAGGGGAAGTTAAAATATTCATTGTCAAGGTTCTGGTTTTTTTTTTTTTTTTTTTTTTTTTTTGCGATACGCGGGCCTCTCACTGTTGTGGCCTCTCCCGTTGCGGAGCTCAGACTCCGGACGCGCAGGCTCAGCAGCCATGGCTCACGGGCCCAGCCGCTCCGCGGCATGTGGGATCCTCCCGGACCGGGGCACGAACCCGTGTCCCCTGCATCGGCAGGCGGACTCTCAACCACTGCGCCACCAGGGAAGCCCTTGATTCATTTTTGATAATGACAATTACTCATCTTTTCCCATAGATAAATATTCAGCAGTAAGGAACTTTTACTTGTTTTAGTCTGTAGTGTCAGAAAAAGTAAAGTATTATCTATAATCACACTGCCTACGAGGAAAAAACTTTATCAGTTATATCATTTGTTTGTTTGTAACAAAGTTTCAAACGAAATAAGTCTTAGCTTTCAGTTTGTACCACAGTTTCAGGATCTTGAGTTTAATAATATTGGTACAGTCTGAAGAAAGTAAAAATGAACATAAAAACTCCTTTGTTGATTTACCAAATCCAGACCTTATGTTCTAATTCTATAGGACATACACATTTTGTCTCTGAATTGATCTGCAGTTGACTATAAGTGAATGTGATGTAGTCTGAGTACTACATCTGACATTTTCCTAGGTTGGGTATATATGAAAGATGCTTCAAAAGTTACTGAGCAGAAAAAAATGGGAACATATAATGTTAAAGCGAGAGGAGTTAACTTTGCCTACATGAGTTTTGGGTTGGATGTGAAAATTATTTTGGAGTATGAAACAATATTATAAATATATGATTAGACTAATGTTTATATGAGGTCTAAACAGTAGAGAAATTTTAAATCTCACTAGTAATTGCAAGGATACTTGAAATTCCACATATATGTATTGTCTAGTGGTTTTACTTTAATTGTATTAGGCAGGTAATCATGTTAGTGGAAGCAGTCAGACAGACCTAGGGATTTCACATCATTTACTAATTGATGCTCAAGAAGGCAGGGCAGAGGTACTTGAAAACAAACTCACTGTCTCTCTTTCTTTCTCTATTACCTCTCCTTTGATTTATGCTTTAATTTTTGAAATGTATTCTTAAGAAGAAAAAGTGGCTGCAAATATAGCATACTATATGCAATCAAATGTATCAGTACTTCTGTTTTCTAAGAAGAGAATGACTCCTCACAGCTACTTGTTAGCAGAGAGATAAAGGGGGTGTCGGGCAACCCAATGACAGATGGGGGCCCTTCCAGGGGAGTTAGGTGGGGGTTATAGGCCAAGGGCTTAAATCATGAGTTTTCAGACAGTGAAGGTGGGTTCTGCTCTATGCATTGACAGCAAGTCTGAAGAAGGCATAGCAAACCTCAAGTCCATCCAGGCACTTTATGCCTGACATTGAACAGGAAGCCTGGTAGCCCTTTAGTCATTAGAGAATAGCCAGTAAACCAGAAGTTCTGTTTTTCCAAATGAACACTGCTTGGGTTCATAAATCAGGGAACCCCCCAGAGAATTCAAGTCACATACCTACTTTCTCAGGTTTATTTCTTTGTACCGGGGATATGAATGTAAGACTTACCTATTTTTATGAACGCTCCATGGCATAAAATACAACTAGGCATTTTGTTCTTTCTCCCTGGGATATTCTCACCACTCTTGTCCTCCACTGCCCCAACTCCCTTAACCTCCTCGCCTCTTACTTTTGCTGCCTACCTGGACAAAAAAATCTACTCAGCTTTCAAGGCTTAGCTCAAATGTCACCTCCTCTGGGAAGCCTTCCCGAGGCTCAGGCAGAATTAATTCTTTTCTCTCTGTAATACCATAGCGCCTTATGTGGGCTATTGGTATAAGAGCACATTGTGCTGGGGCTAATTTTATGTGAATCTGTCTTCTAGAGAGATTCTGAACTCACTGAGGGGCGAGACCATATCTTTCCTCCCCTGTAGCCCCAGTGCCTGGGGTAGTGATGGAAATTCACTAGCTACCCTATTCCCTGCACGTCTTCAAAGGACATACATCCAGAGCCAGACAACTACAAAGAATGGATCCTGTTTACATTTTGGAAACTGATTTCTTTTTTGCATATGGTCACTGAAGCTAGTTTATTGGTTCTATTCTATTCTAAATTATTTAAAGCTTTATTTGTACCAAAGTATTACTGATATTCTAGCAGAAGAAAAGATATGGCCAGCATGAACTGGTATTTTGAATAAACTGAAATTAAAAAGGCAGATTCTAGTGGAGACTTATGGTTTTCCTACTTCCAGTTTTCTCTAGAAACAAACTTCAGCCTCTTTGGTTGATTTCTGTGGAGATACATTTCATGTTATTTTGAAGAATTTCTAACCCTCAGAATTATGGATTTCATCTGAGAGGAAGTATGTTCTGTATTTGTTTATGTCAATGTTTCAAAATATGGGGACCAAAAATCCTAGAGGTATCTGTTAGAAGTATATGTGGTCATTTGGTGAGAGAAATTTGGTTGTTTTTTTCAGGCATAATTTAGGAAGAAAAATTTCTGTTTAGTTTCTAGTGGTTTGTTTTTAGGCATTTTCCACAAAAAGATGAGCAAGACCCTTCAAAACCACCAACTTGCTATTTAGGGGGAGAAAAAAGCCTTCTGTGTCCAAAAATAACATTAAATTAAAATGATTGTTTCCAATAGTTTCAAAAATTGTGGTTTTATTTCCTCGTATGAATCATTTCTGAATGCAGTATGTGATTGTACCAAATCGTGATGAAGCCTATTTGCTCGAAGTTTTCGTAGATCACGTTATTTATCAGAGAATCAGATCAGGAGAGGAATTTAGCCTAACTCTCCATTTTGCAGATGAATACTGGATTAGAGACGTTAAGTGATTTAGTCAAAAGGAAGCTAAAAAGAGAACCTTGTGCTGGAAGACACCCTAGCGCTGCCACCTCTACAACTTGCTGCCTTTATTTTTCTTTGTTTGAATTCCACAAGGAGTTGCAAATACTGGAATCAGACTGCCTTTGTATGTATCCTTCCGGGCTGCCACTCATCAGCAGTGTAACCTTGGAGAAGTTATTTACTGACCTGCTTTAGCCATAGTTGCAGCATGTGTCAACAGGGAATAATAATAGTACTCGCCTCGTGGAACTGTTGTAAGGAATAATGGAGTTTATACCAGAAGGACACTGAAAATGCTCAATATTTACGTATATTGAATTGATTTCTTTGAATAAATTGTTGAGCATATTTAATATTCAAAAAGGGCTCTTCATAATGGTGAAGCAAGATTTTTTTTTAATCAATCTTTTTTTTAAACAAAAGTCATCTATATCTTGTGTAACATATTGAAACAGATATTATAGGAGGTGCCTTTGAGGGGCTTGACTGGAAGAGGCAAGGAGAGAGGCTTCTGGAATGCTGATATAGCCCTTTATCTTGATCTGATTGATGTTGAGATGGGGGTGTAGATGTAATAAAAATTTATTGGCTGTCAACTTTTGATTTGCATATTTTATTGTGTGTATGTTATACTTCACTAAAAAATTTTAAGTACAGATATAGTTATATAAAAGAGATGAACAAAAAGGATTTACTGTATGGCACAGGGAACTATATTCAATATCTTATAATAAACTATAGTGGGAAAGCATCTGAAAAAGCCTATATATATATATATATATATATCCAAATCACTTTGCTGTGCACCCGAAACTAATACAATATTGTAAATCAGCTATACTTCAATACGATTTTTAAAAATAACAGATATATTTAAAATAAGTTGATATCCCTCACTTTATCCATCTCTTCCACATCCCACAAATCAGGGCAAATTGTTGTACTTCAGTGTGCTTCCTTTCAGACATTTTTTCCTATACATGTGTAAATGTAAGAATTTTATGGGGATGTAATTTATTTTTATTTTACATTTTAGGCCAAAATGGATCATCAGGTGTCTTAAAGCTTGCTTTTGATTGGTTGGCTGTATTTTGTGTATTTTTTCATATCATTACATATAGTTTGGGGTACTTCTGTTTAATGTATGAATATGTTTTATACTTTAACTGTTCCCTTCCTGGTGTATATTTAGGTTGCTTGTAGGTGTTTACTATTACAAAGACTGTTGCAATCATGATTTTTATGTATCTTTTTGTATGTCTGACCCAAATTCCTGTAGGTAAAACTCTAGATGTAAGAATAATAGATGAAAGAGTATGTGCAGCTTGCATAAATGGTGCCAAAATACTTTTCAAAAAGGTTGTAACACCTTGTGTCCCTGATGATGCTTAGATTTTTTTCATAAAAGCCAAGGGCAAAATTTTATGCTAAGTTGATGCTGTAATTATTTGTGCTCTGGTTAATAATGAGACTCACACACTAATTGGAAGAGTTCACTGATAAGAGCAAGTAATTCTGTTAACCACATATATAACAAATCTATGTTATATGTAGTTAATATCTCATTTAAGAATGGTTACTCCTCCGTTACATGAACGATTATTATATATATTCATAGTTCTTAAACCACTTGGTAGGAAGAAAAAAACTCAGTGTATATAATATTCATGACATGTTTTTACTTAGCACCATAAAATATTTATAAGAATTGTTAAGAGAAACTCTGATATTGTTGAGAATTTGTGAAGAATTGTATATTATTACTCTGTTAAGAGCCAACTATGTGCCAGACACAGTTCTAAGCACCTTACATATATTACTATAGCTTTTAAACATGTAGATGAAAGGCATAGACATTGTATTACTATAAGTGAGATCACTCCATTTTGAATGTTATTAAATATTACCAAAATACCAACTGTATCTTATCAGTGTTCTGATTTGTAAATTTGTGAAATGTCATAATCTGTTTAATGTGAAAATTAAAGTGAAAGCATCAAAAATCCAGAGAATTGCTACTCAAGTCCTGGCTAAAGTATCATGACACATAAAGTTTAAAATGAAGTATGTTAATCGGTTGGTTTTACTGTTAGAGTCTTATATGTAGAAAAGTCTGTCTCCAGAATATTCAATTCTTATAGCTTCTGGTTAATTAAGATTCTGGCTAACCTTTAATGGTTATCTAGTGCCTTAAAAGAGTAATCCAACTCAAAATAGCTAACTTATTCCTCCAGCATTGGGTAAATATAGCTATCAATTTTTGTGAGTTTTTTCTTCCTGCAGAATTTCCTGTTATTCTAAGGGATTCAATAGGACTTAGGCACATAAAACTGAAAATTATATTACTATGGGGAAACTGCTCTGTGCCTTTGAGAAGGAACTCTCTTGCTAACTTAAGTACTATATGTGTGTAGAATAGCTAACATTTTCCTCCCAAGAAATTTCATGTATGCAGTTAAAACACTCTTAAATTGATTAAGCATTTGTTATATATTTCCAGAAGCACTCAAGAGTACTTTTATGGTTATAAGAGTAGAGTGCATTAGAATGCCAGAAACCAACGAATACGCTAGAGGCCTTCAAAACCATGCCCAGCATTCCTGACTTTACCATATAAACACGCGGGACAGTCTGGAAAAATAAAACAACTCCCCTTCTCCCAAATGTAGGTAAGCTTGCGATGATAACACTTCAACTGGCTTAAATATTAATTTGATACTTTTTCTGTTAGATATAATTTTTATTACTTAGGAAACAGAATGGAGAAGTAATAAATATGACTGGTATTTATTTCTCAAGTCAAGTATTATTTTACATCAGATTTGACCAGTTACCTTTATATTTTTTGGAAAGAGGATTATACAGCTACCACAGTATTTTGCCTATTAATCTGGGAAGCTAAAAAGCCTTTTATAAATGTTGAATCAAAACTCTCACTGCTGTGAGGGAATTAAATTTCAAGCCATATACTCCTTTTATAGGGTGAGAAGCTGAAGTATGGAGAAATTACAAGGTTTTCCCAAAGCCGTACACTGAATCATGGCAGATGCAGAAATCTACAATTCGGTTTGCCTGATTTAGTCTGAAACTTCATGAAATTAAAGTTTTCTGTTTCCTGACATGTGCCTTAGCAATGTTTCCTTATTTACTTATTTGTTCGTTCTTTCATACGTTATACAGGAAACCATGTTTTTGCAAGAGACCGTCTTAATGTAAGGACTATAAATAATATTGTGCATTTATATATCTTGGATATTTTATTTAAAGAAGCTCACTGTGGTTTTCTTTTCCATGACTATGACAAAAAAAATTAAGGCATTAAAACCTAAGTTGGATTGTCTTTATTCAGGCCACAGCAGTGTCTGTGAGAAGCATCTGATGCTTCTTCAGAGCTGATATAGTTTGTTCAAGCGTTTGAACAAGAACTTGGTGGAAGCTCCAGGTAGCTCTGGAGCAGGGTAATGACCAGGAGAAACCACAACAGCCATCAAAAGTACAGAAAGACCAGTGTCCACATCTTTATAACCGGGGTCTTTATATTTGGTTTAATCAGGAGGGGGCCGATTATTCTGCTCCTCTCTCATCTTCCTGAGTTTCAGGTCTCATATTTTAAATTCCTATTCATTGGGATCTTTTTCATACTCATTTAACCAGTATTTTCCCAAGCTTTCTTCACCCGCTTCATTTTTTTGTTTCTTCTCCACCCTTTGTCATATTTAAAAAGCAAATAGTATTTCTCTGGGTCAGACCTCACTTCTCCTTGATGGGACAGCTGGTGCCACAGGCAGCTTCAAATCAGCAAAATATTGCATCTTGCCCCTGCATAGCACCCTATAACAGAGAATCCAAAGGACAGAGAGATGCCATCTGTCCTTCACCTTTTCTCCAGAGTTCACTTAACACATTTTTGGTTGGTTTGTTTTCTTGTGCTTTTCTTGCAGCCCTGAGACTTAGGACTCAGACTTGGCTCTGCCTTTATGGCTCACCAGCTCTTCCCCTGGAAGAGTTCTTTCCCAAGACAGTCCTGAGGCCCCAAGAGCACTTGGAGCCCTGGGAACCAAACCCATAGATTCTCCAAACAGGCTCAGGTATGGCCAAGTCCTAGGCAAACCAAACTTCCTGCAGTTTAAACATTAGTTTTTTTTTTTCTTCTTTAATTTTTCCAGAGAATAATTCAGTCTTAAACAAACCAGCAAACAAACAAAACCCCTAGGGCCTTTCTCAGAGGAGCATTCTTACAGCTTTGAAAATGTATTGTTATTAATTTCCATTTCAGCTAGTTTGATTTCCTTTCCATTTTTTGTCTGGGTATGAATGTAATATTTGTTATACATTAATGCTGATCTGTATTGATTTAATGTCAATTTACAATTTAAAATAATGAGGTACTACGACCTACTTCATATCTACCTTCTGTTTAATGCATTTCCTATGCAGTTATGCTTTTGTGGCTGACTGAATTCCTCCCTAATTCCCGTTGGGAAACAAAGAGTTTTTAAATTAAAGATGCAGTCTTATTAACTAGGGTTACTTAACTTGAGGAAAAAAAGATTTAGGGGTGACATGAATGATAGCACTCTCTTAATATCTAATAGCCTGCTATACATATGAAAGCGGGATTCAGTTTCTGCTTTGTGGTTCTGGTGGGCAGACCACAGTAGAAGTTCTAAAAGGTAGATGTTTTAAACTAATATATAAGGAAGAATTGACAGAAGGAAAGAGACGTAGATGGTTCTATTCAATGGAGCTAAGAAGCTTTAAGTATTGTACCTATAAACTCATATGATCAGTCTATTAAACCCTACTTACTTCTATACTCCTCATGATCCCAAGACAACGAAATAAGATGCTATGGATTTCATTCATATTCTCTTTCTTTCTTTCTAAGTTTGCCCTTGAAGTCAAAACATATTTCAGGGAAGCAAAACATGGAATTGAACAGCAACACCAAATATATTTGAGATATTATTTTATGAATTCTTTCAGCTTTAGCCTTTAGGTAATTCTTTGGGTTTCTAGAAGCTACAATGGCAGATTTTGTAAATGTGATCCTACTCTTAATGCAGTTACAAAGTCAGTGGATGCTTTTATACTCCAACGCTATAGGGACATTTATTGAGAGGACAGAAGGTATTCAAACTTTCTTGGATGCCTCAATTTAAAAATCTAGAGGAATAAAATTCTCCTTAGGTGTCCCAAATTTTAGGAAGGCAAATAGCATTATATTTAAATAAATTCTTAACTAGTATTCACTATAGACACAATTCAAGCAGGTAACTTGTCTTTCAGTAAGTCAAAGTTACTGCTATATTTTATATCTCTCATGTTTACTTTGTTATACATTGGATCCTCTACCCTTAAAATTAAAAATAGGACTTTCAGGTGTTATACCTTCATTCCTGAGAAATTGGTGATATATAAGATTTGAGAGGAAAAGATATGTTTGTGTTGCTGCTGTTGTTTTTGTTTTCATTAATTTCCTCTGTGGGGATGGATACTTCCTGAGTTTTATCTTCTACCTCACAAGTTGTTTCCTTAGCTGGGTCTAATCTGCTGTTTAATTCATTCATTTTTTGTTTTTGAAATTTCAATGGATATATTTTTTAAAACACTTTTATGGTTCTTTTCCAAATTTGTGTATTTACTTTTTGTAATTTGTGGTTCCTATTTTGTTTCTATTTCTTCTGTCTCTTTAATTGTTTTAAGCATACTTATTATGTGATACTGTTCAGACTGTCATTAATCTCAAATTTTGGGATTCCAGTTCCCCTGTTGTTGCATCTGTTGTCTCTGTGGTGTTTGTTCCCTGATGTAGCTTATCACTTTTGATGAATTTTTCTCTCAGAATCCTTTGTGGCCTATGGACCAATTTTTCATTTGCTCCCCTGCAGTCTAGGGATTTCAAACCTCTGTATCAGTCTTGATTTTAATATTTTGGCTTGAGGTTTCCATGGTAGCAATGTAGTAACTATTTAGAATTTACATTTGTGCAAGGCTGAGGTTTTGATTTATCTCAAATAATTATTTCTTTTATTCTCTTCCAAAGGCTCTATCACATGACAAGCTTCCTTGTTGAGTAGGATGGTGGGCTGAGTTTTTTCTAGCCCTCCTTCAATAAAGAGACAAACTTCTAAGAATTTCTCCTTCATGCATTGCCTCTTGCTGTTTTCTGCCCATTTTTATAAAAGAAAATAATGACAACAAAAACAATAACACACAAACATATCTTTTCTGCTCCACTTTTCCGTATCGCCAATTTCTCAAGAATCCAGGTGCGACACCTGCGAGTTATATTTGCCTTGTTGGTTACAGTACGTTTGTATATTTTCAATGTCCTATTGATTGGTCTTCCATGTTATCCCCCATATCCACCTTTTCTCCAGGCCTCTTTCAGCAGCCATATCAGTCTAGGTTCTCCTCATTTCTTATCTAGGTCATCACAACAGCCTTCAAGTTGCCCCTTAACTTCAGTTGCTGTTCCCTGTTTTTCAGAAATTTGAAGTAGATGTGTTGTTGAAATTATATCACATTTGCCATTCTTTTTTTGTGTGTTTTAAAGGTATCAAAATACAGTAACAACAGATTGTATTTATTCACTAATATTTAGCACTTTACTCCTGCTTTTGCCAATTCTTAACACTGAATGTCCATTCCTCTCTTGCTTTCTTTTCTGGAAATGTGTTCCCTTCTCTTTCACATACTCGTTGATAATTCTGTTATTGGCAGCATCAATCTCTCAGTGCTAAAGAAACCACTCACAACTTTGATGCTACGTAGAATGGCAAACTCAAAAGGGGTAAAGGCTAATCACTTGATCAAAATATCACAACTCAAGGGCTTCCCTGGTGGCGCAGTGGTCGAGAATCCGCCTGCCGATGCAGGAGACACGGGTTCGTGCCCTGGTCCGGGAAGATCCCACATGCAGCAGAGCGACTGAGCCCGTGAGCCATGGCCGCTGGGCCTGTGCGTCCGGAGCCTTGCTCCGCAACGGGAGAGGCCACAACAGTGAGAGGCCCGCATACCGAAAAAAAAAAAAAAAAAAATATATATATATATATCACAACTCAAATAATTGTTCATTTTTACAAATTAATGTTAGTTCAGAGAATTTGTTAAAGACTGGTGACTTTGGCTACTAACTACCTATATGTAGATAGTTCATGCAGTTTCCGAAAATAACTGATTAGTATAATATCTTTCTTTTCTTTTCTTTTTTTTTTTTTTTTTTGTGATACGCGGGCCTCTCACTGTTGTGGCCTCTCCCGTTGCGGAGCATAGGCTCCGGACGTGCAGGCTCAGCGGCCATGGCTCATGGGCCCAGCTGCTCCGCGGCATGTGGGATCTTCCCGGACCGGGGCACGAACCCGTGTCTCCTGCATTGGCAGGCGGACTCTCAACCACTGCGCCATCAGGGAAGCCCTAGTATAATATTCTTAATTGAACAGAGTTAAAAATCATTTTCACAGAAACTGCATAGTACAATTCCACAATATGGCAAAAACTTAAAATATTTTGATTCATTATATGATGAATGAATAAAAAAGCAGAAATTTTCTTCCACTCTCACTAGTAAATGGCTTACATTTTAAAAATACATGATTTTATTTAATCTTCATAAAATATAATATAGGTATTATTATTGTCTCTATTTTATGGATGAAGAGAATGATATTTGGAGGTATTGATGAACTATCCCAAGGCCATACAGTTATCCAGTAGTAAAGCAAGGACTCACATATAGACTTGTTTTATTCCAAAGTCTTTACTAGGAAACACTAAATTTATATTTCCTCCAGCAAGCCATTTTTTAGACTTCTAGGGTTTCAAGAGTTGAATACTAAACTTAGAAGATATATTCTTCAATTCTTTTAAATTTGCAACGCATTTTTCTCCAGAAGTGTGTAAAGGCAGCAGATGTGTGTTCAGTAATGCATGTGGTCCTATATTCTTCATCAGAAAGCGTTCCTAGATATGGAAGAGAGGTTTATGGCTGAGAAAAATATCAGACTATTTATAAAGAAGGGCTCAGATAGTTTTTTTCTGCCAGGCTACAGGAGAGCCAGTTAGATGAACTATTACAGTGAATACAGAAAGAGTCAGTGTGAAGTGTAGTTTGGGAGGAACAACAGGGGCGACACGCGAAAAGGAAAGTAGGTTTACAGAGTCAGTCTGAGTTTGTAGGTGTAATAAAAGTTGCCCGAGCTCAGAATTCTTTTAGATGTTTCTCTGAGACCAGCTGGTTACAACTGCGTCTATGTTTTCTAAGTTGACTAGCCAACCATCAACAGTTAGCAGACACAAACAAAATAGAAAACCTTGGCTGGCCCTTATTGTCAAAAACCAAGTGATGGTAATTTATAATTCCAGGAAGATCACTGCTATCAAATGCACCTATCACTAAGGACCCAAATGATTATCATGAAATTCAGCTTGTTATAATTTTTTAGCATGAGAAATTAACCACATTATTTTTAAACATTTTGTGTTAAATGGACCATTTTGCAAAGTCCATGCCCTGTCTTTGTAAACAGTTCAAAAATAGCTCAGCATCTACTTTGTAGCTTGGCTTCATTTAAGGCGATTGAAGTCAGGCATTACTGTTCACCCAGATCTGTTTCTTGGACACCTTTGCTGTTTTCCTTTTGTATAAGCAGGGACAAGAGTCATGTGCATGGTCACAGAATGCCCATCTTACCTCTCTGAACAGATGGCCATAGAATTGGAGCTAGGTGTTCTTTGTGCTGTTGGCTTCCCTCTCTGGCATGCTGCCTGAGCAGTTGAAACCAGCCAGTGCCTGACCCAGCTTTACAGACCCATTAATGAAATTTGTAGGGAAATGATGGGATCTTGGTGCAGAGGATGTGAAAGCAATGCCCTTATTGACAGTTGATCCCAGCTATAATATCTCAAGAATGTAATGGGAATATAAGTTGTTAGACTTCCTATACAATTGCAGTTTTATGTGAGACAATATGCTTAGTAAAGGAGAGAATTTAATTGAAGATTATGAGGATCGCTCATGGAATCCAAGGAAGAATTGAACAACGAAGCAGCAGGAAGAGCAAGAGAGACAGTGAGGCTTCAGGAGTAACAGGATCCAGGGACATCAATTCTGCCAGGACTTTCTTGCCATCTCCTGCTTTTGATTCTCTTTCTGGGTCAGCTCCTTTCTGTCTCTCCCTAGCAGATCAGCTTTTTATTCATGGCAGTAAAGAGCTCCCAAGTTCTATGTCCTAGAGATTTTACCACTGAAGGAGGACTAGCCTGGTACTTTCCCAGGCCCACATCCTAAGCCATTGGAAAAGATTGTGACGAGTCATTAGACTGAGGTAATTTGGTGTCACTCGGAAAGCCCTGGGGGACCTAGTGTGTTATAAGCTGAATATGGGTCAGTGTAATAGGTGTATATATAACCCCATGCAAGCAAGCCTTAATTTGGTACACAAATGTTTTTGAAAATTAACTTGCAGTTTGATAATCTGCAAGTCAAACAACAGGTTAGCTGTTCTGAATGATGGAATACAATGGAGTGACACCTCCCTTGGCCCAGGAAACTCTGCACGTGTAATAAATCCTCCGAAGCTCCCACCTGGGTTAAAAGGGGGCTGTGCCGGAGGTTACAGATAGGACTATCCACACACCTCTGTCCCCATTGCTGAGTCTGCACAGGGGCTAGAACAAGAGTTTGGATGGCCTGCAGTCTTTACGTCTTTCCCTAGGAATAGACTAGACATTTGGAACGTGGGTGGGGGAATGTAGTCTCTTTCCCCCTTCTTTTTACTTTGCACTGCAGCAAGAAGCAAACATAGCCTCTACTGTGTAAGCACACTCACAGGAGACTCCCAGTGGAATTCCCAGTTTTTGGCCGCAGGGCAGTGGGATCGTAGCGAAGAGTGAGAGGGTGGTGAGGACAGTGGAATAAGGCGTCGACCACAGGAAGAAGGAAGGTGGAGGTCTTCCTCAGAACTCCCACTTCGGTCCACGGCCCCAGGGAGCAAAAGCATCTGACTTATGATTACTTGTTATGGGCATTTTGGCAGAGAGATGTACTGCCATAGCTGCAGGTAGGACCAATGAAAGGATTTCTGGTTTACCCCAAGGAAGGGGTAGCCCTGGAACAGAGAGCACCACCCACTCCACCTTCAGGGTTGCGTTTATTCAGCCAGGGTAAAGCATGCTTGGACAATCTAATTTTTACTGGTGGTTTGCTTAGAAAGACACAGGATTAGGGTTACATCACACAGAGTCCCCAAACTCCTCCGACTTCAACGTCTTCTCTTTCTTGAAGGCGCAGGGTCCTTTGCTGTCTCTACCACCTGGATCAAGCCTAAGTACCTCATGCCATTTCTGAGAATTGTTTTTAACATTTTTGATGTATAAATCTCATTAACTATTTAAATTGAAGAATTGTTGATTTTTTTATTCTGATATTCTAAGAGACAGGAGTTTCCACCTCATGCCTAGAGCAGAGTTCAAGAAAAGGATATGACCAATTTTCTGTGTATTGAAAACCAGACTTCAGAAGAAATCATCTAACACAGAATGGGTGAGGTCGCTATTATTCCTGTTTGAGACTCACCTTTTCTGGGGGAATGGCTTTGAAGCAGAGCAGGGGAACTAGATTATTGCCTCATAAAATGGCATGAGGTTACTCTCATGCCTTAATTTTATATCTTTATTAAGAGGTAATACTTCTCTGACTTTATTCGAAGAGGGTTCTTGTCTTTTTCTCATATACTTGTGAAAACTAAATGTTAAAGGATTTAGCATAACCACCATTGCTAAATTATGATGTAAAATAATACCATGTCTGCAATTAGCCCAGGTAGTTTTACTTGGTTCAATAATATAAATTATTATAATTTAATATAATTAAATTTGTAATAATTAAGTAATTAAATTAAATTAATATTATAATTTAATATAATTTATAATATAAATTATTATGATTATAATAATATTTTAGTACTTTAGTGTGTTTGCCAAAGAAAGAAATTCATGTTACAGTAAAACAGTTAAACTAAGTAACAATTAATCTCAATTTTAAGGAATTATAAAGCAAAGTATTATAACATGGAACATTGATGCAAATAGCTCCCCAACTGGAACATTAAATAGATTCTGAACCAGTGGTTAACAGGAAAAGGCTAGTTTTTGCTTAATTCTCTTTTGCTTGAACATCTTTCTTGAAGTCTTAATTTTTAATTTTACTTGAAATTTCACCAGTGCCCTGAGATGGTGGCCCTTCTGGAAGAGGATCCCTTCTTTCCTAATGATCAGTATCCTTAATTTACTTCTTGTGTATTCTTTCTGGAAATATAACATTTAAACCTTGATCACATCTTAATAATCATTTTAGTGTGATAACTGTACATGTGTTGTGGGTTGAATTGTGGCCCCTGAAAGATATGTTTAAGTTCAAACCCTCTTCCTTGTGAATGTGACCTTATTTGGAAATAGGGTCTTTGCAGATGTAATGGAGTTAAGATGAGGTTTTACTAGATTACAGTGTGTGCTGATCCAGTGACTGGTGTACCTGTAAGAGTCGGGAAATTTGGATACAGAGACGCACACACAGAAGAAGGCCCTGTGAAGAGATAGGCGGGGACAATATTGTGTGACGATGGAGGCAGGATCGGAGGGACACATCTACAAGCCAGGGGATGCCAGGGATTGTTAGCAAACACCAGAAAATATGAAGAGACAAAGAATGATTCTTTTCTAGAGCCTCCAGAGAGGGCGTGGACCTGCCAGCATGTTAATTTAGGACTTCTTGCTGTCAAAACTATGACAGAATAAAATTCTGTTGTTTAAGCCACCCAATCTGTAGTACTTTTTTTTTAACAGCAACCTTAGGAAACTAAAATAGCATGCTATGTTGTAAGTAAATAATAGGTTACATTGGTATTAATAGTCATGTTATTGTACGTATATATTTTATTGCTAAGTCAGGTGAACAGGAAAATACCTGGTGGACTAATCTCAACAAAAAATTTTCCGAAAAATTACAATACTCTACCTGAAAAACACAGGACAGGTCAACATTTTTCTTAAAATAGCCACATATTTGAGACAGGATTTTCATAAGTTAAATTATATGGCTGTTTATACTTTTTGTTCACATCATCAAGTACATTATGTATGATTTCATCCACCATTAATTTTGTCATTCATTCAATTAATATTTGTTAACCACCTAATGCTTGCCAGGCACTGAGCGAGGTGCTGTAGATGACACTAGTATATAGGATAAAGAATGCCTGCCCTAAAGAGATTACGCTGGCTTTGAAATTTATTCCATAGGAAAAGCCACAGAGGTCACTTGGAGAAAGTGTCTACTGCTTAGAAAATTCACTTTCTTTGTTTGCTGTGGTTTTAACTGATCTTGTAAAATCATTTTAGCATCATTTGGTTTTACTTACTCTGTGCTCCTGTATTTTGGTGGAAAAAAAATTTTATTTATTGCACAGAAAATAAAATCAATAATAATCAAAGAATGTGAAGCCAAAGATATAATTCTTTATCAAATTGTTATTTTTTTAATGTTTCTTTTTAATGAATATCCAAACACACGCTTAGTTGTACATTACTGTTAGCATAGCTAAAATTTTGTGTTCTGATTTTTTTTCACTTAATATACAATCAGTAATTTTTTGCTTTTCCATGTCATTTTTATAATTATACTTTCGATCCTTAAATTATATTATATTAAATTTACTGACCATAATTTGTTTAATCAATGCTCTACAAAGATGAGGCTGCTTCTAGTTTTTATTATGAATAACACTGTAATGAATACCTTGTGACTTTTGGAGAGGAATAGTTTACTCCTTAGGAAAGTTATTAGATAAAAAAGTTTAAGCATATTTTAAAATGCAGTGACAGACTGCTTTCCAAAAATATTAGAAAACTTGACATTATCAGTGGCAGTTGAATGAGGACACCTTTTTCACTGTATCCTTTCCAACACTGGGTGTTAGTAATATTTAAAATGGTTTAGTTATTGACGATGTATACAGGAATCCAAAATGTATGCTTGTTGCTTAAGTTTACATATTTTGGCAACTGTGAAAGTGAACACTTTTCCAAATGTTTATTTATTATTTACATTTTAAATAATGATCTGTATTTTCACATCCTTGCTCAAGGACCTTAAAAGGTCCTTAAACTTTTCCTTACCAATTTCTTTGTTCTCAAGGTCACAAAGTTTATAATATTTATTGAAGATATTTTTCATAATCTGTTGTGTCCTTTCACTTTTGGGTCTGTTTTTCTCTATTCAGAAATACAAAGTTTTTCTTTTGTTTTTACATAGCTGAATATAGTGTCCCTTCCCTTTGTACTATGGTACAGTGTTTTTACCATTCATCTTACCCATCTATTAGAATGAAAAGGAACATCGGATTCTCCCCTTCAGGAGAGTATTTGGCTAATTTGTTATCCAGGTAGTGAGCAGAAAATGGCATGATAGATCATCCATCAAAAGGAGATGTTCCATCAATATTCCCTCCTGGAGGAGAGAGGAAGGGCTCATGATGCTAGTAGGTGTTGAGTCTTAGCAGGTCAGCATCAATTAGACTGGTGGCCATACATCCTAAGGTATGCACCATATCCAAGGTGAGGCTGAGCCAAGGAGGTCCTGGTCACCAGGGGAGGGGACAGTGTGCAGGGCCAAGGATCAGGAGGTCTGCTAGGATAGGAGGAGCAAGCAAGAGATCAGCAGGAAGCAGGAACAGAGAGACCCAGATGTGATATGAGGGTCCATAAGGAGGAGTTGGAGGAGAATGGGAGAAGAAAGATGGAGGTGTGAAGTAAAAGGAAAAGAGTTGGTCTTTTTCTAGTCACCATTTCTCAGGTCCACCTCCAACACAAAGAATGACATCTTTAAATCTAGAACTTCTTGCCTACCTGTCCTCCTGAATTCAGATGTATACTGCAACACCTTTCAGTGTGCCTTCCCCCTTCCCATCTTAAATGCACTTTAAAATTGTGCTTTTCTTTCAAATGACACTTTTCTGGTTTTGCAGTATTCTCAATCAGTATCTTACTGAGACTTTCACATTACATGTTACCATGAGCATTTTATGACTTTTAAAAATTAAAAAAAATTTGAGAAAATCAGAAAAAAATTAGAAAAAAAATGTTTGATCTGTGTCTCTGTGTTGGTATATGCATAAAACAATTTACACTTTAAAATGTCTTGTGTTCTAATAAGGAAAGTAACAGGTTTATTGTAGACCATAATGCGAAGCAGAAATTAAAACCACACCTACCTGGTTGTAGTGGGGAATGTGTAAAACTGAGCAAAACGCTTGCATATGTTGACTGTTCAATAAACTGAATTGGGAACATATTGTTTCTGCAGATTGGAATACGTATTTTCCACTGAAATTATATTCTCAGAAATTTTTGATGTCACCAAATATTCCTTGAAATGTGCATTTAATAATTTATATCTGTGTTTATGCCTATGATGAACACTTTTTTATATAAATCTTTTTTAATCTCTCATATTCTTTTAATTTTATTTTAGAACTAGAATATGAAGGGCTAGAAATGTATCGTAGCTATTTTAAAGTGCATTTCATTTATTCGTGAGTCTGAACAGTGTTTTGTGGTGATTGACCATTTTTCTGTAGGAGTGTGTGTGCCTTTCTATTTGGATTGTAAGAGCTCTTTGTATGTTAAGGACATTAGCCCATTGAGTTTGATATTTGTGGAGATACTTCTTTTTATATTTTCATGTATCTTTTAATTGTTATTATTTGTGTGTGGGGGGAACTCAAGGGGGTGTTTGGCTTTTTTGTTTTATATTCCATTGCTTTTATTATATAAGTCTTCTCTATCTGGGAATTAAAAATATATATGCCTATTTTTCTTAGAGTTTTTTTAAACTTCAGTTTGCCTAGAAAATTTTTAATATATGATATGGAGTAAAGATGAACTTTTTTTTTAGTAGTTTACTGACCAGTTATCCTTCCCACATATTTCTGTAATACCTTCTTTAGCATAATAGTTTTTTTCATTCTCTTTTTAAAATCGGGTGTGCATTTTATAACATTATATGTTTCAGAACTGAGTCTGGCTATTAAGACAAATTTTCCTGTAATAGAGAACTGTCACATTAAAATACACATTGTATTTTTTCAATTTTATGTACTTTAGAAAATGAATGGTTAACACAGACTTTTAATTTTTAACCTATCAATTGCTTAATGACAGACATCTCTCAGCAAAATAGCAGACTAGGTGTTTATTACAGCCTGGGTCTCTGAATCTGTCCTCAGATGTTTTGGCTTATCTGCAGGATGCCTGAGTAGCTGTTTATATATCTCAGTTTTACTATGATGTGATTTTCAAGATCACTATTTCTATCAGATACGGGGATAATGAATTTTGTTCTTTAAAAATAATGCTTCTACAGATTACCAGCTCTCATGTAAATCAAAGTTTTGGTAATTTTACAAATAATTTCAAAAGATAACTTTTTCATTTTTCCACTTTGTTTTCATCTTTTTGTTTTAGATAGTCCATTTTTAATTGAAGGAAGCTGCTTCTACTCGGGAGTGGCGGGAGAAGTAAGAAAACCACATGGAAGACTCCCAGGATTTAAATGAACAATCAGTAAGTCTTAATTCAATCTCAGTTTTGCTGAAAAATGTTGTGGTAAGACTACTCAAAATCATACTAAAAAAGAATATACTGTAAAAAGCAAGTTTTTGTTATTTTTTCATTGATTTTTAAATTCTCTTTCAAGATCATGAAATAGACCTTTGGAAAGGTATACTCTTTCTGATTAATGATATCATATTTTGAGGTCTTCCTTGATTGTCTACTTGTAAAGCCAGTGGTAGAAAGATGAGGGCATTGAAATCATGCCAAGTGTTTTTGACAGTCTCAACGACTTTACACACCTCCTTTGTTGGGTTTTATTCCAGATGTGCTTGGATAGTGCATGTGTTGTTGAATGTCAGAAGCATGAAAGGAGAAGCATATTACTAGCATGCTTATTGTTCATTTCAAGGATGGTGACCGCAGTCCTGAAGGGATTTCTTTATTTGCTAAGCTCTTTGGAGAGTGAAGAATGCACAAGATTGGTGGCAACCATTTTAAGATTCGGATTTCTCAAAGGGAAAGGATTTATATGGCCTTTCCTCCTAACTTATTAGTAGTGTCTCCATGACACTAGTTCTTTAGTGTGTGGAACTGGTGTCAGTGGGAGATCTTCCCTCACAATCCCACAGTTCTACCAACCGTGGCCCAAGCTGCTCTGCCCACAGACAACTAGTGATGTCACAAGTAAGGAGATACGTGTACTTACTACGTGTGTGTTATGCAGACTGATGCTAGTCTCCATTAGCTTGTATAATTATGACTTGAACTTAAAGTCTCATGTTTCCATCAGGCAATAGAGGACAGTGTATTGGTGTATAATAATGTGGCTCTAGAAACGATTTCTATAACGAGTTCAATTTAAAAATTCAAAATAATGTGTGTTCTTGTGTATACATGCCATTCTAAGCTAATTTAAATTATTTCCTATTAACTATTTCATTTAGATGAAATGATAATCAAGTTTTAATTTATAGACAGACATCATGACTATTATCTAATTTCTTTGTATATTATATTATTATTTAATTTCACACGGCATCATTACAGGAAAAATGTAACAAAAAATTACAAAGCCATAAGGCTATTAAAAATTCTGTCAAATAGTAGAGATATTATTCCTCAAAAATGGCTCGAGTTTTTACAAAAGTAGACAAAAGGCAGTTGGGAGGCAGGGGCTTCAAGGTAGTTTTTTAAAAATTCTGGTTATTGAATTATAAGTATTGGTAGTGTAGACTCTAGCATAAGGGACGATAGTCAGCATGATGATATGTCACCCATGCCATTGTATGTTTTTGGACCCCAGTGGCGTCAGAGGTCTGTAAGTGTGACCATATACGTACGTGAGTGAATGATGACATTATCTTAGTGGCGATGCTTCATGAGAGGACTACTGTCTATCTGTACTTTGTTCTAACACACTGAGGATTACTTAAAAGTTTGTGTCCATGTGTGCAAGTATGCGTGAGTGTGTGTGTGTGTGTCTGTGTTAGACTGACCAACTGTCCCTGTTTTCCAGAGACCCAGGAATTTCCTGGGACATAGAATTTTCAAAGCTAAAGCAGGTGGAGTCTGTGCAAACAGGGATGGTTGATCCAGTTAATTACTTTAGGGTGTGTATATACTTAAGAACAAATTTTTGTTTCAATACAGTTAAAAGAGGTTCAAGAGAATATAGTTTTAGGTTTACCATTAGACTGAGGTTATTACCTCAAATGCTTCATACCATCTTTTACAAAGTGAAACCCAGCACTTGTAAATCATATAGAGTTTCCTTCCAGTGATATTTTAGGGCTGTGGAACTCAGTATTTTTAAAAAATTAAGTTCTCAGTGTTGTTAATGTTCAGCCAGGTTTGAGAATCAGAAGTCTTGGGTGACCTCAGCTCAAACCCAGCTGCTGAATCAGTGATGAGAATGGGAGAGATTTTGAGAGAAGGAAAGATTGCTCTCCATTCTCCCTTTCTCTTTTCCTTCGCCAACACTGAACTCTCCATCTGAGGGTCTTGATCCCATCAGAGTCAAATTGACAGCTCCTGATCTGTGGAGTGGTTTGATAGGCCATCAAGAGTGGGCGCTTCTGCTTTAAACCACAGGAAACTTGAAGTTTGCATCAAGTGTTCATGGCTTAATTGCTTTGGTTTTTATAAACATCATAAAGCCTTCTTGTTCAGCATTCTTAGACTTATAAGAACATACAGGCTCATCTGTTCATCTTGTCCATGTGCAAAGGGAAACTTGAGTCTATTAAGTCCCAAGTCAGAGTTGGGACTTCTCAATGGTCTTCTGACTCCAAGTCCAAAGCTCTCTCCGTGCCTTATCGCATTTGAGTTTTCTTATTTGGACTTTCCTCACTCTAGAATCAACTCCCATTACATTGAAATGATTCCTATTTGAATGAGATCTTTAAGTGACTTTAAATCTTCCAGAGTATATTGATTAATGTCTCACAGCTTTTTGAAAAATGATACTTAGTGTTTCTTAAGATATAGAACAAATAGGGTGAAATTAAAAGAGGGCTCATAATAAGATGAAAGGGAATTTACTTAGATCATAGCTATTTTACTTCAAGAAAGAGTTTTTTTTTTCCCTCTCGGCATAGACATAACAATAGGTGGCAGTTTATGCACTTAATGCACATCTAAGCATTTTCTGTGTACTTTCTCCCATCCTTACCATATCCTTGTAATGTGTTTGTTATCGCCACCATTTTACAGATAAGGAAACTATGGTTTAGAGAAAATTAAGCTCAAACAACTCTTAAGTAGCAGAGATTAGAATTGAACCCACTGTTATCTGGTCCTAAAACCTGTAATGAATGAATTTTGCATGATACAACATAAGGTAAGGACTTGAGTTGTGAAATCAGACATCTCTGACACTTAAATACCATTGGGAAATTTCTCAAACTCTTCCTCATCTGTAGAGTGGGGAGGATAATAAAAAGATGTTATGAGAAAGACTCAGCACATGCCTTCCTTAGAGTAAAAACTCAAAAAATGTTAGCAAATATTACAATAGCCTGGTATATTCATATGGTCTTTAATGAGTATGTGTGTTCATTTTTGCATATTCAACTACCTTCTGGCAGACATCCCTGACTGGAAGCACAGAGGTCTATGGACTCAGCAGATGAAAACTGAACTCACCAGCTCTCCTCTCACAATTTTCCCCCCTTTCTCCTCTATTCCACTACTTCCCATCTCAGTGGATGGCAGCATCAGCTACTGAGTAAGTTAATTCAGAAAACATGTAGTCATCCTTTTCTCCTGCATCCCCATCTCAAAGTCCTATCCATTCTTAATTTTTAATATCTCTCAAAGTTGTTCTCTTATCTCTATATCCTTACTTTGGATCTTTATTTTTATCTCTTAACTGTCTTTTTCTGTTTTGTTTCTAGAGTGGCCTTCCTAATTTACATACCTAATCCCATCATTGTATTACTTAATATCCTTCACAGGCCTTTTCTTGCCTTCAAGAGAAAATCCCAAGTGTGTAGCAAAGCACACAGACTTAATTGCTTGTCTGTATCTCCAGTCTCATTTCTGGCTTCTTTCAGTTCCCTGAATCTTGCAGACTCTGTGGTTTCTATGCATTTGCAAGCACCATAGCCTCTTCCCATATGGGCTTCTTCCCCACCGGAGAACTTGTTAATCTCGAAGACTCACTGAGGGCTTCACTCCCTCTGAACAGGGCTCTCAGGTTGCCTCCTTCTTCCCTGTGCTGTCAGCCACGCTGGGTCAGGGGCCTCTACAATGTGCTGCCGTACCCTTTGGCATTTACCTCTATCCCAGGAATTACCCCACAGAACTGAAATCTTATCTGTTTATTTGCCTCTCTACTAGATTATAAACTACTTAAGAGTAATAGTGGGTCTTATTCATCTCGTACCCTTACTTCTTAGTACAATTCTTGCTGACATTCAATAAATGTTTTCTTCAAAAGCTTTTATATACTGTTAGTAAGGTATGTTAATGAAGAGCCTGACAAATTTTAGAAAGCCAAAATGTTACTCTCAGAATGGATTACTGACTCATGAATTCATGTATCACTTAACATTTTTTTTTAAATTGCATATAACATGTAACACTAGTTTAACAGCATGTGATCAAAACAAAGTTTGGTCCTTAATTTTTTTTTTCTTTTGCATTATATCTGGATCATTTTTTTGCAGTCTTGCTTAGAGAATCTAGGAAATATTAAGAGGTAAGCAATTAAACTAAGATTTAACTTTCATATTTGTCTGAAGTTCTTTATTAGAACTTCATAATTATTTAGAAGCAGTTTGTTTATTCTTATAGTTATAGCTTGCTACAGTTTTTTTTCTTGCGGTACTTTTTTTTTTGCGGTACGCGGGCCTCTCACTGTTGTGGCCTCTCCCGTTGCGGAGCACAGGCTCCGGACGCGCAGGCTCAGTGGCCATGGCTCACGAGCCCAGCCGCTCCGCGGCATGTGGGATCTTCCCGGACCGGGGCACGAACCCGTGTCCCCTGCATCGGCAGGCGGACTCTCAACCACTGCGTCACCAGGGAAGCCCGCTTGCTACAGTTTTTAAGGAAATGTTGCTCTTGTTAATAAATATGAATCTAGATCATACAAAACAGTATTTATACTGATAATCAGAAGTTCATTTTATACTCTGAAATATATTATATTCCTTGTATTCAAATAAAGACTGAGCAATATTTATAGCTTCAATAGTATCTTTATACACTGAGGTATTTTAAAGTCATATTTTGGTGGTACTAAAGATTCCCACAGATTTTTTCTGGTCTGATTCATTCATATCAAAGTGAGAGGGAGTCTGACCTACATTACTCATCAAGCTAGAAGGTTTGAAAAAATATTTTGTTTGTTAATTTTATGTAGTATATGTTATACAATAAAATATTAGTGGCTACTAGGTGAAATGAGTTACAGTTTATGGTACAGTTGCATTCCCTAATATTAAAATATTAAGGGCCTGAATTTTCCTACATATGTAAAACATCGTGACTGAATCAGTTAATTTATATTACTGATGACATATTTCAACTAATGATTTCTAAACTAAGTCACATCCATTGGATACATATTTTACATCATATATTTCAGCAGTATTTTTAGAAGTTCATATATATGTAGATATTAATAGTATTTATTTTCTTGCATCAAACCTGCTAATTTAATAATGCATATTAAAATTCTAGTTAGTTTAATAAATTAATTTCTTTTCTGTCTCTGTTTTTCACCCCTGGAATACCAAAAGATTCTAGATTATTCCTCAGCTGTTTGTTCTTAGAGATTCCATATTATCATTTTTGACTATAGCCACTAGCACATCTTTAAAACCTGAGCTGCTCTCTGAGACTTTTAGCTGTTGTATGGAATTGAATATACCATCAAACTTGTCATCTAGATGTAGAGCTTCAGAATCACCAACTTCTATCAATGTTTCAACACTACATAGAAAAGAATTATTTTTATTAGTTTCAGTTTAAATCACTATTTCACTTTTGATAATGTAGCATTATCAATATCTGGAAATCCTATTACTCTTCTATTGCTTTTTTCTTGGATAGTCTAATTGATTTTAGATCATGCATACAGTGTATTTTATTCAGATCTAACCGAAATCAGGTTATTGTTTTTGAGGTTACAAATCTGGAAGAATTTGTCCTTTTAACTAGTCAAAAGAACCATATTTACAATATGTATTTTTTATACCACCCAACTGGACAATATACTTCAGAATTCAATGGAATTCTGCTTAAAGCTGAATCAATTTCAGAACTATTGTAACTCCCAATTGCCAATTATGGCTTTGCTTTGCATTTAGATAATAGAGTACCTAAACGGTGAAATTACCAAGTAGATACGTTAAATATATTTTAATTTTTATTAGTCACTGAGACTTGCTCTTTCATTATAAGCAATTTTCTAACTTTGAATTTCTATATTTTTGCATGAGCTTATGAAGATTCACAGGAAGATTCCATGAATTATTATCTTCTATGACCTTCTAAAATTATAACTTAATTTAATAAAACTTTTCCACAAATTTTAGAATACACACAGATATGTAAAGAGAGAGAAGGAAAGCTCCGTATTATACAGAATACGGGTTGTAATTGCATACCATTTGTCAAGATCTAGAGAGTAGATATTAGACTTTTCTTCTGTCAACTCCGATCAGTTTGTGTCAACTATGTGGAGAAGAACCCTAAATCTACCTCCTGGCTCATCGGAAGAGTAACATTATCAGTAGAGTGCAATCTGCCATGAACTTGGTAGTGAGGAGGGCTAGCTCCTACCCCAGGAGCAAGCGCATACTTGCTGATCCTGAGCTGGGTAGTTACCCAGCTTTGAGCACTTTGTTTGCGTAGTATAGGTGCAAATAAGAGCGATGATATCTTTGGGTACCAGAAGTCTCTTATCTAAATTTACAACTTACGTATGGTATATTGATTGTCCAATAATTCTACCTTATGAATTAAAATAAAAATAACTATTTATGATAGAAATATAATCTCTTTCTTTCTTGCTTCAATAATTTTGAGAAGTGGAAAAATTAATATAACGTAACTTTTGCTATAAGGTATATGCCAAATGGAAAATATTCACTAATGAAAACAGCTTGCATTCACTGATAGCTGTCATGCTAAGTGCTTTGTGTGACTCGTCTCATTAAACCACACAACAGCCCCATGTGGCAGCCTCCGTCATAACCCCGACTGAAAGAAGAGCATGCTGATGCTGAGCTTAGAGATCACATTCAAGGTTGTGACCGCTAGAAAGCTGTGCTGATGGAGTGTGAGCTCGCCAAGTCTTATTCCAGAATCCATGCTGCTGCACACATTATCTTACCTGCTTTCATAAACTTAAATGGTTTTCAGACCCTTCAATACATTTGGTATCTTAAAGTATGGATTGAAACTCAACTTGATCTCAATTTATTTAAACAAAGAGCAAAAGTTTTAAATATTGTGGAGAGGAATGGAAGTTATTCCACTACGATTACAAATCAATTGCACAATTGTCGTCACTAAATCTTTAGAATAGGGAGTGGTAAGAGAGAATAGTATATGAAAATTGATGATAATTCAACAAACACAATTAAATAAAAATTTCTCACCCTCTGTCAGGAAATTTGTTAAACTAAGGATTAAAAGGTGAATATATTACAGTTTCTGTCCTGCCCAAACTTTTAGTTTAATGTATGATTGTAAGATGTTCTAGAGTTATTTAAAAATGAGATTTGGGCAGTAGCTACTAATTTATTCAGTGAATATTTGTGAGGAACTGCTATATTTGAAGCATAGTTTTAGATGGTGGAAATACTTGGTGGACAAAATAGACAAATATTATTCTCTTGGAGCTTATTATATTCTAGTGGGGAGAGATGAACAGCAAACCAGTATATACTAGAAAGTAATAGTGCGGCCAGAAAAACCAAATAAAGCAGGGAGGAGGACAGGAAGTTCTGGAGCTAAGATGTATGGGGGGAGTAAGTTGCAGTTTTGGGAGAGTAGTCAGGAGGATCTCGCTGAGAAGATGGCATTGTGCAAAGATTTGAAGAAGCCATGTGGGTATCTGGGGAAGGTGGATTTTGGTTAGAAGGAACAGCAACTATGAAAAAAGTGAGATGGCGCCATGTCTGATACAGTCAAGGAATAAAAAGGAGGCCAGTGGTGGTGGCAGTGGCGGAGAAACCAAGGGGGAGATAAGGAAGTGATCAGAATGGGAGTGTGGAGGTGAGGAGTACAGATTGTGTAGAGGTCTTTAGGCCATTGTAAGAGCTTGAGCTTTGCTCTGAGTGACATGTGAAGCAATTCGAGGGTTTTGAGCTTAGGGATGACATGATGGGACTTCAGTTTTTAAAAGATCATCCTGTATGCTATGTTGAAAATGGGCCATATAAGGTCAAGAGTAGAAACTGGGCTATTCTAAGTATCCAGGTGTGAAATGGACAAGATAGCAGTAGAAATGGTGAGAAATGGCTGGTTTCAGGATATGGTTTGAATGTAGAGCCAAGATGACTTGCTGATGGATTGGATGTGGATTGTGAGAGAAAGAAAGACCTTGACTTCCAGGTCGTTGTTCTGAGCAGTGGGAAGGATGGAGTTGGGCATTTACTGAGATGGAATGAGTTAGAAGGAACAGGTTGAGGGTGGAGATCAGGAGTTCAATTTTAGACATGGTAGCAGAGACATTGCCGTGTTTTCACCAACCCTGTTTCATACTTCTCTTTTCTGGTGTATCCGGGACTACACTTTCTAGCCTCCTTACATTTAGACAGGACGATACAGCTAGTTTAGGGGAAGTGATATGTGTATTATTTGCAGGCTGAGGCAGTGAAAAGCCTGTGCATGATTCTTTAGTCTCTATGTTTGCCTAGTGTGGAGAATGAGGAGGAGGGTTGCAGGTAAAGATGGTAGAGCTCCAAGATGGAGGAAGATTGAATTGCTGAGGCCCTGAGTGGAGGACAGCTTCCCAGGAGAGTATTAAGCAACTGAGTTAATAGGGACATAATAAGTTTTACCTGATATTTGAAAAATAAGTGGAAATGTTGGGGGAGTCAGTTAGTTGTAACCATATGGAACCCAGGAGAGAAGGTTGGACTTGAAATAAATTTGGGAGGCTTCAGGGTATTGGTGGTATTTACAGAACTACTATTGGTTGAGATCACCAAGAGATGAAGTCTAGATGGAGACAAATTGAAAGGACTGAGCTCTGGGGCATTCAAATTTAGAGGTTAAAGAGATGACAGTTTACATAAGACAGCATCTTTGTCCTACTACCATAACACCTGTAAGCACTGAGGTATGCTGCAGCTAGTGTTGCCAGAGTCAGTGAATTCTCCTTTGATGTGCTTTCTTTCAAGTTTCTTAAGGATCATATATTATGCCTGAGTTACTGGTTACTGGGTTTACCCCTCTTGGGAGAAAAAGCCAGCAGACAGCCGAATAGGTATTCAAACATCATTCACTTCTTTGCATTTTCTGTCCAAGTAACAAAAACCCATAAATATTTAGAAGAAAATAGTCAACAAGTATTACTTTCTTATTGCTCTGTTTGTAGATATGATGTTTCTATGCATCCCAACTTAGCAAAGAATTGATCTACATGAGGGATATTCAGCTTCAGCATTACTGACGTTCAGGTGGGGTAATTCTTTGGAGTGGGGGCTATCCTGTGCGTTGGATGATGTTTAGAATCATTTTGGTATCTACCCACAAGATGTCAGTAGCACCTTCTTCTTCCCCACCCTCCCCCACTCTCTTTCTTTAGCGACAGTCAATCAAAAATGTCCCTAGCCGTGGACAGATGTCTTCTGGGGGGAGGCAAGCATCATTGATCTATATTATGTCTACTTTCAATGAGTTATTTGTTTATATATTTATTCCCTGCAAAATATTTGAGGAAGTTTACCTGAACATTAATATAATATGCTATATTAAATTATTGAGGGAATTAGGATGAAAAGACAAACACATGATAATACAGAACTTAAGCAAGAAAGCAAAACAACATTGCCAAGTTAACAGTATAGAATAATAAGTACTATGCTATCAGCAGGGAAAGTCTGTTCAACAAAGGTCAAAAAAGGAATTCTAGATAGGCTAGGTCATATGTTAACTTGATCTTGAAAGAAAAGATGGAACTGTATGGACACAATAGGACCTATCCTGGCCGGGTGAATAGCAGGAATGAAAACTCAAAAGTGCAAACTGTAAGGCAATAAAGCCTGCCCAGGAACTGTAGATGGATTAGAACGACTGAATGAGAAGCTTCGTGGGGATGAAGATATAGAGTGTGGGAACTCTGGCTGAGAAGTCTTGAGACCAGACTGAAAGGGTCTTTGAAGCCAAGTTTCGGTATTTACAGGGTGCTTGGTTACCAGCATGATGCTTGTCATGACATGAAGTGTAGAGATGTATAAGATGCTGCCCTATCATTGGACCTTTATCTTGGATGTAATGGAAAAGTCCCATAATTTTTGAGCAAGAGAATAGTATTTAAAAAATGTTGTTCTAGGAAAATTAACCAGATGGTAGGAAGATGAGTGAAGGTATGCAACTTGGCCCGGAGGATGGTTTAGGGGCCCTTGAAGCAGTTTATGTGTGAGCTGAAAAAGGCTTAAACCGGGGGCAGGAAACTTTTTTTGGCAAAAGTCAAGACAGTAAATAATTTTGGCTTTTGCCATGTAGTCTCTGTACAACTCCTCACCTCTGCTGGTGGAGTGTGAGAGCAGCCGTAGGTAACGCATACGTGAACGGGCATGGCTGTGTTCTAATAAAACTTTTTTTTACATAAACAGGTGGCAGGCTGTGGACGATACGTGGCCAACTCCTGGCCTAAATGTGTGACAGTGGAAAGAAAGCTAGGAAAGAATCAATGTAAAGAACATGAAGCTTTACTGAACCAACAGGGTTAATGGGAGGAAGGTGTGTAGTAGATATGGAGAAGGAAAAGGCAAGGATTATCCTGGAGTTTCAAGCTTAGGGAATACCAGTAAGAGTTCAGGACCACGTGTCAGTGACTTCAGTAATCAGAGAGATGTGTTTGAATTTAGAACTTTGGAGAACACGTCAAACTAGCAACTTGTAAACCTCTGTGGTGCCGTGGAGGAGATGTCTAGGCCGGTCACGTAGAGCAGGAACAGTATTTTTTAAGGTGCTGTATATAAGGGGAAATTATAGCTGGCAAAAGGGCAGGAGGATGAGAATACACTTACGAGAATGCCATGTTTATGAAGTAGAAAGAGGAAGATGAATCAGGAGAGACTGCGATAGGGAAAAGAAAGGAAGGTCAGGGTAATACTGTCTTCAGAACCAGCGTCCAAGAATAACTTTCAGGAGGAATTGGTCATCACTTGCTGACATTTCAAGAAGCCAAGCAGAATGGGGGCTGAGAAGAAGGCTATTTCATTTGTTTATTAGAAGGCCATTGGAGGCCCCTCAGGACACAGTCCTTTTACAGTTCAACACAGAGGTTGAACACAGAAAAGATGTAGAGGCATCTCAGAGGTTCAACACAGAAAAGATGATGAGGAAGTAAGAGGAAGTTGGTGTGTTGAAAGAAGAGAGGCAGATGAGTGATTGAACGGAGCACCTTTTTCAAACAAGGGGAAGCTTGTGTGTGGTTGGCGACAGGGGGGAAAAGGACTCCGTGGAGAATTGACTCAAGTTGTCACAGAGGGAGGAGGGGTCAGCGGAGGTCAGAATGGAGAAGATAACGGTGAGATGAAGGAGGGATCCACCCTCTGACTGAAAATGTTAGAGAATGCCCGCATCTTTGGATATTCTAAGGTGATCTCCCTGGATGACATTCTTTTTTATTTAGTTCCATAGGAGGGAAGTACAAGATCAGGAAGTGAATGGAAGCATGGTTAGGATTAAATGCTTAGGTAGTGTAATTAGTATTAAATGCTTAAGAAGATCAGCAATAGGCATTATTTTTAAAAATGGAAAGAGATCTCCTAGAACTCAATATTGTGAGACGTTTTCAGTTTTCTTTTAGCAAAGTAGGTCACACTGATTAGGACTTAAGGCTGTGTGTTAGCATGGGAAGTTTATTTATTTATTTATTTATTTATTGCATCAAAACCATTAGGAAGAGACAAGAGAAAAATAAACACTTTTGTGGTCAATGAAAATGCCTCTCATCTTTGGAAGAAACTGCTTTCTCTGTTTTCTTTGGATATCGGTACATCTAACAAAAAGAAGAGCCTATTTATTTAGATGGGATTGTGGCAAATTAGACAACAGAGTTGGACTGAGAAAGTACTTGCCTCAAAGTACGAGGAATACTATTATTTCATATCTTCTTGGACGGAGGACTGATTTCTCTGCTCAGACTTCTTTAGGATGCAAATACCCTTGTTAGTGTTCACATGGGAAGAAGTTCATGTTAAATCTCTTGGCAGGAGCCAGCATGGCAGGGTGGAGAAAGGTCTGCCCAAAAATTAAAAGGGAGTTCGAAAAGAAGGGACAGACATTGCCTACTTCGTTTAACTTTTACTGTTTTCCCCAAACTGCTGTGGACGACGCCTGTGGACAGCGGATTATACCTAGATTGTGAGTCCCAGATGCTCACAGCTAACATTTATGCAGTCCTCACTTGGGCTTTCTGAATGCTTTGTGTATATCAGCTCGTTTAATTCTCACGACAGCTTGATGAAGTGGGCACTATTATTATCCCCCAGTTTATAGATGAGGGGGCCACCCAGCTAGTGGGTGAGGGAGCAGGATTTTAACCGAGGCAGTCTGGCTCCAATATTAACTGCTAGGCGAGTCCCCTGGGAAAATGAGCTCTTGATTTTTCAGTCCTCCACTCTGACTTGTGTCTTCAACCACAGCGTCAGCAACAACGACACTGAGATGTTTTGAGTGTTCATACTGAAGGAGAAAAAACTTGGATCTGTGTCCATTTCTTTTATATTAACACTTTCTGTAATTCACAGGTCACACCAGAGATGATGTGAAAGGGGCAGAGGCAGGACTATAAAATAGATGGTTCTTTATTTTTCAGTCTACTGATTAAAAAACGGGCCTAGGTGGAACAGCGTAGGTGCTGTTTTTTCTATACCAGGGTCTTTAGGAAGACTCAAAAGCACACTCATGTTTCCTTTATATTAAATGTCTCACCTAATTTATCTCCTTTTCATATGGCCATGCTTGATACTGAGGGCTAGTGGGCTTGTTTTAGAGGTGGTAGGGAACTTTAGAGATTGCTGTTTCCAAACCCTTTATTTTATAGATGCAAAAATAGAGGCTGGGAGGGCTTAAGCACCTTATCGGGCTAAGGCCATTGCAACAGCACTGTGGTTTTTTTTCTTTGTTTGTTTGTTTGTGTTTTTTTTTGCTTTGTTCTTAATGTTTAAACCCTTAAAATTTTTATTTTATTTTATTTATTTATTTTTTATACATCAGGTTCTTATTAGTCATCAATTTTATACACATCAGTGTATACATGTCAATCCCAATCACCCAATTCATCACCCCCCCCACCCCCATCTCCACTTTCCCCCCTTGGTGTCCATACATTTGTTCTCTACATCTGTGTCTCTACTTCTGCCTTGCAAACCGGTTCACCTGTACCATTTTTCTAGATTCCACATATATGCATTAATATACGATATTTGTTTTTCTCTTTCTGACTTACTTCACTCTGTATGACAGTCTCTAGACCCATCCACATCTCTACAAATGACCCAATTCTGTTCCTTTATATGGCTGAGTAATATTATATTGTATATATGTACCATATCTTCTTTATCCATTCATCTGTCAATGGGCATTTAGGTTGCTTTCATGGCCTGGCCATTGTAAATAGTGTTGCAATGAACATTGGGGTGCATGTGTCTTTTTAGATTATGGTTTTCTCTGGGTATATGCCCAGTAATGGGATTGCTGGGTCATATGGTAATTCTATTCTTAGTTTTTTAAGGAACCTCCATAGTGTTCTCTGTAGTGGCTGTATCAATTCAGCACTGTGTTTTGCAACAATATTTTTTTATTCGTTTCAACCTCAGCACTAAAATTTGAATACTTTTGTATACAGATTTTTAACAGCTAGAAATTAAAATTAACACCCTGAAAACTGCCTTGAATTACTGATTTATTTAGAGGTTGATGAAATAATTGCATTTGAGCTTATACTGAAGTTGTTGGTAGCTCAGGGTCATTTAAGAACTCTCCAGCAAAGGTGTGAAACACTTTATTTTACATGTTTGTTTTTCTCCTAGTTATTATTTACTGCTCAATCAGCATTAACAGAAGAAAAATAATTTGGCTGCTAAGTTACTCTAGGATAGGATTTCAAAGGATCTTATTAAAGAGAGATGTAATTTCATCCTCTGGGCCTTTTATATAACAGAGTGCATAATTGGGTTACTTCATTTTGACCCGGAATTAAACAATAGATTAAAGTCTTGCACAGGAAGTTAAAATATTTATTCAACAAAGATTTAAAAGTATATTATGGTTGTTTTTAGGATGTCTTTATACCTTACAGCTTTATACCTTTGTTTTAGCTAACTTTTGTCTGAGTAGCCCTTGCCTCAAAGTTTTCTGTTTATTTTACAAATCTTATAACGTGCAGGTATTTGCGAACTACTCTGTATAATCAGTGATTTTTAAATGCATAACTTTGATAAATGATATATATTGTATACTTTTGTATACTGTTTAACTACATATGGCCACAGTTTAGTTATGGTGCTCGGATATGAAAAGTATAGAGTAGATGTCACAGATCATAACAGTGCTTCAAATATTAATATTAAGGGAAGTAAGTCTGGAAGTCCGTAAGTTTAAAGTAAAAAGCCTTTGTGACTTCAGTTCTGAGAGCACTCTCATAAAATGAAAGGGACAATGTCAGGGCACTGCTAACTGGAGCTGCCTAGCAGTGCAGGTATCCTTCAATGAGACTCTTGTAAAGGTGGTTACCTCTGCTCGCTCACCCTGGACTGAAGGCTCCCCCTTTCTTCAATCCTCTGTGATTTGCATAATAATGTCCATAATGATTCCTGTTTGTTTCCATCCTCACTGTGAGATTGTGGACTTCTTATTTTTTTTTTCCATGAAGCAAGGTTTTTATAGGCTGGGATCCCAGCTAGACTGATGCTTTTTTCCCTCCTTTTGTTTGTTTAACACCTTGGATTTTGAAAGTCATTCAAAATGAAAGGACTTGCATATTATCTTAGGAAAATAATTTGTGATTGAAACTCTGAAAAATCCTAAGAGGTGTTTAAAGGTTTGTTCAGTAACTTGTTATCAATGGTTGGATAAGATGTCTTTCTGGAGTGCTTGTCTGCTAAACATCTATATGGTATTTTCTGTAATGGTATCTGCTTACTTTTTGGATGATTCCGACACATTCCATTGTGCGTAAGTTATTCTGCAGAAGTAAATCAGGAATCATTCGTGATAATTTCAGGTTACGCATAATTATTTTAGAATGTTAAGTGAATCTGCTAAACTTCAAGGGAGTAAATTTTACACCAAGCGTTTCTGGTTTAATAGGTTTACTATTTTAATGCTAGACTAATTTTTTCCCCTTAGTTTATTTTATTGTTTCTTGCACTGTCATTGGAATTGTATGTACACATGTCCATTCTTGAGCCCTTAATGTTAAGCTTGAGATGTAAGGGAATTAACTGAAGGTCTTCAGGATATTGGTGTTTGTTACATGAAGATGGATTGAATGTTGATGTTGGGCTCTTAAGCCGGAAGCTGCTTTGCTGTTAGATTCTATTAGATTGAGTGTATCAACATTTATACAAGGAATTGGGAGGAAAAATGTGCTCCCAGTGTCTGATTTTCTCTGTCTTTGGTACAAGTAACAAATTTAGGAATTGATAGAAAAGGAAAATATTTGTGCTGTTAAAGCTTTTTTCAGACTTTATAATGTTATTAAATAATATCCTTTGACATCTGGATGTTTATGAAAAAGCTCCTAGAAATTTAAGGATGCCTACTTAATTAGCTTTTTCCTTTTTCTAAATGTTGCCCCTTTGGCATAATCTTTGCATTTTAAAGCTTGACGAGACAGCAGAGACCAAACAGTCCAACTCTATCATTTCATAGATACAATGAAACTATGGACCAGGGAGATTAAAGAGGTTATCACCCACAGCCAGTGGATGATAGTGGGTTCATACCTGGATTTTTGAGTCCCAGGCAGTGTTCTTTACAATCCAAGCATGCTTGGTTTTTTTCATGTCCCAGAGCTTTCACTTAGGACATTTGTTGAAGTTTTGAGTCTAGAGAACTTCCACTGGTGTATTTTGAAGTCACACAGGGTAAAGCTTTACTGATATTTCAGACTGATTTGAAGCCACATGCATCCCTACCATATTCAGTTCCCAGTGTTCTGCATAACTGGGTTGAACACATTGAAAACCCTTGGCCAGGATTTCTTATCCTCAATAGAATAAATCTGAGGCTTCTCGCACTGAACCCAACCGCAGTGCTGTACTGCACAGAGAATGTGAACTAATTTTAATTGTTTCTGAAGAAAATGACCTTGGTAAAAATGAAATGATCATAAGAAATGACTAAAGCGTTACAAAGAAAGTTACTATTTCATATTCTGTATTGTCCATGTCAAGATCGATTTTATTAGTGTGTTTTCCTTTCTGTTTTTATTTCTTTGAGATTCAGAAATCAATGGTAGCAGCAAGTTTTCAAACTCTGTGTTCTAGTATATTTCACAATTACCAATACCCATGTCATACCCCTTCTCTTTCTTTCAACTGGGTGTAGGTTATTTAACCCTTTTTTTTTTTTTTTTTTTGCGGTACGCGGGCCTCTCACTGTTGTGGCCTCTCCCTTTGCGGAGCACAGGCTCCGGACACGCAGGCTCAGCGGCCATGGCTCACGGGCCCAGCCGCTCCGCGGCATGTGGGATCTTCCCGGACCGGGACACGAACCCGTGTCTCCTGCATCGGCAGGCGGACTCTCAACCACTGCGCCACCAGAGAAGCCCTAACCCTTATTTTAAAGCATATTGTATTATAAACTACCAGAAGTGCTCTTTTGAAACCATTTATCTATGGGTAAATAGTTAAACATTTATATTCATGCTTTTTTTCTGGAATATAAAGGATAGGAAGTTAAGTATATCGGTAATAGTAAAAGCAGTTCAGGGTTTCTATTTATATTGTAACTCAACGTTGGTAGAAGACTTTTTCAGTTGGCTACTAGTCATTTACCTCTTTTCTTCTTTGTTAACAGAATCCTGATTTTGTTGAGGGCCACCCACTGTTTTAGATGTGGAATTGGTTGAAGGCAGATTTAAAGTAATCTTAGTCTGCCCTGACAGTGATTGGTCAAGTGCTGGGAGGGTGACCCAAGGGGCTTCTGGGAAAGGTCTTATTTCATCTAAATAGAGTGTTACAGGAGGAAGGACTCCTTTCTTTCATACCTTCATTGATTACTGCTTTGGAGGCTGTTGCTGGAGAATATGATGCCTTAGCCATTCTCTGAGAATGAGGTGATAAGCCTAAGAATGAAAAGCCAAAATGCTAAAGATGGCTAAACAGAAGGACAGAGAGAACTTGCATCCTTGATGAAATTACTGAGCTGTCAAGCCTGGCACATCCTCCTTCCAGACTTCTTGCTTGTGAGATAATTATAGTTTTAAATTGAGATGTTCTCTTAAGACTTGTATGTGTGGTTTCAGACCCTGGTGGAAAGGAAAGAAAAAACAGAAATCATAGTCCCTGATCTTAAAGATCACATAATCCTGTGCTTCTTAAAACTGATTTTTGAAATGACATAAGAATCCTTCAGAAACAAGAGATTGCCTTATTTAATTTGTTTTAATTTTTAAACTTTTATTGAGGTATAATTTATATACAACAAACTGCATGTGTGTTTGTGTGTTTGTGTGTGTGTGTGTATGTGTGTGTGTACTCTGGATACAAATCCTTTATCAGACATATACTTTCAGATATTTTCTCCCAGTCTGTCATGCATTTTCATGGTCTTAGCTTGTTAATTACCAAAAAAAAAAAAAGAAGGAAAACAAACCTTTTGGGAGTTTGACTGACATTTCATTGAATCTACAGATCAGTTGGGGACTGACTGACATCTTAACAATCAGTGTGAGGCCTTTTGCCCATATATTTATGTCTTCTTTAATTGTTCTCAGCAATGTTTTGTAGTTCTCAGTATACAGGTCTTACAGCTTGTCAGATCCATGTCTTAGCCTTTCATATTTTTGATGCTATTGCAAAAGTTTTAAATGTCTATTTCCAATTGTTCATTCCTTGTATATGGAAATAAGTTGATTTTTGTATATTGATCTTTTATTGTGCAGCCTTGCCAAGTAATTATAGTTCTACTGTGTGGGGTTTTCTGTATAGACAATAAAATTGTCTGTGAATAAAGACAGTTTTACCTTACCATTCCTCAGTCTAAATGCTTTTTATTTTTATTGCCTTACTGCAGTGGCTAGAACCTCTAGTACCATGTTGAAGAGCAGTTGAGAGAACAGAATCCTTATTTTTCTTTATATCAAGTTGAGGATGGAGTCTGTAATTGTCCATAGAAAGTCTCAAACGAAACTTCTTGGGAGGCTTATGATTGATTTTGAAAAAAGAATTATTCATGCTTTACATTCTCCTCTGTAATGTATCTTTATGTTGTAAAATAGAAAATACATTTTTAAAATGTAGTTAGATTATCTCACTCAAGCATTGTTCCTCTCTCCCAGCCCCATTGTTAAAAGTGATGCTCCAGGAAGATGAGCTATATTCAGTACTATGATTTTGAGTATGGACAAATGTATAATGACATGTATCCATCATTATAGGATTTTATAGAGTATTTTCACTGACCTAGAAATCCTCTGTGCTCTACCTGTTTATCCATTCCCTCCAACCCCTGGCAACCACTGATCTTTTTACTGTTGCCATAGTTTTCTATTTTCCAGAATGTCATATAATTAGAATCATACAGTATGTAGCCTTTTCAGATTGGATTTTTTCACTTAATAGTATGCATTTAAGGTTCCTTCCTGTCTTTTCATGGCTTGACAGCTCATTTCTTTTTAGTGCTGAATAATAGTTCATTGTCTGGATGTACCACAGTTTATTTACCCATTCACCTACTGAAGGACACCTTGTTTGCTTCCAGGTTTTAGCAATTACGAATAAAGCTGCCATAAAGTACAGGTTTTTGTGTGGACATAAGTTTTCAACTCCTTTGGGTAAATACCAAGGGACATGATTGCTGGAATGTATGGTAAGAACATATTTAGTTTTGTAAGTAACTGCCAAACTGTCTTTTAAAGTGTCTGTACTATTTTACCTTTTCCCCAAAGATGAGTGAGAGAGTTCCTGTTGCTCTGCATCCTAGCCAGCATTTGGTATTGTCAGTGTTACAGATTTTGGCCATTCTAATAGATGTGTGGTGGTATCTCATTGTTGTTTGAATTTCCACTTCTCTGATGACATATGCTTATTTGCCGTTTGTACATCTTCTTTGGTGAGGTATCTGTTAAGGTCTTTGGTCCATTTTAAAAACTGGTTTTCTTACTGCTACATCAAAGTTAATATGTGAGTTGTAATATGCTATACATGAAGAGCTTTTTTGTGATTAATACAGTTTCTTTTACAAGTTATACAAAATTAATGTTTCAAGTGATATCTGAGTTTCAAAGGATTCTTTAAATGATCATTATATAAATAAGTTATTCATCTAATTATGTATACAAGTGGTCCCCTACCATGGTGACAAATGGAATCATTGATTAATGCTAGGACTCTGAACGCACCTAGAAAAAATAGATTTGAAGCTGTATTCAAAGAATTTTACTTAGCCTCACCAGGGCACTGTCTTACTGGTGCAATATTCTAGGACCTTGCACTGAGATCCAGCTTGGTCATTACAGAGAGAGATATAGTAGAAAGGTGTCTCCAAAAATAAAAAATAATGACACATATTACTTATTAAGCACCTACTAATTATAAACCACAGTGATTTATATATGATTAATGTTTCACACATACTAAATATATGTGTATATATGTAATTTTTATCTTTGAAAAAATTATAATTACAATTTAGGTATTTACAGTCCCTTTTTGAAGATGAGACAATGGAATCTTAGTGAGGTTATGATTTTGCCCAAATTCACATAATGAGTGGCAAAGACTGGATCCAAATCTAGGTTGTCTGACCCAGGGGTCCTTGTTTACTCTGCTATATCATATGTATTATTTATTGATGAATTTATAAAACAAAGTTTAATTGAGTATTTACTCTGTGCTAGGTACTGACTGTTATAGGTGCTGAAAATACTGCAGTGGAAAAAAAGACACTGAGTTCTTGCTTTCAAATATTTTACATTCTAGTGAAATAAAAAAGGAAATAAAGTATATACATTTTTCCTGTGGTGGTAAATGCTATGGAAAATGGCAAAGATGTGTAACAGGATAGAAAGTGATAGAGGAAGAGGTGTGTATACTACATTTCTATAGGTTGATGGTTAGAGATGGTCAGAGACAACTCCTTTTGTAAAACTGACATTTGGGCAGAGGTGTAAAGGAAGTGAAAGAATGAGCCATGGGAATATATGCAGGAACAGCCTTCATGTAGAGGGAACAGCACGTGCAGTGCTGTAAAGATGGGAACTTGCTTGGCGTGAACATGGAATAAAAATGAGACCAGTGTGCCTGGAGCAAAGTGAGTGTAGGGGAGAAGGTAGGATCAGAGACCAGAGAGGTGGTTTGGTGCCAAAACTTGGTCAAGACTTTGGCTCTTACTTGGGGGGAGATGGGAAGTCATTGGAAATATTTGAGCATGTGTTTCTGATATGAAGTTGCTTATATTTTAGATGAAGAGTAGACCATAGGACACAGGAAGGGTTTGAGGACCAGTTAGGAGGATATTGCAGTGGTTTAGGCACGAGATGATGGTGGTTTGGGCTCGGGTAGTGACTGTAGAAGTGATGATAAGTGGTAGAATCTATTTCAAAAGTAGAGCCAACAAGATAAGCTAAAGGATTGGATGTGGTTAAGAGGAAAAAAGAGGGTCAGTGATGACGGTAAGTTTTTTGACTTATGATGATTATTACCATGAGAAAATTTTCAGGAAGGAAGATTGGGAAGGAAATCAAGAGTTCAGTATTTGTATGATGTGGAGTAGGTTTTTTCTTTCCCAAATGTCTCATCATTCCAAGCACATTTATTGGCTTTGTCTGTTTTTCATTTATTGTCTATTTTCCATTTATCATCTATCAGATATCCATTTATGTCCATTAAAGTAGACATAATTGTGTTGTTCAAAGCTTCCATATTACAGATTTTTATCACTTAACCTATCAATTTTTTTGTGGGGGGGCATCACTGGATCTATCAATTACTGAGATAGGTGTGTTAAAATCTCTCATTGTAATGGTGGATTTATTGGTTTATCTCACAATTGTATTTTGGCTTTATATATATTTAAGTTATGTTACTGGGTCCATACACCCAGTAATTTAGAATTGTGCATTCTTCCTGATGAATTAACTTTTAACAGTATGTGTTAATGTTTTTATCAAGTGTTCTTTGCTCTAAAATCTATTTTTTTTTATTAATCTAGCTACAATTGTCATTCTTTTGGTTAGTATTTGTGTTCTTGTTTTTGAGCTCATGTTGTTTTGAACTTTATCTGTGGGAATCCTGTGGGACCTGGATTTAAAATATGTTCCTCCACAAAGAATTCATGCTTGCTTCTGCCAGATGCCTGGAAGCCCTATCATCTGGGGTTAATTTAAACTAAATTTTGATTTAAATTTTGTTGGCAACCCATGTAGCATGAATTTTGATTCCCAGATTGAGTGATTGTGGGCTTGTGGTTAGGAATTCTCAGGAAAGTGTTTTCTTATTTTCCCATCTAAGCCAAGGGCAAGACAGACATGTGGCCCCATCATCGTCCTATGCAAGATGGGGCTTTTTCTGCTTCATCTCTGTGGGTGCAGCCATTCAAGGATCCCACCTTGATGTGAATGTCCAGATCTTAGTATCTCACCTGTTTGAACTCCTGGCTTTGCCTCATTGAAACCCAAGTTTGAATCCAATGCAGACTGATTCTAGGGCAAACCCCAGCCTGTGCTTACTAACCCTGCAGAATTTTCCAGTCTTTTAATTTTTGTCCTTTGAGGAATTTTGTTACTTTCTTGCCATGCTTTAAAAGACATTTGATTTTTTTAACATCTTTATTGGAGTATAATTGCTTTACAATGGTTTGTTAGTTTCTGCTTTATAACAAAGTGAATCAGTTATACATATACACATGTTCCCATATCTCTTCCCTCTTGAGTCTCCCTCCCTCCCACCCTCCCTATCCCACCCCTCTAGGTGGTCACAAAGCACTGAGCTGATCTCCCTGTGCTATGAGGCTGCTTCCCACTAGCTATCTATTCTACGTTTGGTAGTGTATATATGTCCATTCCACTCTCTCACTTAGTCACAGCCTACCCCCCCCCCCATATCCACAAGTCCATTCTCTAGTAGGTCTGCGTCTCCACTCCCATCTTACCCCTAGGTTCTTCATGACCTTTTTTTCTTTTTCTTAGATTCCATATATATGTGTTAGCATACTGTATTTGTCTTTCTCTTTCTGACTTACTTCACTCTGCATGACAGATTCTAGGTCCATCCACCTCACTACAAATAACTCAATTTCATTTCTTTTTATGGCTGAATAATATTCCATTGTATATATGTGCCACATCTTCTTTATCCATTCATCTGACGATGGACACTTAGGTTGCTTCCATGTCCTGGCTATTGTAAATAGAGCTGCAATGAACATTGTGGTACATGACTCTTTTTGAATTATGGTTTTCGCAGAGTATATGCCTAGTAGTGGGATTGCTGGGTTGTGTGGTAGTTCTATTTGTAGTTTTTTAAGGAACCTCCATACTGTTCTCCATAGTGGCTGTATCAATTTACATTCCCACCAGCAGTGCAAGAATGTTCCCTTTTCTCCACACCCTCTCCAGCATTTATTGTTTCTAGATTTTTTGATGATGGCCATTCTGACCGGTGTGAGATAGATGATACCTCATTGTAGTCTTGATTTGCTTTTCTCTAATGATTAATGATGTTGAGCATTCTTTCATGTGTTTGTTGGCAATCTGTATACCTTCTTTGGAGAAAAAAATATGGAACGTTTCACGAATTTGTGTGTCATCCTTGCGCAGGGGCCATGCTAATATTCTCTGTATCGTTCCAATTTTAGTATATGTGCTGCCAAAGCGAGCACAAGATATTTGATTTTTATGCAGCATTTTTACATCTGTCTTACCAGGAAGGGTTTCTCTAGTCCACAGTAGTTCTTGCTGGCACAGAAGGTTGTAAACACACAAGTGTCTGAGTCCAAGCCCAGCATTGAGGTGGCTCTTCCCAGCTTTGTGGGGTAAATACCTTCAGGTTGCATGAAGATGCTCTTCTTCAACCTCTCACTCTGTGGTTTTAGCATCCACTAATGATTATTGCCTGAATTAACTATGATGCTGAGGGCTGCAAAATGGCAATCTCCAAGGTCTATTATTTCTTCTATATGTATTATTTGCTATTTTACTTTAAAGAAGAGCTTTCTTCTCTGACCTGTCTACCTTTTTTCTCTTTTTGTGGTCTCAAGGATTATTTTTAATTAAATATATTTTTATCCTTTATAAGTTATTATTTTTGATCCTCAGACTGTCCTGAATTTAAGTGGGAGCCCCTCAAACCAACTTCTGTGTCCTTTTGATATGCCCCACTTAAATCTTCGAGTCCATTTTTAGTCTTTGGAGCAAGAAGATGTCCCAGGATTGCTTTCTGCTATCACTTCTCTGGCTCTCAAATCAGCCAGTTTTCCCAAGGAATCCTCCTTCTTTAAGTGGGGAATGGCAATTATAAACCAAGATGTGCTCATTGCTTCTGGAGTGTCATTGTGTTTAGGCCCTTTCAGTGGAAACAACCAGAAAGTTTTAATTTTTAAAACCAGAAGTTTATACTGATATCCTCAACTATAAGAGTTTATTTGCTCTATAAAAATCAATGTCAGGAACAATAACATACTGAAATGCACTGGCCTTTTGACCTTGGGCAGTTTACTTAACCATACTGTGTCTTCCTTAGTTTCCACATCTATAAGATCAGAATAATAAAAGTATTACCTTAGGAGGTGTTATGAGAAGTAAGTGTGTTGATATATGTTAGAACTGTCCCTGCCTCAGAGTATGCACTTTATAGTCATTTGCTAAAAATATTAGGTTGGACCTTATAGAACTACCACTGTTTGACCATTTTTGACCTACAAAAATGATAATTTCATGTGGTTCAACATAATAAATGTATGAATACCTTCATTCACTGAGTGCCTATTAGGGGCTGGGCATCAGGCTCTGCAGTAGACACTTAAAGGTAAGTACAAGAGTCCCTGCTCTGAAGGAGATGACAGAGAAGTGATGGAGCTATAAATCAGGTTTCTCAGTAGTGCTTTTTATATAGTGGGAGAGTGAAGCAGGACTCTTCTTAGGTAATCATGTGTCAGTTGGGGGCAGGAGACAAAGTCTGGAAATCTAGAGAACAAGAAGGGTGGGGTTGTAGATTGGAGACCCCAGACTTAAGGTGGGAACTCCTATGGGATGTCCCAGGGAGTGAATTAGAAAAACAAACCACATGGGTACAGTAATGTGTGTGCAATTATGCAAGTAAAAAATTATCATAATCATGAACCTATTTCCATAATATGAGAAAAATGAACATATACATTAGAATCCTACTTACTCCTTTGTTAACTCTTTTTAGAAAATTTTCTTTCCATCTTTCAATGCAAACTGAAGGCCATAGTGATATTTTTATCATTGAAATGGTGCCATTAAATACTTAACATCAAGCTAACAAGTGGTTACCCTTCACAATAGTGATACAAATAGAAGTTAATGTGATGAGTATTAATAGTCTATTCTCTCATTCTCTCATCGTCTCTCATTAAATGTTAATGTAATGAACTCAGCCAAAAAAGAATGAAATATTGCTATTTGCAGCAACATGGATGGACCTAGAGAATATTATACTTAGTGAAGTACGTCAAACAAAGACAAATGTTATATGATATCACTTATACGTAGTGTCATAAAAAAATACAAACAAGAATACAAATGAATCTGTATACAAAACAGAAACAGACTCACAGACATAGAAAACAAACTTACAGTTACCAAAGGGGAAAGGGGGGTGTAGATTAGGAGTATGAGATTAACAGATACAAACTACTATACATAAAATAGATAAGCAACAAGGACTTACTTTATAGCACAGAGAATTATATTCAATAACTTGTAATAACCTATAATGGAGAATAATCTGAAAAAATATAACTGAATCACTTTGCTGTACACCTAAAACTGACACATTATTAGGTCAATTCAGTATTGAATACTCTACTATACTTCAATTAAAAAACGTTAATGTAATCAGAATTACACAGAATTTAGCACAAATATGTGACTGAAAATAGCTGATCCTTCTTCAGGAACGAGTGACTTTTATTGGCCAATATTTAGTTAATCTCAGTGTTAATCACACATGTTTATACAAAATATGTTGTAACTCGGTGTCTTTCAGGAGTGATGCATTCTTATACTGGTTGCCATCATTTTCAGATGAGCTTTAATTGATGGAAGTGTCAGAGTGGAGGAGTATTATGAGTACCTTCTCACAAAATCGCCGTTTAAGACTTCTAATGAGCACAGTGGTTGGATCGTTAACCACTCTGTTCCGCTTGCCTTCTGTATTCTGTATGTCCAGTTAATTTTCTAGTGCTTAAAAAATTAAAAGCAAAGTTTTTGTCAAATCCTAAGAAACTTCATCTTGCTAAAGGCTAACTCTAGTTGAGTCTTGACTTTTCATAGCACATGTTTCATATTTTGTACACTTTTGACTATGATGAGACTGGCATATCTGTGTGAGTCATGCCCATGAATAGGACACGAGGTTTGTGTTCATGCCCTGTGAGAGGGTTCTGGAACATGCCTAATTATTACAATCATAAGAGTCTATTAAACCATCTTTATAAGAAACTTTAAATATGTGAACTATTCATTAAAATAACCCTTTAAGGAGAAATTCCTTAAGGAAAACATGACGAATGAATGTGTTTATCTTTTAAATATTATACTATTGTATTAATAACACATGATGAAAATTCTAACCACCGTTGTCTTTGGCTGATAAGTTTTTTCCTTTGTGTATGTTCTGAATTTCCAGGTTTTCCCTTGGTGCAACAGTATGACTTTTATGACTATCAAGATTTTAGTGGGTTCCTGGTTTCCTTTTGAGGTTATTTTTTTTTTAATTCTGTGAAAAAAGCAATATGCTAATACAAAGTAAATGAAAATAGCTGTACATATGATAATAATAGCTATCTTACTGCATAACAGGCACTGTGCTAAGTATTCTATGTGCATTATTTTATTTAATCTTCATACAACCATATGAAGTAGATGCTATTTTATCTCGGTTTGATATATGAGGAAAACTGGAACTTGCAGATATTTAATAATGTAACAGCAAGGACCTACTGTATAGCACAGGGAACTATATTCAGAATCTTGTAATGACTCATAATGGAAAAGAATCTGAAAAAGAATATATATATGTACACACATACATATATATATGTATGTATATATGCGTGTGTGTGTGTGTGTGTATAACTGAATCACTTTGCTGTACATCTGAAACTAACACAACATTTTAAATCAACTATACTTACCCAACTAAAACAAAATAATAATGTAAAAGCCAGTAGGTGGTGGAGCTGGGATTTGGGTTGGTCTTCAGTATTCACGTTCTTATTCACTATGTTTTACTTGACTTTCTGTGTTGGTTTTCATTGATACATTCATTCATGCAACAGATTTTTGGTCAGTCTGTACTTTGGATGACGGAATGTGCTGGACTTCAGAAGCAGAAAGATGACAGTGACATATCCATATAGAAACTCAGTGTACAGTCTACTGGGTGATAGTCATTGAGCTCTGAGGACCAGGGACTGAGGAAATACAAAAGAGCATGACCAAATATGCCTGGGATGAAGACAGGGGAAGCATCAGGTTAACTTCTCTGAGGAATAATGTTTAGGCTCAACTGGCATAGAAGGGGAGGAGGGTGTTCCAGGAAGGGAGGACAGCATGTGCAAGATGGTGGTTTTGCAGATGACTCAGAGGCCAGATTTTGAAAGGCCTTGAATGCCTGGTGAAAGAGTTTGAACTTTTGTTGTGTGAACTATGGGGAACCATTATAACAGTTTAAGCAGTAATAGAATTAGACTTGTTTTTTTACAAAGATTCCTCTAGCAGCCAAGTAGAAGTTTGGTTACAGTCAGGGAGTGTGCAATTAGGGAGGCCAGACTGAAAGCTCTCAGGACTCCATGGCCTGAGTCCTTTTGGGAATAGGGCAGAGATAAAAATACCTGAGTGCTCGAGATTTCAATTAGTACTAGAGTTGTAGTGTTTTCAGTTGGTTTTTAGAGTCTAGACTATGTATTCCCATGAATCAAAGTCAATAACATTTTTTACAGCTTATTCATTAAATAATTATTTCACAACTGAATGAATTTGGAATTTATTCAACCAGAAACCCTGACATTCTATAAACAAATTCTTCATAACAAATGGTCAGTTATGCTTGGTTTAATTTTTTAGCTTAGTGGTTATGTTCTGCAATGAAGCTGAAACTTTTATGAAAATGTATACACACTACACATAAATGTACAGTTACACATCAACTTACTATTTATAGTAAAACCCAAGTAGCTATAGATTATTAAAACTAAAATCTTAAATATTTATGAACATATGAGAGCATTATCACCATATGATGATAATAAATTTATATTATTAAATGAGAAACTTTTTGAAAATTTGTAGAATTAAAAGTTTTCCATAATCAGGAAATATTACATCAGCCACACTAATCACAGATAAAAGAGTTATATTACTACTTTAGTGCAGGGATCTGTAGATTTTTTCTGCCAGTTAGTAAATATTTCAGGTTTTGTGGGCCATACAGTCTGTGCTGTAACTACTTCACTCTGCCTTTGTTGGGCGGAAGCAGTGTCAGCCAGTATGTAAATAAATGAATGTGTCTATGTTTCACTAAAACTTTATTTTACAAAAAACAAATGGCAGGACAGATTTGGCCCGCAAGCCCTTGTTTGCTGACTCCTGCTCTATAGTTTTGCTTGTTTGTTTGCTTGTTTATGATTCTTAATTTTACTATAAGATGTAGGCTTGTTCTGAACAATATTTGTGTGTTTGTTTGGTCCTAGTAAATGCTTAGCGTAAGCATATTGGTTTTCGGTGATTTCTCAGTGATTTTTTTTTTTTTTTTCCTTAGCAGCATAGATTAATTTTGTATTTGGTAGAACAAGGTGAATTAAATTTTTTTGTGCTGGTTTTTATGTTCTCTTCTGTTTGAAACTGGTAAAGCAGTTCTTCATGGTGATTTGATTATGGTTTGTTCATTTTAATTATTTCAGATATTTACTTAAACAGAGAGACAGTCCCATCAAAAGTCCAATTGGAGGCAGGTGTGAAAGCCAGGCCAGTATTTTCCAGACCCTGTTAGAAAACTGGAGAGGCCAGTGTTTATAAGCTCCCTTTGCACTGCCTCCACGATGGTGACTATGACTGGTCTCTATTCTCCCTGTCGTCTCTGCCTCTCCTCATTCCTGGGGTCAGCTGTAGAGATTTTGAATATTTTACTAGCATACAGTACAATTTTCTCCTAGAAAAGCCTAAATTATTTCATTCCTTATAATTGGATGTAACAAAGGATACTTTACTTTATCCCATCTTTTAAGATTTGGATTAGGAGAAATCTTCTTTTCCTCCTATATAAAATATGAATATTACAATACAAAGAGTTCTTTTAGTTCAGGCTAAATATCATTCCCTTCATATTGTCTTTCCTATCCCCCCAGCTTGAAGTGATATCTCTTGCATCACAGCTCTGGTAGCACCTTGTCTGTATCACTCATGTGAAATTATGTGGCACTACAGTGAATATGAGAATGTTAGCTTCTAGTTGAAGGTAGTGGTGGAGTGGGTACAGGGCTCAGGTAGGGGAAGGCTTAGCTTCTCAAACTTCATGGTGTCCATGGAGTCTCACATAGAAGGTTCAAATAAGTTTGTTGGCTGAATGAATGAATAAATGGATCTTTCTTCCTTCCTTCCTTCCTTTCTTCCCTCCTTCCTTCCTTCCTTCCTTCGTTCTCTCCCTCCCTCCCTCCCTCCCTTCCTCTCTCTCTCTCTCTCTCTCTCTCTCTGTCTTTCTTTCTTTCTTCCTTTCTTTCAGAATAAATGGATATATTCTCCTTGAAAGAACAAGAGTGGTATTTGATACTGTTGGTAGCAGGGATTACCCTTCTATACCGTAACACATAAACTTTCTAGTGGACTTTGGTGGCCATTGTTCAGTTCAAACTTGATTAACTATCAGTCCTATGCTATGTCTCATTTTTAGATTCTGGGGATACACATAATTAATTAATTAGTTAATTATTTGGTCATTTAATTAGTTATCTAATGGGTAAGACAGACATTAACATATTATTTTAATAACACGTGGGACATGCATCTCTGGGAACATGTGCAGTGGTCTATGGTAGTCCAAGGGAAGGCACCCCACTCAAGAATCTCCTTCAGGAAGGTGGACATTCCTTCCTTCTCCTATATCCCCAGATAGATCCTGAAATGTGAGTACAAGAAAGCTAGGGAACTAGCAGAAGAAGAAAGCAAGAACATTTAGGAGAAGAACTAGCTATAGCAAAGGTAGAAGTGGGTGAGAAATTGTGGCTTGCACTGGGAACCACAAGCAGCTCTGTTGTTGGAGGGCTAAGCGATAGGTCTGGGGAAATAGGGTGGCCCAGATTATGGAGAGTTAGGTGCATCATGGTAAGAAAACATGAATTTATCTTGAGAGGCACAATAGCATAGTGATCAAGTGTGCATTGTAGAGAGTGAGTTTTGATCCTGCCTCTGCATTTTACTGCAAGTTCAGGCACCTTCTCCATTTTTCTCATCTGTAAAATGTGGAGATACAAATGATCTATCTTCTAGGGTTTGTTCATTAATTCTGACACTGATGTGACAACTGGAAATTTGAACACAAACTACATATTTGATAGTACTAAGGGATTTGGGGTCCTGTGTAGGTGCGATATGGCATTATGGTATGTTAAAAAGAAAGAATCCCTCTATTTTAAAGATATTTCATGAAATGAATTTTTGAATACTTACTGTGTTCCAGGACATTCTAGGCACTGGGAATATAGCACTGAAAAAATAAACAAAAATCCCTATCCCAGGGAGCTTACATTCTGGGTAGAGTGGAGTGCGAAGAAAGACAATGAGCAACATAAGGAAAATGTGTAGTGTGTTACATGGCGGAAGGAGGATAGGGCCAGGTTAGAAGTGGGGAATGGAGGAGGTTGCAATTTTAAACAAAGTTGTCAGGGAAGACCTCTTTGAGAAGATGACTGTTGAGTGAAGACCTGAAGGAGGTAGGGGTCCTATCAGTGAGGGTGACTTGGGAAAGAACATTCCTGGCAGAGGGAACAGCAAATGAAAGATCCCAAGATGGAAAGTGCTTGGAGTGTTTGAGGAACGTAAGGATTTCCTGTGACAGGAGCTGAGCAGGTGAGCAGTAGATGGTCAGAGTGGTAATGGGGCCCAGATTTTGTAGGTCTTTGTTGGTCATTGTTATGACTTGGAGTGAGATGAAGCATTGGAGAATTGGGGACAAGCAATAACATGATCTGACTGTTTTAATAAGAACGCTTTGACTTCTATTTTGAGAATAGACTAGTTAGGGCAAGGTCGGAAGACCAGCTAAGAGGCCATTGTGATAGGTGAGGAGTGGTGAGAAGTGGTCTTTGTAAGGATTGAACAACTTGTTAATCACTTCAACTGGTGCCTGGCACATGGTAAGCACACAGGAAATGTTAGCTATTAGTTGATTGTTAAAATCTCTAATGACATTCAGCAAAGAGGGGTCAATGCATAGTCTTCTACTTTGCATTGCTGACCGCGGTGCCCTCCATGAGTTGATGAGCAGATTAAACATGCCTTTTTGGAAGTTGAGTGAGAAAACATATATTCAGTTACAGCTGAGTCATGACAGCCTTACCTGCCAATCGCTGCCATAAGGAGTTAAGCATAGGGACTGAGCCAACCAAGAAGATAACTGCTACCATTTAGCGAGCACTCATGGTGAACCAGAGTCTTGCAGGCTCCTTAACCTCTTTTCCCTGTAATCTTCTCAGTAACTTAATGTGGTAGCTATTGTTATACCAGCATCTATGCTGCACATGAAGTCGCTGAGGAAGTTGAGTGTCCTATTCAAGACCATAGAATTGGGAAATGGCAGACTTGTGTTTGGAAAGTAGGTCTGTCTTTGTCAACTAGGTTAGATTGCCTCATATCTATTCAAAATTTCAAGTACGTTATACAAGAGAATAAAATATGTAAGTAAATAAACATATGGAGGATATATCTATATTTCTGCCATTATTCATAATTCTTAAGTAACAGGATTATAAATGTGCTTAATGTTATTATGTGCCTGTGAGTGTGTGCTATATGTAGTTATTCTTCTAGAAGGTATGTCTGATATAATCACAGTAAACATTGGGCCAAATAACCATTTTCTCTAGCAATTTTAATGGTGGTGTAAAATTCTATGATGCTTCTAGGTCCTTTTCTCTGCCAGATAGACAATGCTTTCATACTGCATAATTATTATCATGAACTACAAAAGCAAGAAAACTAGGGCAAAGAGGGGCTAAACGCCTTGGTAAAGATACTTGTCTAGGTAAGTGGCAGAGTTTAGATTAGAACTGAACAGATTGGCTCCAGAGCCCATGTTCTTATGGAATAAAAGCACCAAAAGGCAGAGTCACAGGCATACAGTGTTAAAGGGACTTTATAGAATGCGCTCCTCAGTTTACATGTAACGAAAGTGGGGTCCTGATAGTGGAATGACATACCGTAGCCGGTAATGGATAGAGCCAGTACCATGCAGCAGTCCATGCTCTCACTTCTATTACCCAGCATGGCTTTAATTTGGTCAGCTGTTTTTCCAGGTGAAAAGTGTATTATCCAAGGGGAAAAAAAATACTTCTTTTATTCTCTCAATGTTTCTGAGACACTTAGTTTTATTGTGGAGATTTATTAAAAGTGGAATCTTTAATTTGAAAACCAGACTTTTATCTCTCAGTTATGTTGTATGTTTAATAATATTGAAAAATCAGCATAATCAGATTCTCTCTTGTTTGATCCCTGTTAGTTTATAATATTTAACATTAAAAAACTTATACTATAGCCATGTTTACATAGTTATTTCTATAAATCAAATATAAGGGATAAAATATGTCTTATTTATAACCTACATAAATTTAAATCATAAAAGAACTCAACTGGACAGAGATCCTCAGTAGGAACTTGAAAAAAAAGTATGACATGTATTTAATCCACACTTTCTAATCACTGCAACCAAGCAGGGAATGATTTATGTACAAGAAAAACATTTTTTATTATTTTTGTAGTGGGGCATTTATTGCACACACAGTAAGTGTTATAACCAAAACAAATATACAGTTGGGACATTGTGTTTAAATTATCTTCTGTCATGTACTATATAAACCAACAATAGTTTGAAACATATTTAAACTACCATCTGGGACAAAGCAAAAGCTGTTCCAGGATCCAGCACATGATGAATGTGAGCTGAGTTTCATTAGAAGCCTCCTAGCACGTCCTTGCATACTGAATCATTTCTTCCATGGTTCGAAAGAATTCCAACATCCGTCCTAGCTCCCAGAGGTTTTGAGTGTTTTTAATAGATCATGACATTTTTTTCTGGCCTCATAAGGAACTAAATCAATGCAGTTAAATGTTCCTGCATTTAAGTTTCCTTTTATTCCAGAGAGATGAAGCTCAGGCTTGTGTCTTTTGAAAGCTTCAACAGAATGTCCCATCTGATGAGAAAAGTTCTTAGTGGGATTTGGCAGTTTGAAAGGAGCAGTCTTCCTTTTAGAGTAGACTCACCTGAATTGAGAATCTCTTGTCATAATAACAGGGAGGTATTTAATCAAGTACCCATTAAGGGCTATGGGCTGGAGGCATTTCAGACCTTAACATTAACCTTGCATTCTAATCTAGCTCGGACTGCCTCTGAAACCTGTCTGAGTGTTTTCTTTCTAGGACACTGTGTTTGTTGCATTTTCCCTGTATAATGACAACCATGCAAATAGTGATCTTGCTACTGAGCTCTTACTATGTATCAAGCATGGTTCTAAACCCTTTACACAAATAATCTCATTTATTAATAACAGCAATCTTAGAGGTAGATACATTTATAATCACCATTATTTTATCTATGAGGACACTGAGGACCTGTAAAGGTGTGTAACTTGCCCAAGGCGACATGGCTAGAAAGTGCTAGCCTTCCAATTCAGCCTTCACAACAGTACAGGCATCAGCTGCATTTTTACGGGTGATATAATTAGGATCAGAGAAGTTAAGCAACTCTCCCAAATCATACACTGTATCTAATAAATGGAAAAAGCGGGAGTTGAATCCAGGACTCCTGATTCCATATGAAATAATTTTAGACTAAAACAAGTTGTCTCATTTTCAGTAATTTTATATTTGTGTGCATTTATTTAAATAAGTTTAATATATGAATTTTTAAAAATTGTTGTTCAGAGAAGTTTTTAGAATTTTTTATCTAAATTGAATCAGAAAAGATTGCAAGATGATAATTGTGGATATGATTTTCTGTAGCTACTAAATTTTCTAGGTGTACTGGAATATTATTTTCACCCTTTAAAACAAAATATAGCAAAAAATAACATGTGCAGAAAAGCATGTTTAGTATTATGTTTGATAAGACTATAGTATAGCTTTGTTATGATTCCCAGTATAATTCAGGTTCTTTAGTAGTTATGCTAAGATATATATTTTTTGTTTTTATTAAAACAAGACAATATTCTTTTATGGGCAATGAGAAAAAAATCACTAAACTCTGGAAATCAAAGAGATTTAAATTGAGATAGATAGATAGATTGATTGGTTAATTGTATGAGGTATAGTTGTTTTACAATGTTGTGTTAGTTTGTACTGTACAGCGAAGTGGAGTTACCTGTGCTATACAGCAGGTTCTTGTTATCTATTTTATACATATTAGTGTATATATGTCAATCCCAATCTCCCAATTCCCCCCTTTCTCCCCTTGGTGTTCATATGTTTGTTCTCTACTTCTATGTCTCTCTTTCTGCCTTGCAAACCAGTTCATCTGTACCATTTTTCTAGATTCCACATATACGCGTTAATATACGATATCTGTTTTTCTCCTTCTGACTTAATTCACTCTGTATTAAACCAAGATTTAATGGAGATACTACACTTGTTTTCTGGAACAAATTTCAATATATTCGAGTTTAAGTAGAATCTGATAATGGTTGCATGATTATCCAGAAGGGCAGTGATTTTAGACAGAATGAAACCTTGACATTTAATAAAAAGATTCTTAAATATATGGGGCAGAGATAAATACTCTTGAAAAATTCTAATTTTAACTTATTAGTAATATCTTTATGAATATACGCAGCTGTAATAGGAAACATAGGTTGTTTTATTGTTCGTTTTTTCCATGAAAATGTTCTGTTTTAAAGCCCTGTAGACATTTTAAAATAAATCTTTGTCCCCTTTTCTGATTAAGGTCATACCACTCCACAATGCTGGGGAGTAGTTTTCATTAATTTACTATTAATCTTACCATTCTTTCCTCAATAGAAGTCTAATAAAACCATTTACTGTAATAAGATAATGTTCTAACATGCCTATTTGCTTTGAAACTGGATCTCTTTTTCTGGTTTGAAACGTGTCAGTCTTTAAGTTCTCTGGCACAAGGGAGTCAAGTGAGGTTAGTCTGTGGAAAGAAGAAAACAGATCCAACCCCAGGGTAATATATGGCTCTTGGGGGTGAGAGCTTCATCTTATTCTTTGGGGTATGAGACAGTATTTTCTATTGATGAAGCAAGTAGCAGGGAGAAGGTTCTGGGGACTGGAAGGGGACTATGAAAAAAGATACCTGGAAAAGCCTCTGTAATTCGCTGCTAATTAGCAAGGGCTTAAATACAGTCTTCCTTCAGTGTGAGGTTATATGGTGACGGCGTGAGGGAGAATTGTATTCATACCAGGAGCCTCAGTGGTCACACAGCCTGGAAAGTGAAGCAGTACAGTCTACTTATTTGGCAATTTACAGTGGAGAGCCTGTGTGAAAACACTGTGCTGTGTTTTGATCATTCCTGCTTTATAGGATCTTCAATAATGTCTACTTGCAGAAGGGGAAAAGCTTTTTTCTTAGCAGAACACTTGTTGGTGAACAGGGATCTTAGTGCCTTGTTATTTCTCAGCTATATATAGGTCTTCTTCTGACTTGAAAACAATTTAATTTCACTATATATATATATATATACACATATATATAGCTCTGATTCTGAATAATTATTTATTGCCTATTAATATGTTATTGCAACATGTATCTCCTGTTCCTTCCCTGTCATCCTTTAGTTGTTTATCATATAATTTTAGTATAGTGTGCTAGGATATGACTTTGATTAATTTGAACTTTAACATTTTCAATCCAACTCTGAGGGAACCACTGTCATTGTAAAGCAAAACTGTAGCATATAATTGACATAGGAAATGGTTATCAAGCAGTTGGTGATAGTTTTCTGAGGACTTATGTACTTGGATATGGCATTAAGATTTCATTAATGGTATTTCCATTGGTTTCAAGACTTTAGTGACTCTGAACTGTATTTGGAGGAGTCCTGAGGATAAATAAATGTGCAAAAATCTGAAAAGAAATGTGAAACATCACAGATTATGACACAGTTGTGTGATTTAGGTGTCTCATGTTTACCAGATTCAAAATCCAAAAATAGATTCTTAAATATTAAAGTGTTAGGATACTTTAAAAACTATGTGACTAGCATTAATTTTGTGGGAAATGACTATGATTTTTATCTTTTCCTTTATATTAGATTTCTAGAAGGTTTTATATATATATATATTATTATTTTAAAATTTCTATTTCTTAGAATCTTTCTTTTGATGATTCTGCCATAAGAGCCCTTCCCTTTACCTGTATTTGAAGTTAGTTACCCTATTTAGTTGTCTTTTGAGTATCTCAAACCGAAAACTAAGTTTCACTGTTTTCTTCTTGCTCATTCCCCATATACAGCCCATTACCATCATCAAGGCCTGTCCATTTATTGGCCAATATGTGCCTGGTCTGTTCACATCTTTCTAGCTTCTATTGCTTTGCCCCTGCCAGGCTGTGGTAATTTGTCTTCTGGACCATTGCTGCTGCTTCAAGCAGGTATCCCTTCCTTATTCTCTCTTCTGTGTCCTGTCTTTTATTTATACAATGGAAGGAGTAAATTTTTAAAAATTTAAAATTAGATCGTACCCCCTTCACTCCCAAAATCCTTCAGTAGCTTCCCACTGCACTCAGCTAAAAAGCCAAATTCCTTACCTACAAGCCCTGTATGATCTGCTGCCCCTAGAATGTAAACTCCATCCATTCTCATTCAGGAATGCTTATAAAACTTGTGTACAACATAGGCTCTGTGCTGTGCTGGGTAGTGGGGACACAGTTAGCAATCAATTAATGAATAAATAAATAAGAATGAGAGAAGAAGAAGGAAAAGAAAAAGAACACATGTGGACCCTGTATGCATGGAACTTAGAGTCTAGTGGTAGGGCAAATATTAATCAAATAATCGCAAGCAAAAACTGTAAAAGTACAACCTATTCTCTATGGAGAATAGGTTCATGGTTTTATGAAAGCAAGTAACACTGAAGTTGTATTGAGAGAGTTGTGATTGAGGTCATGAGTAGGAATTAATTATGTTGAGTGGAAGGATGGGTGATTGTGTGAAGGTGGAAGGGTGAGGAGGTGTAGGAGAGAGTTTTCCAGAAGAAAGTAGTATGTCAAAAGCCTGCGGTGCAGAGGCAGACCATGGCTGGAGGGCATAATAAGTGACCACTCCATATAATGTTGTGATCTCATTTATGGATTTTCTAATGGATTAAATATAATGGGGGGAAAGAAGGAATTAATAGGTTCTTGGTTAAGTGCTTGAGTGGATGTTGGCAAATATAATTAAAACATTTGGAGATGTAGGTTCAAGTCCTGGTGGTACCACTTAACTTGCTGTGGATGTGTGTGTGCATCAGAGGGAGAGAGAGAGAGAGAGAGAGAGAGAGAGAGAGAGAGAGAGAGAGGGAGAGAGCTCAACTTATGTTAGGCAAATCACTTAATACTCTGAATCACAGATTCCTCTTCTTATTTGTAATAAAAATACTTAACTCATTGTGGTGAAAGTCAAATGAAATAGTGAAAGCACATTACAAACTATAAATTGGTATATACATAGATTATTGTTGTTACTGTTTCTCAAATATTTCCCTGTATTCCTTAAATACTAGTTTCCAGCCATTCTCCAGCTAGACTGCCATTTAGATATTCTTCCTCACTGAACTGGAAGAATTTGCTCTAACCTTTATCTTCACCCAAAGCAGATTGTTTCCCTATAAATCACCCTCTGTAATAGCTTCTTTGTTTCCATACACTTTTCCTGCCTCTATTAAATTTATATTCCTTTTTGTTTCTTTTGTATCCTCCTCATTTTTTTCTTTTACTCTTCTTTCCATCTTGGTCTATATTTCACTTTCAGGATATGACTTTCTTCCATTCTCCTATAGCATTGAATCAGACTATGCCCACTTATGTTTACTTCATATTCCCTATGGGAAAGAGGAGTTTAGGATTAAGTATAGAAATATTTAGTTTTTAAGATCATTCATATTCTTTATATTTATTTTCATTTTCTTTTATTGACTAGGTTTTCTTGCTGTAAAATCTCTTTCAAAACTCATGGCTATAACGTTTTATTACTTTTTAAAGATAAAAATTACATATTAGATTTATAGTATGTATAAATATATACATATGTCTAAGTATGTATAAATATGTATGTATGAGTATACATGGGTGTGGGAGAGTTCTATTTGCTATATTTTGGTTTAGGGAGAAAGAGACGCTCTCTTTTATGATCAGAAGACACTGTCACTCTCCCTCGGGAGAAAGGAAGTTTGCCCCAAGCCAAACATATCTCCTTCCTGGGGAATGAGGAATGGCCCTCTGCCTGTGTCTGCTCTCCAGATTACCTGGAAAAAAAATCTCAGATAGATGGAGATTGTGGATCTACACATATTATGTGCTTCTTACTCTGATTCATATTTAATATTTATCATCTTTATTTTGGAAAAAAATCTTTTAGATTGAAGAATTCTCCCTTTTAAATTTTGTCTCCCTACCCCAGTTGGTCTACAATCTTTTTTCTAGGAGATAATAGATTTAGATGCTGATCAGGATAATTTAATGAAACATGAAATCTGTGTGAGGTTAATTGTTGCTATTTCAATAAAAAAGTCAAACCAGATTTACTTATTTATTGCCAAAATATGTTAAGCACGATCAACTATTCAGATAAATATGAATCTATATGTTATATAATTTATTTTTATTTTACTTTTATAAACTTTCTTTTCCATTGTTTGATACTCAAATATCTGCAATAATTATCTGGCTTCTTTTCCTTCTGTAATTGTTAGACTAGGACTTTTCTGTTACCTTCATTGATTGTATTCTATATTTAAGCTGCTACAAAGGAATCCTGTTCGAGAATGTATATGAATTATTTATCTTTCCATGAGGCTCTTTCTGATGTCTTATTTTTCTGAGGCAGGCTCTGTGTTTTGAAAAGTTAGAATGCTAACTTTTCAAAATACCATTTATGGAATTGAAAATGGCTAAATCCTGGTATGAAGCTTCATTTTAAAAAACTATTTCTATACTTAAAAAAATTATTTTAAGTTGTAGAAAGTTTATAAGTTCTACATTAGTATCTGAGTAAATTCTATGGACAGAGGCATATGTGGTTATGAGAGCCATAAAAATGTAAATATGGCTAAATCATTCATTTGATACAGATTACTTATGACTTCTGAGTTGTACTTCAAAAAATTGAAAAGTACATTGAGCACTACTGATTCAATGTTATGCTAGAAGAAAAATATAGATGAGAACACTACATAGCACAGTAGGTGCTTATGTTTGACTGCATATTTTTATATAGAAACTTGTATATTATATACAAAACATGTTAACTTTTGCAAAACTTATCTCACCATTTTCAGTTTTACCCTTTAACTTGCATTTACTTGATTTAGAAAGACCATTTAACTATGTACTTAAGTGAAACCTACTGAGAAATTTTAGTTTGCAGAAAAATAATCTATCAGAAACATTGCATAGTCAAGTAATTTTGATTTTAGATTAGCCATGCATACCTTCTTTCCTTTCATGTGAATGATGAAAAGTTAGCTATTCTTGATATGAAACGTGAAAATATACAATGTATTTATTTTTATTATTCTACTTTATTGAATGGATTAATTCTCACAAATGGTACTGTTTTTCTTCCAGGCACACTGATATAACTTGTCTTCTGCATGAAAATATTTCAGCTTCTCAAACCATACTTCTCAAGAACTAACATCTAGTTAATGTAGCAATATTACAATCATATTAATCAAAAGCAAATATTATACATGATTAATTTTATTTTGATTTTACTTTCTTCATCATCCTTAATGGTTATAACCTTTTCAGCCCATAAAGCATTTTATATGGTACTATAAAGTAATCTATAGCTCTCTCCTTTCAGTAGTTGGTGATGGGACCTGCACATCAATTGAAATTTCTAGCTGAAATTGGAATCCATTATGATCCAATGTCAGGATCACCTTGTTTTCCCTACTTGTCTAATATGGGTGTGTAATTTGGGGTGGTGGCTGATTTTCTACTACAACTTTAAAAGAACATTCTGTATAATGTTTTACTTCTCCTAATTCTCCTTGGTGGAAGGACGTATCTAAGCTGAAGGGAAATCCACCTGCATGGACGGGAGCCAGTCTCCTGGAACATGGTTAATGGAGCCCCTGGACAGTAAGGATCTGTGTTCCTGAAGCGGCACAGAATTTCAGTTTTTAGGCCACTACACCACACTTGGCCTGTACAGCTGGGTAGTCAGGGGAGGCTGCAGATATTACTCAGGACAGCAACCAGAGAGTCTTTTTTTAATAGAGTATTTGCCCAATGATTTTGGAAACGCATTAAAACTAAAAATGTTAAAACTAAGTGTTTTCTAGGAAAATTGGCGATTCTTTTTTTCTCCTTTTATTGGTGATTTCAAACTTAAGGTGAGGTATTTCTTTTATCATATGTAACCTGTATTTTTAATTGATAAAATTATGTTAAAATTAATTTGTGGGAAAATCAACTATATACCTCAGTAAAAAAAAAATTTGTGGGACATTATTGAGCAGATAGAAAAAATCTATTTTTATTTGAGATTTGGTTATCAACTATTCTTTAAATTTTTTTAATTGAAGTGTAGTTAATTTACAATGTTATGTTAGTTTCAAGTATACAGCAAAGTGATTCAGTTTTATATTATACATATATATGTACATATATTCTTTTTCAGACTCTTTTCCATTATAGCTTATTACAAGATATTGAGTATAGTTCCCTGTGCTATACAGTAGGTCCTTGTTTACCTATTTTATCGAATATACATATTAGCATGTATATGTTAATACCAAACTCAATTTATCAACTATTCTTAAATTCAGAAAATTTGCTGAAACTTTTCCCCCAGAGTGGAGATTAATGAAAGTTAAGTGCCACTGACAGAAAAGTGGAAAGATTCTAAATAAATGTTAGGAACAGAAGTGATTTCGGGTGACTGGAGCAAATTCATAGGGTCTTTAAATAGAAGTAAAAATTTGAACTTAGTCATGACACAAGCAGGAAGCTTGTAGAATTAAATTTTGGTAAGAAATGTATTCTGTAGTAATGATCAGGAAGGTACATTGATTCTTATTTTAGTTCCTTTTGAAAGCATTTTTCTTTTTTCCACTGCTAAGATTTGTGTTATTAAAAAGCTGGTTTGCATCTTCTGGTAGAAATTCTTATTAAAATAAAGTGGCAGCCACAGTGTCGTAATTTCTAAAAAGGGGGAGATGTAAAATCAACAGGAACACAGTGTTTTTTGAAGTGTCAGCAGAAAGGTCTGGCCTAATGGGACCAAGCTGTGGGACTACGCAACACACACTCCAGAAAGCACTTCTGCTTTCCCATACAGCATCCGGCAAAGCCTGGTAGGACCCAAGGATGCCTTTCAGCTGATATCACCATGGAGGTGGGTACGTGATTTGTATTCCTGTTGAACAGACTCTAATTCGCACTTCAGTGAAGTGAAAACTTCCTAATTCTCTCAAAAGCCTGGCAGCTTGCTTCACTTTTTTCTCAGCAAATAGTTAATAATAATGAAGATTTACATAGAGATTTCTTTAATATTAGAAAGTGTGTAGATGAACATATAAAAAATAAATAAGCTGCATTTATTTGTTCTGTTAAATTCTTAGGTATAATCCTTCCACCTCACATGGTTATGAGCCCCAAGGTAAAACTCTTATAGCCTTAAGTGTACAACTGTAACCAATATAGTTCTATAATCAGCTATGTAAATAGGTTTTACCATGGGTATTAGTTAAGGTAACGTATGCTAGAGCAGATTTTTCTGGGTAGTGAAGTTATTTGTTGGTAGATGCTCTTTTTTAGGTAATTTGAAAATTCAGAAAATTAATACTCAAGTGCTAATTGAAATATTACTTTAGCCTGCCAATTCCATCACTGTCATGTTGTTGTTTAATTCCTTTCCATTGAATTTCTACCCTACCCCTCTTTGGCCCTTCCTTACTTATATATGGCTATTCATTAATACTGTGTTTTGCCTCTTACCCCGTCCAACAGATACATAGAGTATTCATCTCAGTGTTTTCCTCAAATCACTGTTTTGATCCTCTGGTGCAGCCTTCCTTTGCCTTGTACCTATTAGTTCAAGGTACTATCAGTGGGAGTGAAGGCTCTGACCACTTCCTAACTATCAATAACTGTTGATGATCTTGCTCTCCATGCAACATTCAGGCCCTCTGGTACCTTCCCTGTGTCGGAGTGGCTTAACAGCATTTTCTTCTTTTGGCCTGCATAGAAGCCTAAGCTTGTTTTATTCATTTTGGACTGTTGGGGCCTCATCTAAATTCCTTGTTCATTTTGGAACAAGAAAGAAAACGATAAAGAGAGACAGAAATGGGGCTAGGAGACAGAGTCTACCCTAGGAGATGTTATCACCATCAAGCAGCTGCTCAAAACTGTACAGCTCTGTTCATTCTCTTGGTATATCAAAAGGTCAGAAGGCTCTGGCACCTTGAGAAATGTAAACACTCAGAGGCAGCTCATTTCAATAGCTAATAGTCCACACCTGTAACTACCAAATAAGTGACTGCAGATCTTCATAATGCTCCAAAGAACCTCAACTTCATGTAACAAATCCAGTCATCAGTTCTGGGCAAGCATTGGGACCAAAGTAATTATGATTTTATTATTAACAATTTGTATAAGTACTAATAATAACAGTATATTTCTGGTCTCCTTCTTTGGTTTTATGTTGGAATAATCCTAATTGAACAGAATTCTAAGTTTATATTTATTACTGTTATACCACTATTTGGAATAATTTGCTTAGATTAATAAACATAAAAATAATGATAAATAACCCATATTCAATTTCTGGAGTCAAATTGTTCTTAAGTATATGAAATAAAAAAGAATGACACCTTCTCATCATGACACTCCTAGTCCCTCAGTGATAGCCACATAAATAGTTTTGTGTGTATCCATCTGAATTTTTATATAACCATTCTCAGTTTCACCTTTAATCATCCATCCATCCATCCATGTATCATTTATCTTTTTTATAAAAAATTATTTATTTATTTATTTATTTGGCTGCACTGGGTCTTAGTTGAAGCACGTGGGATCTTTGTTGAGGCATGTGGGATCTTCGATTGCTGCATGCGAACTCTTAGTTGCGGCATGTGGGACCTAGTTCCCTGACCAGGGATCAAACCTGAGTCCCCTTCAGTGGAAGTGTGGAGTCTTAGCCACTGGACCACCAAGAAGTCCCTTATTTATCTCTTACACAAGTGTGACCACACTATTTATCTTGTAATGACACTTGCTTTTATTCTTGCAGCTTTTAAGATACAAATATATACTTTTGTGGAAATTAACTTGTATTTGTTTGTTGATCTGAAGCATGACACTTTGTGAGCAATTTAAGTCTGATTTGTGATAATTGTTGGAACTTTTCGTGGGTGTGACTGGTTATTATTTGCTGGCTCCACTGAACATAGAATTAACTAAAGGGGAAGATGTAAGCAGAATTATCACAAATATAGAAACAGAATTTTGTAGCCAAATACTCTTTGGTGACTGTTTAGAATTTGATGTAAAGATTTTTCTGACAGTGAATAAACTGTTAGATAAAATTGTCATTTGTCTGTGGAGGTATGCAAAAACTAATGACATCTCTTTGCTTGTTCTAGTTATTTTCACACCTTAGTTCTTGTGGCACCTTTGTGTTCACCTTCATGCCTTCTGTCTCTCATCTGATAAAACTTGCACTTGGTTTATTCTTTCTGGATTCTCTTTTTATTCTGCTGTCCATATGCTCCAGTTCAAAAAGTAAACAAATGCTTTCACCATCCAGAGTCTCTTGAACTAATTTAGTTACTTCAGCAGCTTTAACTGCCCTTTTAAACACCCAGGATACCTGAACATGTTCTGTACCACTATCAACACCACTTACGGATGTCATTTGTGCTTATTTTTACCTATTATTGTACTCTCATTTTATCTAAGTGTTTCTAATTTTGGGTTTCCCTGTTGAATCCTGGACTGCACTTTCTACTTCTTTCACTTCCTTTGGCATCATTCACTTTTTTTTTTAAAGGCAGTCAGCACTGTATGAATGTGATCATCTGAACAAAAAATACCATTTTTCTGAAGTCTGTAAGAATCTGTGGAGTTGTGTCCAAGCAGTGAATCTACTTACAGGAGACCACGTTTAAAGCATTTTCAGTAACCGCACTTGTAGCAGGCAGCTCAAAGGCTATGCCATCTAGTCAGTCGTCCTTCTGAGGGAGTCTAGAGCATAATAAAACCCTATCCACGCTTCCCCTCTTCAACCTCCCTTACCGGATTTTAGACCCCAGGAAGCCTCTCTTCACAGCTCTTGGGTGGGTTTTTTTTATCCTAGGGATTTGCTTAAATCTTTGAGTATATCCACATGGTGATATCTTTCAAATGGTGGAGAATTTCAGGTCTAGAGACAACTGGGGAATTGTGTTTCTGTGCTTAGAGTTAGCAGTCAGAATTTAGATATCAATTGCCATGAAGCTAGATGAATAAAAATCTCCCTTTAAGATTGTATCTGTTATTTATTATTATTCTTTTTACTCTGTGACTCAGTGTTTACTTTGTATGTTTTGAGATTATGTTGTGTGTGCATACAAGTTTGTAATTATTATATCTTCTTGCTGGACTTTCCCTTCTGTTAGTGGACAATGTATCTTTTTACTCCTATTGTTTTGTGTTTTTTTTTTTTTTTTACTTTAGCTTTGTTTTTGGTTAGTATTTGTTCAGTGTTCCTCTTTCCATCCCCATGCTCTCATTTTTAAAACAGTTGTTTTGCATGGTTTTGTTTTAGGGGTGTCTCTTCCAAGCAAAACAAGCTTGATTTCTTTATTTTTAGATAGCTCTGATAATTCCTGTCTTTGAATTAGGAAGTTTATTGTTAACATTTCTTGTGTTTGCAGGCATATTTATGTTTATTTTTATTATCTCCTTTTGAGTTTTCAATTACCATTATTTTGTTTTGCTCCTTTTTTTCCCGCTTCCTGTGCTCTACTGGATTGCTAAAGCTTTCTGTATTTTGTTTTACTTTTATTCTGCTTATTTGAAAGTTATATTGTAGTTCTACTTCTTTAGGAATCACTTTACTTTTTAAATATACATAAATTATTATACATTTTAAAGTCTGGAGTTAATCTGTATTTATATCCTCTTTCTGAATATACCTTGCCATCTTATAAATGCTCAGTGGATAATTCTCATTGTTAATATTGACTAAAGTTTCAGTTCTACTTTTTAGTAATGGAATATAATTATTATTTTACAGTAAATAGTTGATTAAGTTAACAATATATTTTTCTCTTTTCTTCTGTTGCATCCTTGTGGATTTGTTTTTCTACGTACTAAAGTATATCTTTAAATAATTTACTCAGAGTTGGTCTAAGGGTGGCTTTTCAAAAATTTCATTTTTGAATAATAATTTAGCTGGGTATAAAATTCTAAATTAACATTTATTTTCTCCTTAGCACTTTAAAGATGTTATCTTATTGTCTTCTGCCTGGAGCACAGTAAAAAATAAAATATTTTTGAATAAATGAAGGACCTCTGTTGCTGATTAGAAACTCCTGTCATTCTAATGGGTGCTCCTTTGTTAATAATCTGCCATTTCTTTTTCTCTCTAATGACTTTTGACAGTAAGTAAACTTTTGTTTGCAATTTTATTATGTTATATGTAGATATAGATTTAGCATTATTTATCCTGTATGATATTCAGAGTAAATTATTGACTTGAAAAATGATATAACGTTTTGAAAATTCTTACTTTTATATCTCCAAATATTTTTAATCTATTATCTTATCCATAATCTGTATATCTTTATCTATAAAATATATTTATAATCTCTTTTCTACAGCTGCTATCAGATATGTGGTAGATCCTCTCATTGCTCTGCAATGTCTGTTTATTTCAACAAAACTTTAAATTTCCTTTCAATATTTTCAGTTTGTAATATTTATATCTTCTCTTCTTTTTAAATTTCTGTGAGTTGTTGTTTGCAAATTTTTTTTCCACACAGTCTTTCACAATGAAATGAAATTGGTTGTGAGAGAGGCAATCAAGCCTCATTTAGCTTAGTTTCAATTACTGATTCTGGGTGTGGTCTCCGATCTCATGATGCTTAGGAGCCTAAGTCCCACCTGCTTCTAGACTTAGCAGCCATAGGTTTTCCCACTTGCTTCTAGACATAGAGGTCCATGGCTTCTGCCTCCCTTACTACTTTTCCATTTCTTGCCTAAAGATAATTACCATATTTAAAAAAAAATATCTATTACAGCTTTTGACTTTATATTTTCCTATTGTGTTTATTATTGTTATGGTTTTTGAGCCACCAGAGGTATATCAGTGATTGACAATATGGAAACATCTTCACTGGAAGTTGAGACCAGACATTGGTAATAATTACTGAAGGGTAAAAGGGTGAGCATTGGTTCTTTAGATTGAATGGCTTTACTATTTATTCCTTAAACGGAGACACTTTTGAGAGTAGAAAAAAGGCACTACAAGTAGTAATATAGGACGATAAGTAAACCAAGGCCTCTACAGAAAATTGAGTTGTATAATCATTGTGCTATAAAAGACTGTTCTCCTTTAATTTTTAGAAATGAATATTTGTGACTAGTATCATAGACAGTCTTCCATTGATGTCTGCACTCTACCCAGAATTAAAGATGGCTTTTCCTACAGGAAACACATGATTAGTATATAATTATAAAAACCTGAAGACTTTGAACACTTGGAATACAAGGCTACTGAGAAGAAAGCATAGTGAATGAGTAAAGCTGAAGCTAATTTTATTCATTAATTTATTTAGTAAATGCTTACAATTCCATCTTTAAAATATTTATAATATTGATCCTCATGATAATTGAGGCTGTTTTCTAAAGGAACAGACACCAAAATGTCAGTAGTAGGAGCTGATTCTGAGGTAAAGTTGCATTGACTTTTATATGATACACATTATGTGATGTGACTATATCTTGACTATTGTAACATGCTATAATTGCCAGTGAATAGACATATATAAAAGAAATTCAGAAGCAGTATGCCTTACAAATACTGAATGAATACTGAATGAACCAATATACAGAACTTTAAGACTAGCAGCATAAAATGATCATATTTTACAAATACATTTTAGACTTTCTGTGCCTTACAAAATTTGCATGTGCACTGCACATGCCTGCTGCTAATGAAATACAACAGGTTGATCTCTAACCTGCTGTCTTTGAGGGCCTATGATTCTAGTGATTGTTTCTAAATATAAGTTTTATCGATCAGGACAAAATGCATTTCCATTCTATATATCTAATATATGTCAGTACAAAATCTGTGTGTGTGTGTGTGTGTGTGTGTGTGTGTGTGTGTGTGTGTGTGTGTGTAAGTATCAAAAAACCCATGATGACTACAGACTTTACATTTTTCTACTCATTAGCACATCTCCCCAGGCCACCATAATTGTTTTTCTCTTTTTCGAATAAGCTCATGCCATCATGTTGGTCAGGGAGAAGGATAGCCATCTCGTCTTTTGTTTGCTAGAGAGTTTCAATTATTTAATAAGTGCAAGTAATTAAGACATTAAGAATTAAAGTGACTCCAAAGAGAGCTTTGAGACTCTGAACTGCAGAGTGTTGCCTAGGTTTCTGAGTTTGAATTTCAACAAAAGTGAAAAGGTCTTGCTACTGGTTCTTTCCTTTTTTTTTTTTTTTTTTTAATAAAGATGCAGTGTAATCCATCTGAATTAGAGGCTGAAAAACTATATAAACTTTGGTTAACAGAAACAGTTATAAAATTCAAAGACAGTGCTTTCATTTCTTACTAAAACTATCATTATTTGTATCCCCAAATGGCTATAAATGTGCATTTTTTAACAAGTATGTAATAACTTAATAGTTGATAATGTCATTCTAGTGGATAGTCAAGGATTATTAGTGCATGTGAACGTGTGTGTGTGTGTGTGTGTGTGTGAGAGAGAGAGAGAGAGAGAGAGAGAGAGAGCAGGAAGAGGAATAGGAGTGAATGTATCAGGGGTCAATACTTTCAAAAACTTATTTTCCAATAACTAGGTTTTATGTGTTAACATAGACAAAAATGATAAAATTATCACCATTATTTCTGTAATCTTAAAGATGTTTCATGGTCTCTCCTCAGGTGATAAGTCACACATCAGGAAGAGGTGGTACAAACATATCTAAAAGAAGCTCCTTGGTGCAGTATCTGGATCTATCTGGGTAGCCACTCTTATTTCTCAGATAATAAAAGGACTTCTTTGGGGTTAAAACTCATCCATTAACTTTTAAAGAAATTTCTACCTCCATCTGAACAAGTTCAAATATTATTGATTTATTTTTCTAATTTTGAAAATAAGCTCCTCAGGTTTTCAAAGGCAACTTGAAAATTGGATACCAGTTCATATATAATTCATATAACCTCTCAACTGATGACAAATCTTGCTGTAGCTTCATATTAGAAACATAGTTAAAATTCTTAAATTTGGAAAAGTGCACTATTTTTTATACAGTGCATCTCTTCATATGACAGAAAATTTATACTGTATTCTACTCTCCCCCAAGATAATTTCAAGCAGTGTCTATAATAATATTTCAGCTTCTATAATTTTGAAGAAAATATAAGAAATCTAAAATCTTTGAAGATTTAAAATTCTGGCGTTTTTTGGGTTTTGTTTTTGGTATTTTGTGGTGAGAGAAGTGTCAAATTTAATACCTGACCACCAACTTTTTTCAAGAACTCAATTTAGAAGTGCTTCTTTCATATATTGTTTTGGTTTTTGAACTATTTTCATGTAAAATAAATGTACAAAATCCTTCTACTGTGCTGGGAAAATAGAGGTTTCCTGTGAAAGGGAAAAGATAAAAAAACAATGCTAGGTTATTTTTCTGGTCCAAACTGGATCCCAGCATAGCTTATGGCACAGAGTAGGTTTTCAGTAAATACTTGTTGAATGAAAATTTTCATGGACTTTCTTGAATATAGATCTTAATAATAATGATAATAATAAATAGAAATAAAACTTTTCATTAGAAAAATAAGCCAATATAAAAAAAATCAAATTAATGTCTTTCAAGTTTTGTCAGTTTTTTTCCTGGAAACTTATAGAGCATATTGTGGAAGGCAAACATTGATGGGGCAGGGAAAAAACAGATAGACAGACAGACAGAGAACTGAAATAGCATATCTTATTGGTGTGGACCATTTTGTCATGATCAGAATTACTACTGTTTATATCCACATCTGTGTGATCTATCTTATTAGTGTGGGTTAACTGTGGAGATTGACTTTATGATGTTTTTATGGTCTGTCCTTTCAAATCTTAAAATTCTAAATTTTCATTGTGTGCACTTATCTGCATGTATAAATTTGCGTGTAGATAGACCGGTATTTCTCTAAGGCAGGGATCAGCAGACTCTGTGTAAAGGGCCAGGTAGTAAATGTTTTAGGGTTTGTGGCCCATATTGTCCTGGTTTCAATGACTCAGGCTGCCCCTGCAGGAGAAAGCAGCCATAGGCAATGGGTAAAGGAATGGGTGTGACTGTGCTTCTGGCTGGCTCAGCTACCGGAAAGCAGAACGTAAGTTTGCTGACCTCAAGCCTTGCCACACTCCCTTTCTCCCAGCACCCACTAGCTTTTCACAAGTGATAAACTGAGCCCTCTCTATCATCACCCACCCACCTTATAGTTAGTTCTGTTTGTAACGCTGTATCTGCCAGTTCCTGTGTCGGGGTCTGCCTCTTTGCCTCTTATGCTTTATAGATCCTTTCCTAGGAAGACCCTGAGGGGACTTCCACGCCTCTTTGTGGGTTCAGATTTGGGAAGATAGGTGCAGCCTCTGCCTTCTTTTCTGTTCCCTCACATGTGGAGGCAGTGATGCCCAGAGCAGCCCAGATCCAGAGCCAGTCTTGACTAGAGCTTGGCATGTGCTGGGGGACCTCAGCCCCTTAAGCTGGCAGAGCGGGGCGAGTTCTGCTGCGGTCAGTGGTGTCTGGTAGGGCGGGTCAACATTGTGCAGAACTGGACCCGTTCTGCAGCTGCAGAACTGGACCCGTCCACCCCCTTGTGTTTAGAGGACTCTGGTCCTCTGTTGGGATTGAGATCTTGCCTGCTTGGCTGGACTGGGTGATTCACTCTTCTCTAGAGATCTGACTTATCTTCCTCATTTCTTTGCTGTGGATGAAGTGCTGCCTAATGGGCAGCTGGCTGACTCCCTTTGTTCTTTAAATACAGGTGGCATTGTGGTCTCCAGTGGCTCTGCCTGTTCCATCACTTGGCCTTTCCGGGCTCTCAGTTCCTGCCTGAACCAAGCCTCTTTGGGCTCTCTCCTTGGCTCCATCCTCCCTATTTCTTGACCTCCCAAGGGAACCTGTTGCTGAAGACTCATGTCTCACGCTTAGCCCAGCATGAGTTATGTCAAAGTAGAGATTATGTTCCTTATTTTCAGTGCAGTGAAATGTAATTTGATCTTTTGTTCAAATCCCTACATCTTACAGTTATTGTTAGTTAAACACTAACAAACACTAATATTGATTTTAAGAGCTATTTTTCACAGAACCTTAAAATTAGTGCTCAAAGATATTACAAATAAATTAAAAACAAATTAAAACCAGAGAAAAGATCAGTGGGATCCCATATTGATCATGATACATAGGGAGCAACACAGGGAGGAATTTGAGAGTCACAGGAAGTAAAAAAAAAAAAAAAGAAAGAAAGAAAAACAAGGCTAAAAGTATTGGTTTCCCTCGGTGATACAAGCGTACTGGGAGGTTTTCTGCTTCTAAATTGTCTTTTACAATTCTAGAGTCAAAATTCTGAATACAGTTCAGTAAGTGGACATGCACAAGAAACTAGTGATTATCTTTTATATCAGAAAATTTCTAAAAATTATATTGAGTAATAGTCATTCTTTTCTTACAAATCAGTCTATAGAGACTGTTTCATAGGTATATGCCCTGGAGAGAGAAAAAACTAGATGCTTAGAGACCAGGTAGGAGGCCACTGCAGTTGTCCATTTAATATGTGTTGAGCATTTAATATGTGTTAAATGACATAGATGACAGGTTGTGTGGATTGGGAGATGTGAGATGGAAGAAGTTCCTAGAGACTTCAAACTGGTTTGTGTCACTTCCATATGGGTCGAGCTGGTAGACTTTTAATAAATTTCAGGATCATATACATAACCAGTGTAACCCTTTGGGGTAAAGGGGGCGGGTAGATAGAGGCTTTGAGAACGTGATGTTAGAGGAGAGGTTAAGAGCAACGCCAAGCATTCAGACTGCCTGATATGATATTACAGCTCGGTTCTCCACCTTAGTAGTAGGAAAAGTATTTTACCTCTTTATGACTAGTTTTCTCATCCCAAAACTAGTGCTGTTGAGAGTACAGACATAGATGTAAAAGAACAGACATGTGGACACAGCAGGGGGAAGGGGAGGGTGGGACAAACTGGGAGATTTGGTTTGATATAAAAACACTACCATGTGTAAAAGAGATAGCTAGTGGGAAACCACTGTATAGCACAGGGAGATCAGCTCGGTGCTCTGTGACCACCTAGAGTGGTGGGATGGGGGGGTGGGAGGGAGGGGATATAGGTATATAGATGGCTGATTCACTTCATTGTACAGCAGAAGCTAACACAACATTATAAAGCAATTTTACTTCAATTTAAACAAAAAAGTACCCAATTTCATAAGGTCGGTTATGTAAAGATTGAATGGGATAAGACATGGAAGACACTAACAACATTTTAAAAATGGTATTATTAAAAATTTTTTGAAAGTTATTATTATTATATGGATTCACACAGACATAGGTTTTAATCCCTGTTCCACCATTTTACTAGCTGTATGACTGTTGGCAAATTAATTAAGTTACCTTTGCTTAACTATCTTTATCTTTATTGTAGGAGAAATTAACCTATTTCATTTAATGGATTTAGGGCTTTATTTAGATAAATATTGGTAGTGATCATTTAACACATATTAAATGCTCAATAAATGATAATACTCATTAACATTCTCTAAACAGATAAAATACCTGGTTTAAGTAATCTGCTTTTAGGGAGAAAATGAAATATAGAGAGAAATAAAATCTGTCTCCTATATGTCATTTATTTAAAATTAGCTTCTAGTTTTCCTCCACTGATAAATATTTTCAAATGTAGTCACTAATTAAATCCAATTCAGTATTTTGTATGGATAGAGAAATAGGCAAGAAATACCAGACAAGTGTGCATATAGAAAGTTGTCCCTCAAGACTCAATATTGAAAAATAAAGAAATAAATAAAGGAAAATAAAGACATTCACAGATTTAAAAAAAGACTCAATATTGATGAATTTTAAAATCTTGAAGATGGATTGTTTTGATAAATCCACAGGTTTGCAGAAGACATTACAGGTAAACATTTGGCTTATAAAAATAGTACTGGATGTTTACGTGAGAGTCTCATCTGATATCAACTTCAAAAACTTGCAGATTTAATTCAGTTAAAAAAAAATAGAGGGCCACTTGAGTGTAAGGAAATTTTTCTACTCTGTCGTTTTCAAATATCTTTCATTTATTTGCCTAATCTTTATTTTTTTAAAATAAATTTTATTAGAGTATAGTTGATGTACAGTGTTGTGTTAGTTTCTGCCATACACCAAAGTGAATCAATTATACATATACATATATTCACTCTTTTTTAGATTCTATTCCCATATAGGTCATTACAGAGTATTGAGTAGAGTTCCCTGTACTATATAGTAGGTTCTTATTAGTTACCTATTTTATATATAGTAGTACGTGTATGTCCATCCCAATCTCCCAATTTATCCCTCCCCCTTGGCAACCGTAAGTTTGTTTTCTACATCTATGACTCTATTTCTGTTTTGTAAATAGGTTCATTTGTAACATTTTTTTAGATTCCCCATATAAGCAATATCATATAATATTTGTCTTTATCTGTCTGACTTACTTCACTCAGTATGACAATCTCTAAATCCATCCATGTCTCTGCAAATGGCATTGTTCATTCATTTTTATGGCTGAGTAATATTCCATTGTATATATATACCACAACTTCTTTATCCATTCCTCCATCAATGGACGTTTATGTTGCTTCCTAAAGCAGCAGCCTCTCCTAGTTCTTGGAATGGTGACAATTAATTCTAGTATATTTTGATTCAATGATTGGGTTTGTTTTTATACCATCCAAACTTGTCTAAGTTTTAAAACATTTTTGAGTTTATTTTTCCCATTTCTATTTTCCCAATATACATAATATCTACCCTAAGAGTCTTATTCTGCACTAACAAATCCATTCCCAGTCTAGAGCCCATACCTGTTGAGTAACTACTATAAAACATTTACAGATACTAAAGAGGAGTATAAAAAATGGCAATGTAACCCCTCATGAAAGAGCTGAAATTCTAGCTGGGAAATTGGAAATGAAATGATAACTATTTTCCAATTCACAGAAAAAAATGTTTTTTATAGTTTTAGAAAATCTTAGCCTGTCTACTATGAAAGAATAAGTCACAAACATCAATTAATAGAAAATCTTGGAAACATCCAGTCTTGGGTGAGTTATTAACTTAATTAATTTTATGAGAACTATGTATGCTTATGACTGATTTTACATTGCATAAGTAGTCATATGTCTTCTTGTAACACTGTTACCAGTTCATACTGATAGAATTAAATACTTGGTATTTCTCAAAAGGCATAACATTTTCCCACAATTCTCTGTGTTATTTGCTTGAGACCTGCCATTGTTGTAGAGTATATAGCTGCATGTAAATCCACATGATACAAACCACAATAGGGTTAATAAGGATTACTTGTGGAAGTAAATGGGACATGTTTGGGATCAACTCTAAAGAAGAAATGACATGATTTGGCAGAGAAGGAGATCAAAATGCAAAGGAATAAGCAAGAGCTATCCAAGGAAGGTAGATCAGCTTGGCCAGAGATGGGAACTTGCCCGTTGAATGAAAAATGTATAGTATGAGGAGAGAAAAAGGGAAAAAAGTGGAAAGTCTCAAGTGATTCAGAAAGGGCCTGTATGAGAACTTTCTAATCCTATCAGTTGACTGAAAATGAAATAGGCTGCCCTGAAAAATTGTGACTGTGGCTCTGGTAGAGATACTCAAGTCAAGACCATCTCCTTGTTGTTGAATGTTGAGGGAATTCATACATCGGATAGAAGATAGACTTCTAGACTGTGCCTTTCAAGATATGATCCACCTCTGAGGTGCTTTGATTATAGTAGTTTTATTGCTGATTAGCCAGCAAATAGTGTATGTCAAAGATATGACAGTACAATTTATTGCTCTGTAATTATAAATTACCCACTCTGTTAATGAGGTTTTTTTTAAAAAAAACACTACTGAAGCAATACATTTCTCTTTTTTTAAGGTTTATGTTCTTTGTTATATGTATGTTGTAAGTTACACTTTTAAAATATTGTGAATCCCTTTTTTAAAAATTGAAGTATAGTTGATTTACAATGCTGTGTTAGTTTCAGGTGTACAGCAAAGTGATTCAGTTACATACCACACACACACATATATTCTTTTTTCAGCTTCTTTTCTATTATAAGTTATTATAAGATATTGAATATAGTTCCCTGTGTTATACAGTAGGTCCTTGTTGGTCATCTATAGTAGTGTGTATCTGTTAATCCCAAACTCTCAAATTTAACCCTCCTCTCCCCTTCCCCTTTGGTAACCATAAGTTTGTTTTCTATGTCTGAGAGTCTATTTCTGTTTTGTAAATACATTTAGTTGTAACATTTTTTTAGATTCCACCCATAACTTATATCATTTGATATTTGTCTTTCTCTGGCTGACTTACTTCACTTAGTATGATAAATCTCTAAGTCCATCCATGTTGCTGCTAATGGCATAATTTCATTCCTTTTTATGGCTGAATAATATTCCACTACACACACACACACACACACACACACACACACACACACACACACACACACACACATCACATCACATCTTCTTTATCCATGCCTCTTTTGATGGACACTTAGCTTGCTTCCATGTCTTGGCTATTGTAAATAGTGCTGCTATGAACATTGGGGTGCATGTATCTTTTTGAGCAATACATTTCTTTATAGGAAGATTATGTCACATTTTCTAACTTAATTTTCTAAATCCCATTTAAGAAAAATCTGCCCTCTACTAGTAGAAATAACAAAAATCCAAAATTACTGTCTTAGACTGAGATTTTAATGTATAAGTATCTTATTTTGGATCAAAATCCTTAAAATAAACTAAGCAGAATAATTAAAACCTATATGTTTGGCTGATAATTTTTGAAATGGCCTAGATTTTGTCATGTACTGTGGCATTCAAAAAGCTCAGATTTTCCCCAAGTTAATAAAGAAATGTCTCAAGTATTTTCACCCCCTAAAAGTCTCGTTTGATGGGTTTCATTTCTTCTTATGCTGATTTATCAGCATATGTATCTTCTGCAAAGTGCAGTGAAAGCAGGATAACAGTGAAGTATGTGGTATGGAAGCCCTTAACAATTGTGCTTTATGTTGGTTCATGACAAATTGAAAAAAATACATTGACTTTGTGAGACTCTTTTTACTGGGGACTTTTTCATTATATAGAAATCAAACAAAATTCTGAAGTTTTATTACTAATATTGCTTGATTATTTTGCATAATTGAACTTTTTTGCTCCAGAAGTGCAAAAATTGATTAATATATTCCTCCTCATTGTTATTTTGAAGTTGAAATTTCAGATTTTAAATTCTGAGATTCCTTTGTATACCTCTCCTTTAAAATGAATAGATTCTGTGAATTACAATTTTTGCCAAATAAACACATTTTTATGACTGACAAAATCATGGCCCTAAATTTCCAATGGACATTAAAAATTTTGTGAAAATATCAGACATCTTGTGAAAATGTGACTTTGGAGAAGGATACAGCATAGGTGTGATCAGTATCATTTATTGTCGGCAGAATGGCAGAACCCTATAAATAATTTATTTTCTTAAGGCCAGACTGATACTTAGCGAATCCCTGTGTCATCATCAGCATTATTTAAAAGATGGCACAGAAGGTAACATCTGGGAGCCAATTCATCATTTAATTAAATTATCCTGTAATGAAATCTTCTGTAATGAAATTAATTTTAATTATTAATCAGGAGTTGACATGGGCACAAGGCACGATGAATAATAAATGAAAGGCTTTGTCTGTTCCATTTCTAAGAAAGGACCTACTTTACTGCAACAGTGCTTTTTATCCAGCCGTGCTGAGTCCTCGCAATGTGATCGTCCAAGAGGCTGGCTTGATTTTTATTTCAGAACCTAGAGAGAGGATAATTGGTCAATACTTTCAGATTTGAATTCCAAATTTATGCATTGTCAGTGTACACATTGATTTTTTGCTTGAAGCAATTTTTAGTTTTTAAAATGTGTTGAATATGTCAAAAACACAAAATATCTTTACAAAATAATATGAGTTAAATTCCTAATTCAGGTATGAAAATGTCACCTTTTCCCCCAACTTTACTGAGATATAATTGATGTATAAAATTATGTAAGTTTAAAGTGTACAATGCAATGTTTTGATACACGTATATATTGAGAAGTGATTACCATAGTAAGGTTAGTTAACACATCCATAGCCTCACATAATTACACTTTATTGTTTTTGTGGTGAGAACATTTAAGATTTCCTCTTTGCAACTTTAGAGTATATAATAACCTATTGTTAACTATAGTCACCATACTGCGTATTAGATACCCAGAAGTTAATCACTTCTTTTTTTTTTTTTTTTTTTTTTTTTGTGGTACGCGGGCCTCTCACTGTTGTGGCCTCTCCCGTTGCGGAGCACAGGCTCCGGACGTGCAGGCTCAGCAGCCATGGCTCACAGGCCCAGCCGCTCCGCGGCATGTGGGATCTTCCCGGACCGGGGCACGAACCCGTGTCCCCTGCATCGGCAGGCGGGCTCCTAACCACTGCGCCACCAGGGAAGCCCAATCACTTCTAACTAGAAGTTTGTACCTTTGGAAAATGTGACCTTTAATGATTAAAAGTAGTTCATTGCAGTCACACTTTGCAATCAACTATAAGCAGGTAACTGTGCTCTCTTATGAATGGTCTGTCAGTTCCTGACAAATCTGTCCAAGTTGGGTAGTTGGGTACTGGCCTCCAATCAAGCTTACACCCATCCTGACTGAACTGTGTGTGGGTCAATTGACTGGATCAGAATTCACTGGGGCCTCAGCAGTGCCCCGGGAGTACTGGGCATCCGCATCGTCACCACGCAGAGCCTTCCCTGAAACCCTGGCCACGTTTGCTGAGGTCTTAGGGCTTCTTTTTCCCTTGGTTGCATGAATGGAGGACAGTCGTAAAAAGGAATGAGACCTATTCTTTGCAGCCATAGAAATCAGGGTGAGGGCCAAACTAACAGGAAAGCAGACTGAGGGACTTAAAAACAAAAACAAAAACTGATCATCTCATCCCCCTTGATTGAAGCTCTTCAACAGATTTCTAATTTTATTTAGACTAAAATCTGATATCCTTACTAGGCCTGCAAAACTTCTGCAACTTCTTCAGCTTTCTTCAGTCCACCCATGCCCCATCCCTGCCACCACACACATGCTCATTCCAGTACAGTCTCAGTCAAATTATTTTAGGAATGGAAGGGGCCACAATTTTTCCTGGATCTTTTCCAGATGAACTCTTAGTTATCCTTCAGATCTTAACTTAAATGTCACTTCTTCCAAGAAGCCTTCCCACATTCCCCAGTCTAAATCATTTCTCTTCCTGTTTTATAGAGTCCCATCACGTCTCCATTGATTCGTTCGACATTGTGTTATTTTGGACTTACCATGTGCCAAGCAGCTTTTGCTTTCATTCCAATAACTTATCAAAATATGTATTTTGTAGTCATTTTCTGTGATTATTTCTCTTTCCCACTGGACTGTAAGCCTCATAAAGGCAGGGAACATGCTGAAACCCTGGCTCGGTACTTGGTACATAGTGTTCCCTTAATGAATACTTGATAAATGAGAACAGAGATGAGAACTTCTTAACAATTTAATCTAGACACTAAAATGAGCTTCCTTAAGAGGCAATGCGCTTTCCATCCTTGGAAATATTTTTAAAGAGGCTGGATAACTTGTGTTAGAGTTGAAAGAGAATTTAAGCACCAGAAAAAAAATTGATATAGGTGACCATAAAATTTAACTCTAATTCTGTGTAGTGGCGGTTCTAACATATCTAACATTCAATAAATAATTGCTTACTAATTGACTAAGACATTATTACTTCTGGTGAGAGTCTCTCAATGCTCACTTCATCAAAGAAATTGAACATGTTTTAATTTATTCTTTACATATTTATTGAGAATACTGTGTAAAAACTGAGACAACAGGCTCAATATTTTAGCCATAGCAGCAGTGTCCAACACCAAACAATCCCCTATGATTCTTTTTTCCCTTTATTTCCTACCACTTGTGTTAGCAAGAACACCTGTCTTAGTATATTAAAATAGTGATGAATGTGTAAAAAAAAAGGGAAAATAAATAACATGAGAATTATAGAAAGTATTATCACATTCTGTAATCCAATTAGGTTGTCCTATACATTTTGAATGTTATTACTACGTAATGACAAAACTTTTGCAGGTAATAAAATTATCTTGCCTTCTGGAAAGTTTCTTTATGATTAGGAACTTTACTGGTGGGCTATATATGTGTATACATATATATGTATATATATATGTATATATATATATACATATATATATATACATATATATGCACACACACACACGAAGTAACTCTTTTTAATTGGTAAAATTCCACTGCTCTCAGCTATCTCTCAATCTTGACCACTTAGTATAATTACAAAGAGCAGAAGAAACATTGAGCCTCTCTGTACAGTTTTCCAGCCCAGTTTGCTGTTTTGCTTAGTGACAATGAATTAGTCTTTGGGAAGGATATCTTATATCCCACCTTATAGCTTTCAACTTATAATATGACAGAAATTTGAATTAGCAGATACACATGCTAAAAGCAAAACATTTTTTAAAAATTTTGATTTTACAAGCAAAAGTTGTCCATGATATTCCTCAAAGGCATATAGGGAGAAACTCCATGTAACTATTTCCTCATGCTCCTTATGCCTAAGAAAAGAGATTCAAGCCTTCAGTGTTTTGCAACCAGAAATTTAAAATAGTCCAGCCTAGAATGGAACATTTCTTTCAAGATGATCTGTCTGGTTGCAGGTTGGTAGTAATAGTAAGACTTTCAGAGCAGGAGTTTTTGTTCTTAAGTGGTATCTGGAAATTGTATTAGTAATTGTGATTAGCAGTCTCTGCTACCATGTGTCTAGTTGGCATGTATCAGCAGGGCTGAACATTTTAGCACAGGCTAGAGGTTGTATTGGATTTCAGTAGTTTTCCTACATGAGCATGCCTTTGCCAGGCTATCTATTTGATCACTCTTAGCCAGGAAAAAAACACCCTAGTGACCTCTACCAAATTGTTTATAAAATAGTCTATTTGATTAAGGTTCATTTTATTAAGGCTCTATTATGTAGTCTGAAGGTTGATGAGTATTAGCATAAATATTAGAAATAGTACCTTTGTAAAGAATAACTTAGCAACCATTTATCTTGTGTTGAGAATTTGCTTTCGCAGCTGAAATTTCAAAATCCAGTCAGTAACAACTACATATAGATCGAGCCAAGATAATACTCTTTAGCTAATTTTTGGATTAAGAAAGTTGTCAAAGCTCTAATGGATCATGTTATGTCGCTTTTGCTATGACACAAAGTGTTTGCTATAAGAGAGAATTCTTTATTCTACAGAAGAAAGGAAAGTTATTTTTACACATGACCAATGATGTGGTAAAGGCTTTTCTGCATTTCAGTTTTTTCACGGTAGTCCATTGATCCAGATTGCCAAAAAGTATTTTTGATTAAAAAAAGGAAAACTACAGCAGTGGTTCAGCAGTGTTGCCTTTATAATGGGCTTTGCTTTTCCTTTTTAGCTAATTGTAGATGTACTCAATGATAAGTCCCGTGGACTTTGATTTATTGTTTATGCATCTTTTACAGATGCTTCCATTCTGTCTCTAAATAGTTTAAAGGTAAATAAAAATAATTAGTGATACCATGCATTAGGTTCATTTATTCATTTATTCAACAGGTATTTATTGAGCATTTACTATGTTGCAGGCACTGTGCTGGGTAAAACAATAACAGATTCTGTTCTTGCCCTCATGTTGCTTGCAGTTAAGTTAGTAAAAGAGGGCTAAAGCCAATAGCCATGCAAATAAATATAAAAGCCAACCGTCTTAAGTACTGTGAAGTTAGATTAAATAGTTAAAAGTTTTCTCAGAGAAAGGGATTGATTGAAGACTAAAACTGATCAACAGGAGTTCAGTAGGAAGAAGTGGTTGGGAAGAACATTCCAGTAGGAGAATAGCCTTTATACTGTTAAGATAAGGGTGTTTTTTTTTTTTTTTTTTTTGCCTTTATCCTAAGAGCATTGGGAAGCCCTTAAAGTGTTAAACGTGTCTGTGTCTGTGTGTGAGAGAGAGAGGGGGTGAGAAAAAGATTTGCTTTTAGAAAAGATGACTTTGGCTGCAATGTAAAACATGGGTTAGAGGCATTAATAGAGGATTCAAAGTAATGATTGTGATTTATTATAATACAAATGGAGGAAATGAAAATCTGTGAACTGTAGTGATTCTCTGGGGGTAGGGTGAGGTGGAGAAAAGCTCTTCTTCCAGAAAAAAGCCAGCTATTATAAGTAGAGGAATGATAGAAAGTCACCATTTTGCAGTTCCTAATATAATAACTGATTAGCGTATCATTAACAGAAGCTAAAACCATTAGATCACCCTAGTGATCTCTGAGTATCACCCTAGAGACTAAATACTAATTACCGAAGAAAATTTGTAGTTTTCCAGTGGAGGGTCACCACTTGGTCCCTTGATTTGGTTTTAGACATAATGGGTTTGAGATATTGAGAAATCAAAGTGAAAATGTATCATTTGATTATACAGGGTGGTTAAGTAGCTTGGCTGGAAAAATAGACTTTTAGAAATTCCTGTAGTACATTTCTTTTGCACAAAATATCATGCATTTGGTATACTTCTCTAATTGTTCTTGCTTAAAATGGTTTTCAGACAATTAAATGATAAATTCTTTTTCAGTGGTAGCATTTTATTTATTTATTTATTTATTTATTTAACATCTTTATTGGAGTATAATTGCTTTACAATGTTGTGTTAGTTTCTGCTGTATAACAAAGTGAATCAGCTATATGTATACGTATATCCCCATATCCCCTCCCTCTTGCATCTCCCTCCTATCTTCCCTATCCCACCCCTCTCGAGCTGATCTCCCCATGCAATGCAGCTGCTTCCCACTAGCTGCTTCCCACTAGCTGACATATATACACTACTTTGGTAGTGTATATTTGTCAATGCTACTTTCTCACTTTGTCCCAGCTTACCCTTCCCCCTCCCCATGTCCTCAAGTAGTGGTAACATTTTAAAAGTCACTTTTCTCCACTGCTTACTCTCTATGAAGCTATACTATGTAAAAACATTACATAAGCTATTACTTTTTTCAGAATTTTCTCAAATATAAAAGTTAACATTAATTCTTTATAGGGTTTGGAAAAAGTCAAATACTTTAAGGCTTACTTTATGGGCTGACCTGTCTAATCATTAGCCAAAAAAATTACCAAATTATTACTACCACAAATAATAGATACTCATTTTTAGAAACATGAGAAAAGTCCTAGTAAGTTAAGAGAATAAAAGTTTGTAATTTCACTAGCATTTGATGTTGATAATGTATGTTCATTTTAAACTAAAATTTTATTTGTGCCTTATATATAGTGAGGGAATTTTTTTTGGTACCACCCACAAATATTTTGTCATATTTATTTCACAAGAGGTAACTGGATGGTTTGTTTTACTTCACCTGAATGTGTACTTCCATTCCACGATGGTTCTTTCAGGAAAATCTCTACTTAATTTACATTGACAGTGATTCATAAAAAAGAAAGCCTTTTATTTTTACCTCTAGAAGTCAGTTAGATGTCACAGCCATTTAGCCTCTACTAAAGCTCTATCTATAAACAAATGACAGATCGTTTAACATAAGACCATGGCCCCGATACAACACTTCAGTTGTGTTGTACTTTTGCTCAGTGACACATTTGTGCCTTAAAAGAATTTCTTAGGAAACAGTATAGCAGCCACATTTGGAAGTGTTTAACTTAACTATATGGCATGATGATTATAGAAGAGGTAATGACTTTAGTTCTTGTGTGTATGCATGCATTCATGTGCTTGTGCGCTCACACACACATGATAAAATTTAGAAAATGATCACCAATTGCTTCTTTTTTTTGTCATCTCAGAAATAGGCAGATGTATTATGTACTAAAAATACAAATCCTTAAGAATCTTTTGAAGAAGATGATGTCATCATTGGTCTCTTAAAAATTGATTGCCATACTCATTTTTATCACTATCAGCACACTTTATTAGGTGCTGAAATCAGTGCTGAAAATGCTGGATGTGGTAAGGAAAGCGTCGTGCTGGGTATTGGGAGACCCGGGTTCTGTGCAGACTGGGTCCCAGACTTGTCATATGTTTTTGTACAAGTCATTGTTGATGAAATCATCATTTGATGAGAGTTTGGATAGTCTAAGGGAAGTGACTAAGTGACCAGGAAAAAGGACTTTTTTTTGGACTTCTGCTGAAGCAGCACGAGGTAGTGAGTCCATCAGAATAGATCCACTTCCATTTTGTTAGGTCTCTAAAGGAGACAAGTTCAGATACTGAGTCGAAAGAGCCGGTGGAATTGAGTGCAGCTGAAGCTTCAGAGCATTAAGGCAGTTGCTGTAAACACATTTACCTTTAGAGACCAGCAGGTATATCATGGTTGCAGTTAAATCAGACTGCAACCTGGTACAGAGGGCAGAGGTGGTACAGAGCCATCAGTGGACGAATATGTGAGATTTATCTGTTTTTAGAATTGGGAAAATGTGCCCATGGGTGTCTGCAAAACAGAGGTCATCCGTAGAGACTAAATGGAAATATTCAAGAGAAATGAGGGGGAAAAGTCATTCCTGCTTGTTGGTAAGATTATCCTCTGAAAAGATGATTGTGGATTCTTGGCTGTCTAATGAAACACAAAAGCCAAGGGGGCCTATATCCTGTAGTTAGGGTAGAATGTTCAGTAGTCATGTGGTTTTTGAAGTGATAATAGAGAAGAGTTTGTGTTTGGAGAGGGCTTAAAGAGAGTTCAAGCTTTGACAGGTTGATTAATAACAAGTTATGGTAAAGTCCAGGTAAGTGTTTATAAGTAGCTGAAGTGGAGAAGAAATGGGAGGTCACTGCCTTTGAGGTAGTGAAGGGCTGTGCTTCCAGAGGGCAGAAAAGGCTAGTAACATGACAGTGAGTCATAGGGATGAGTTACAGAGGTGTGTAAAATAGTTGCTGAAACCAACAAGGATATTTGGAACATTGATCCTGGGATTGGTGAAATTTAGCAACCAGTATGGGTATAAGATGGTGGGAAAGACTTAGAAGAGAAGGGGGAGTTATGTCACAATATCAGGATTTGTCATATCCATTGAAGTGAGTTAAAAAAAAATTGTCACCAACGTCAAGACTGTACATAGGCTTAATGTGTTCAAGCATCGGCAAAAGTTTATTCCACACCCTTTCTGTTTACTGGAGGGATTGTGGTTATAGACTTAGACAAACAGAATTTAAAAGGCAAGAAGCAGTTGTAAAACCTCACGTCCCGTTCTTTGACAGACTGGTTTTGGACCACTCCTCTGGATAAAAGAATGGCTCTTCTTCTGCTTTTACCTCTTTGAACACACACATCTTGCACTCCTGACTTGTGCCATTCAAAAGGGCATGGGCAAGTTTGACCTAGAGTGTGATCAAGGTCACCCTCCTTCCTTTCTTCACATTTCACAATGTGGGTCCTTTGGGTAGGCTAGGCATGTCTTCCCTGTGTTTACCCCGCGCTGTTTTTTTGCAGATCTTCCTTGGGGGATTGGAAGACCTTCTCTTAAAATGTGTGTTCAGGGCGCTCAGATCCAGGGGTCATGTCCAGGGCCTGCATCACAGCACATATACATGTAGGAGGAGTTAAACTTTATCACTTCCTAAGTTTTTGGTTCCATGATAAGTAACTTCTGTTGAAAATCCAGTCGATCAGTAGATTGTATTGGCCAAGTCTTCGAAATCCATCCACACTTTTAACTACTCCTCACCCTCCCTCCTTTAATTTCACGCTGATTAATGGCACAGGCTTGAAGTGATCTTCCTGTGTGTTCCCTGACCCCTCTATGTTTCTTTCTTCACAAGGCAGCCAGAGAGATTCTTTTGAAAGCTGACATCAGCCATGCAGATCTTCTGCTCTAACCCTCCAGTGGTCACCCATATGACTCTACAGTAAAAGACCACAGCTTTATTGGTCTACAGGGCTCAATGTCACCAGTTTCACCACTCCCTCTGACTTCAGCTTCAAGGGCCTTTCCTCTCTTTCACTCCTCTGCAACCACTTGGCTAATTTGCTGTTTTCAGACACTCAAAGCACTGTTCTGCCTTGGCACTTGTATGCATCCAGACCCTGAATGCTTGTTTCCCATTTACACTAGACTTTTTCTCTCATGTCTATGAGGTCACCGTACAAATATCACCTTATTAGTGGGACTTGTTTCCTCCACCCCATCCTCTTGAATCTCCTTTCCAGCTACAATTTCTCATAGCCCTTATCACCATCTGACATGCCATATATTTTCCTTGCTCACTTATTTATTGTCTGTTTGACTTCACTAGAATGCAAGCACCAAAAAAGCAGAGATTTTTGTCTGTTTCGTTCATGCTTTACCTGGGAGTGCCTACAAAGTGCCTGGAACATGGTAGGTATCCATTAAATGTTAGTTGAATAAATAAGGGATTGGATGGACATGAGGATGAATTTAACCTACATGGTAATTTAAACTATAAAGGTAAGTAGTAAAACCAGGATTGACACTCAGGCCACATTTTGGTCAAAGCTACTATTCTTTCCATTTTACCATGTGAACTAATCTGGATCCTTTCCTGAGAGGTGTGGATGAAACATTAACAGTGAAGCCTTTTGTAGAGTCCACTATAACATTAAAATGTAAATTCCAGCTGGATTTAGCTTTATGAACTTTCAAATAAAAATAGTCTAATAAATTCTAGTTTAGAGGTGTAGATTGAACAGAATTTAGAAAATTCTTTTCTATCATTGAAACAAAGGACTTTTGCATTAGTTGAATAAAAAAAAATACGACTCACAAATGACTAGCTAAGGGAGAGCAGGATTTCTAGATAAGCAGGACAAAAAATTTCCACTGTTTCTCACCAACTATGTAGCTAATGGGGATGGTGGCTTTAAGCCAACTACCACTTAAGGAGAAAAAAAAAGCTTACCATTCAACAAGTGAAATAGTTAGTGTGGAATGGATAGCATCTATTGAAATTTGATTTTCAGCAGTCTCCCCAAGTGACTGAATACATTTTTTCAACCTGTTTACTTTTGTAGCATGTCTTCTCATAGTCAAGTTCAGGATTAATTATATGACAGTATGTGGTCTAATGCTATTGAATTTTTTCAAAGATATCTTGAGGGGTCATTTGAAACATGCCTGGACCCTAATGGGCTGACTGGCCTAGGGACATTAACCCACAATAGTCAGGGCTTAGGAGCAATTTATTGACTATAGGACTGAGCCCCAAATCCAGATCATAAAATCTCAGAAACTGAGTTGAACTTGAGACCAGTCTAGATTGGAACCAACACCTTTGGTTTCTTCTGTGGCAGGGTGGAATCAGGTGGGTGGTACCATGAAGTCATTTTGGATCTGGGCTGATATAAGTCTAAGGATTAATTCTAGCCCAGCAGGTAAGTGGTGTACAAAGGCAGATCCAATCCCCAGAAGGGTTTCAGGAAGCCTGGACACATTTTCAGGGTTTGGTCAAATGGACTGAATTTCAAGACAATGATTTGGGCCCATCTGGGGGAAAGGGAGACAGACACAGGTCTGGCAAATTTTTCTGGCAAATTTGCCATGCAGGCAAATCAAAGGGCAAGGAAAGCCTGTTTTATAGTAAGCATCTAAATTTAGGTTCTTCATTACTGAGGATTTCCTGAACAAGGTACATCGCTGCTCTCCAGCTTAAGACACCCACTGTAATACCTGTGGTTTCTAGTACTTTTCTGAACTTAACTGAATTTGGCTTAAGGCATACATTGAACTTCTTCTGCATACTGTAATTCTTTAGCATTTTTATATGTGGCTTTGGCTAGGATAAACTGGTATTGATGAGAGAATTTGGGATTTCTGATATCTTTAGTATACCTGAGCCATTAAGTAGGCTTGATAGAAACTAAACAGTGCTGATTAATTTTAATGGTGAAAATTTCCTTATATTTTGGTGCTAATGTTTCTTAAATAAATTGTACAGCCTTGAATCTTAACTGTGTACTCTACTAATAGTTCTGTACTCTGAACACTGTTATCTATAATGGGCTTATTTACCTTTATGATTTCAATAGAATGAATTTGTGTTTAATTTATTTTTAAGTTATAGAAAAGTGAACAGTTGCCATAAATATGAAAATTTACTGATCAGTGGCTATTGTGAGTTATTTCATTTCTTAGCTTTAAAGGTTTCTGCTCAGGAGGTGGAAAGTAAATTGATTTTTCTTTGGAATGGTTTATGGATTTATTGTAGAATATATGCAGATATGCTGGAAAATGAAGGAGTGGGCTGCTTTGAGAAGAGCTTGACCTTGGGCCAGCCTAGCAACAGCTCAGTTGTGAAGAATTTCATCAGAAAAAAATTGTCTACATTAGCAGATATAGTTCCTGCTTGTGACTCCTCAGCTGAACTTACTGGGATGGCTCTGTTATTGGTTTCATTTCCTACTCACTGTACACTCTTTTACTCTGTCCCTAATATGCCTTCCTTGAGTCCCAGCCTCTCCATCTGTTTTGGTTTTTTGAGGTAGACCTTGATCCTACACTTGAACTCAGTTTCAGCTGGTGTCCTGGGTCAGTGTTGGTCTTGTTCCCTAGCAAGTGGCCCCACCCTAGCCCAGCAATTCCTCCATCTCCACCACCATCACCAGCAACCACCCCTGCCCGCCACCTCGGCCCCTACACACACAGGTAAACTGTATTCTGATGACCTAACTTAACAAAGGCTAATGATAACAAATCACACACACGTTGTACCATTTACAAAGTATCTACACATTCATTTTCTTATTTGAGATTGTGGCTGCTATTTTAAAATAGAAAAGGAATAATTTTATATGAGTTAAAGGCAAACCATATTTTTTCATAAATATTTATACATATTCACTTATACGTAGGAAAGGGTCCACACAGGTTATCTACAAATATGTTCTTGTTTTAGTGGAAAATCAAATATTATGGACTTTTTTATATGTGCAAAGTTTTCTTTGTTCATCAGAAAAATATTGCCCTCAAAGTCTTAACAAATTTTATTCATTGTTAAAGAAATCGTTACTTTGGCCTTGTTTGTCATATGAAAGTGACCTCTTGTTCTTGAGATGAGAAGAAAGGGCAGTAGATTCTTCATTCTACTGTATCTATGGGAACAGATGAAGGTAGCAAAGCAGGGCCTGATAGGAAAAGAAATTAGCTTGTGTTCAACACTTGCTAAATGTTAGGCAGGGTTATATTGAACTGAATGTCAGGAGACCCAGGCCCTTGATTACGTGACAGATCTGACTTATCTCAGGTCTTTGGTTTCCACTTATGGAGTACACTGGAGTAGATCTATGACCCTCTGATTTCAAGTATGTGTAATAAGGGATATCCATGCCCCTTTTCCTTTTGAAAGGATTTCTGTTGTCTTTTGATTTTTGAGAAATACAATTTTACAAATTTAAGAATCCAAAACTATGTTTTAGTTTTTTGAGAATTTTGCTTTTGCTTATGATTACAATAACTAACTGAATTATTTCAATCTTATCTGGCCGAGTTTTCAGTTCCATTTTACAGGTTTTTAAAATTTAGTTCTACTTATATTTTGACCTGATCAACTTTAGATAGTAAACCAATTAAGGAAGAAAACTGCCTTTAGACAAAGTTGGTATTTTGAATGAGATGACATTTGAAATGATCATTTTGATATAAATATTATATTTTTACATATGCATTTATAGATTATATAAATGAAACATAGTATAGATTCTGATAAGTATTTCTTTAATCATACCAAAGTCGTACCTCTCCCTTTACGCATTCCATTTTCAGTTGATTTATAACAACATGAATGATATAAAGTTTGTATGGCATTTATCTAATATTGCTCCATCTATCAATATCATTAGAACTGAGAAACATATTTGCTTATCTCCTAAAAATGCCATTAATGCCTTGGGTTTTTTCTCCTCTCTACTTAATCTGGTTAAATAGATGGCTTGGAAAGAAACAGTCTCATTTCTGAAAAGAGACTAGATATTCCTTCAAGATTCTTTAATTAGGTAAAATTATTAGCTCTTGACATGCTGTTCTATAATGGTGTGTATATATGGAGCTGTGATTTTATCAAGGTTTTAAAAATTAATAATAGAATGAAACAGTTTAAAAGAAAAAATGTGTAAAGTCATTCTATGGAAGAAAGAAAATCATTAAGCACACTCTTTCCATATAGTTTGTTAATTAGATAGGCAGTTGTTACATGGAAATGAAGTGGCAGAGGTGATGAGATATAGACTTTGCCACTTGGGTCTTGTGAAGAGTTCTACTTTGTGGCATGGATTATTTGGCCAATCTCTCTTTCTTAACAAACTAAACCTTTCCATATGGATACTAAATGTGATGTATATGATACATCTTTGCATATATATACATGTCATTGAAGATTTACTAAAGTATTTTTAATTCAACATGTAAATCCAAAATCTGCATGCTCAACTTCTAACTTCCAAATATGCTATCAACTTTGCATGTTATCAATCTTATCTTCCATTAGTGGCCTTTTTAGGGTAAGCCAGTAAGTTTCTCAGTTCTGATGATATTGATATATGGAGTAATATTATAGAGATGCCATAAAAATTTTATATCACTCACATTGTTATAAAACAAATGAACTGGAATGAAAGCAGCATATTTAAATGGCCAGTCATTTTTATTTCATCATATGTTTCAGTAATAAGTGACAGTGCTCCCATTTTTAAATCACATTTTTGTTGTATCTTAAAAAATTGAAATTGAGAATAATAGTAAGTAAATCATGAATTTGTTAGTTCAGTTAACTATAAGAAAAGTGATTCTGTGCAGAGGGTGAAACTAATAGTCTATTCATTGGATTCATCCTCAATTTTCAACGCATTTTGAAGCATATTTTATTATTTACTTCTGCACAACACGTAATACTTAAGAGCAGGTAAGGGCATCTTTAGAGGAAGAGAGTGTTTCTGATTTAGAGTTAATCCGACCCGGGTTACCTGGAATGGAAGACTTGAGAGCGTAACGACCCGCAATCAAAAAGCATGAAGGTATAGATTGCATGGGTGACAGACGTGTCACCTGTTCACGCCTTCCTCGAGTTAGGTGCACTCACCACAGCCCAGCTGTGGGGACTGTGTCAGGCTGAGTAACTCTGAGAGGAAACTGCTTTAGGGAAATGATTGCTTGATATGATTGAAGTGACAGGTTTATCCATTAGTCTTTTGGGCTTTCTAGGTTATGTCTCCAATGTGCTCCAGGGTTATGGAAGTTTATTTGTTTTAATCATAGGCTTAAATAATTTTAGTTTTGGTCAAACTCTGGGCTAAAATTGATATAGATATTAAGTTTTTCTCCCCCCAAGGGATAGTTACATAATCTTTTTTTGACATGTATTTAGAATGTACAGTTTCATGGGCTTGAAAAAGGACAAATAAATAATTGGAATTAGCATTAAAGTAGTCAGAGGAAGGCTTACTCAGATCAGTAGAGCATCTTAGACATGGTCTCTGATTTTTGGATAGAATTAATATCTATCAAAAATGGTTTTTCCCAGGATATCACATTTATTATATTTAAAAATCTTATGATTTTAAAATATATATTTATATTTATATTTATTTATATTTATTTATATATTTAATATATAACCTTAGGGACTCAAAATTATAGTTACGATATTCTAGAATTATTGTCTTTTCTGTTTATTTGTGCAGTTCCTTTATTATTAGCCTTTTTATGAAATAATGGCTGGTATTTATTAGGTGCTTCCTGGGTCATTAGAAACTAAATACTTCTCAGAATGTATTATTCCATTCTGTCTTCAGTTGGCTTTATATGGCAGGTGTGCCCATTTTCCAGTGATAGAGCCGTAGCTGAAGACTGGGGATGTTTGTCCTGTCAGGCTGACTTGCTGCTGAGTCTTGACCACCACACCATACTACACCCAGGACATGAACTTAACACATGATGCAGAAAAGCTTTTCCTGTTGCTACAATTATGAATCTTACAGAAACAGAAGTATTATTTTAGTGATGAGGTATGATCGAATTATGTTTCAAAAGTCTTACTAGTAATACAGGATTGTAAAGATGAAGACCCAGGCTTTCCTTTAAGGAGCTCATGGCTACTGGAAAGATAGACAGTTTAACAGATAATTGCAGGGTGTTTTTACAAGTGTCAAAGAAAAAAGTGACAACTCTGCAGTGAGGAGGGCTTTGGAGAAGACGAGATACTTCAAAGTAAGTGGGAGCAAAATTCTCTGTTCTTCTGCATGACCCCCTCCTGGCAGCTTTGTTCAGGATTTCATGATACTCTTTTCATGTTTCAATTCACATGAATTTCTGATCATGGCATTTATTCCAAATGATGCATTTCTCTACAGTTTCACTGTAGTTGGTTTTCATATACTTTTCAGTTTCTCTTTATGAGTATTTAAATGCGTACTTTATAATGTTATTGAAGAAGGATAGTGATTATTCTATTTTTTCATTTTTTTCCCTCAAAATATAAATGTATTCAACTCTTTTTTAACTTCTGAGAGTACAATGGGTAAATTATGCACTTAAAATGGAGAATTACGGTGGTGATGTTTCATTTGAAATGGTGAGTATATGTACCTCCCCATTACTTGCCCTTCGGTTTTAGAGCTGTCATATCTCATAGTAAATACTAAAAAGGGCAAGGTCTTTGCCCAGATTTAGCACAGTGTTTAGAAATAATAATTGCTAAACTTTATCATGAATTACTCTATATCAAGCATAGTTGTCTGCATTTATTGTAGGTTATTTTATTTGATGCCCACAATTCTACACTTAGGTAACTGTTATCATGCCTATTTTAGGCATGATGAAACTAGAACACAGAGTGGTTAAAATAACTTGTCCAAGGTCACATGCTTAGCTCGGGGCAGAGTGAAAACATGAACTGGCATGACGTCTGATTCTCAAGCCTGTACTCCTTACTTTATTGTGGCCTCTTGGCTTTGAGAGAAATCTATAATTTATGAACTGGTCATAACTTTGATTTCGTTCACTAAATAGTCAGTGACTATCCTGTACTCCAGAGAATTATTTTTTGACTTCAAAATCAAAATTTCATTCAGGTCGAACAAAACGTATCTTCTAGCCAGATTCAACTTGGGGCTGCTAATTTAGGAGCTCTTCTAAGAGAAGCAAAAATAACAGCAATCTACCTATTTTAGCAAACCTTATCTGTACAAAATATCATCAGAAAAGTTTGCAAAATCACTTGGGTGAAAAATATGTGAGACATTAAATACTCATCAAACCAAGAATATCGGATCAAAAAAATATTTCCTATAATCTTTTGAAGTGTTTCTGATTCCTTTTACCATTTCTGTTGATTGCTGTTCAGGGTGACAGGGGTCTGGTCTATGATGTTGACAGTGTAATTTAGCGAAGAAACAAGCAAACAAAAATGATTTAAGTCCCATTATGTGCCACACACACTGTTCTAGGTGCTGGGGTTACAGGAGTGAAGATACAAAGGTACGTCTTTGCGTGAAACTTCCAATTCATTTGATGGAGGAGAGGGTGACACACAGTCATCAGATTAGCTAATGAAAACAATTTTACATAGACCCGAGTGCTTAAAGACATAAAACAAAATGTTCCCATAGAGAGTTCTGGGCTTGGGGTGGAGGCTAATTTACAGGGTATTAATGAAGGTGTCTTTGAAATGGTGACATCCGAGCACAGACCAAACTGACACAAAAAGCAACATTCAAAGATCTGGGGCAGAGCTTCTAGATAATGAGAATATTAAATGAAGAAACCAGAAAGCAGAGGAGAGCTTGCTGTGTATAAACAGCAAACAGGACCAAGGGGCTAGAGGGCAGTGAGTGAAGAAAAAAGCTGAGCTAGGTGAGGATGGGGAATTAGGCAGGGACCATATTAAAATGTGATTATAAAGATGACCTTAGAGCCTAGGGCATGGAGTTTAGATTTTATATGAAATGCAATTAATGGGAAGGCATTGGATAATTTTAAGTATAATCTAGTTTGTATTTGAAGCAGAGATCATACTTTTTTGGTTTAGACTCATGGTCAGAAATAAGATAACTACCCAGCGCACGCGCACACACACACACACACACACACACACACACACACACACTTCAAGTTTTATGGAAATAACTTTATTACACACATGACACTCTCATATTTTCTTTTCTATTCCATTGCATTAAAAATTCGATTTTATGACCCAGTAAAGAGTCATATCCTACAGTTTGAAGAACAGTGTGTTTTAAAGCACCCTCACGGGTATATAGACGCATTGTGGTAGGTCAAAACTAGAAGCAAAGAGAACACGAAGAAGGAATCTGCAAAAGCAAATGAGATAAATTATGCTGTCTTGGACTAGGATTGACATTGTGCAGGTAGAGAGACATGTAATAGAGAAGAAGTACTGAAACTGAGGGAGATTTTAAAAATAATCAAATTTATTGAGATACAGATTACCTACAGAAAAATGCATACATTTTAAATATAACATTTGATGTGTTTTTGACAAATGTATGCATCCATGTGACTACCACTGTAATTAAGATATAGACCATTTCTATTACTCCAAAAAGTTCTTCGGTCTTCTTCGTAATCAGCAAATCTCCTGTCCATAGGCTCAGATAACCATTGATCTTTCTGTAAGTATAGATTAGTTGTGCTTTTTCTAGGATTTCATTTGAATACATTCATACAGAATGACATCTCTTTGCTTGGCTTCTTTTTGCTTGGCATGATGCTTTGGGCCGTCCTGAATTCTTATGAGCATCAGAAATTTATCTTTTATTGCTGCAGAATATCCAGTTATGTGACTGTGCCACACTTTGTTTATCCTTTCAGCACTTGGTGAACATTTGGCTTGTTTTCAGATTTTTGGGTCTATTATAGATAAGCTATGAACATTCATATACAAGTCTTTGTGAGAATTTATGGTTTTATTTTTCTTGGATACATATATAGGAATAGAGTTGCTGGGTCATATGGTAAATGTCTGTTTAAATTTATAAGCATCTCCCAAACTATTTTCCAAAATGGTTTTACCATTTTATATTCCTACCAGAAATGCCTACGAGTTCTAGATGTTCCACAGTCTCACCATTTATATTGTCTTTCAAATTTTATCTTTTCTAGTGGGTGTGTAGTGATATCTCTTCGTAATTTTTCATTTGCAATTCCCTATTCATAATGCTGTTGAGCATCACTTCATGTGCTGTTGACCATGATATATCTTGGGTGTGTGTGTGAATTGTCTGGTTAGCTCTTTGCCTGTTCATTATTGGATTTCTTATCTTCTTATTCTTGGGTAAGAGGTCTTTATACATTCTGAATGAAAGTCCTTCATCAGATGCTTATATCGGTAATATTTTCTCCCAGATTGTGACTCGAGGTGTCATTTAAAATTTATTTTTAGAATTTTTCTAAACTTCTAAAATTTTATTTTTTTAAATTTTATTTTCACCAAATTTTTGGACATGTTTATGCAGAAGCTTTTCTGCCCCCCTCTCAATTCCACTGTATGTTTGCTTAACGTTGTCCCACAAGTCCCTATGGCTCTATTACTTTTCTTTTTTTTTTTAAATTTTATGTATTTATTTATTTATTTTTGGCTGTGTTGGTCTTCGTTTCTGTGCGAGGGCTTTCTCTAGTTGTGGCGAGCAGGGGCCACTCTTCATCGCGGTGCGCGGGCCTCTCACTATCGCGGCCTGTCTTGTTGTGGAGCACAGGCTCCAGACGCGCACGCTCAGTAGTTGTGGCTCACGGGCCCAGTTGCTCCGCGGCATGTGGGATATTCCCAGACCAGGGCTCAAACCCGTGTCTCCTGCATTGGCAGGCAGATTCTCAACCACTGCGCCACCAGGGAAGCCCTCTATTACTTTTCCTTATCTCTTTCTTTTTTCTTTCTGTGTTTCAGTTTGCTATGTCCCCAAGTTCACTGATCTTTTTATTTCAATGTCAAATCTGCTGTTCATCCAACCCAGTGAATTTATTTTTATTTCAAATATTCAATTTTTTAGCTCAAGAAGTTCCATTTCATTCTTTTTTTACACATTTCATTTCTTTTTATTATATTCTCATTTTTATTTAAATTCTCAAGCACATTTATGAAAATGGTTTTAATATCCATTTCTCCAACTTATATTATCTTTGTTACTTCTGTATATATTTCTAATGACTGATTTTTCTTCTATTTATATTTTCTTTGCACAGCTAGTAACATTTTATGAAATGCTGAACATAATGAGTATTATGTTGTTGAGTGTCTGGATTTTATTGTCTTCCCTTCTGGAGTGTTAAACCATGTTTTAGAAAGCCATTAAGGAACTTGCATTTTAGAGGCTTGTTTTTAAGTGTTATTAGGGTGAGTCCACTGTAGCTTTTAATCTAGTGCAAGTTTTGCCTTCCATTAAGGTGTGAACTTCAAGGGTCTCAATAGGATGTCCCAGATACTCAGTGAGATCTTTCCACTCCAACCTGATGGAACACAAATGTCTTCTAGCTCTCTGTACCTTAGATTAGATTAGTTAAGATGGGAGTTTATCAACTGGTCATTTTTTCCACCTGTAATGTGGAGTTTCAACCTATGTCTGTACAGTTTAGTTTTAGCAGCACTATAAAGGGACCCCATGTAGATTTCTGGAGCAATTTGTCTGCATAGGTCTGTTATCTCCATTTTCCTGCCCCATGTATTCAAGGCTTCTTAACCTTCTAGAACTCTGTTATCTGACTTCTCATCTAAAGGTATACCCTCGCTGCATTACAATCAAGAAAATGACTAGACAGAAAGCTGTTACGATTGTAAACCTTGTCTTTTTTATTTCCCTGCTTTCCTGGATTACTCTGCTGACTTTGTCTAGTGTCTAAAATCAACCGTTTCATATATTTTATCTGGATTTCTAGTTGTTTTATTACAGGGACATGGAGAGAGTCTGATACAAGTTTTTTTTTTAATTTATTTTATTGAAGTATAGTTGAGTTACAATGTTTTTTTTAATTTCTGCTGTACAGAAAGTGATACAGTTATACATATATATATATATATATTCTTTTTCATATTCTTTTCCATTATGGTTTATCACAGGAGATTGAATATAGTCCCTGTGCTATGCAGTAGGACATTGTTATTTATCCATGATACAAGTACTTTAATATGGTCAGGAACAGATGTCCATGGGAAAGATTTTTTTTCCTATGATATTTTATTATGGAAAATTCCAAACATTTGCAAAAGTAGAGAAAGGAAAGTAGAGAAACTCCTATACCCTTTGTCCATCTTTAATAGTTAACAACAGAATACCAAACATGTTCACCTATACGTTCTTCCTGGTCCCCTCACCCATCTTAGATTATTTTTAAACAAATTATGCGGGAGAATTTAAAGCAAGAAATGGCAAGACTTACTACTATGTTAAAGACAAAAATAACAGAAGAGAAAATAATATTTATTGAATAGCTACTTTATTTAGTACTCATTCTTGAACTATAGATCTAAATTTTTCTTTAATCTCAGAAACTTTACAGCTTAATTTAATCTTTTTGACTGTTAATTTTTTAAAAATTAACACACCACATTTTCGAGTAGTTTATTTTTCAGAGAAGGTTCACAACAAAATTGAGTGATGTATACGGAGAATCCCCATACTGTCCCTGTCCCACACATACACAGCCTCTTGAATTATCCACACCACAGTGGTGAAGTTGACAAAAATTGATGAACCTACACTGACACATCACTATCACTCAAAGCCAGGTATTTTTTAAATATACCTATATTTGTGTTGCTAAGAAACATCACAATTAGGCCAAGAATTTTAATAGTTTATGTATAAGGATTGTCTTCTGTACAAAATGTGATCTAATTTGGCTAAAATTGATAAAAGTGTAAGAATCTTGCAGTTCAGTGGCTGCCATGGGAATAACCAGTAATCTCTTGCTTGAGAGGAAGTTTGTTTTGAGATTTTTTTTATTATGATGTATACTCTAGAGTTTAAAAAGATAAGCAATGAAACAACATGGAAATGTTTGGAATTAATGTAATATATTAAGTGAAAGAAACTATGAAGTATTTTCATGTACATTATAATTTGTAGTATTTATTCTACATCTTTTACATAAATGGTTAAAATATATACATACATATAAAAGTGGTATAATATAGATAATGTGGTGGATATCTTAAAGAAATCTAGAAGAAATAAATAATGTGAATAGTTTTTTTGAGGGATTAGTAGAAATGTTTTTTTCTTTTCATTATTGTTTATCAATAAATACAAATTAAAATAAATGGAAAAGAAAATAATTGGAGACCTATAATTAATGAATATAATCAGTTGATTTAATTTACAAAACATGATAATAATGAGACTAGAACTGCAACTGCATGAAAAGGAGAAAAAAAAAACATATAGTTGAAGCCAAGTTCAATAAAAGGAAGAGTCTTTTTTTGTTTTTTTAATTTATTTTTTAACAACTTTACTGGAGTATAATTGCTTTACAATGGTGTGTTAGTTTCTGCTTTATAACAAAGTGAATCAGCTATACATATACATATATCCCCATATCTCCTCCCTCTTGAATCTCCCTCCCACCCTCCCTCACAGAGCACCAAGCTGGTCTCCCTGTACTGTGCGGCTGCTTCCTGCTAGCTATCTATTTTACAGTTGGTAATGTATATATGTCCATGCTACTCTCTCACTTCATCCCAGCTGACCCTTCCCCCCCTCCCCATGTCCTCAAGTCCATTCTCTGCATCTGCATCTCTATTCCTGTCCTGCCCCTAGGTTCTTCAGAACCTTTTCTTTTTAGACTCCATATATATATGTGTTAGCCTATGGTATTTGTTTTTCTCTTTCTGACTTACTTCACTCTGTATGACAGACTCTAGGTCCATCCACCTCATTCAATTTCGTTTCTTTTTATGGCTAAGTAATATTCCATTGTTATATATGTGCCACATCTTCTTTATCCATTCATCTGTCGATGGACACTTAGGTCACTTCCAGTCCTGGCTATTGTAAATAGAGCTGCAATGAAAATTGTGGTACATGACTCTTCTTGAATTATAGTAGTTTTAATATTTAATTGTAATGACTGTAAACTATCTACTTAGAGAGGTTGTAAATATATCTTACATTGGCATCCTTTTCTTCAAAACAAGCAGTCCAAATATATTATCCAGTAGGAACATTCACTATTCCCCTAACCTCCCAGGTCTTTCAGACCTCTGTATCTTTGGACACATCCTAATGCTTTCTCCCTCATCTATAATTTGGACAAATGCCATTCATCTGGTGAAATTCAGTCCCTCCTACCACTACAGGCCCATAGCACTTGGCATATACCTCTGTTATAACAGTTCTCAGGGCCACTGTGTGCAATTGTGCAGGTTGTACACTGCACAAAGGCACCCAGATGAGGGAGTAAGTAAGTCTTGCAAGACACCGAAAGTTGGGAATTCAATCACCCATAGCTAAACCAACAGATTTAATACCATTAGTGAAGCTCCTTGTGTCATAGCTCAAAATATCATGGTTGGCAATTGTGAAAAGTTGATAATCCTGTTGTCCCAACACTAAAGATATTTTGGACAAGTATGTACAAGTTCAAATGAAAATAAGTTCATAGCTTATTATCAATGAAAGCAAGTATATATTGCAATAAAAATCCCACTGTGGGTAGTATTTTCTCTACTCGGGAATAAATTGCACACGCATTTTTAAAAGTCATGACTGTAAGTTGTGCTGAGAATGATTTTTTCTGTAACGATGGAGAGATTTTTCCTGAATAATGCATCATGATCGTTATTGAGTTATTCCTCCTTTTTTTACATCAAGTTTCTCAATTATCAATCAAGTATTCCATTTCTAACATCTTGCCAGTGAGCAGCACTTATGTTTGAGTGTGCCTGTGCTTCCGTGTGTGTGTTTCTGTGTGTGTATTTGTTCTGTAAGATAGTTAATGTTGAGATGAAGGAAGGTTATCTACTCTCCCTTCCAAATCTTGCTCCTGAATAAAAATGAAAGAAGCCTCAGACCAAATTCTGCCTTCTATATAAAGATGGTATTAAACATTTATTAGCAAGCAAGCACAAAAAAGATGCCCTAGAGTTTGTTCTGTAGGCTCAAGGAAGTTCCAGCTCAAGGTCCTTCTAAGTATTGTGATTATCATCTTGCATGAATGTTTCAGTTAAGGCAAATGTCAAAATTCAAAGGCAGAATTCTCTCACCTTATGGCCAGTATCAGAAAATCAGAATCTTCTATAGTTCATGACTCAGCTTAAAGAGTTAGCCAAAAACATCATCTCAAAAGTAAAGGCTGCAGGCTGCTCTGATTTTTGTACTCACTTTTTGTAAGGGTGGGAAGTATTGCTAAAATACGTTAGCAATCCACGTATCTTGAATACTTTTAATTTCATCTATGGGAGCTCATTCTGACATTCACGGTGCTAGTCAAGAGGCCACTGTTTTCATCAGCAAAATCCCATTTCTGATATTAAACATTTTAATTTTCCGAATGTTCATTGTTGATGAAAATAAGGATACCAGAAGACTTTTAGCAGTCACCCTAGGGAATATGGGTTTCCTGAGCAGAATGTCACTCCTCTATTCTTGAATTTTTTTAATAGAATGATTAAAGCGCCTACATGATAGCTTAATGTTAGTAACCCACTCATAATAATACATTGTATATGCTGCAGTATTTTAAGAAAAATTTGTAGACATCGTGACAACATATTTGTTTGTAATATTAAGGTCAAGGTTAGATATGCTTTAGAAGTCCTTGGTTACAGCTTCTGTGGGAAAATGTCCCCTAAATTCTTGAATGAACCGTGTATAGCAGTGAACTCCAGAGGGGTGAAGTTGTAATTTTTCATTATCAGAAATGGACATACCACCAGTCACAATAATAGTTACTAGTACTGTTACTATGGGTAGTAGTGGTCATGGTGGATTGAAAAGTCATAGCAACTATAGTAGTCATAATAGAGGAGGAAGATGAAGACTAGCCAGTGTTTCATGAGTGCTTATTGTGTGCTATAGTCCTTATTCAGTCACACAGTGACTTGAGCAATGTTATTTTATCTTAAATTTTCTAATTAACAATTTCACATAATTTTTAAGCAGCAGATATGGATCACAAATTCTTTATTCTCAGATTCTAAAATATGTACTCATTTCAGCATCCTTAGACTGCTTCTTTTTTGTCAAATCTTTTATAAGGATTCTTATAAAAATTTTTAGAGACATTTCTGAAACAAGAATAGTTTATAGGGAAAGAAAGGATCTAGAGTTCTTCAGTTTATTAAAAGCTGTGCCAGAAAAAAGAAACGTGGAAACTTTATTTCTGTTCATAAAGGCATTCAGCTTCCGTGTAAAGATATGACTCAGACCACTGAAAACAGGTTGAGATGCATTTCTTTTTTCACATAAAAGTTTATGGGAGATCACAGAAACAGAGCCTCTCTGTAGATCCTAGATTTTCCCCAGAGCATGGTCAGCTTCTCATTAAGACTACCGCAGCAGCTTTTAGAAAATAGAATAACAAATAGGCCTTTTTGGTCCATAGACATCTTAATAAAGTTTCAGGCAAGTGGTATGTAAAATAGTTATGTAATGTATAAAGTTTCCTGGGAATTAACCCCTGTCCTAAGCTTACGTATAATGGCTTTTTCTCAATGGTTGCTATATTAGGATCTTTAATAAGATCTCTTAAGAGCTTTGTGCCATTATTTATGTTCTAAGGTTAAGTTTTTTTTAATATTGAAAAATATTTTTTACATTTATGTGCTTCAAGAATTCAGGATCGGGGCTTCCCTGGTGGCGCAGTGGTTGAGAGTCCTCCTGCCGATACAGGGGACAAGGGTTCTTGCCCCGGTCCGGGAGGATCCCACCTGCCGCGGAGCGGCTGGGCCCGTGAGCCATGGCCGCTGAGCCTGCGAGTCCGGAGCCTGTGCTCCGCAGCGGGAGAGGCCACAACAGTGAGAGGCCTGCGTACCGCAGAAAAAAAAAAAAAAAAAAAAAAATTCAGGATCTTGAATGTAAAAACCAAATTAATTAAGGGCATGCTATTATTTGAAAAATAATTCTCAATAGGGTTACATGATATGGTTGCACATTGTCTTAGCTCAGGCTGCCAAAACAAAAATCATAGACTGGTGGCCTAAACAACAGAGATTTGTTTCTCATAGTTCTCAAGGCTGGAAAGTCCAAGATCAAGGTACCAGCATGGTTGGTGCTGGTGACAGCTCTCTTCCTGAGTTGTAGAAGGCCACCTTCTTCCTGTGTCCTCATTTGGTGGAGAGAGAGAGATAGCAAGCTCTCTGGTGTCTCTTCTTGTAAGAACACTAACCCCATCATAAGGGCCCTGCCCTCATGACCTCATCTAACCCTAATCAAAAAGCCCATCTCCAAGTACCATCACATTGATTGGAGGTTGGGCTTCAGCATATGAATTTTGGGGAGATACAGACATTTAGTCCATAACACGTATGATCAGCTTTAAAGTCAAGAGTCCCTTGTTTACAGTTTTTCACTTGAAGGGAATAACATGAATTATTGAAACTGGCATATTTTACTCAAGTTGTATTAATGCACAGTTTCATGGTTGTTACGATGATGTTAGGGAAATAAATCAGTGTTTGACCATAACTGTCTATGGTACTTTCCCTAAAACATTTTTATTTCTAAGGTTATTGATTATTGTTCTTGGCTGTCGTTAAGAAAGTTAGGCAGAGTATAGGAGAAGTTGACTGCTCATAAGGTGGTGGTGATGTCTGCTCAGTTACTGATTTAGAAATGATGGCTATTATTATGAAACCAGCTATTTTGGTGTTACGAGGACCAAACAAGATCATGAATGTGAAAGAGTTTTGAGAATGAGCTTACTGAAGATTAGTCTACTAACTATTAGCATTCAAAGTATCAAAGCATTATTCAGTATAAGGAGGGAGTAAAGAGTATTGGTAAAGCCTGTGAGTTTTTTTAAATGCAAGAGCTTCTATCATATTAGGACATCATAATAACTAACAGGAAGATATATAATAAGGAAACGGTACATACCTATATAGTAATCATCTTAAATATCTATTATTATAACTAATGTGTAGGGAGCAGTTTAGGAAAAATTAATTCAAACGTAGGCGGCAGTTCTTCTGTCAGTTGAACACAGTTATTTATTTAAACCATGAATCTGGGCTCCAATTGCTATTTGCATTCATGATTCATGATAAACTTGGTTAAGAATAGCTATATATGTCTAAAATTAAATTGGTTATTTTTCCTGTATATTTACAGTTATAATTGTAGTATATTTAATGGCCCTAAAGCAGTCTTTAATTCTTCACTTTTTCTCTTTTGGTTAACCTGAGCCTGTCTGAACTGAGACAACCCTATTTTAAGAGTTTACTTCCTATTATAGTAAGAGCAGACACAATAGTTTGTATTTTTCTTACAAAATCTATTTTGCAGAAATATCTGAATGTGGTTAAAGTAGTAAAATGAATTTTATAAAGGTGAGTTTTGAAAAACTCTAATTAAATGATTCTACCTGATCTAATTGTAAGATAAGTTTTGAGCTGCAGAAATCATTTGGAAAAATTCCTAAAATATCTTTCCACTCTCACACTATACATTTCAGAATTTGACATAAATCCAAACACTCCCATTTCCAGGTCATGTCAAAAAGTCTAAACTGTTTGTTTTGCAGTAGCTTTCAAAGACCTGGGAGTCCATTATCCAGAAGCAGTTGTTTCCTTATTAACACTTAATTTCTTTTAGAATGTATTCACACAAAAAGGTGTGCTTCATCACTAGGGTCATTTGTTTTGTAATTAAGAGGAGGGGTATAATGGTCTTTTGATAGGTTTGCTTGAGGGCACAGATTTCATATTATGGTAATTATTGTTGTTTGGGGAACAGTAACTATATATAATTATATATTCATATATTTTATTTGGAACAATAATTATGCAACTGTTATATATATTTTACATATGTTTCATTAGGCCCAGTTTACCTAAAGTATTACTAAGTCTTGCTACTACATATTTTCCTTTCAATATGATTTGAATTAAAGCAATTGTTAAAGGTAAAGCAAACCCTCGAGTGAACCCCACTGATAACTTCACAGCTTCTGTTGACTTTTATTTAAGTTCTTACTTCAACACTGCAAAACTCACTTACCTGAAACTCATTTGATAGTGAGAAACCAAAATGTTCTTACTCAACCCTCCGATCAGAGCCTTCTCTTTAAAGCAGAGGTATCATAATGTACTGGACTTGCAGCAACGGATCTGAATTTGAATTTCAACTATCAAGTATGATTTTTGTTATTGTGAGGAAGTTGCTAAATATATGAATTTTTGATTATTTTCCTCTGTAAAATTGAGATTATAACTGTCTCACAGGATCAAATAAGAAAATGAATAGGTGAATCTAAAAAAACTCTCTTTTTTATGGACTGGAAAAAGCATCTATAGCATCATACTTTTCCCATACAAAACTCATAGTGAAAAGGAATTACCCATTTTTTGTTGGGTTTTTCAGAGAATCTAGGTTTTACCCATTTAAAGTACCAAACCTTTTTTCTAGTTGAACTATTTTGATTGAGCATTTTTCTAAAAATTTTTTCATACATATTTGTTTGTTAAAATGCATGGCTAGTATTACCTTATATTTACATATTCATCAAGATCATTAGCAAAAATTGGATGAGTGTTATTCTGTACCAGGTACTCTGCTAGGCTCTGTATATAAACTAATGGAAAAACAGACATAAGTCCATTTTTCAGTTTGAACTAGTAGGGAGACAGGCATTAGGTAAAAACAAACAAATAAATGCATAAAAATCATGATAAGTGCTAAGAAGGAAAACAAGAGGGCTCTACAAGAAAGAAGAGGGGAGGGCTTCCCTGGTGGCGCAGTGGTTGAGAATCCGCCTGCCGATGCAGGAGACACGGGTTCGTGCCCTGGTCCGGGAAGATCCCACATGCCGCGGAGCAACTAAGCCCGTGAGCCATGGCCGCTGAGCCTGTGCGTCCGGAGCCTGTGCTCCGCAACGGGAGAGGCCACAACAGTGAGAGGCCCGCATACCGAAAAAAAAAAAAAAAAAAAAAAAAAAGAAAGAAGAGGGGAGAACTACTTTAGATTGGGTGATCAAGAAAGGTGTCTCTGAGAGAGTGGAATTTAAGCTGGGCTCTTAAGGATGAGAGACAGCTAGACTTAAGAATGTGGGGGAAAGCATTCCAGGCTCTGGACACATGGATGGGTAGCCTTGGTAGAAAAAGAGCCTTTTTTGTTTTTCGGAAACTGACAGAACCCATGGTGGCTGGAGCACAGTGACATGGAGAAGAATTGTCTGACATAGATATAGAGTCCTGTACCTTTTAGAAAGCACAATATAAAAAATAGCTTATAGCAACCAGTTGAGATATATGACATTGTTTTTTGTTTGACAAAAACAAACACTGAAGGTTAAGGAGGATGACTTGACCAAGGTTACCTTGTTAGTAGGTTTGGTGAGAGCACCAGTCTCTGATACCTAGTCCTGAGCTGTTTCTCCTGTGAAAATTTCCTGGCTGAACATTTTCATATTTTTCCAATGGCCAAGGTCATCATTTTGCAGCCAGTTAATGAACAGAAACAATAAAGGGCAGTTGGAGTATGGAAGGCCAGTTGCCCTTATATAAAGGTCTTTTGGATCCTTGCATTCGAATGATGGAGCACAGGCTCCGGACGCCCAAGCTCAGCGGCCATGGCTCACGGGCCCAGCCGCTCCGCGGCATGTGGGATCCTCCCGGACCGGGGCACGAACCCGTGTCCCCTGCATCAGCAGGCGGATTCTCAACCACTGCGCCACCAGGGAAGCCCAGTGTGTGCACTTTGATATTATTACTGACTGTTGAGAAGTCAAGTTTGTTTGGCTTTTGTTTGGGTCTTCTTCTGATGAAGTTTTGAGGGTTTGGTAGAGCTGAGGCATTCCTGGTGTTTGGGAATGAAACTATGTATCTCCCAATATGTTTTGTCTCAATAGTGATGTATAATTATTCTTAGTTGTAAAATGGATTTTACTTTGGAAATATTTGCCTGTAAAATAAAACACATTCCTCTGTAGCAAAAGGCAGCATGTTTACTGCCCATTATAAAAAAATTGGATTCCCTAAGCTCAGAGTAGTTTTACTGTAATGCAGCTCATAGCACATGCAGATGTCATGTCACTCTGTGAGAATTGGAACTCAGCAACGGTCACAAGGAAATGCTGATATTCTGGCTTCTGCTATTGCTATGAGTAATGAGGTCCTTTATCTCTGACCCAGAAGTCTCCTGTATTCTGCCAGCATATGTGAAATTGTGACACGTTAACTTGTTAGCATGTAAATAAGGTAAAACCTCAGACCCTTCACATTCTTGGCAGTTTTATCATGATGCTGAAAAAGACAGGCTTTCTGGAAGAGAAAGGATGAGGAGGATCTCATGGACCAATTGATAGGATATGATGGAAATTCATGGACAACATCAGTGAACATGTTGACCAACTTGTTTGGTCAGTTTGGGAATAAATCGTTCTCCATTTTATTGTCCTTTTTTTTTTTTTTAAAAGAAGATGTTGGGGGTAGGAGTTTATTAATTAATTTATTTTTGCTGTGTTAGGTCTTCGTTTCTGTGTGAGGGCTTTCTCTAGTTGTGGCACGTGGGGGCCACTCTTCATCACGGTGCACAGGCCTCTCACTATCACAGCCTCTCTTGTTGTGGAGCACAGGCTCCAGACACGCAGGCTCAGTAGTTGTGGCTCATGGGCCTAGTTGCTCCGCGGCATGTGTGATCTTCCCAGACCAGGGCTCGAACCCATGTCCCCTGCATTAGCAGGCAGATTCTCAACCACTGCGCCACCAGGGAAGCCCCCTTATTGTCTTTTAGTGAGGATGAATTGGGGCAGTAGTTGTAATCCAAGTACCCAGAAGTAGGTTCAAAGTTATCTGTCTGAAACATACCCTGGTTGTTGCTAACCCTATTCCAGGCATGGGGAATTTCTTGCCAATCTGGGGGTCAGTGTCAGATCTACCCCACTGTGACAAGTAATACCATGACCCGTCCTGGTCTGAAGGAATGTTCTGACCCTCTCTAAACAACAGTTATAATTTCACACCCTAAGCAGGAATGGAGGGACATTTGAAACCATTATGGGTAGAAACTAGACAAATGGCTAGAACTTTGACTGGTTCATTTGGAAGATGAAGGTGTGGAGGTGTATAATACTAGTTAAGGAAGAATAGCAATAGCAATAGCAAGAGTTGGTCTATTTTATGGATTATCCTCTCCTGCTGTCTGTCATACAATCTTAGATTTGTTAGGAGACAACAGTGAAAGTTCTTAGAGTTCTTGCTTTGTCTCTGAAACAAAAAATTTTCATTGAAAACCATAGATGAGTTATTGACTAGTATTTGGGCTCTTATTGCCCTGGAATGCTGACAAAGATGATCTATTGGAAAATGAGAAACTGACCCAAAGAAATTGAGGCAACTTCTTGCAGTTATCCTCTCTGCCTTGGAAAACTCCTGTAATTCTTATGTTGAAACAGGGATAGAATGTCAGAGGCGTTATAATAATAGGGCAATAAATGCCTTCCATTAAAAAGGACATCTTAAGGCTTCCCTGGAGGCGCAGTGGTTAAGAGTCCGCCTGCCGATGCAGGGGACACGGGTTCGTGCCCCGGTCCAGGCAGATCCCACATGCCGCGGAGCGGCTGGGCCCGTGAGCCATGGCTGCTGAGCCTGCGCGTCCGGAGCCTGTGCTTCGCAACGGGAGAGGCCACAACAGTGAGAGGCCCGGGTACCACACACACACAAAAAGAAAGAACACCTTAAAACAATCGTCGCTGTACAGATCAAGCCCTAGTCAACCAAAGGGACAAATACTGTAACCACAGCCAGAGTTGTTATGGCCACTAAGTCTCGGGATTCCCCAAGTTGAAATAGACGATGTCAATGAGGGTGATCTTGCTGCCCAATATGGAACACTGCATGGGCTGAAAGCATTAGAAGTTCATTTGACTGAGCTCTAAGCCAGCTGCCAATCAAAACTGAAAGTAAATGCACCTTGTTTACTAGCATGGAGGTGTTCTCTCCCTTTGTGCCCCTAGATCTCTCCCTCCCCCTCTATCCCAAATTCAGCTTCTTTAAGGAGAAAGATGGTTAGGGATGAGGCTGTCTTGGAGGAGGACCAAAAATCTTACACATCCATCCAAATGGTGTGTAAAAAATATGTAATACTCTGGGAAACTCTGGAGAGGGTAGGGACTTCAACTTTTCTGGCCACGTTAGATAGAAGTACTCAATTTTTACCCATCCCATGGAGGAAAGAGGTACCTGAATTTAGCGAATGTGGCTTGAGCAGGATATACAGTGGGGGAAGGAAGCTAACAGATCTTGTGAGTGGGGCACATTGGTCAATTCAGTGTATAATTGTTATAGCTTCCACTACTGAATTTTACATGATTATACTGTGAATGCTTATAAGATCCAGAGGGATTCTCCTGATCTGAAAGAGCTGCATATAGAGAAGTGCTAGTACCTTTGGAGCCCCACAATCCTAATGACTTCTTTTGAGCTTCATGTTTCTATGACTTTGCTGATGGAAGCTTCTGGCAAAAGAGGCAACCTCCACCCACAGGTACCACTTGGGGTTCTGGACTCATCATATCCCTGATGAGTACCAGGTACACTCCTTTGAGTCAAACTGAATGCTTCAGCTTGATATTCCCATTCTGGAGTGAGTCAACTCATACTCAAAGAATAGCAAGGTAGGAAGGGCCCAAGAAGCCTTGGTTGTCAAATGGAAATAGTATAGTGAGCAATGCCGTTGATCTGACACCAACAGAATCTTAACTTCACATGAAAAAGTGGCAGCTCTCCCTTTGGAGAAAACCTTATCCTCCTGATTCCCAGAAGATTCCCTTAAATACCTGAGCTTGGTTCACTGATGGATTAGCTAAATTGAAACTTAATGGTATATCCACTGGACTGCTATGGTTGTTCAGCCTCACCATCAGCCATGTAGAAAAGTGGATATTGTCTCTGATGTGCGGAATTCGAGGCAGTTCTCACATTGTTGGCCAATACTCCATTAATGAATCTTGTTATATAGTTATTTTAGCTGGGAAAGTTGCCAATGATTAGTTGTATGGTCTGCCACTTGAAAAACTGCCAACTGGCAGATTAGAAAATCCTTCTTGGGGGCCACAAGCTGTGGACATGGTTAAGCTGTCAGGGCCATTCATGAAGACGCTTATGATAAGGGCGTGTTCTCTGATGAGAACCAACTGGAATCAAGCTGGTTCAGCTTGCACCACCCAGATCGCCGCCATTGCTATGTAGATTCATTATTGTCCTGGACAGGCAGCACAGCCAAGGTCACAGACTGGGCAGGAACTGAAGCACTCTGTGTTTCTGTTATAGAGCTGATTGGCATGGAAGACTGATGACTCCTCTTAATAGTTGACCTGTTTGTCTCTGGGAGGGAAGACATATTTTATAGGGGTTTACCACTGCTGTTTCTAACAGATTGACTGCATTGTACCCCCTCTTGGGACTGTCAGTGGTGCCTCACAGCTGCTGACACTTTTTCAGGTTATGGTTTTGCTGGTCCATTCCAATCAGCCAACTCCAGCCACACTGTTGTGGCCATTGAAATTAATCTAAATAAATCTGACAATGGTGTACCTTCTATCATGGAAGCCAGGGGTGATAGGCAAGGTATTTAGTGGCAGTTTCATGCTCCCTATCGTCCACAAACATTTTGTATTGTTGCACATTGGAACAGCCTCCTTAAAATCAACTCAAAAGATTTATAACTCTGCCTCCCTGATCTTCTGGTCCACATATATTAGTAAAACACTTCGGTTACTGAATCTTGCTGGCCCCAGTAAGGGATCATCTCTTGGCTACTTCTTGGGTTAAGGTCAAGATGAAAGGTGTGAGAGGTTATATCAAATTTTATATTTTGAAAAATTGGCATATTATCCTGACCATTCCTAGACATGATGAGTCTTTCCCCTGAAAGCTACCGTAGACAGCCTGTTGGGTAAACCCTCTACGTGGCAGCCTGATTAAAGGGGAAGCAGAGGATTCAAACTTACTGTGGTTCAGCCACTTGAATTTTCTTGTTGGATTGAATCATCCTAGATTATAATGCTATCGATCACTTGATTGAGTAAACTGCTTGCTAGAGTCCCCCTAGAGTGGATCTTGTGGGTCAAAGTGGGGAACGTATGGGCCTCTGTACATTTTCTAAAAACGCCTTTGACCTCTTGCTCTTGACCTTTCAGGATGAGAGATCTGTGTGTGCCAGTAAAAAATGATTGGAGAAAGGTGAAGTTGTAGGTGTAGTGACTGGAACATGACACATGATTTTGTGGGGATGGAGGAAGAGCAACGACTCTGAGGCTGTGGGTAGAAAACTTTAGGTCTGGGAGGTGCAGTAGTTGGAAGGACATTAATGATTTTTTGTTTTTCAGAGTCACCTTTAGAATCTTCCTCTTGGAGGAAAATGCTTTGGTGTGGCAGTCCCATCTGTTAGAATCACTTTCAAGTTAGCTGACTCGTGGCTCTGCTATCCCCCTGCCAGACATCTCTAACATGTTTGGAACACCATTTCCCTTAAATTTACCAACAAGTCTATCATAACAGCAGAAGGCGGCCCAGCCCCACCTCTCATTCAAAAAGCCTCTGAACACCTTTTGATGTCTTCCCCATCATTCCCATAGCTGTTACTCATTCATTTCATAGAGCAAGCAAATGCCACTAGTTAGTGGTATGAACAAACAGAGATTGAACTGACTAGTTTGCAAAGCAAGACCAGGCTCGATCATTGGAGCTGCACTGGGAACCGTCAGGCCCACCAACTGACCTAGAAGCCACATTGGAAGCACCATGTACCTGTGCCACCCCAACAAATCCATTCCCACTTGTGGGGTACCATCAAATGTAAAAGCCACTTTCTTTCTGGTGGCTCAGTGTGCATCTTGGAACTGTACTTGTCATTTAGATAACTTTTATGTTAGGGTTGACATAGAGACATTCAAATGTTTAAGGATTATAGATCATACATCATCAAATGTGGAACTCCATCCAAAATGAAGCCACCCTTGGTCACTCAGGAGTTTCATGGAGAGGTATTGACTTATTACTTATGTGTGCTCTGAGGGACATTATCTCTGTCTCCAATTAGAGACGATATGAAATTTGTTCCTGATTTTAGCTGGTGTGATCAGTGACACGAGTTTGGTCCTGGAATGCATTCAGAGAAGACTCAACTCACTGGCCAGCTTGTTGTGGATAACAGAATTGTCCGAGAGTTCCTCTTGTGAGGCACATTGGTATATATAGACCAAGTAGAAAGGTTGATACAGAAACTTAAGGATAAAGCCACCTGGTTGACTTTGATGGTTCCTGAGATTTGTTCTGCTAATTTGGTCTAGTGCTCTGGGGCACATGGTACTTCAAGTTGGTGTAATCTTGCTGCTTAGATGCGTTTAGATGCAGAGTTTGAGGAAATGGAGGACCCAATGATTCCGGTTTCTGGATTTATTTATTTGGAAAATATGGGACAGTAAAAATAGACTCGGTGAAAAAGAATTATAATAGAGCCTAACACTGGACATGTTAAAGTTTGATATGGCTGTGAGATATTTATATAGAGATGTAAATTAGGAGAAAGTAAGAGTTTAGGACTTAGAGGATGGATCTGAGGAGGTGATGAAAATTTGGGAGTCTACAACATGGATAGTATTTAAGACATGAGAACAGATGAGAGGGAGTGTGGAATTTGAATGGTTTCGGGCAGATCATGCATTTTGCCAATAGCCTCACCTCTGTTTGACCCACTTCACTCCTTCAAATTACCCACTTGGCTCCTGAATGTATTTGAGTTTGTCAGCCTTATCAGAAAAAGAAGGAAAAAGATTAAACAAATGATGACTATAATTACTGCATTGATTACTAGGTGGTATTTGTTATACAAGGTCATGGACATAATTTGCTAAATGTTTATTTAAAAATCTGCTCTTAGGTTTTAAATTTTATATTTTTTATATTCTAATATAGATACCACATTAGTAACCTGGCTAAGGAAGCTGCTGTAGTTTGTGGTGGCTGTTTAATTTTGATTCCATGTGGCCTTTTTCAAACCAGCAATTTGGGAGCTTATTGTACACACAGAAATTTTAAATTGTTTTTCTCTCCCTTCTCCATGGTTTTTCAGTTGTTGTCAGAATTATATGATTGCACTTTTGGTGTTCTTTTGTCCCCTCATGTTGGCTCTGTTTTATCTCTTAATTTCTAATATCCTTCCTAGGGATTTTTCACAAAGCTGTCTTATAATTAATTAGGCAATAATGAAAAGTGGCGGGAAATACTGTAAAAGAGCCTGCGGGTATCTTATAACTCTGAAGAGGGTGAGTGCTTGATAGATTACTAGACAGTGTACAAAAGAGGAGATGATGCCACTGAGTGGGGAAAACATGAAGAGCAGGGGGCACAGAAGAAACCAACCTGTGTAAGAGTTTATAGAGAGTGGGTGGTCAAGGATGCACCCCATGAAACTGCAGTAACTGACTTATTTTCTTGATTTAAAAATATTATGTGATTTCTACTAAACCTTAGAGTTGTCATGATTGAATAAACTTAATCTTGATTTGCATGTTGCTTGGAAAGATACTCCTGCATTTAAGAAATACCAGTGGAGCACGGACACCATGCAGATCACTGCTGTAATGTACCGGCTGCCAGCCATTCATAATAGCTTCACGTTTATCAGAATGTGGGACAGGACCTCATTGATACTACTTACATCACTGAAAGGTAGAATTGAAGGACTAAATCGAGGTTTTGGAGGTCAAGGTGCCATTTTCAGTATTAAAAAAAATTTTTTTTTTGAAGTATAGTTGATTTACAATACACTGTAAGTTTAAGGTGTACAGCACAGTGATTCAGTTATATATATTTTATACATAGTAGTGTGTATATATGAATCCCAGTATCCTAATTTATCCCTACCCCCATCCCCCTTTCCCCTTTGGTAACCATAAATTTGTTTTCTGTGTCTGTATTTTATGTATTTATTGCTTTGTATTTTAATACATAAGGGAAACTAAACATTTACTCATAATAAGGCTCTCCTGGCTTTTAAAAACATCTAGTACCTTTGATTTTGGCTATTTTATTAACTCATTTGTACCTGGAGTGTATGTCATAATAATTAGCGGCATTGATTGACAGCTATAATGCCTGATTTTAAGCATGGGTAATGAAAGCAATTATAGGTAAATAAAATCTATTTTGTGGGTGGAGTCTTCAAAGTATGTGGTTTGCATTGAAAAAATAAATATTATACCACTGACACTCTGAGGGGGAAACCTTTATTTCACAGGAGGGGAAACAAATGCTCAGAAAGAATGGTTTATCTATTTGTTCCAGGTCACATAATTAATTGGTGGCAGTACATTGGGGCTAGAAGGCCATCCCAACAATCTTTGTCCATAAAATGTTATTAAAAAACCATCAGTGTAATTTTCCTACCTAGTCATAACGGTCTAAAGTAAAAGTTTACATTTACTTTTATGATCCAAGGAACATTTTGATGCCTTATTGTAAGCTGAGATAAAGATTGCATTTCTCAGAAAAATTTTATTTATCTGTACTCTTTAAGAGTTGAAACTACAAATGGCATTTCTTTTCTTTTTTTTTTTTTTAACATCTTTATTGGAGTATAATTGCTTTACAAAGTTGTGTTAGTTTCTGCTGTATAACAGAGTGAATCCGCTGTATGTATACATATATCCCCATATCCCCTTGCCCTTGCATCTCCCTTCCACCCTCCCTATTCCACCCATGGCATTTATTTTCATGTTTATATTTTCCTTATCTCCAAGTTGTCACCACACGTGGCTCATTGCCCTCCCCCCACTTCCCAACCCCCAACTGAGACTGGGAAAGAAAATTACCATACAGTCAACTTTCTGTAATTTATGAACTGATTTTGTCCTCCTCAGGGTTTTGGGTATGGTTTGTTGAGTCTGTTGTAATAGGGACAGACATAGATTTTTACTTCCATGAATGTTTCTTGAGCTCTTAAGAGTTTAGAAAATATTGAATAATTTATAATCCCTTTAAAAAGTAGCCAGTTCAGAAGCATATTCTGTTGAACTTAACAACTCTGATGTATACCACAATACTCAAGAAGCTCTAACTACTTAAGATGATTCAGCTGCAAAGAAGACGTTGCTTTTAGTGATCCTAACCATACAAAGATCAAAGAACTGAATCTGTCAAAAATGGGGTCTCTAAAATAATTAATCAACACATTTTATTAACTAATAGACCCAGGCAGCTCTCTGTCAAATAAGTATTGGAGTGGCATCAAAACCTGGGCTAACGTGTGCTGTGGGTGGGATATGGACCCTTATCCAGTTTCTCAGCAGCAACATCCGTGGCCAATACTGTGGGGAGATAGCGCCGTCTTCAGTTCCTAAGGGCACTGGGGTTTCTTGTAGTGCAGCCCTGACCTGCAATAAGTAATGGCTCTTCACTTAGTTCCACCCTTGAAAATGAAAATGACTTCAAGAAACACTTGTGCTACAAATTACTCAGAATGAAGTATTGAATCCTTGGCTGTAGGTCTTTATTTTGAACGCTTTGCCTCACTGTATCAAAGAGTCACACTGTAGAGACCAAGAAAAAATGAAAGAGAAAGAAACCATCCCAGAATTACACAGACAAATTGGAGACAGTAATTCCCATAATGCCTGTAAATGCTAAATTGAAATATTGTTGGAGGAACTTATGAAATGAGCTTAGCTTTTTTTTTTTTTTCTTTTGAGATCTGTGAGACATATTTTAAAGGGCTAGATGGGGAAAGTTGCATAATATTGTTTTCTCAAAAGAAAACAGTTCTTTTTAATAAACCTTTAGAAAAAAGGGGAACCTCAATGCCGAGAATAGACTTATTTGCATTACCCTTATCTCTTGAATTTAGCTCTTCTTGTTTCCTTTTCATTTCATTAGAACTTAACATATCTCTTCTTTTGGAAGCACAAAAGGCTTTATTTTAGAAAATATTTTACATAAAATGATAACCTCTGTGTGAGCATTTCTAATTGTGTTCATCCCTTCCTCTACCTCAAATAAAAATACATTAAAAATGGATGAAATACAAATGCCTGTAATTATCTTTCCATTTTGTCAACATGCACATATGTATGCCTAGGGGAAGAAGAAAATGTTGTGCTTAATGGAGAGATGTGATAATGAAAGTGAAATCTTACAAGCCTTCTGCTTCAACCAAAAACAAAACACATAAAGTGTTGGTTGGGACTTTAAATGAATACCAATCCTCATTTAATCCCTATTTAAATGAGTACCAGTTCTTAATGTGCCATGAGGTATTTCTCCTGCAGAAATGTTTCACTTCAAAAGAAACTCAGGCAAAATTTGCTTTTAGAAAATTTAATGCAGGGATTTAAACTCTTCGAGTAGCTACACCAATGGGTTATGAAGATGTCCCCATGCCAGCAGGTTGACAGCCTAGGAATCAGGATAAATGCTTTAGATCCCAGTGAAAGGAGCTGTTGATGGGGGTGACCTCTGACGACAAGTCATCTTACTATAAACAGAAAGGCGTGGAAAGCCATTGGTCAGAGCCAAGAGTGTTTACTCTCCTGGTCTCCTCCTAGTTAACCTAAATAACTGCACTGCTTCTAGAGCCTGCAGGTTCACGGCAGAGCAAGGTGTTTTTAAGGCTACCTGGATGTTGGTTCGAGACTATAAACTGTGCAGACCGTTCTGTAATCCTTGAACCGGGTTTCATCCTACTCACACTGGAGAGTGGAATTTATTGGCTGTTGAACTTCACACATACACACAAAACTTCCTTCCAAATAAAACTGGAATTAGTTTCAGGTTTTTGGACTTTGAATGAGGTAAGTTGTATTTAGCTTCTGATTGAGGCATTATAATTATTATTGTGTTATGTAGAAAGTCATTTAAGTATAAGCAGTCCTATCTCAGAGAAAAATATTAGGTAAAATAAGTTTGGATTTTTCTCAGTTTTAGCACAGATGAGAGAAGAAATATGTACATAAAAATTGAGTGAGTAGGTCATTACAGAGAAAATCCCTAGTCTCCCCATGCTGAAACTTTTAAATACATTTGGTCTTTACTGCATAAAATTCAACCTCTGTAATTACCTTATATTAATGCTGGGAGAAATGCAGGGGATACATTAATTGATAATTAATAGATTAGCTTTCATTAGAAAATTTTAATTGTTGACTTTGAGGGATTTTCCCTTATAATAAGGTGCATGCTGCAGGGTTTTCATAATTAATACCAGCCATTTAAATGAAAGACGTTTTTTCTGGATAACTTTTATTTTGAAATTTTGTGCCGAATTTGGATTTTTCATTAGATTTCAAATGTAGTCATCACAATGATGTGTTTTATATTTTTTGTGAGAACAAATATTTCCCTCTGTTTGTGGAACTTTATTTTTTTCCTAAAACTATGAATGTAAGTTGAATTTTAACTTCTTAACAATACCTTAAGTTTCCAGTCGGTTTTTACCTTCATTTGGATGTGCACTTGAGCACGTGCTTTGATTTAAAACCTTGATGTGGAAGCCTTTGGAATGCTTTGGTTTAAATTACTTCAACATATTTTTTTATCTTTGAATCTCTTTTTATCTTTGAATGAAGAAAGAGTGTGAACTGGTGTTTTGCTCCATCGAGGAACTAAGCTGTAGGTGAATTGTCACAATAATTACAGTACCTTAAAGCTTTCTTTCATTCTAGACAACTGAGGAAAGCTTTGCTCTGTTGGTACTGTTTTATTATTCTTGTAAGAAAAACATAATTCTGGAGGAGAAAATGTCTTCTAATTCTAAGTGTCTGATTTACTACCAGAGTTAGATTGTTTAGGGAACCTGTCTGAAGAAAAGGAAGATGAATTATCACAGCCAATAAGTTTTCCAGTTTGGTTACCAGGGTCTACTGAGCATCAGTCAGTGCTATCCAGTTTCCTGCTCCTTTCCTTAGATGCAGTTACTGTTTTCTGGAATCCTGTGTAATTGAATAATGATGTTGCACTACCTTATTTTGCTTTTTGCCTGTTGGTTTGTTCTTTCACCCAACCTTTCCTAAACGAGTAAAATACTACTTATCAAACTAGCAACAAAAGCAAGTACTAATAATCATATAATGTGTTGTTATAACTTCTTAGGGAGAGGGAGAGAGGGAGGGAGAGAGGAAGAGAGAGAGAAAGAAAGAGAGAGAGGCCAATTTTTAAAATCTCTACTTTGATTTCTCTCTTTCCTCCTCCAAGTTCTTTACGTGTTACTGTTGTTAGAAGTTTTGAAACTGTATGATCTGACTTTTTGAACTCAGCCACCCACAGAAGGAAGGTCGTTGTGTGTGTCAGGGCCAGTCTCACATTTTGCTTTGGGGAAATACTATAAGCCAATTTCGAAGGTAATGCAGCTGTTGAAGAAATACAAAAGCCAGATGACTTCGTAAGTGTGTAGTGAGGAAACCACGATAAATTGTCCTTAGAACCCGCTCTCAGAAAGCTGTTTTAATTGAGGTCAAAGAGGAAAAAATTGTAAGTATATCTCAATTATTTATTAGGCTTACCTAGAATGAGACCTTCACGACAGATAAACCTAATTTATAGTTCCTTTACTCTTTAACCCTTGAGTTTAACCACTGTGAGGATCTATTTTACATTGAGACTGCAGAGGGTACTTCATTCTTTATGATAGACAAATATTTAGGGTCACAGAAATTTTGAAATTATGTGACTAAATTTCACTTCCATCTAAAGAATCAACTTGTACATTTTAAAAGGCTTACAATAAATTGCTTAGTTTTTACCTGGAGTTACACAGTTAATGGAACTATTTTTTTCTGACCACAAATTTGTATGTGTGAAATATGTTTCACATGGAACTATTTTGTCTTTTGCCCTTAGCTTACAGGTAATTCAAAATGTTACTTTAATTTGATAGAAAATCTACTCAATCTACTCAAAACATAATTTGTGTTTTTTTAGTGTGTAAATTATGCCACAGAGTCTGTGTTTTATTAACTCTGCTAATAGAGAATATCATTTTAGGATTAAAACCTGAGGAAAGGTGATTTATAAGCTTCTTACAGCAATGGTTATGCAAGATGGATTTCATATAAAACTACTTTAGAATAGATTTTGAAACTCAAAATGTTGCTAGAATATCGTTTAAAAATCAAATTTAAATGCAGTATGCTACAAATACATTTTTGCTTATTGGGTATAGTTTAATTTTAAAAATAAAGAACATGATGCCAGAACCCCAGGATTTTCTCTTTAAAAGTTGCTCTTTTAATGGAAGGTCAACAATTTAAAATTTACAAAATTTGAAAATATAGCAGTCCATTTATACTTCTTTTATCAACACACTGTGCCAGAAATATTTATCTTATGTAAATTCATATTCAGATCAATCTACAGGTATTTGTTGTTCAATTTAAAATTGTCTTTAACATTTTATTGTTTACATTCTACCTGTTAATTTGTTTTTAAAGTTAAAGACTTTCTCAGTTTTCCTTACTAGTTATTGTGATACCTTTGGGCACATTAGGAGAGTTTTCAAATATTCATTGAAAATATCTTTTAAACTTTACATATATGTATTCAAACCTAAGAGAGATTTTAACAGAAACTTTTACTAAAATTCAACAATTATGTGTTAATAAACCAGATTATCTCTGTATTGATTACTGTTCAAATTGAAAAGGTTAGTTATCAATTGTACCTAGTACACAAATGATATCAGGTGCACTAGAATATGTTGCACAATGACTGATATTTATACTTTAAAACAAATGATAGCTAGTCGCTGCCTGTGGCCAAATGCTTTTGAAGTTTCATGATTAAGATGAGCTGAATTAGTTAAGTGGTAGAGGGCTGTGTAGTCTAGGGACCAGTTGTGCTTGGCAGGTCATGATAAATGGGGAAGTTTTTCTTAACGTTGTGGCCAAAACATTCCAATATCTTAAAAAGGAAAAAGAAAACAAACATAAAAAACGTTGTCAAAAACATTAGCAAGATTTCTCTATTTAGGGGAATAGGATTAATTCTTAATATCATTTTTAAAGCGTTGTTTGTGTGAATTCATAAATCTTCACTTGAATGGAGGGAAATCTAAAGCTAAAGATTTTCATATTTAACACTGGTGGATTTATTCTTTCCTGGTTCAGTGAGAACGTGTACAGTAGAGTCAGCAATTTGAATTTAACTGCAGTGGATTCTACCAAATCAACATTATGCTCATTAAGTATTTAGTTCTTAGTTTAGAATTGCACATTCCATTTTCCTGTGTGTTGTTTTAATATTATCTATCTTGTGACACCCAGAATTGCAAAGATACATGTTCAAAAGTATAAAGAGACCTATACACACATAGGTAGCTATCTCTTATAGTTTATAGTGCACATTTGTGAGAAAAAAAAAGTCATTTTAACACTTATCTGTCGTATTTATGCCAAGTATCATGGCAATCTAGTCTCGTTTCCAGGCTTAGGAGGGGACCAACTTTCATATGAACTGTAACATGATATGTTAAGGCATCTTATGGTTACTTTTGTGGCATTTTAAGTACTGTATTACTTTTGATATAGTCCCTGGTGGGTAGTAATGAAAAAACATACTGTTAGAAAGAGTTTGAAATTTTCCTGAATATTTTATACAGTATATATGGAGTTTATGGCAGGTGACAAAAGACTATGGCATAAATAAGGAGAAAATGTACTCCAGAATTTTAAAAGCTCATGTGGCTTGACATTTTATTTAATACATATATACTGTATATGAATAATTATGCTTTGTCTCCCTGAGTCATTGTTATTAAGTTGCTTTTTAAATATTTTCAACCTTGCAATGAACTCTCAAATAATTTGAACCCTATTGTCACAGTTGTAGTTGATGAAGAGTTATAGCCTATAGGATTTTTTACCTTTAAAACATAATTCCTCCCCAGTGTGTAATTTTATATAACCTCCCTCCCCCCAAACCTGGGTCCTGGAAGCCTCCTGAATTAAAGGCCAGAAATCAAGTAAGATCTTGCCATGACAGTCCAATACTAGAGGCGTAAAATAATTTCCACTTCAGGTTTTTGGTGGTGGGTTTGTTTTTATTAACCCTCTAACCCTACTATTATGAGCGTCTTATGTGTTGTTTTTGTTTACAGTTGCAGTTAATAACAGAATATTCAATTGTATCTTTATACTTTGTCTATGAATAGCAGTTAAAGAAGGGTTATGACAATTTTCCTTTGGACCGAAGTAGATGCAGTAGAGTTCTCGCACACTTTTATAATAAGTCAGTGGTACCTTGGGCTTTTGGAAACCTATACTTGGTATTGTGGGGAGAAGCTCGAGTAAGCAATGATAAAAACATCGAAGAGGGATATAATAAGAAAAGGGAGGAGTAAAGAAACTTCCCTAACTCCATGAAAAGTATTTCAGAAATGTGTGAATTATAGAGCCGCAAGATTTTTGTTTCTAAGGAAGAATGACACATTTTAACAATAGTTTTATTAGATTATTTAGTAATTAGATTTTCACAAAGTCTGTCTCCAAAACTTTAATTTTTTGACCACCATTTGGCAAAATGTTATTATTTTTTTGAAAAAACTCTCAAATATGTATGAGCCTATTAAAACAGAAATATCTTTTTTAAAACTCTGTGTTACAACCTTTGTGTTCCAAAGATTCTTTTTTCATGCACTGAGTTTTCAGAAGTCAAGAACTGAATTGTAACATACCTAAAAAATGTAAAATAAGTCTCGTTGAGAAATGTGGAGACGTTTTCATAGAAGCCAGTTTAGATAGTGTAAATTTGTATGGGAGAATAGCAGAATAGCAATTCTATGCTGATCTTCTCAACACAAATTATATTTACTTGGCTGCACAAATAATCGTAGTTATCACATTAAAGTGTACCTCCTGTGGTAAGTTCTAAAGCGATATTAACTTGCAAATATTATATTTAGAAAATGAACATATATTTTCTTTCACTACTCTAAGTAAATAAACATTAGAATAATTTTTGGCAAAAGCCTCTATTGCAAAAAATATGTTTACTTGAGTATGCCAAGTGTTATTATTTTGACTCAATTTAAAAATTAATTCATATACCTACTTTTGTATTTTCTTAGTTATGTTATTGTGTGCATTCTGAAGTAAAATAGAAAGGGACATCGTTTAATTCGTATTTATTTAATGCTGTTAATTAGAGAACAGGATGTTCGGGGGAAGCACATCAAACTCTGAGTTTGGTTCAACTAATTGAAAAAATTAAATGTGTTAAAAAGGTCATGTAATGGAGATGTAGGAATTGAGAGGATAATTTACATTTCTAGAATAAAGCTGGAATAATTATAAGAAAAACTTTTAAGTTCCGTTATGTAATTTAAAATTCAAATATGACCAAATTCTAAGTATTAGCAAATATGAAAAAAATGGCACATAACAATTTATACCTCTGTCTCTTTTTTTTACTAAATTAGAACCTAATGGTAACTAAAGTTAGGTACCCATTCTGCTTTATCAGCAATTATTTATAATAATTTATCTAACCCAGTCATAAAATACATTTTATAAAGTGTGTACTAATACAAGACTCTAGGCATTGATACACTATAGTATTTGTATAAATATTATTTAGTGAGTCATGCACATTTTGTAGTATTCACACTTGAAATACAATCAAAGCTGACAATTATTAACATTAATTCTGTATCACTTTCTGTATTCCAAAGAGTATTGCATGCAATAACCTACAATATAATTTGTACTGGAGGAACAAATTTTATTTTTATATCTATGTTTTATCCATTGTTTTCCTTAAACAGTAATGCATTCAAATCTATTTTTTATTAGATTCTCTACAGAGTTCAGTGAAGAAATAAAAATTGTCTTACATACCACCCACAAAAATATGTATAAGTTATTCATCACATCAGCAAATTTTCATTTATAAGGTTTTTATCTTGGATTTATAGTTCCAGAATTGATATTTTATTATCATTGTAGAGTATGCTCTAAGGCCTAATCGTTAAAGTTCACTTCAAAACAAAATAAAGTTACAAAAGAGGTCTTTTTAAAATGTCTTCTTCCATTATTGCATCCTCTACGTTTTTTATTTATTTATTTTGGCTGATTTGGGTCTTCGTTGCTGCATGCGGGCTTTTCTCTTGTTGCGGCAAGCAGGGGCTACTCTTCGTTGCAATGCACAGACTTCTCATGGCGGTGGCTTCTCTTGTTGCAGAGCATGGGCTCTAGGCGGCGGGCTTCAGTAGTTGTGGCACGTGGGCTCAATAGTGGTGGCTCACAAGCTCTAGAGCGCAGGCTCAGTAGTAGTGGCGAACGGGCTTAGTTGTTCCGCAGCATGTGGGATCTTCCCGGACCAGGGCTTGAACCCGTGTGCCCTGCATTGGCAGGCGGACCCTTAACTACTGTGCCATCAGGGAAGTCCTACATTTTTTTTATTATAGTTAATGTTTCAGGATTTATAAACAGCAAGATTACAAAATAATTGGGATAATTGGTTCCAGCTTTTTTAGAAGATGGTGGATGGGATAAAAGAAACTGGTTTTTCTTTGCAATTTTTTTTACAAGTTAATTCTGTTTTCCCTCAAAAGATTGTAAGCCTCTCAAAGTACCTAGTGTTATAAAATGTGAAAAATTTTAAGTTGATTTTTATACTTGAATATAATTGTCATAATGCAAAACATTCTAGAGTTTATATTTTATACATATATTTTCCAGACATTGGAAATATTCATTATTCTCAATACCAGATCCCACATTCTTTATAATTGTTTAAAAAGTACAATTTATATTACTCATGTACATAACAGCCTAAAAAATTTGAAGAGTGAATGGTTTTGTGAAATAAGAACATCAGTTTTTTATAAGTGGCTAGCTAATGTAATACTGTTGACCAGTCTTTTCTAACCCCTTATTCTGCATCATTTTCTCTTGGCAATCATTGCTTCTGACTTTATATTCATTGCTTATCTGTTTACATTTTTATTTTATATCTCCTCCACTAGAATGAATGATCCATGCAGGCAGGTTTTTGTTCGTCTAAGTCAGCGCTGTTCAACAGAAATATAGTCCAAACCACTTGTGATTTTAGCTTTGTTAGAAAAGTTAAAAGAAGTGATTATAACCCAGTACGCCTAAATATCATTTTATTTATGAATATTAAAAAAATTGAGATATTTTCCCTTTTTTGCATACTAAGTCTTTGAAATCCCATGTGCCTTTTACATTTCCAGCACATCTCAGTTTAGACTTAACCACATTTCAAGTTCTAAATAGCCACGGTGTGTCTAGTGGCTACTTTGCTGGACTGTTCAGGTCTAGTTCATCTCTGTGCCTAGAAGGGCACCTCGTATACCCCAAGGTATTCAGTAAAGCCTTGTTGAATGAGTGGATCCTGATACCTCAGACATACAACAACAACAAAGACAACAAAACGGACTTTTTTAATGCATTAGACCACCTTTGCACTCATTAGGTTGTTGGTACATGTTACTAGTGCTTGGTTAAAAAAAAGGTTACTTCAGTAGTCTATTTAAAAGATTTATTTGATGGTTAATATATTGCAAGAAGTAACTAGTAGCATCAAAAATTGTTCCACAGAATGTTGGTTTCAACTCTTAATTTTATAACAACCTGATAAAAGCAACTGGCAAATCTAGCATCGGAGAGAAAGGCTTGCTGTGGAGCATTCAGTTCTAATTCTTTCCCTGTTAGTGCTAGCTGTGTGACATTGCCAAGTTGTTTAACCTCTCTGAGCCTTGGTTTTCTCATTTGTAGAAGAAGGATTTCATCCATCACTCTCGTCTTCATAGATTAAGTGATATTACATACATAGTCCAGTACAATGAGTGGAAAAGAATACTTAATAAATGGCAGCAATTATCATTATTATGATATATTAAAAATTGAACTTTTAAATATTTAGGTGTTTTGATCTTCATTTTAAAAGATTAGTTTATATGTTTATGAATTTTAGATTTTTAACATTTACTTGTTAAAATGTGCTCAGAGATCAGGATTTAAAATTTACTACATAATTGCTTGCAGATTAATCTCTCTAGTTCTTAGCATCATCATCTGTGAATTGGGATAAAAAGTAGTATCTACCTAAGCAAGTGCCTGGCATATGATAAACACTCCAATATTTTAGCTGTTGTTCATTCATTCAAAAATTTCAGTGTTTGATGTTTGTATCTTCATTACATACTAATAGTTATTTTCTTGAAATAAACTCTTAATTCTGTTTCACCTTGCTTTGATTTTTGCATGTACTTTTATAACATTAAGTAGGGTTAAAATTCACATTTTTGCCACCAATTAAATGCATTTAACATTATTTGTCTTTTTTCTCTTGGCATATTTTTGGCTCATTTCCTTGTGTGTCTTATGAAAACTAAGATTTGGATTCAAATTATGGGCATGAAATTCTGCCTCGTTTCTTGGCCTGCTTGTTTGACCTTTATTCAAAACAAATTCAAAACTAAATTAGCGGTCATTAAAGACAAAATTCTACGTATTTTGTAAGAATAGTCGTCCTTCAATAGTGTGTCTATTTCAGCAGTCACTGTTTAATGAAGTATTGATCTCTCAAATGGGACAGTGTGTTTAAATTTAGGTAAAACTGTCCATTTGGCTTCTAATTTTGTGATCAAGACACTGTAAACATACAAGTTTCTTTATTTAAAAATTTTATTTATTATTTTTTATTGTAATAGAGTTGATTTCCAATGGTGTGCCGATCTCTGCCGTACAACAAAGTGACTCAGTTATACACATATACATATTTTTATATTCTCATCCATTATGGTTTATCACAAGATATTGAATATAGTTTCCTGTGCTGTACAGTAGGACCTTGTTGGTTATCCATTCTAAATGTAATAGTTTGCATCTACCAACCCCAAACTCCCAGTCCATCCCGTTCCCTCCCCTGACCCCCTTGGCAACCACATGTCTGTTCTCTAAGTCTATGAGTTTGTTTCTATCTTGTAAATAGGTTCATTTGTGCCATATTTTAGTGATATCATATGGTATTTGTCTTTCTTTCTGACTTACTTCACTAAGTATGATAATCTTTAGTTGCATCTGTGTTGCTGCAAATGGCATTATCTCATCCTTTTTTATGGCTGAGTAGTATTCCATTGTGTGTGTGTGCGTGTGTGTGTGTGTACACACACCACATCTTCCTTATCCATTCATCTGTCAATGGGATAAGTTGTTTCCATGTTTTGGCTATTGTGAATAGTGTTACTATGAACATAGGGGTGCATGTATCTTTCTGAATTACAGTTTCGTCTGGGTATATTCCCAGGAGTGGGATTGCTGGATCATATAGTAATTCTTTTTAGTTTTCTGCGGAACCTCCATGCTGTTTTCCATAGTGGCTGTACCAACTTACATTCCCACCAACCGTGTAAAACGCTTCCCTTTTCTCCACACCCTCTCCAGCATTTGTTATTTGTAGACTTTTTAAATGATGACCATTCTGACTGGTGTGAGGTAGTACCTCATTGTAGCTTTGATTTTCATTTCTCTAATAATTAGTGATGTTGAGTATCTTTTCAGGTGCCTACTGGCCATCTGTATGTCTTCTTTGGAGAAATGTCTATTAAGGTCTTCTGCCCATTTTTCGATTGGGTTGTTTGTTTTTGTTGTTGAGTTGTATGAGCTGTTTGTATATTTTGAAGATCAAGCCCTTGTCTCTCACATTATTTGCAAATATTTTCTCCCATTCTGTAGGTTGTCTTTTCATCAGGTAGGATAATTCTTACCTGTTTTTCTTTTTGGAAGGCAAAATAGAACATCATGATTGGAGCTCGCATGACTCATGATTAACGTCTCTGCATAATCAGGACTTGCAAAACAAGTTTCTTAATGATCATCTAACTTTTCTCCATCAATTCAGAGGAAAGATAGGGTTTTGAAGTATTTTAAAGAAGTCATAAGTTAGCTTTTTTTTTTTTTTTGCTCTTTGGTATTACCAAAGGTTTTTCAAGGACAGATTAAAAGGTCAGATCATATTCTACTTTATACTTTGTTTCAATCAATAACAATGTTCTGTCAATTCTGTCTTAGAAGTATCTATCGAAAACATCCGCTCAACTCTCCCCATGGCTCCTGTCTTAATTCAGGTCTTCACCATCTCTCACTGATGGATTGAATGATTCACTTAGTGAACTAGTATTTGGGGACTCTCTTAATCTATTTGGGCTGCTATAACAAAATACTGCAGGTAGTTTATAAACAACAGAAATTTATTTCTCACCATTCTGGAGGCTGGGAAGTTCAAGATGCAGGCTCCAGCATGGTTGTATGTGGTGAGAGCCCACCTCCTGGTTTAGAGCCAGTGACTTTTTCTCACTGTGTCCTCACATGGTAGAAGGGCTAGGGAGCTCTGTGGGGTCTCATTCGTAAGAGCATTAATCCCATTTGTAGAGCCTTCATTTTCATGATCTAAGCACCTCCCAAAGGCCCCACTCCCTAATTCTGGGGGGTGAGGATTATACATATGAATTCTGAAGGGGTACAAACATTCAGACCATAGCAAGGAGCATCTATTCAAAGCTAGGGATTAGTGATATACAAGATCAATGCCATGTCTGCTTTCATGGAATGTATACTTTCTCTCTTGCTGCATTAGGCTCTTATCTGTCTCTCAGTTCTCAGCCTGTCCCTTTCCACACTACCTCCTGCACCATCTCTACCCAGTCTGTTTCTTAAAATCCTTCATCGGTCTTCATTGTCCAAAGATTAAATTCCAAATCCTTTACCATTTATAAGGTCTTCATAATATGGTTCCTCTGACATACCCCATGATGTGGAAGTACCTACTTTTTTCCAGATTTCGTCTTTGAAGCCTATGTCCTCTAAGACTTAGTTCAGAAGTCACTTGCCTCTGAACAAGTAGATTGTCCTCTGAACATCGACCTCACTGTATAAACCTCTCCTGTAGTAGTCATGGTATCCTAAATATTATTCTTCCCTCATTCGACCATGAACAAATGAATAAAATCCCTAAAAAGAATTACTTTGAAGAATGCAAAGTTCTAACAATATCTAAAAGAATATCTATCTACTTCAATCTTTCATCATATTCTTATTAAGCATAAGCTATGAATCTGGGACTGTGCAAACTAGTTAGTAAGTAATCAATAGATGTGTTCTCTGGCATTACAATTACTACTTTAAGAATAAATTAAAATAATAAGAACTTTCTGGTTAGTTATTTGGAGAAAGATGTTTTGTAAAGCCATTGGTATTAAAGATTTTTAAAAAATCTTTGTTTTTTAAACCATAGGAACCTTGTCTCATTCTGACTCTTGCTTGGAAGTATCTGTCTAGTTTGCTTGTGTGATCTGGAGCTTCTTTAGTCAGTCCCAAAGTCAAGCTATCATAGACATTCACTTTGAGGTGATTTCTACATATTCATTGGGCAGTTCATATAGTTTCTGGTGATGAATCAGGAAAGAACCAGTGGGAAAGAAGGGTTTTATTATCGTGTCCTTCCCTTTTAGTCCTTATTTTTCTTGGAATTTTTAATGGACTTTCGGGGGTTTCATAGTGAATTTTATGCTTACATTTTAAGAAAAGTTTTCCTTTTTCCCTTTTCTTTTTTTTAAAACGAATTACTCAAAAATATTTCTTCACCCTTCCATCTCTTGGTGCTAAGTTTCACATTAAGAGCATAGAACATGTTACATTTTAGGACAGAGATAATAATTTCTTTGCTGACCAGTTTTATTTTCATACTGTATGAATGTATACACAGGATGCAAAAAAGAGTATAGTTAATCAAGCAAATACTTGATTTCCCCAATTATAAAACATCTAGGGTTAGAACTGAAAGCAAAAACATGGATTTTTGAAAGTGTAAGGATCTTTTTTTTTGTATTTATATTTTTAAGTCAGAAGAGGAAAGAGTTACTTTGTGAGCTGGAAAGACAATGCTGTATCTTTAACATTTAAAACTTACTCTTAAATGATGCTGTTTGTATCACGGTTCACAATTATGTAGTATACTCACGGTGTATATTCAGTAGACTTATTTTCACTTCCAAGCTACATATTAGAAGTTAAAGTGCCTTGGATTCAGTAGGTTGCATAAATAGACCATGGCAATGTAAACACCCAGAGTGTATGACAATGGACTTGTTAATATATACTGTTTATGCTCCATATTAACTAAGGAATTTTTGAAACGGAATTTACTTTGCATATGATGTACCATTAAGACCATAATAATCAGACATAGTTATCTGTGCTCAAAGTTAAATTGTGAAAGGCAATGGATGTGTGCTTTACCTTATTTTAGAGGATGTATCACACACTTTTGTCCAGAAATGGATACCGTGTCCTAAAAGTAAAAGTTATTTTCATTTTTTCTTTACCTTTTGTGGGTTAAAAACCACAAAGCTGAAATACAGTCTGCAAAGTATACTCTAAATATATATGAGATGTCTGTGAGCAATGCCGAAACTTAATTGATATGCTGAGAAATGTATAAAACATACAGCCACTGGATTGAGAAAATGAAAATTAATATATGAACATTTTAGCTAACACTGTGCTTTGCCCCCAGAACCTAGTGTTTAGTATTGCGCACTTTAGTAGGAGACAGAAGCAGTATCAACTGGAAAAACATTTCTTAGTGAATTGAGAGCAGTATGACTTTCCAGTTCCTAAGTGGGAAACCTGTTTCTTTGGTTTCTTTGTTCCTAGTTAAGCTAGTCCCAAGCTATTTTAGCTGAACATTTTACATACTAATGGAGTCTAGGGAAGTGCCTTTGGCAGCTGTTCATAGGATAATAATGAAATACACTATTTAATACTGCATGCTACTGCTGTAAAATGTGGGGAGTATTTTACAGAGATCTTGGTGAGCAGAGCTGTAGCCACTTTAAGTTTAACAAGTGTGTGAACCTGAACGAGGAAGTTGTATTTTCATATGAGACTAACTGGTACTCTTTTCTTACAGGTAAAGAAAACGTGCACAGAATCAGATGTTCCAGAACCCCAGAATTCCAGGTACAGTAAAATAGAGGCCAAGACTTCACTAAGAAAAATTGCAATTTTGGAGAACTAATAAGACATTAGACTCCAGATACAACTGTGTTTTAAAACATTGAGTTTAAGAACTTCTCTGTATGGAAATTACACATTAGACTGGCGAGGATGCCATTAATCATAATGTTAATAAAAAGGACACTGATAGAAGTCAACTCTAAAGAACAATAGTGGGAACATCTCTAGGAACACTTGAAAATATATTCCCTTAGCATTCATTATTTTAAGTTCACCCTTATATTTCTTTCTAATCTCTTCTTATAATGTATTCACATTTGAAATTTTGCCAGAAACTGAATGCCTCTTAAATCTGTGTTTACCAAAAATCTACCTTTTTTTTTTTCAATCAAACATGGCTAGATTTTGAGAATGCCATCAAAGAGAAAAGATAAAAAGTAACTTGGCATTCTCTTTATGGTTATATAGAGCTTGAAGAAATGATGAATTAAAGTGGTCAGGCCACTACATACAGGAATTTAGCCCCATTTAGTTGTTTGTGGTTGGACCAGATGCTTAGGTCTGGTCCTAGGCATTTTAAGTCTATACGTTTTCATTGTTTTTATTTCAAAATTTTAAACGGGTAAGTAAAAGTGTTTTAAATATCATAACAATAGGAAATGCATATCCTTCATATGATATAACTTAACTTCTTGCATTAAGAAATTTGTGTTTTAACGGTGAGATGGGTGTTAGTTTATTTTGTCCTACTTGCTCCAGCTTATGATGTATGTAGTGATTATTTTGGCATAATAAAACAATACAGAGCTAGGTAAAATGTTAATGACCACCATATTTTCCTATGGGAAAGCAAATATATATTATATACAGTCCACTCACAGTCTGAGTAAATCTTCCTTTGTTTTATGTAATATGATATTCTTATAATTAATTCCTATATATATTATAGTGAAATGATTGTGTGTGGTCTTTTCTTTTGGATCATCAAAAGTATATAATATGATATCGGATTTTTGACATGTGATCTTTGTCTTTTATGATTAGATATCAAAAAAGAACCAAATAGTTTTAGCTTATTGGAGCTTTAGGAAATGGATGAACCATTAAATTTTTCCTACAAAGCAAAGGAATTCCAGGATGCGTGGAGAGGGGGACTTAAGCTCTATTCCTTGTGGACATTTCCTTCCTGACCATTTTGCTGACCTCTATGAGAAACCCACCTATGGCTTATAGTTTAACTAATTAGATAATCTTTGCAAGTAGCTGGTCTTGAGGGTTAGTAGGGAAAACAGAACATATAATTATATTCTTTTTATTAATATTGTATATCAAAATGTTTTACTCTTTAGGCCGCTCAGGATTTTTGGACAGATAGTGTTAGTGCTTGAACAAATTTTAAACAAGCAGAAAGCCACCAAAGTGACCCAGTGTTTTCAATTTATATCAATAAGTTAGAAAAGAAAGAGAGAATTCAGATCTCAATGTATTTAAACCTGGAATTAGATCATTCTCATTTATCTAGCAAATCCCAGCCCATATGGCCTTAAAAGTGCAATTTTATTTTTAAGATAAATAACAGTTGTTTTTAAAAGATTGTTTTAAATATATTTTGTTATATATTATTATTATATAATAGAAACTAATTGAAAAGTGTCTTGACTTCTTGGAAGCTACTAGTTGGTTGCCATGGATTAGATGCTTCTAAAAGTTTCCTAATCTGCAATATATGGGTAAAATTAGGCAAATCAATTTCTAAGGATTCTAAAGCTTTGTGATATAAAAAACAAACACATAAAGCACCCTTGTTTATAAAAACTGGAGATGGAAAAGCCTTCAAGAAAACTTAGAATCATTTATTGATTCAGTGTTGCCCAGACATTTTGATAGTGTCTGGTCCCTTCTCCTAACTTCTGGTGCAAATGACAACCTCCACACCCTCATAGTGTCAGTAACAAAAAGAGGTGGCTATTCTTGGATTCTCTATTTACTCACAGATATTAGGTCTGGGAGTGTCAAAATGGCATTAAATCAGTGCAGTGGTGGAACACCAAGAAGAGAATAAAGATATGCTATAGAACATCTTGCACAAAAAGGATATAATAACTTACTGAATAGTCAACGAATCAAGGGATGCCAAAATTAATAATTATTATATTCATGTACTGAGGTTCAGTTTTTATAAGCAATCAGAAAAAACATGAAGATGCCTTTATTATAGATAATGGGCAGCATTACTTTAGCATATACATGTATGGGTACATTCTTTTTTGCTCATTAAGAACCACAAACATTCATATATTCTCTCTCTCTCCCCCATGCCTCCCTTCTTCCCTCCCCTCTGTGTGTGTGTGTATATGTGGGGGGGGCGGGGGGGGAGAGAGAAAGAGAAAGAGAGTTAAAGCCTGGGGCTAGATAATTCTATTCTAAACAAATCTATGGTAAAGAACTGAGCTCAAAATGAAATATGGTATCAGCATAAAATGCATGGGAGCTGGAGACCCATTGCCTTATAAAATGCTCCCTCACTTGGAACCTAAAGCTAATATCATTCATTTATTTAGCTAGCTTTATAGTATGTTGGTTTTGGATTTGAAAAGATTAGAATAAATGCAGATGGAAAGTGTTTTTACAGTAGGGAAGTAATTAAATTGGGCGTGGAAAATTTGCCAGGGAATTTTTGGAGTGACATATGTGTATCAGCAAATTCTTTGTCTTGCTTGGCCTTAACTCCTCTTTTGGAAAGAGATGCTTGGCCTGCAGATGTGACTGGTAGATTAGAAAAAAGAGAATTTACAAACCCATACAATATAAGGAAGGTAAAATGTCTTCTTAGAAATAGTATTATGTGTATATACTGAAAGTCAGACGTTAAGGACAGTATTCTCTCAGTTCCATTAGACTGTATTGAACTTGATGTCATATGGAAAGGGATAGAATGTGCTTCATGGAAAAACTGACATTCCTTAAACGTACTTTTTTTTTTTTTTTTACTTTCTCTGTGTCGTAACCATGTTGAGAATGTAGTGTTGTTGGCCTTTGTTCCTAAAACCCATGTTAACCTTCAAATGGGTACATGAGAAAACTAAAATTTATATTTCTCATGCTTTACCTTTCCCTAAGATTAAGTCTATTACTAGATAGACCATCTTAAAAAAAATCTGAATTATCATTTTTATGTTCATTTTTTTCTATATTCATAGTGACTTTATTTGTGTAGATTTGTGTCTAACATGAGCCATCCCTGAAAATACATGGTTTTTGTTTAATTTAAAATAATAGATATCTCCTGGAGTGAAGTTAGAAGTTTCTATGAGTCTCATTTTTTTTTTAACTCTTCTACTTTTCATTTATGAGGTGAGGAAATAATTTATCTCATTCTTTAATTGCATTCTTGGCAAATATCTTAGAGTGCCTATATGTTAAAATAGTCCCCATAATACCCGAATGATTTCTCTGGTAAACTTCTGTTTCTCCTTATTTTTTCCTTTTTGGGCCACTAACTAGTAGAGCATTTTCACCAAGAAGAGATCAAGAAGTTAGAGAGGAAATAAAACTCAAATCAGCCAGTTTTGTTATATACTTGTTTTGTTAATTAAGGAGTAAATGGAGATAAAAATTTTGGTGAAATTGAGCTGTGAAGTGACTTCTGGGAATTATACCAGTTCTTTTCCTATTATTGTTCTATCTCATTGTGCCTACAGTATTGCCAGCAGATTACAGTAAAGAGATCTAAAGGAGAATATGAAAGTATATATATAAGATGTACTTATGGTACATATGAGCTAAGATGATAGTTTTTGCACATGGAGAATAAAAAGATTCTGTGGGTAATGGTGAGGGTGCCCTAGTCTATACTAACTACAATTATCAAGAGAAAGGCAGAACAAATCTCCAGCTTTTAAGGAAGCATTGGAATTAATCTCAGTTTAATATCATAATATTTAAGTGAGCCTCAGGAAGTTTATCTATTCAATGTTTATATGTAAAAGCTTAAAAAATGCAACTAATTCATCTTATGTAAAAAGTTATGATATGACAGTGTTATATCTAAAGTATTAAGTTATACATGATTATTTTCTAGCAAAATAATTATTGCAATAATTCCAGAAGCCTGAAATGTTTATCTGTATATAATTGCCTGTCAAAAAATTAAATGCTATATTGTTTTCATAGCAGTGAAAGCTGAGGTCCCCTTGGTGAAAACACACATTGTATTTCACTGTGTCAAATCAGAGGTCCATTTAGCCCAAAATTCTGTCTCCAAGAAGCATCAAAAATTATTAATACCAGGTTGCATTTCCTCAAACCTGAAAATTTCAAGATGTAGTTCCAATAAACTTAGATTCTTTCAGTAACACAATCTAACTGTATAGTCCATGGAATTATTTAACCATTTCTTGGACTTAGTAATACATTATTGACTATCTTCAGATCCTGAGATTTTATTCTTAATCATTTTTTGCTTTCCTTCCATTTCTTTTTTTTTTTTTCTTTTTTTTTCTTTCCACATATAATCTCTGTTCACAACTCTTGATGTAGCCCACCATATCTAGAATGCTCTGGCCACTTCCTTTTACTCTAGCCTCAGTGTCAATCAGCCTTCCCCTGTAAGAAGCCTCAGTGTCAATCAGCCTTCCCCTGTAAGAAGATCTGCATTTACAGATGCAATGCTCCTCCCTCCACAGAGGCTGGACTGCTCCTTCCCCTCTTGCACCACCTTCCCCCTCCCAGCTTTGCTCAGCTGCTGAATTTCAACTCGTCCTTCAGATCTCTGCTCAGTACTTCTTCCTCAGAAAAGGAAGAAGTCCTCAGAGCAGCCTTTGCTGCTTCTGGTCCCACTGTCATCAGGGCCTCATGGCCTTCTCCTTCACAGTTGCCTCGTTTGATCAACGCCTGCTTCATGCACTACACTATAAGCTCCACAAATTGAGGGATCATCTCTGCTTTCTTTTGCTCCCCATTGTAACATTAGGATATAGCACAGGGCCTGGCACAAAGCAGGTCCTCAGTACATACCCGTTAAGTGAATGAATAACTTCCAAATACATAAATCCAGCTTGCAGTCTCTCCTGGAACTTCTCTTGTAACCACAAAGTCCTAATGTAATTTTATTAGGGATTTTTCTCGGCCATCTGAAACTCCCTTTGTATAGAATGATTACTTTCCATCCCCCAGGATCTTTTCTTTCCAGTGATAATTCTCTCAGTTGTCCTGCCTCAGAACTTCAGAATAATCCTTGACTTATTTCTCTCTTTCCTTTCCCAAATCCTGTTGGTCATCAAATTGTATTTAATTTTCCTCTGTTGTGTTTTGAATCTCTTTATCCTGCCCCTTCCCACTGCCACTATGGAAGTTCAGGCTCTTGTCATCTCACCTCTGAACTAATACAACAAATCCCCTATGGCTTCCTTGGATATAGACCTTGCCTTTCTAGTCTGCTGGGTTGTGGGACGAGCCTTTCTTAAATGATACACTTTCCGTATGGGATTGTTCCTTATTAGACACACACTATTTAGTAGACATTTAGAGTATACACAGAAGCATGAACAAATAACTTTAAAAGTGAAAGTGTGTGCAAGAGGTAAAAATAAGGACATGTACTATTCATGCCTAATTGCTGTCCATAAGAGGTCAAGGATTACTTGGGCTACCTGTTATCCACTCTCTTATTGCCCTCATTCTTGTGTGTTAGATGTTCATTGAGTCCCATTTCATTTTCTTCCTTTAGCTGTAGATTGACAGAAGAGTTCTTGAATTTAACATGGTCCCTAGAAAGAAAATTCCAGAAAAAAAATATACCAGTCACATAGATACCTTGATTTGCATTCCGTTTTCCTGTCACCATTACCTACACAGACATTAGAGTGAAATATGATATTTGTGTACTGTGCAGCTGAGAGCATCTGTTTAGGAGAGTACTTCCCTGCTAGTTCTACAGATGAGCTCATTTCACTGAAGAATAGTCAAGAATGATACACCAGAGTGTAGCCTGAATTCTCAACACGGTGGGCCGGAGTGGTTAGGAAGAGTTGCATGGAAGATTTAGGGCTACAGCTGGGTACCAAAGGAGAGATAAGATTTGAAGAAATGGGAGAAAGAGAATCCTCAGTGAGGTTAAGGGGGAAAAAAGGACTAGAAACTGAAATGGAAAGGTATCTTTTATGGATGGTTGGTGAGTAGTCTCATTTGATTCATATGGAGAAATAGTCGATGAGATTGGAAAATAGGTAAATTTGCATAGATTGTGGTTGGCTGGGATTTCCTGTTCATCTGTTACCCACCTGTGTCCTCACTGCTTGGCTGCTTCAGTGTCTTTATCTCTCTTTATGATGGTTGGCTGGCTGCTCAGTCTTATTTTTTCTCCAGGATCCACAATAGGAGGAAAATATCCATGTGACACTGCTCCCGATTTTGTAATTTTTACCTCTTCAGACACCCAAATAAGAGAATCTCTCTCTTTCTCTTTATCTCAGTTCCAAATTTCCATGGAAGGGAATGGTATCAGAGTGGCTTTCAGGAGCCACCTTTAGGAGCATATGAATCAGTGGTGAGAACAAATTCCAAGAAAAGGATGCTGAGCAGCTAACCCATCAGGTGCTGTCTACTTTCTACCCCTTCCCTACCCAGAGTATACAACCCACCTATTTCATCCAACACCCCTTCCCCAAGCCCTTCATTTTATGTAATCCAGCATATATCACTTGCTCCTTCCCTGATTATATATAACTCACTGGTTATCTGTTTCACTAGTATGGAGATTTGGAGCTTGATTTTAGGTCAGGTGTCTACAAACTATGATCTGCAAAGTAGAGCTCTCTTGAGAGAGTATTAAGTGGAATGGCAACCAGACTTCAAAGTAAGAGGCGCTCCATTCACCTCTTTTGGTAAACCCTGCTACCAATTTTTGACCTTCCTGTCCCCATCCTCAAACTGACCAGTTACTATTCAATGAACCCAATCTCCTTTTCTGCTCCCCAAAACCAATCCAAATAGAAATTGTTTTCTCCATTTCCTGTGGTTAATCCAGTTGTTAGATAATTGGTGAATGTTCTTCATACTGCAATTTAAATTATTTACTTTTCTGAAGGTAAATTTGCCAAAATGAGTATCTAGGTCTGGACTTTCTTTCTTTTGAAACCAGTTCTCAAACCTACCTAAAGAAATACAATCAGCCATCAATCACTTGTAGTCCAAACTTGATATTTTGGCCACCTCTCTTTCAGGTATTAGGAGGTCACCAATAAATTTCTGATCAGATAATAATATTATTAAAATTGTACTTGCGATGACAGATCAGCCATGGCGCAGGTGCCATGGAGGCAAGGAAACCAACAGTGTGACTTACTTAAAAGGCCTGAGAGACATTTAGCAAATCATGGTTATTTTTTGGAGAAGATCTGATATACCATTTTTTTCATGGTTTAAACATATTTTCTAAATTTTCTACATCATTTATTTACTTTTTGTCTTAAGAATGTGAAATAATGGATTTGGCTTGAAATTGGCATGGTGGCAGTGGAAGGATCTGGATTCTTCTTTCTGACAACCTTCATTATCCTCCAAAAATAAGAAAACTCCTGATTTCCTCACATGTATTAGTGATGAATTCCAGAGAATGGCTATGTTCCTGGTCAGCCTCTTCTATACTAAATTGAGTTCCTCTGAAGTCTTTATGGTTAATGATCTAAAACAGTCTTTCCGGAGACTGTTAGCTGCTTTGAATTAATTTGGTCAGAGTAACACATCACATAAAGTAACATTTGTTTAGTGATTTTTATCCAGAGGATCAGAGGAGCTAAGATAAGACTCTACTTTGCATCACAGTAATAATTAAAATTGTTATTCAATGTGAGTAGAAACATTAGGGGTCCCATTTTATGTTGGGCCAACTTAACATGAGAACAAACTGAAGGAGCTTAGTTTTCTTTTCAGCAGTTCAATTATAGGAACATTTATTCTTGCCCTTAAAGTTACCATTTATTGGGTATCAGCCATGTGTCAGGCACTGGTCTGAAAGCTTGAGATACTTCAGTGAACAAAATAGGAGCATACGTAATAGTGGAGTATGTTAGAAAGTGGTCAATTCTAGGGATAAAAGGGAAGATGAGGAGTATTGGGGAGAGTAGATTGTGATTTTAAATCAGATGATATTTAAGTAAAGGCTTGAAGGAAATGAGAGAGTAAGTCAAGAAGAAGGCTGGGGGAAGTGCATTCACTTCAGGTTGAGCGATGCACAGGCCCTTCAGTGGACGCCTGCCTGGCATGTTCAAGCAACAACGGGGAGAACAGTGTGGCCAAAATGGAGAGAGCCCAGTTTCAAATTTGAAATAGCAACATTCTAAAAAAAGCTACTATTTCTAGCCTTTCCCATATTTTGAAAATATTTACTTGGAATTTAAATAAATCAGTTGCAAATATTTGTTCTTGACTCATTGGTAATAGTCTCTGGCAGGCATCTCATCCATCACTGCTACCAGATGGGACTGATCCACAGCCAGGAACACCTCTCTTTGCCACACCACACACATTCTCCAAGACCAGGGCTCTCTCCTGATCAGAAGGCTTCAAGCGTCTTCATCAGCAGAGCTCAAAAGCCTGAAGCCTGTTTTGTTTGTTTCTTTTTTTTTTAAGTAATGCTCTTAAAGTTTCAGCTGTAAATATAGATGAGGGCTTAGTAAAGATTCTAAACATTTGATTCGTAAAGGTGCAGGGATTCTGCCATTATCTCACATTTAATCATCACATCTCAGTTGTCTTAGCAACCTACACAATGTTCTCATTTGCTTTTCAATAAGCCAAGGGATGAATGGATTCTTTGTTCATGAGTTTATGAATTTCTATCACCTGATACTTGATGTCTTTCTGGCATGCTTACTGTGCCAGATAACTGTCTCTATTTTCTTAAAATTCATGTAACCAAAATTAAACTCTGTTTTTCCTAAAAAACTAAATTTCTAATGGGAAACTATCCAACCTCAGATAAACATAAATAAGCTTATATTATAAAATGTTTTTGTTGTAACTATAATTAATTTCCAAGGCTCAGCAAACTTGGCAAACTCAGTTATCCAGCAGACTTGACACATGCAGGCATATTTGTGAACTAAAGAGAAAGAAAAAAGCCTGATGACAAATCTAGGTGTCATAGAGTCGATTCGCCCAAAATCACATGCTTGCTTCTCTCTGATGCTGTCTTGGAGTTGTATGTTCTCTTACCTTATGTATATCTCTAATTTTGGAGCTCATACCGTAATAAAGTGGATGGGGGCATGCTTACACGGCATAATAGGCAAATGTGGTAGACTGCCTGAGTTCAGATTCCAGCTGTTTGGCCTTGTTGCAAGCTACTTTACTTCTCTGTGCCTCACATACCCTCACCTGAAAAATGGGATTAATACCGTATTCTCCCATGGGGTTATTTTAAAGACTAAATGAAGCAATATAGGGAAAACACTTAGAGACGTACCTGCTACATATTAGATGAATTTAAATGACGGCCCTTATAACAAATACGCATAGTGATGGAATTGATAAGTGACAGTGTAACAATAAAAGAGACAGGAAAATAATGAAACATAAATGTAAGAAAGCAAAATGCTTAATCATGTGGGATGTTTTGGCTATTAGTGCTAGAAGCCCTGTATGCTTTAGTAGCAGCCCTTAGTACAGTGTACTGATTCTCATTAGTTTTGATCACCTTGATTCTATAAGTAAAAGTTAAGTTGTGTTTATCATCATAACACATTTTAGAATTATTTCTATATAAAGTGATTTCCTTTTAAATGCGCTATTGCTTAAAATGGTGTAGATCTTAGCAACAGCGAGAATTTTGACTAAACCCTAACAAGCATTCTTTGAAGGTCCTTGATAGCTGAGATTTGGTAGAATTATTCCTTTTTTCCACCAATAGGAGCAACTCAAGTGTCTGGATCATTTAGAGATTTTTTTTTTTTTTTTCAGTCCAGTTCTGGTACCTGCCGCATAGTAGGAAACCAGTAAACATTTATTATATGAATGCATGAATGAATGGGCAGCCAGTTTTTACTTTTTTTTTTCTTTTTTGGTGAGAAGGTCTTCATGCCTTTACACTATTCTCACCACGATATGCTGCATTATAGCCGATAAGGCTTAAATGTCATTTGTAAACAAGGGCAAATCCAAGAGAGGCCTCTGTTTGCTGTAGCAAGGAGGGTGGCTCTACATCCCAGCTTGCCCCAAGTACAATCCCAGTTTACTTCGGCTGTCCCCGTGTCCCTTCTGGCTAGAGACACTTGACTTTCCAAAAAAAAATCCCAGTTTGCCTGATAAATAGTGTGATCACTCTAATTCAGATCATCATGCCCTTACCGAACTTTTTGAGATAGAAAATGTGACAATTAATCTCTCTTTCCCCATCCCTCCCTCCTTCTCTCTTTTTTTCCCCCTTCCTCTGTGTCTCCTTCTCTTTCTTGTTTTAGGGGTGACTTTTATCATGGGACATTGCACTTTTATCTTTAAAGTAACACTATGTGAAAATGCTCCTTGAAACAAAAGATCACCTAGGAAATGATTGTTCTATTCTATAGGCTTGACTTAAATAGGAGCTTGTCTGTTGCATTCTGTCATGTGATTAATTTGCAGAAATTCCATGCCTCTCAAGAATAATACCATCTCTTCAAGAACACACCCAGTCTTATTACATGATGCGGTATAATCCTGTATTATTGATCCTCCCCCGTGTTACCCAGTTTTTCACTTTCTACTATTCTTCTGATGGAAGATCCAGAGTCCCAGCTAATGGGGATGTTACGTATCGTGCTTGGGAAAAAGATGACTGATGTGGTTTGGCAGAATGCCAAGGGAGCAGCATACCCTCCTGCAGCAGCTGCTGTGGGGGCACCGTGCCCAGCATCCAGCAGGAAACAAAACCGGCTGCTGTAGCTCAGACATGGATTTTTACATAGTCTTAATCATAATGTTGCAGAGGTGCTCTTGGGGTACTTATTGTTCTAAGTTTCTCATCATGTATTGTTGTGTATTTTTAAAAGAGAAGCAATGCTGATAACCATGGCGGAGAGAAAAAAACGAGGTGTGTGTGTACATGACTAGATGACCCACTGTGTGGATGACCCACCAGTGTTTCTCCAAAGGGGATTTTAAGAGTCGATGCTTTGCTATGCAGGACTGTCGGGCACATTCATTGCTGGACCGTCAGAACCTGGCTTCTTCCAAATCTCAGTAGCAGCCCCGTCACTGTGAGAACCCCAAACTCCCTGGTGTGTTTTCACACGCTCCCCAAGTACCCAATAGATGGCTGAGTGTAATCAGAGGAGGCTACTATGTATCTTTAAAAATTCATATGTGTCTCGTAGAGGTTTTTTAAAAGATTTGAGAAATACAAGGTTTAGAAAATGATCCTAGGGAAGCCAGCCTTCCAGAAGCCCAGAATGAGTCACTCAACTTTGTTGGAAAAAGCACTCTCTTTTCTATAACCTCTGACAGTTAACCCCAGCTGTGGCTCTCACAGACACTTGACATTGGAACAAGGGCATCCAGTGAGAGTATAGACAGCAAAACACAGCTCATCAATAACTTAGCAAAAAAACTCAAGGTCGGTGTCCCAATAACATCATTTGCTTGTAGGTGCTACTTAGTCAATAAGCTCCAGAGTTGGAATCCAAGGCCTTTTCCTGGCAACGGGAAAGAGCAATGTAAGATTTCAGAATTATTTTCAAAATTTCTATATGTTCAGTGCCTTTTACTCTTTCCAGTCCATTTCCAATCTATTGCATTTCTTCTGACAAATTCTTGGTATTAGGGCATATGAATTTGTATAAAATTGAATTTTACTTTATGGAAATGTTTTTCTTCAGGCAAGGGGAATTAGTGATCTTTGAGGAATATTAGGAATCGTTGGCTTATAAGTATTGATAACCTCTCTTGGTTTCTCATGTATGAGTGCTCTAAAAAGGGATTGGAAAGTCTTTGGAATTAATTTCTTACTTTCATGAGCAATATTCTCCCACATTTACATTGCATTCTCTTGTGCATCCTTTCTGCTATGGTCATGCATTGAGGGTCCTTTTTAATTAAAGCAGTTGAGTGGCTGCTAAATAAAATTGGGAAAAAGAGAAGACAGGCAAAACGGAGGCTTATCTTCAGGTCAAGAATCTGATGAATAGCAAAGGAATGCTTGTTTTCCATCCCTGCAATTCCCGAGAGTAACCAAACTGGTTTTACAAACCATGTGAATTGATTCTATGTGTCTTGGGAAGGGCAAGGGGGTTGTTTAAACTAGTTTATTTGAAATATTTTGAGTTTTTTACTTTTTAAATAATGTTACCTCTTTTTTACGGGAAGGAATTTTATGCAATAGACTTTCATTAAGTTGAATTTTCACCTCCAAAGTGAAGCTGCATATCAGTTGCTTGAACTCTCACTAACTGAATGACTATAAGGGCAAGTTTCCATTTCTTCCTATTTAGGGAGTCAGATTTATCCAACTGCTTTTTTTTTTTTCTTCATATTTTCATGTTACTTTTACCCAGAGGGCTTTTCTGTTGATATTGTCAGTAGTAAGAGTTAAACTTCTGAGTCTGACATGTGTTTCTTATTTCAAAGTTCTCTCCTAAAATTGCTTTTTTTGCATGCATGCTATAGGTTTATTTGAAAACTTTGGTTTTAGCACAGTCCAAAATTTCGATGAAACTGTGGACATTTTCTTGGGTAAATTGTCCATACTGTAGAATGGGAGGGTGGTTTCCTAAAGAAAGTCCTGGAATGACTTCTCTGAAAAGAGGCCAATTTGCAGGTTAAAATCGTATTTAGTAAAATCTTGCCCCCCAACGGTTAACTTGTAAAATGTGTATATAAACAAGAAACCTGCACAGGGTAGCTGATACATTTGGTATGTGATGCTGGATGATTGATTTGTTTACAGATTAATCATAAAGCATGTGGATGAAAGTTAATTAAATAAGAATAAGCTATAGCATCACTACATGGTTATTTATCTTCTGACCAAATGTGTGCCTTCCAAGTCTGCAGTCTTTCAGGCTTCTGTTTAGAGGAGTGCCAGCTCAGGTCATGCTAAATCCAGGTCAGAATCTGAAGGGAATCAGCTTGCTTTGCTAGTGGATTTTCTGGGCATAATTTATACATGCTCAAAATTTTTTTTCAGTGTCAGACCAAGCGTATTTATGTTATAATTTATTCTTCATTTAATTTGGAGCAAATATAAATTATTCCTAATGAAGCATTAAGGACAGAAGGAAATTACTTTTGTTAAACAAGTACTTTGGTATATTTTCCCCCTCTTTCAAGTAGAGGATTCCTGTGAAAAACCGGTATTCAATATTATTCATTATCTGGTTGGCTCACTAGATCAAGATGTCCGTGTGTAGTGTAGAAAGATGGCAAAAGTTAGGGAGTTAAAAACAGGTTGATACAAGCTGTTGAGAAAAAAAAATCAAATGAGACCACTTATGTTTTAAATCAAGAATATGTTTTCAGTGAAAATATTTTCTAATGATTCACAGAAGAATGTTGTCAACTTTGACTACATCTGCTGAAAATCAAAATATAAGTAGTTACATAGCATTGAATTCTGGCAGGAGTTTATACTGTGACATGAAACAAAGTTCCCATTAAATGACAATACTTTTTATTTTTCTGGCTTTAAAAGTAGTTTCCTGACTTTTAAAAATGTTCACAGCCTTCTTTTTCTCCTCCACATTATATGGATAAATTGGCAACATGCCTGTTTGATTTCCAGAGTAGGTTTCTTAAAATAATTTTGATGGGAAGATAATTGTTTAATGACAGTGTATAAAGTTCTGCCACAGTTTAAACAAAATTAAATGAGAGAAAATACAAAAAGGGGGTTTGTATAATTACTGGAAAAACATAGATGGAAGGAACAATTAGGCACTTAGATCTGAAAAAATGGCAACGTGGGTTTCCAAATTTTGTAATATCCATAAGGATTCCTTGCCTCATTCTCTGACGTTGCTTAGTTTTTTACATTTCTGAATCTGCACATCAGAATAACAGTGCATTTATCTACTTATTTCTAGGTTTTTTGTGCTTATATAGTCTTTATTTAAAAGTCTCTATTAAAAGTTTCATATAAAAATGAAACACACCTACGTATTATGTGCAAAACAACATCATTACCAAAATCGATCCAGATAAAAGTGAGAAAATTACATGCAAGACCCCTTATGTAAACAGACTGCACTAATATAAGGACTTTATATAGCAAAATGCATGAAAATTGACTTCGCATTTTTGCCCTTGGACATCGTTCAAAGGTATCACACTTAAGTCAAGGATAGTAATATAGCACACAAAGTATTATTGGTTACTTTCTCTTTTAACAGTGTTATTTTTCTATATACCTTTGAGGTGTTCTAAATTATGATTTGGTTTCCAACCAACTTCAGTTAGCATCTGCTTCTTTTATGTTAAACTGTACGCTTTTTCCTACTCACTTGGCATACATTCTAATCAATTCTAACCTCTTTGTAAGAATGTAGAAAAAGAGTTTGAAATGACTCATATGGGCAGTTTTGCTTTTGGAATTAAACTGAGGGGCAGAGCTCAAGTGTTTCTACTTTGTTCTATCACTCTCTTCTTAAAAAATAGTATCAAATAAGCAGAGACTTTAGACACAAAAAGATCTGAGTTCAAGTGTCATCATCCTACTTACTAACATTTAAGTTTCCTCTCCTCTTTTACCCCAGTAATCTGGTGCCTTCCTCTTTTATATTCATGAAGACTAAATTAGATGATTTTATGTTTAATGTATGACACATAGTAAACACTCAATGAAAGGTAGTTATCTTCCCAAGATGTGTACACAGATGACCCTGGGGGCTTAGGACTTGACTTGTTTCAAATGTGGCAGAATCCAGGACTCAGCTTGCCTAGAAATCAGGAGCCTTGGATTGAGGGTCTTTTTCTACATAACTTTCTCTTATACCAGAAACACAGTATTTTAGCAGACCCAGCGAAAAGATGACAGACAGCAGCAGTGCCACAGGAGAATGTATTGCTTTTTCTATCCTTTGAGCAGTAACCATAGTGAACTAAGAGGAAAAGCGGGGAGGGCTGGGGAGTTGCCCACCACCCCATTATGACCAGCCATCTTCACGGTGTATGGGAGGACTTTCCTTGACCTTTCTGCTCCAAGTGATGTCTAGATAATTTCAGCCAAAACATATTTTTTTTCAAAAGTATTTATAGTGTTCTTGGGAGGGGGTATTTACATATGTGTATATGTACACACACACACACACACATACATCTTGTTTCTATCATTGTAGTTTTGTGGATCCAGAATGCACACCTACCACAGACAGCATAATAACACAGGATGTCTAATGATAACTCTTAAAACTTCGCCTTATTAGGGAGAAGTACTTTGGTGCCTTTGTTAAGTTGTAGAGTGGCAGACTCTTATTGTGTTATCTTTATTATTTAATTAGCTGCTCATTATTTAGTAAATAGCTCTCTAAATACAATACCTACCCTTTTAATTCCCTGTCAGATTTCTAAAAAGGTAGCATTCATAAAATAAAACAGTATTATAAAAAGCATTCCAAAGTGAAAATGTAATTAAGTATCTAGAAGCTTAATTCAGACTACTTAGCAATACAGATGTTGAAATGTGTACTAGAACAGTTTAGTCAAATTTTCCCTGAGCAAATTCATTTTGATGAAGCACTGTGAGAATTTCTGACTGTAATTAGGAATTGTATGCTGGCCTCTGTTTAGTCTAGTGATTCAGGGAGCACTGAATATGAAGCTGCCGTTGAGGTTTGACTAGTACGAGATGTTGCTCCCTATTAATCCCTTGTGTAAAAATCCTGAGCCATCACCAAGTATGGTCTTTATATATTAGCTTGTCAATAATAATTAGGATTATGTTAGATACATATGAAGCCAGAAATACTAGCCTTTAAGCCCCAAAGAATAACCGAATGAATCCATTTGAAAATATAATAAAATCTCATGTTTGTAGAGAAATAAGAGAGAGGGTAACACGGAAGAAGGACCAGTTAAAATTAGGGAGGCGCATGGTTTATAGAATGGTGAATTATTTGATACTTCCTTTAATTGAGAAGACAATGCTAATAAATAATTCTTATTGAATATTTGAGAAATGGCACTGTACAATGGTGAAGGGCATAGGCCCTGGAGACAGACAGTCTGAGGTGGAGCCCAGCTCCTTGGCATTTGCAAGTCCACCTGGGAAGCCCTTCTCTTAACCTCTCATGACTCTGCGTCATCACTTTTATCATGGGGATAGAAACAATGCCTTCCTTCTTGAGATCCTGTGAGGATGAAATTAGGTAATGAATTTAGCACTTAGAACAGCATCAGATGCCTTTTTTATTATTTCTGTTACTTCCATTGTGTGCATGTGTTTATGTAAAAGGAAGTGTTAGTATCGTGCAGGCCAAAGAGTGAAAAAAAATGTTTTGCTAAATTAGAATTCGTGTGCTTTTAGTGTACCTGAAGGTAAGTATGATTCTGGGATTCTGAAAGCAGAAAAATTTTAAAAAAATAAAAATTCTTTCAGACCACCGTAATTTGTTTATAAAGAAAAATAGAAATTGGCCTGATAGAGAATGAAAACTCTGAAACAGCTAAATTGCCTTGCTTTATTGATGTTTTCCATAGGCTTTAAGTCCTAAAGACTTAGCCTAAACAATAGTGTTTCATAGAGCATATAGTGATATAAAATAAATAATCTTTCAATTTTCCCCAAAATGGCTTCTTTAACTGAAGTGGAAAAATAAGTACTACTTTGTTCTGGTATGTTTAAGTCAAGGGTAGTATAGTGTACAATGTTAGTTCCATATTAAAACGACGATTTGATGAAAGTGTTTATTAAGAAAGATTACATTTAACGTCAATGATTTTCCTTTATATCAAGAACTATTTATTTGTTATGATTGAACTCATCCCCTTAAAATAATCTTTTCAAATCTCAGTGATAATAACCTTCTATTTGCACATTCATAATTTATACTGTCTTATAAAAGAAAGGATGCTGCTCCATAACTAATACTTCAGAACTGGGAGGTAGATATCTTTCCCTATCATATATTCTTAATAAAAATGTCTTGGGAATTTAAACTCTTGATTTCTTTGGGCTGCTTCCTTCGTTCACTTTTAAAAATTCAAAGTGAGTGTTGCCGAAAAGAGATAGCTTAGATTTAAAAATATAAAGCACATTGTCTATTTCCTAATTCTGATATTATTCAGTAATGAAGGCAGAACAGATAAGGTCCCTAGTTACTGAAGCAATGAATAACTTTATTCCATTAATTCATTCACATCCATTTAACCAATATTTATTGATGACCTATGTTTGTCCCAGTCACTGAGCTCCTTCTGAAAAGACAGTACAGGCTCTTAATGGGTTTGGCAAGTAGTGGTTCCTAGTTCAATATTTTTCCTAAAACATTCAGAACTGATTTTTTCATATTACAAATATAATACATTGTAGATCCTTTAGATTGGAAATACATTCAGTCAATCTAAATAAAATAAAAATCATCTATATTTCCAGCTCCCACCATCTTGTAGTGATCTGCTTCTTCTTCAACATCTTCTTCCAGTTACTGGCTTGACTGCTAAAGGCTTTTCCTAATAGAAAATACTTGAGACTAATAATTTTCTACGCATTTAATTATCAGGTAATATAAATCTATGAGTAACAGCATTTTCATTTAGTTTTGGGATGGACTTCTGGTCTACCTGTGTCCCTGCTTCATCGGCCACCTCAAAGCAGTTTGCTTATATTCAGCTTATAGTCTCCTTGCTCTTCATGTGAAGAGGGAGAAATGAGAAACACGAATTCCTTGCTCACTTGATTCAACATCTACGATTACATTCTATTTTCAGGCTCTCCCCTAACAGTACTTGTTCACTCATTCTTAGCTGCCTTTAAACGTGCTGTTCTTTCTGCTTGAACACACTCCCTTCATTCTCCTTGTAAATAACTCTTACTTTTTCTTTCTCACTTAGAAGCCCACTTTCTGAAAATCATTTCTCAGTGTATGTGTTTGAGGCAACTTTCCCATCCACCTCCTATGCTCGCCACAGCCATGGCCTTACCATACTGTGCTAGAATATTGTCTGACGCCCTGCCACCCTAACTGGTCTTTGGGTTGGTTGGGACCATACCTTTTATTTGTATTCAAGGGACTTAGCCATCTGCTGGGATGTGGAAGTGGGTGTCATAAAATATCTACTGGATATGTGAATGAATGAATTGATCAGCATCATTTTGGCAACCTCTTTTTTCCAATAAAAACCAGAATGGAATACACTTCTTATAGCCTAAATGGTTCTGAATGAAAGTAATTATTATCTTGGTGGTAGAAAGCACTGTTGTTGTGAAAAACTCAAAGCTGTCTAGTAACTTTTTCTTATTTTTCTTGCATTTGTCACAGTGAGGTTACTAATTTCCACAGGTCTCACTAAAAAAATTGTTCTCAATATTTTATTTTTTTTCTCAATATTTTATATTCTACTACCTATCTAAGGAAGGCAAATACTCTTGGTTCATTAATTCAACAAATATTTATTGAATTCCAGTAATGTGCCAGGCACTACTTTAAGTGGGGGTCCAACAGGGTATAAAACAGACAAGAGTTTCCTCTTTGGGATTTACATTCTACTGGAGGAAGGTTAAAAATAAGCAAGATTAATATAAAATATAGAATAGTGTATTAGGTGACAATAAATGCTTTGGAGAAAAACAAAGCCGGAAAAGAAAAGAGGGATTGTGTGGGGACAGAGGGTGATAATTTTGCATTGCATGAAGCCTCAGTGAGAGCATCAGACAGGGACAGTGATGGTGTGGGCCGTATCTGGGAAAAGAGTTCTAGGCAGCAAGAATAGCATGTACAAAGGTCCTGGGGTAGAGCATGTTTGTTGTGTTTTAGGGACATTGGGGCCAGCTGGAGAGCAGTGAAGATGAGAGAATGGTAGGTGATATGGTGGGGGGTGAGGTGAGGCAGAAAGCTTTTTGAATGAGTATATATATATTTGGGGGTTCTCTTCATTAAAAATATGCTAAGATTTATCATGACGTTGAGTACCTTGGTCTTCAAAATCCTCTGTTGTCCTCAGCTAAATGCCAGTATCAGTTAGATTGCATAGCCTGTATACGTTTTCAAGTTGAAAGCTATTAACAAGTTTTATAAAACCTGTTTTTATGTTATAACCAAATATATAATTTCCAGGATGCTACTATGATTTTTTTTTTAATTCTGCAATCTTTTCTGTCAAAATTAAAATGAAATATATGCAATTTTTTAAATTTCACTTTTCTTCACTTATTTGACTTTCAACTTTCAGATGTGTTGTCTGTGTTCTCGTTAGTCAATTTTGCCTACAGCTATTGGTGTAAAATCTCAGAACAATGCGTGATACACTGTGTTTGAATTTAGAAAGAAAAATAAAACTTTGTTAACCACTTTTTTATTAGGGAAAGTGTTAATTAAAACTATAATTGAACTGTTTAAGTTAATGGTTTAAATGCTAATTCAGTTTTACCAATAGTGTTATCACGTGGTTTTATCAACCAACATCATTAAATAACTTAGTCGAGGCATTTTTTTTTTTTTTTTGTGGTACGCGGCCCTCTCACTGTTGTGGCCTCTCCCGTTGCGGGGCACAGGCTCCGGACGCACAGACTCAGCGGCCATGGCTCACGGGCCCAGCCGCTCCGCAGCATGTGGGCTCCTCCCGGACCGGGGCACGAACCCACGTCCCCCGCATCGGCAGGCGGACTCTCAACCACTGCGCCACCAGGGAAGCCCGAGACACTTTTTTAATTGAAGGAAAGATTCATCATGAGAGATTTATTTAGATCATTCTATTTCATCTTGGGAATTTGTTAGTATTTCTTAAATTGGAAGACGATTGTACTAGATGTTGAATGGGGATGGGGATGAAAGGAGACAGACCCTATAGTATCAAACTCTCCCAAATCACCAGAACTTTTGTTCTTGCTCACTTCCTTCCCTGCCCTGGAAGACTGCTTTCTCCCCCCGCAGTGGCGTCACATTACAGCCAGCTTAACAGAGGCAGTTCATAGGGTGCCAGCTCCCCTGACTCTGAATAATCTGAAGACCCCTTGTGCCACAGATAAAATGCAATAATAAATCTTCTTAGCTCCAGTGATTTTAGTCTCCTCAATTCAATTAAGTTGAGCTTAGTAGGAATTTGTAAATCAAATAGTGAACTCTATGGAGATTCAAATCCAGCTTAGGGCTCCTATGTTTGTTACTGATTTTCTTTTTCAGGGAAGAAGAAAAAAAAAAGCATTGCTGCTGTTTTCCATTTCTCAGCTTCCTTGTAAAGGTATTTCTTATTGAAACCAAACTTATAGTTCTTAAATTCCTAGACCACTATCTATCATGCAATTCAAGGCTATTTTCCAAATGGTAGAGTGCCAGAAAATCAAAAGCTGCTTGTTTTGGTTGCCTGATTTTCTCTAGCATTCTTTGGAGGATTTAAAGTAGGGGGTAAAAAACAAAAATCAAAAAACAAAAAAACTGACCTATATTAAGAGCTCAACATGAAAAGGGGATTAGGACGAGCTTTAACTTAATTATGCAAACATTCCCAGAATTGTAATGCATACCTCTGTAGAGTTTCTTTTACTGTGGGTGCTGCAGTTTGGATTTTGCTAAGGAGTGTTATTACTAAGGATTTAATGGTTCTCACAAAAGACATTATGCATTTTACATTTGGACGCTTTATATGATGAAAGGTCCATCCCGCCTTCAGCTCTTCTTGGTGACTGCCCAGCTAAAGTCCTGGATGGTGGAGCTAGGGAAGATAGCCCTCCTCCAAGGGTGGCATCTGGCTCCTGGGCAGATCCCTATGCGCACTTCAGTTAATGGGCTCTACTTTGCCCGGAAGTCTTTCATGTGGTTACACTGCAGATGGACTGTCTGCATAGTCTTGTCCTCCTGAACGATTTGTGTAGAGGTTTAAAAAAAAAAAACAAACAAAACACCTTTGTCTGATTTCTGGAATCTACGCATAAGATTGAATGAATCTCAGCTGGAAAAAAAAAAAAACAAAAAAGTTGTTTTTACAGTAATCTAGTATAATGGTAGAGAATGTAGATTCTGGAGCCAGACTGACTTAATTTGAAACCTGCATTTACCACTTGTTAGTTGTGAGGCCTTGGATAAGTTCCTTAGCCTCTTAGTGCCTCAGTTTCCCCATCCAGACAGTGCCCACCTCAGATGCTTCTGTGAGGGGTAAATGAGATTACCCCTCAAAGCTTTTAGGACAGTGCCTGACGTATACCTGATACTCCGTGAGTGGTGGTTTTGATGTGACGTCTGTCCATGGTATTCATCAGAGTAGAGTGTGTTCTCCATTTTATGTGATTTAAGATTAAATTTGGTCTTAACTGTGAAGTGGTTTAAGGCTATTTTTTAATTTTTGCTGGAACTCATGGAGATGTGTGGTCATATTTAGTGGAGAGCAACTTCAGTTCCATTTTGAGTAGTGAAAAAAGAGTTCACCTTCCACTAACTAGACTTTGATCTTGCAAAACCCCTATTTCAATCTGGATTTCATTATAAGTGAAACGTAGTTGGTGAGTTAGTGGTCCTAAGGTCCTGGGTCCTTAGCTGCTGTTGAACACCGAAAAGGCTTGGGTTCTGTCAGAGATGACATGTGAGGCTGGATTGGCAAGATGACTTGGAAACATCTACTCTCCCAACCAAAATTAAAGCATTAAAATTTATATTCCTTTCTTTCAGGGTTGTTTGAGTGGACTTAAAAAAAAGAAGTAGAGGGCTATTAAGCTTTTGAAACTCTTCAAATACAGCTACAACCAAAGCATGTCTATTAAAAGTTTAACCTTTCAAATTTACTAATATTTGCAAAACCAGGTCATGACCTTAGCATCCTATGTGCTACCAACATCTGTTGATTAAATCTCTTTCATTGATTTAATGAGATAATAGTGGTATATACTAGAACTTGCCTAAGTGAATGGAAAAGTTAGCCTCCTAGGAAGCTTCCTGTGGAATGTGATATGAGTAAAATGCTCATGTAAAAATCTATTTTTTAAACATAGAAATGTTATTGGTGTTTCATAAATATAAATTACATGCTGCTTTTCCTCCAAATTTGATCTAAACTTTACAGTGAACAGCAGTGTCTGAAGACTTAGGAGAGAGAGAAAACACATTTTGAGAAAGTATTAAGTTGGTGTAAATCCAGCTTAATTAATGGCATTTGGTAATTAATATTCAGGTCATCAATTTTCAAAAAATTATCACCTAGTATAAAATTGAGCAACTTCTTCCAAAAGTAAAGATTACAGTTTGACTGTGAAGGAGACCCTTCAACAAAATGTTCTCCGTATTTTTTCACTGAACTGAGATATTAATTTCTTCTATCAATCATGAGTCTTCCCTTTCCCCTTGAAGGCTTCCTACTCTCCTGAGGCCGGGGCAGTCTCTCCTGTTGACCTGACTTTCCTCCCCTCCATAGGCTCCCTGCAGTCCACTTCAAACAGAGCTCTGGTTCCCCATTGGGCCAGTTAAATGATTACCCCCAGGTGTTAATTCACCCTTGGCATTTCTGGGTTTTACCTCCTTCAGCCACGAATCCTGGGGGAAGGGGAAGGGAGTTAGAAGATCAAAGTAGTGGTGCTCTAGTGGGAGCATTTGAGGTGGGGTTGAGCACTCGGTCCTGTCTTCCGCTCCTCTGTACCCTACCCACACCAACTCTGGACCTTCTGCCCTCCTGAGCCTAATCAGAAGACAGTGGTGTGTGTGGCTAAACCAGAAATCGTGCAGTTGGAAGTATTTTATTTTTACTTCTGAATACAAACAACAAAAGGTTTAATGCTTCATGATGTTCGTTTAATTGTAAAGTACAACCGTATACATAGAAGGTAACAGATGCGGTCTTAATATGGGTTTGATTCAGTATTTTTTGAGCATATAGACTGTTTTCCAAAGTACTGTGGAGGAAAGTTAAAATGAATAAAATACACCCTGCCCTCAAGCAGCTCAGAGTCAAATAGTTAATACAGTTCTTATGGAACAGAACCCGGTTGTTACTTGTGTTGTTATAAAAATGTGAAACTCCATGAGAAAAGCAAATAAAAATGCAATACCAGCATGATTATTTTAAAATCTGTAATCAGAATATTGTAAACTCTAGGAAATACAAAATTTATTAAAAGAAAACCAAAATCACTTTACCCAGAGATACCACTTTGGTGCATATTTTTTATGTGCATTTCAAATTGTAATGCTGTATATTCACTTTTTCTACCTTGCATTTTTAAAAACCCTACATTATAATCATTTCACCATGTAATTGAAAATTATTTGCATAATTATCACATCACAGGATATAAGAGTTTATGTAATCATTTTCCCATTTGGGGACATTTGTGTTCCTTTCAAAGTTTCCCCTCTTATAAATAATTCATTGAATATATTTATGCGTAAGTCTCCTCATATTTCTAATTTTCTTAGAATGAACTTCTAGAAATGGAATTCTAGGTCAAGGGCCATGCATATTTTAAAGCTCTTGAAACATCTTGCCAGATAGCTTTCCACAAGCTTGTGCCATTTGAAAGTCTAACCAGGAGGCATAGAAGTTTTTGTCTCATGCCTGCCAGCAATGAGAATTACTGTGTTGTTTTTTTTTTTTAACTATAACTTTTACTATTTTGATAAATAAAAAAGGCATGTATTTTTTCTCAGTTGGGTAGTTTTAAAATTTAGTTTTTGAAGTGTAATATATATACAGAAATGTGTACATTTATAAATTTGCAGTTTTGTGAATTTTCGTAGAACTGGACACACCATGTATTTAGCACCAAAGAAAACAAGGAGCATGGCCAGCTCCCAGCAGCCTACCTCATGCTCCCTTCCCAGCCATGATCCTCCCTTCTTACCTTTAACATCATAGTTTGATGGTACCTGTTTTTTACTTTGTATTAGTGGAATGATTATGTGCTATATATACTTTTTTGTGTCTGGCTTCTTTTGCTTAACTTTGTACTTTAAAAAATTCATCTGTATTGCTACGTGTGGTTCTATACTTGCTTTAGTCTCCATTGATTCCTGTTAAGTGACCCTAATGTGTGAGACCTCATTAAGGCACCCAGTCTCTTGACCTAGTCTGTCGGCTCTGAATGATCGTCATTTCTTGTCTGTCTGAGATCTCATGGCTCACCTTTTCAACGACTCACCTGCCTGGAGTCTTAGTTTCCTATCCCTTTTTATCTTTATCATACCCTTTAGCAAAATCAAAACTGTCCACCCTCTCTGTTCATATACTCATGGCTTCCAAGTGTTTTAAGACTTACCTTATGTATTAGTTAGACTAACAAAGAAATCTGGGAACACCCAAATTAAACAAGATAGATGTTCTTTCTCACATAACATTCCAGAGGTGATCAAGAACTGGTGGTTGGTTTCCTCTTCACTTGACTTCCCTTGGTGGGTCCAAAGTGGTGGTTCTAGGGCTTCCCTGGTGGCGCAGTGGTTGAGAATCCGCCTGCCGATGCAGGAGACACGGGTTCGTGCCCTGGTCCGGGAAGATCCCACATGCCGCGGAGCAACTAAGCCCGTGAGCCATGGCCGCCAGGCCTGCGCGTCCGTAGCCTGTGCTCCGCAACGGGAGAGGCCACAACAGTGAGAGGCCCGCATACCGCAAAAAAAAAAAAAAAAAAAAAAAAAGTGGTGGTTCTAGTTCTTACATCTCACAGAAGCTGAAAGGGGTAAGGATAGGGAAAATCAACCCAAATGGAAATGACACATCTCTTACACTCTGGTCTATTGGATAGAATGCAACCATGTGTGCATAAGAGAGGTTGTGAAATGGAGAAGTATGGTTGGGTGGCCATGACCATAACTAAATCCTGTTTAGTACAAAGGTAGAAGGGAATCACAAAATATTGGGGAATAACTACAAGTATGCCAGAAAATTACCAATTCATCCTTCTTTCTCCAACTAGAATTTTAATCCTTCCTGGCAATTATTCTGTTTCACAAACAACTCCTTTTCTCATTTCTCGTAGTATTTATTCAAAACTTACAACACTCTCCTTAACCTTATTCCACTTCATCTTCCCATGTTTGAAGATATTGCCTCCTATTTGACAGATAAACTAAAAACTGCAGGCCAGGAATTTCCTTTGCTTCCTCTCTTATCTCTTCTCTGTATCTTATCTCATCTTTCTTTGTCTCATATGCTGTCAAAGGCCAATTCTCCCCATATATGTTCTGGGTCCCCTACAATTTCAGAGTTTACTAATAACTTCTAGTATTAATCCAATGAATTTTTTTTAAACTATCCTGAGACCATACCCTCCTAGCTTTCCTGCCATCTCTTCATTCTTTCTTTTCTTTCTTTTTTTTTTTCATTCTTTCTTTTCTGATGTCTGTTTTGTGTTCCTCTTTCATGGCCCATCCCTTAAGCAGTGGTGCTTCCCAATATTCTACCACTTTTATCTTCTCATTTACCACTGTTTATTGGGTAACTTTTTCCTTAAGCAGGGCTGATAAATATTTAGGCTGATGAATCTCATATCTGTTTCCAGCACAGATCTCTCCTCCAAGCTCCCTGTTAACTGCTGGGTGTCTCTACTTGCATGTCCCTTGGGCACTTTAATCTCAACATGTCCAAAATTGAACTCATGTGTCTTCAAATTTTCTCCTTTTTCTTTGCTTCCTATCTCAATGAATAGTACCTTCTCTATCACACAAATCTGCATATCCACCCTTGATTCTTTTTTTAAAATTAATTAATTAATTTATTTATGGCTATGTTGAGTCTTCATTTCTGTGCGAGGGCTTTCTCCAGTTGTGGCAAGCGGGGACCACTCTTCATCGCGGCGCGTGGGCCTCTCACTATCGCGGCCTCTCTTGTTGCGGAGCACAGGCTCCAGACGCGCAAGCTCAGTAATTGTGGCTCACAGGCACAGTTGCTCCGCAGCATGTGGGATCTTCCCAGACCAGGACTCGAACCCGTGTCCCCTGCATTGGCAGGCAGATTCTCAACCACTGCACCACCAGGGAAGCCCCACCCTTGATTCTTTTCTCATGTTTTCCCCCCATAGTTGATTAATGATAAAATCTATCCCCCTAGAGTTTCTAGAATCTATTGCCTTTTACTGATCTCTACTATTACTGCTCTAGCTCATACCCATAATCTATCACCTAAATAGCAGTCTCCTAATAATTTCTCTGCATCTGGTTTTCTCTTTCAATCTACTTTCCACATTAAGCAGAATGATTTATACAAAATACAAGTTTAATTATTCCCTCCTTAAACGATAGGTGGCTTCCCATCGCCTGCAGTATTAGTCCACTTTTCTTAGCCAGACATGGAAGGCTCTTCATGCTCTAGTGCCTACTGACTTCTCCACTATTTTCTCTCTTTCTTTGCCCCTTTTATTTTCCTTGCCTTCATGCTCCTTCCCATATCTGGGCTTTTAAGTGGGTTCCCCACTCTTGCTGGATTGCCCTACCCTCCCTTGATTAGCTCAGCTCCTGTTTAGGCTTTAGACCATAGCGTATGGTTTGTGTCTGCATCCCCACTAGCCTTTGAACTTCTTTCTTTTTTTCCAGCCCCTTTATTTTTTTTTAATATTTATGTATGTATGTATGTTGTGGCATGCGGTATCTTCATTGCGGCATGCGGGATCCTTAGTTGTGGCCTGCAAACTCTTAGTTACAGCATGTGAGATCTAGTTCCCTGACCAGGAATCAAACCCGGGCCCCCTGCATTGGGAATGCGGAGTCTCAGCCACTGGACCACCAGGGAAGTCCCCCAGCCCCTTTATTCTTAAAACTTTTTTATTGAAATATAGTTGATTTACAATGCGTTAGTTTTAGGTGTACAGCAAAATGATTCAGTTATATATATATATATATATTTTACATTCTCTTCCATTATAGGTTATTACAAGATATTGAGTATAGTTCTGTGTGCTATACAGTACATACTTGTTGGTTATCTACTTTATATATAGTAGTGTGTATATTTTAATCCCAAACTCCTAATTTATCCCTCCCCTCCCTTTCCCCTTTGGTAACCATAAATTGTGTTCTATGTCTGTGAATCTGTTTCTGTCTTGTAAATAAGTTCATTTGTATCATTTTTTAAGATTCTACACATAAGCAATATCACATGATATTTGTCTTTCTCTGTCTGGCTTACTTCACTAAGAATGATAATCTCTAGGTCCATCCATGTTGCTGCAAATGGCATTATTTCATTCTTTTTTATGGCTCAATAATATTCCATTGTGTATACATACCACACCTTTACCCATTCATCTGTTGATGGACACTTAGGTTACTTCTATGTCTTGGCTATTGTAAATAGTGCTGCTATGAACATTGGGGTGCATGTATCTTTTCCAATTATGGTTTTCTCTGGAGATATACCAGGAGTGGGATTGCAGGATCATATGGTAGCTCTATTTTTAGTTTTTTAAGGAACCTCCATACTATTCTCCATAGTGGGCCTTTGAGCTTCTTGAGGGCAGAAACTGTCTTATTCCTCTCTGAATCTATAGATGATATTCAAAACAGTTAACAACAGATATAGCATCTGCACAGGTCTGATAAGAAGGAGGCCAGGTCCCCTGCTGTGCCAGGTGCTAGCTCATCAACTCATTGGGCTCCACCTGGTTTTTCCTTTCTTCACCATGACCTGAAACTTTTCTCCAGAGACTAGGCTGGAGGTCTCATCTGATTTGTCCTCCATCTCTCAGGGGTCACTGTTCTATGTTGCCTAATGTTCAGTGTCTTGAAAACCATTGTTCTATGTGTTATGTTTGCTTGTTTTTCAGGTGGGAGGGTAAGTCACCTTCATGTTACTCCATCTTGGCTGAAACACAATCACACGTTTTTATGTATTTGAGGAAGATTATGAGGGGAATGTGAATGAGGTATCTGTACATTAGGAGATGGGGCTTCAGAGAGTATTTCAACATCATATAGGAAAGATAAAGCAATATGTATACCTTATAGTATGTTGATATCATAGATAAACAAAACTATACATGCAGGAGAATTTACACACCTATGTTTTTGCATTCAGAGCAATCAGACTTTTGCATTGAGAATAAAGGCCCCAAATCTGAGTACTCCAGCTTGCTTGGCAAAAAGCAGTAGACCCATGTTCCTTGAGGTGAAATTGCATATTCCCTTTATGTCCCTCTACTTCTTAAATACCGGGGCTCACACATGAATGGGAGGGTAGGGCAGAACACCATCTCCCTCGTAGCATCCATTACAGTTTCACAGAAATGAGTAGAGATGGTGGGGCCAGCTGACCTCTATAGCTATTCCACTGAGGGTACAATGGCGGCTGTGGGAGCATGTTGAACACCTGCTGCCTACATGGATCAGGGTAAAGCAATATGCTGATAAAGGACATCCTGTTCTGATCATTATTTAATTTGGGACAGTTATATTTTTTTTAATTGACGTATAGTTGACATACAGTGTCATATTAGTTTCAGGTGGGTAGCATAGGGATTCAACATTTATATACACTGTGAAATGGTCACCACAACAAGTCCAGCTATCATTTGTCACCATTCAAAATTAATAATACATTTTTGACTACAATTGACGCTTGAACAACATGGGTTTGAACTGCTCTGGTCCATCTATATGTGGATTTTTTTTCAGTAGTAATTACTATAGTACTACATGATGGGAGGTTGGTTAAATCCACGGATATGGAACTTTAGGTATGGAGGAACTGCATGTATGGAGGGCTGACTATAAGTAATACTCAGATTTTCCACTGTGTAAAGAGTCGGCGCCCCTAACACCTGAGTTATTCGTGAGTCAGCTGTATACTTCCCATTCTGTACATTACATTCCCATGACTTATTTATTTTAAAACTGAAAGTTTGAACCTCTTGATCCCCTTCACCCATTACATCAGCCCTCCAACCCCTTTTCCCTCTGGTAAACACCAATCTGGTCTCTGTATCTATGAGTCTAGTTATGTTTTATTTTGTGTGTTCATTTGTTTTGCTTTTTATACTCCACATGAAAGTGAAATCTTATGGTGTTTGTCTTTTCTGTCTGACTTATTTCACTTAGATTAATACCCTCAAGATTCACCTGTGGTGTTGCAAATGGCAAGATTTCATTCATTTTTATGGCTGAGTAGTATTCCATTGTGTATGTATGTGTATATATATATATATATATATATTTGTATATATACACACACACACACACAATACCACATCTTCTTTATCCATTCATTCATCAGTGGATACTTAGGTTGCTTCCATGTCTTGGCTATTGTATCTAATGCTGCAGTGAACACAGGGGTGCATATATCTTTTTGAATTAGTGTTTTCATTTTCTTTGGATAAATACCCAGAAGTGGAATGGAATTACTGAGTCATATGGTAGTTCTATTTTTAATTTTTTGAGGACCCTCCATACTTGTCTTCCCTAGTGGCTACACCAGCTTAGTCCCACCAACAGTGCAGGAGAGTTCCCTTGTCTCCTCATTGTCTCCAACATTTGTTATTTCTTTTTATTAATAGCCATTCTGACAGGTGTACAGTGGAACAGATGTCTTGACTATAGGTTTTTACAATGATGCTTTTGATATGTCATTTGAATATTAAATTTAAAATTAAAAATATTAGAGTTGGAAGGGACCCATAAATCATTTAGCTCAAATCTACTCAGTTTATAGAGGGGGAAACTGAAATCCAGAGAGGTTAAAGGATTTGCTCAATATTTGGGGAGTTTGAGGAAGAACCAAGACTAGATATTAACCTCTTGGCTCATACTTCAGTTCTTTTTCCACTACACTTTGTAAGCTATGTGGTACCTAAACAGGGGAAGGAAAGCCCTCTTTTAGGAAGGTGGATCTATTGATAGGTCGGGAATTACGGTTGAAGCAATAAGGTATGGACAGTATTGTGATTCACACCTGAAACAGAGAGAGGGTCAGGATTAGGGTGAAGCAAATGGGAATAAGAAATAAAAGGTGAATATGGGACCTGTTTTCAAGATAAGCTCATGGAACTTGTGATGAGTTGGTTAATGCACAGTATTTCCACATGGTAGACAGTCAGAATATATATGTTGTAGAATGTTGAGTGAATAAGGATTTATCTTTGTATACACGTGTGTGTATACACAGCCCTCATACGTATCATGAATACACGCTAAACTGGATATTTCATTCATATTATTAAAAAACCAACAATCAAAAATAATTTTCCTTTAGTCTTTACAGTAACACTAATAGATATTGTTCCCAATATATAGATAGAAATAAGTCTCTGAGAGGTTAAGTGTTTGCCTAAAATCACAAAGTACTGTGAGGAACTGAGTTGAGACTTGAAGACACCTTTCCTGAGTGAAAACCTAAATCTTTCTACAGGAACCTTTTTAATTACCCAAAATATATAGGGAATATCCTGTTTTTTTTCTGCCATGGCTGGTTTTTAAACCAGGTATGTCAGTTTATTCCTTTATTTGTATGCACTGCATAGTATTTCTGCTTTGGAAGTATACCCCACACCCTCGTCTCTGATTTTCCAGATTTGTTTTGCCTTTACTGCTTTTCCCTGTGTTTGACGGCTCACCCCATGATGTGCTGCATTGTGGCATTAGTTTTGCCTGTGGTCTTCAGTTTTCCCACTTTAGGTTTTCATCCTTCACCAGTTGGGGGAAAGCAACATACATTGTGAACCTATGTACTACCTAGTAAAAATGTGTAACGTCGATGTCGTGGTTGACTGTATGCTAGGAGTGTTTTTCATAAGAGCCTGCCTCTCAAGGGTGGTGCCGGAGTAACAGCCTACATTTTTCACAAAGTGGATGTGACAGCTGTGGCTGAGCTTTGGGCTTTGTTATGTATATGCTAGACTGTTAGACGTCTTGTAAATCTCTTCTTGCCACACTGCCCAGCACAGCACCTTGCATATACTATTTGCTCAAGAATCTTTGTTGAATGCATGATTAATGAAAGTTACTGCTGTCATTATACTCTGGACTTTTTTCCTGACTATGACATTTAACATTGAAATGTATACATATATACGTATACACAAATGCATTATATGCCTTTTTATATATATACACATACACAAATATAAACTATCTGTATTTATTATCAATATATTTCAAATACACATAATTGTTAAGACAGTACACAGATAAATTGCATGAAGTCTGATACACGAGCTTAAGGTTTTATTCAACCTGAGTACTTTATATTTTAGACAGATTAGCTGGGGAAATGGTAGTACAGTAGCTCAGCATAACCCGATATACAGATTAACCAAACAGATATAACTAGGGATCGAAAGAAAAATTACAGTTTTATAAAGTTTACAATTTGGGCATTTCCAGGTTAGAAAACTGTATATTTCTTTTTTTTAAATATACTTGAAAATAGAGAAAATAGGTAAGCCATGAGCAATAATTTCTAAATTGATGAAGACTTATTGCCATGGCATTCTATTCTGTTCCTGTGGTTGAGAAGCATAAATAGAGTGATATAATTCCCTTCTTCTTTCTCTTGTTTCTTTTTTAAAATTTATTTTATTGAAGTACAGTTGATTTACAGTGTTGTATTACTTTCTACTGTACAGTAACTTGATTCAGTTAAACATAAATATTCTTTTTCATATTCTTTCCCATATGGTTTATCAGAGAATATTGAATATAGTTCCCTGTGCTATCCAGTAGGACCTTGTTGTTTACTCACTCCATACATAATAGTTTGCACCTACTAATCCAAAACTCCCAATCCTTCCCTCCCCAGCCCCCTCTCCCCCTTGGCAACCACAAGTCTGTTCTCTGTGTCTGTGAATTTGTCTCTCTTTTGTTTCTGGGCCACTGTTAGATTATGTCTAAACATATCCACTCAAAGGACATGGGATGGTCTTTTCCTGTCATTATAGAGGGTGGAATTATGCAATAGTCTTTCCATATTCATTCCAGAAATTCCTCAAGTTCTTTAATTTCTGATGTGATTTCAATAAGTGCAGAATTTACCTAGCCTTACAAATAAAGGAGACAGGATAGAGTTTGGAAAAAAATGTCCAGTAGCATGATCTCCATTTATACAAACCCATGAACCAGTGTGTCAGTCAGCTTTACACTGTGTGACAGGGCAATGCTTGCCCAGATGTTGTTAGACCTAGATCAAAATGGAAATATTTCATTGGCAAATAGATATAATATCCCTTGCAGTTCATTTATGATTCATCAGAGTTCCTTCTTTGAGATATATCCCTGTCCTTCACAAGATGTCAGTGGTCTTCTGTGTTGGGACCCCTCAGGGCACATCTTACCTGTGTGTCATCACTGCCCCTTTGTGATACCCTGCCTGGTACTGGCTTTTCATTTATGATTGCTATGGCTTGTCTTTCTAACTAAACTCTAAACTCTTGTAGGAAATGAATGATTACTTACAAACCTCAGTAGATTTCAGATAAATATTTGTGAGTGAATGAGATAATTTCATCCTATACGAAAATAATTCTGAAATGGAAGACAGCATGCAAAAACTCTGTAAATACTTATGCTTCTTCTACGTGCACATTCTCAAACAAACCAAAACATCATACTACCCAAACAAAAAAGGTTTCTGTGCATTTAAAAAGGAGTACAATACAGTCCAACAATGTATCAGCCACGACAGGCTGAGTAGGTGTGATCTCATTATGCAGAACAAACAGTCCATCTTCATCTCGTGTATGGAGTGCCTAGCTCAGTACCCAGCACACAGCGGGAATCAAAGAAAGACCTTTGTGAATGAATGAATGAATGAAATGCCTCACATCTGAAAAATCAGAAGAGATGTTTCATGTTAATACTACTGCTCAGGGGTCCTGTTTAGTGTGTTTTTGGAGAAATAGTGCCACTGTAAACATGGGAAGCATATTTCTGAGGTGACCTGCTATAGTGGAGAAGCTACAGGAAAGTATTTAGGCAAGGGACTGCACAGGGAAGCTCTAATGAGATCTGTAGTTTTAGTCTATGGAACACCATCAAAAATCACCCACAACTTATCATGTAGGAATTTCTCATAATTTGAGAGGCATTCTTTTAGGGGATAATCATATCTTCATGCTTGCTTTCGTATTTATTATGAAGTCCATGAACATTTATTCAGCATCCCTTGGGGGCAGAGCTGATAGACTATTGATAAACATCCAGTGTTTACCTAACACTATAAGACTATGGAAAGAAGGGGAACTTTGTAAATATAAGCTCTCTCCTGATTATTTTTGCCATAATTACAAATAACCTCTTGCATTTGCATACGACTTAGAGTTTTAAAAGCATCTTCTTCGCAAACATGTTCTATCGTCTTTATACCATCTACCTTGTTGGGCAGGACAAGTGCTGTTTTCCTGGTTCTCTCCATGAGAAAACAGAGGAGCAGTAGATCTAAGTAATGCCACCCCCAGCCCCGGAAAAGAATGGAGACTAGAGTCCAGGCCTTGTAAACATGCCATTCTTCCATCCAGACCAGTTGGACTTCTAAAATAGAACTCCGAAAGCGGCTTCATGAGTTTACCTTTTGCTAAATTATGTTCGAAGGAGGGGTGACCTTGATGACATTGAGGGCTCTAACACTTGTGTGAGCACGGGCCAAATCTCCTCTGCCAGATCCAGGTCCAATCTGCAGTGTGCCTGTCAGTGGCTGGAAGCGGAAGGGCCCACCCTGAGTCATGACTGCATTTTGAGCTGCTGGCAGACTGCTAGAGTTAATGTTGGTGACTGAGCCAGAGGAATCCAACAAGCAGCTCTGAAAACTCTGACACTCAGTTTAATGCAAACTGAGCAGGCTCCAGAGTCGTTCAAGAAGGCACTGCATCCTTGGTACAGAAGAGGACACTATTTCACAGCCTTTTATCTGGTTGACTTTTCTTCTCCTTACTGTTACTGCATGCTGCCCTCTAAGTCAAGTTTCTCTGCAGATAGGAGATGGAGATACCTAAAAAAAAAAAAAAAAACCCTTCCCTCCTTCTTTCTCCCATTTGGCTCATTCTTAGACGGTACCTCCTTTCAGGGAAGACGAGGCTAGATGCGGCCGTGCAAGAGGCAGGTCTGAGTGAGCTATTTGCTTCCCCCACCCCTCCCCAAGATGAGCTTAGCAGCTCACCCCTGCCATCCCCTGACCCCCCGCCCACTCCCCTCCCCCTCATGCTGATTATAATTGCACCTGGAATCGGGTTCCATATAAATGTCATTCAAATAAGCTTAGCTCTTCTCTCCAAGAATTCTTGTAAGAATCCAGGAAGAAGAGCTACTCAAACTGCCAGCCCATGAATCCAGACATGCCAAGGAGTCTAAATAAATCAAGGCACATCTCATTTGGGATAAGGCTTAATATACTGAGCATGTGGCAAGCCACAATGTTTGGAATGTATTCCACATGCCTGAAATTTGGTTACAATAGGTTTCGTTTAGCATGGTTCTCAAGAGTGGCCTAGACAGTCTTCATTTTAATGTTTTTGGATTTAGGAGATATTTCTGTGGGTGTTCCCGAAGCTCTACCTCACTTTGAGGTGATACTAATTGAATTGCAAAATCCAGAGTTTTCTGAAATTGGGCATCGCATAATGGGAAAGGATTGAAACCATGTTTATTATTTTGCTTAAGGCTAAATTTGCACAAGAGCAGCTCAGCTTTAGAAGATGTTTTCCTAGAAGAACATTCCATCATCAAAAGCTGAACTGTTTACAGGATCAGCTTAACCAGGACACTTTCCTCATGTTCATAAATTCATAGCTGGGGTGTGAATTTGGAATTGAAACCTAGTCAGCCTTCATCACCTCTGTTACATCTTAATAGTTCACTATTTTCTATTATAAAGGGGTTTTAAAGGTAGCATATGTCTACAAGACTGTGTTTTTGTTTCTACACTATAATAGAAAATACGAAATAGTTTTGGTACCAATCTTTTTGGTTTAAAAGGGAATAAAACTATTGTTTAATTTTTATTCACTTATAAATATTTGTACCCACACTCTATATGAGATCTTAACATCAATTTATGTTCACTTTGGATCAAAAAATACACACTACAGACACTGCTGAAGATCCTGTGTACTGAGCTACCTATCCCCTCTCTCCTTGAGAAACTATTATCCTGAATTTGGAAATTATCATTACCATGAGTGTATTATATGTTACTACATATTTATGAATTCAAAAGCAGTATATAATATGCATTTACCAATTTTTAAATGCCATGTGACTATAAAACAATATGCATTGTTTTGTGACTTTTTCCCTCTAACGTTACATTCTTTATTTATATTAATATATGTAGCTGTAACTCATTTATTGTAAACATTGTATAGTATTCTACTGTATTTACATAACCCTAATAATCTATGCATTCTTTTCTAGATGGACCTTTAAATTGTTTCTAAGTGTTTACTCTTACAAACAAACAATGTTATGGGATACTTTTTTGGGAGTTGAAACAGAAAAGAGGAATTTGAGTGCATGGTGTTTGCTGTATCAGAGCAAATGACAGCCAGCACCTCAACATTTATGTTGTAATACAAGTATTAATAACAGCACTTTAAAGTGTCAGAGTGTGTGCATCAATAAAAGCATTTTATGACACTAAATATCTAAAATATATCACTAAAAAATTAATAGCTACGAATTATAAAATTAGAAACTATCTCTGTTGTTGCTGTTGGCTTTGCTGATTCCTGGGTGTTGTTACCTCAGCCAGATGCCCTTGGAATAGCCTCTTCTGACATGCTATAAGGGCTTCAGTACCTGCCTGTTGTGTCCACCTTGCCCACTGATGGACTGTCTCCATCCCAGCAGAGAGATGTGTCTTCTTTAGGTGGCACTTCTGATCCCTGTTCAGCCTTTTTTTGGGCGTAAATGTGGGCTTGGAATGGGGAGGTTGGGATGGGGAAGAGAAAGGTAGCTGTTATGAGGCAAGGGGTCTCCAGGAATGGTAAAGTGACTGGAGGGTTTGTGAGGCTGTCAGAGAGGAGATAGAGGAAGGACAGGGGCAGGAGAGGATTCGAGAGAAATCTAGGAGGGATGAACTAAGCTGTGGAATATTTACACAAAATACACCAAAAAAGTATTCCATTATTTTAAAAATGGCACCAGTAGCTAGAATAATGGAAAATTGAAAAATAGTTCTGCAACCATTAATGGTATAAACACATTTTCAACTTTATTAGATATTGCAATATTTCTTTCCAAATATGCTGTACCAATTTGCATTTCCACCAGAAGCATGAGACTTAACCATTTTACCACACTCTAGCCAACATTTGACCTTATCTGATTTTGTAGTATTTGCCAGTCTGACAGGTTTGATACAGTATTTCATTGTTGTTTAAAGTTGCTGTTCACTGATTATTAGGAGAGTAATTGTGTGCCTGGCCAGTGTGCTTTTTTATAATTTTTACAATTTTTGAAATGAATTTTATTACAAAGGTGATATGGTTTTATAACATCACATTTAAAATGTAAGAAAGCAAAAGAAGAAAATTAAAGTCAACTTCTTTTGTGACAGTGACTATCCACTTGTGAGGTGTACAGAAAGCTTTCCTCAGAGGTATTTATTTATTTTAAACTTATTTTTATTGAAATATAGTTGATTTACAAGTTGTGTTAGTTTCAGGTGTACGGTGAAGTGATTCAGTAGATATATATTGAACATATATATATATGTATTTAGTAAAGAAGGTCTTTAAAGAGATACAATACAGAAAGATTCACTGATATAGCTACTGAATATTTTAATATTGCTGTATGGCTACAGACATATTGTTAAAAAGTTGAATGGAGAAGTGAGAAAAAAATAAGTGCATAATCCACACATAAAGATACTTAGGATTTTTATTATTTAAAAACAGCTTAATTGAGGTATACTTAACATGCATATTTAAAGTGTTCAATTTGATGATTTGACGTATGTGTACACCAGTGAAGCCATCACCACAATTATCAACTTATCCATCACCCTCCAAATTTGCTCCTGCCTCTCAATAATTTTTCCTATCTCCCTTCCACTTCCCCCACCTTCATTTTCCTGCAAGCATGTATCTCCTTTTTATTTATTTTCACTTTCCTCCATGCTGTGAGCATCTATCAGTGGGTCATTCCTTTGTGTTGCTGTATTGTATGGGTTGGTGTTTGGCCATTCACTTCTTGACAGACATTTGTATTGTTTTCAGTTATTGAATTGATTGACCTTTTTAGAGAAAAAAAATATATATCCATAAACTTCCTCATAAGCAAAACATTAAACATGAAATAATACCTGTTATTAATCAGAGCCTGGGACAGTATCTGGCATGTATAGGTGTTCAGTAATTATGTGGTGCGAGAACTAGATATCTGTTGGCAAATCTAAAAGCTAATGAGGAAAACAAAGCAGGCAAACCTAAGTAGAACATCATGGGACAGTTGAAGAACTGAAATCAGAGGTATTTTTCCTTTACCCTGTGGTCAGGAGGTCCTGCACTGCTTATTTGGAAATCTTTTCTTCAAAGCAACACATCAACTCACTTTCACTGAAAACAATCTCTATTCTTTTTTCCTCTTTTGTTCCATCCTTCCTCCAGCCAGTGAGTTCAAAGCCTGAGTGATCTCTGAAATTTCCCTCTCTTCACATCTAATTAGTTTCCAAGTTCTGGTAATCCAGAGTCTTGCGTGACCATCATTGCATTTTCCCTGTCATGCTCAAGTTTAGTCTCTTCTCACCTCCTGCATCAGCAGGTCAATAGTCTCTCATCTTGGGGCCCCCGTGACTCCAGTTTTCCCCTCTCTAATTCAGCCTCGATGCGGTTATCACATATTTTTCTAAAATGTAGTTTTGACCACACCACACTGTTGCTACCAGCTCTCCATTTGCTCTTCCCTGACAGCAGACTACAACCCACAGTCCTCGTCATGGAGGTGAAGGAGTTCTGTGTGCTCTTCGTCACCTGCTCCGTAATCTCTAGGATGCAGAAATATTTTACTACTTGCAGGTATCTCAACACACTAGGCCATTTCCTATCTCCGGGCTTTTGAATAAACCTGTTTTCCCATCTTCTGAACTCCCTCACCAACTTTGTCCAGGGGAATCACTCAGAACTCAGTCTTGAAGCCTTCTTTTATCTCTGCAGACAGATGCACGTGCAGTTACAAAACCCCAGCAAAGTTAATCACTTCTCACTTCTCATCTCTGCTGCCAATGTCCATAGCACTGCCCTTGTTCTGTGCTGTTGTTCCAGCTTCCTTACTAGACTGTGACCACAGTCACAGAGTGTGGGGACCATGCCTTTTTTTTCTTTTGAATCTAGTAACAGGTAGAATGGTAGTTACTTAGCAGGTGTTCAGTAAATATGTTGGGTGCTCAGTAAATATGTTGGATACTCGAGAAATACTAATCACTCAAATTGCGATACTCAGTACATATGAATAAATGAATGTTTGACTTAGATGTCTGATCATCAAGTTGTAATTTTCCAACCAAAATATGCTTAATGCCTTTCACTTGTTTTCAATCCTGTCATCGCCAACTTAGTCAAAATCTATTTAACTTCCTGCCTGAATTGTTGCATCGGAGTCCAAACCTGCCTGTGTCAATAACTTCTCCCTCTTTTCTAAACCATATTAATGCAGATCAGCCAGACTACGCTCCTACAATGACTGCTTTAATTACAGTACCCCGCCCTGGTCAGATTCCGCTGCTTAGCTTTTAAAAGCTCTAGCTATGCTAGTAATCAAACTTTTTTCTCTTCTCCAACACACATTCTCCATTTTAGCTGGCCTGTTCTTCCCACTTCCCCATGCCAAGGTGTGTTCATTCCAGCCCATTCCAGGGCTCAAGTTTATCCTCTCACCAGAATACCCTCTCTTCTCTCCTCCATGTGTCTGAATTCTGGCAATAATTTATGTCTTGTTAAAGTTACACCTGTGTGACTGAGCCACATCTCCCATGGACACCTTTGGTGTTTCTGATCTATAGCACTCAGAATCTAACTGCATTGTAGCCAGTCTCATAAGTAGGTGAAATAACCCACTGCAACATTTCAAAGTGAATGATGGTTATAATATAAGGGGATGTATATTCTTCTCTTACCCCACTGTAGAAAGTAAGCTCCACAAAAGCACAGAATTTGTTTTTTTCATAAAGGAAAACTGAGGGCACCTGGGTACCCAAATAGTTGCCAAATAATAAATAAAGGTACGAAATTGTCTACTATATGGTGGTAATAATAGACAATAGTCCTTTCTTCAGAAGAAGAACCTGGAAGGAAATATGAACAAATTTGAGTGATCTCTGAATTTTAAAGAATGTGATACAGCTTCTGAAAAGTAGTGATTTCTGTACCTAACAGTGTCACTTAGTCAATCATGTGTTTTCTGGAATTCTTGTACATTACTATAAGATGAAAATCAAGATGAATGATCAAGATCATTCTAGGTCTAGATAGACAGAGCATAAAAAATGATATGAAAATATTCTAGCTCAGAGTAAATTGATGCAGTTTCTTGGATTCAGAGTAGAATGACAATACTTATATTTTGCCGTGGCTAAGGTCGTCTACCAACTCGTTCCTAAATTATGAAATTGTTAAAAGAAGAAAATCATAACGAACTCTTTCAAAGCTCTTAACCCAGAATCTTAAGTGTAGTACATATTTGTTAAATATTTGAACTTAAGCCACTAGAGAACTTTATTTTCCCCTGAGAGGTAGTGGGGAGGGAAGGGAATTTAAGAAGGGAAGTCACATGTTTATAGTTGTATTTGAGAAAAATAATTCTAATGATTGTCTGGAGGATGATTTGGAGAGAAGATAGAAACACCAGGAAACTATTTGTTCATTCATCAAGGTATGGTCCGAGCCCCTCCTACTTGATATACACTTAAGAATGAGTGAACTGCTAAGATTCTGTGTGATATGTAGAGCCTGTAGCAAAGATTAGGTGAAGAATTATGAAGACCTAATTTAAGTACTAAATAGATTCCTAATTTGGAATCCATTTAGGCAGAAGCACTGAGAATATTTGATGAACTTGCTAAAGACTGAAGGCTTGAGGATATTGCCTAGGATTCTGATTTGACTGACCAATTTAATAGTACAGTTAGAGATAAGAACATGAATAGGTGTGAAAGCAATGATGATGAGTTTAGCTGTGGAAAGAGAATGTTAAGAGTCTGTGAGAGATCCTGGTGGAGATGACAAGTATAGCATTGTAGATAAAATCTGGTACTTAGAAGAGATTTGAGGGCTGAGGAGGGGGGGATTTTGAATTGATTAACAAAAAATAGTTGTTAAAGACATAAATATGTGTGGAAATTCCCCAGAAGGGTGTTTACCTGAGTGACATGAGATGAGGGCTGAGGCTGCAAGATTACGGGCATCAAAAGGTTAAGAGGACAAGAATGACCCACGAAGAAGTCTGAAAATTGATGGCCAGATGTGACGTCAAGAAACCAGGAAAGAGTAGTTGTATCAGTTAAGATGGTTTCAAGTGCAGGTAATAGAGAAGCTGACTCATGGAGCTTTAAACAATAAGGTAATTTATTGGTTCACATAACTGGAATTCCAGAGGTAGAACGGCCTCTGAGTGGTTGATCCAGGAGCTCAATCACTTCATGGAGAAATCACTTTCCTTTGTCACCTTTTGCTCTGCCCTCCACAGTTTTGGATGTGCCCTAAGGCTATTTCTCCACTGGGGATAAAATGACTGGGGGTAGAAATCAACACTCCATGCTCCCTCGTTCACATCCAGCTGAAGATGCAGTTTGGATCTGGAAGCTCTCTGAGAAGTGTGAAGAGGAACTTACCCACAAGTCTCCAGCAAAGTATTCCTTGGGTCTCGTTGGCACAAATATGGTTACCTTAGGATTCCTGAAACAATCATTAACTGGGAAGATGAATTAGGCTGCCATCTCCTGGAAATGAGGGTAGACTTAGCTTTCTCTAAGACGCTGAGCTTTTTTGGTGGGAAATAAATACCTAAACAAAAATTAAGATTCTTTTAGGTAAAAGGGAATGAATTAAAAATGGCAAACCCATAGCCAGGCAACAGGACCACTACAAAATTATTAGATAAGCCTAAGAGGAAGAAATTTTGCGGAGAAGTCATTAACAATGTGAAATGCCAAAGAGGGGCCAAACTAAGAGTTAAAGAAAAAGCCCATTATATTAGGAATTGGGAGGAGGCGAATCTAGATAGACTCTGGAAACTGATTGAAGTGGAAAGAAGATTGCTGTGAGGTGAGAAAGAAAATGCGAAGCATTGACTCTAATTTGAAGATTCTGGATTTTGAAAGGAAGAGCAATATTTATGTAGCAACTAGAGGGGGGAAATAGAAAGAGGAGTGCTTTTTTGCAACCACCTATTCCTGTGTCAAAGTCTAGTCCATGGCTGCTGATTAGGTTCTGTTGAAGCTCTACCAGTGACCAGATGTATGAACTTAGTCAACTTGTCAAGCCCTCTTGAGTTCCCAATCACTTTAAAGGCAGAAAAATAAAGCTGTGGGTTTTGTTTGTTTTGTTTTTGTTTTTAATCTCACAGAGTTATTAAATTTCATAAATATTTTAAAGAGGAAAATAATATTTTTAATTTTAGGTGTCTGTGTATATGTGTATTTAGGAGAGATTTTAAATGTTATACTCTACTGAGGCTTCAAAAAATATTTGGGGACTGAAAATAGAACAGTTTTACTTTCAACCTCATTGCTTGGTGCTATGGTCTAAATATTTGTGTCTCCTCAAGATTCATATGTTGAAATCCTAACCCCTCAAAATGATAGTATCAGGAAATGGTCTTTGAGAGGTGCTTAGATCATGAGGGTGGAGCCCTCATGGATGGGATTAGTGCCCTTATAAAAGAGGCTCCAGAGAGTTCCTTTGCCACTTCCACCATGTGAGGACACAGTGGGAAAGCTGAAAACATGAATCAGGAACAGGGCCCTCACCGGGGATCTCAACCCTGCTGCACCTTGACCTTGGGCTTCCTAGCATCCAGACTGTGAGCAATAAATTTCTATAGTTTATAAGCTACCCAGCCTGTGGTATTTTGTTATAGCAGCCTGAACATACTAAGATACTTGATCTTAAGCTAAAATTTGGATTTTGCAAAGAATATAAGAAAATGTTTAATTTCAGGTAAAACTATGTTTTTTACTAAAAATATAGAAAACATAGTACCTGATTACATGCTAGGCACTCATTAAATAATTATTAATTTACTCCATTCTTCAAATTTAAAGACGAAAAAAATACTAGAGATTCTGTCAATCAAATTGTAAAATTCTTTATCTTTAAACTGTATTTTTTTAATCAGAGAGTTGATTTTAAAAAACAATAAAACTATGCCACAGAAAACTAGTGATATTGAGGTGTGTGATCAAGCCTAGGTAACTAGGTCAGTCAGTTGAAATTACTGGAAAATCTATTCACACATTCAACAACTATTAATTGAACACATTGCCAGGCACAGTTCTAGGCACTGTAGATACAGCCATGAATAAAAACTCCCCTCCTGTCATGAGCATACATTCTAGAGGGAGAGACAATTAACTAATAAATTAATATATACTATGTCAGGGGAGATAATTGCCTTGAAGTAGAATAAAGCAGTATAAATGGTACAATTATAATATAAATTGGATAGTGGGTAATTATTGGGTGAGGTTGTTGCTGTTTTATAAGGAGGGCAGAGAAAGGCTCTCTGAATAGGGGGGGTCTGAGCAGAGGAACAGGACAAGGAGGATGACTGAGGGAATGGTGCTCCAGGGAAAGGAAACATCAAGTGCAAAGAGCCTGTTCTAGTATCCTGTTGGGTATCTTTGAAGATGGGCAGGTCAGGGTTGGGGAGATGGTGTGCCATGGGCTGGAGGAACTCCATGAGTGAGGGAATCACTTGGGAGCCAAGGTCAGGGAAATGGTGCATCGGTGTATCACATAAGGAAGTGACCTGAGAGGCCAGGTGAACAACTGGGGAATTTCTCTAGGAGCGATGGGAAGGCGTTAGAAGGTTTTGAGCAGAAGATGAACTTGGTTTGAGTTGGTTATTGCAAAGCTCCACTCTAACTACCATGGGGAGAAAAGGCTGTCCTAGGGCAAGCATGAAATTGAGAGATAAAAACAAATGCAGCTTTCTTTTTTTCCTTTTAAATACAGAATAAAAATGAAGCCATCCACCTAGGAAGTTTGTCCAAGTAATAGCATGGATAGATCTACTCTAAGAAATAGATAGTATTGGTTTGTAATTAGTAGCACAGTAACTATTCATAGAGAAATAATCCAGCAGACACTAGTCAACCTCACTTATGTATTTGGTGAATCTTGCTTTGTAGCAGTTAGAATAAGAAGCACACCCTCCCCCTTTAGCCCCAACAAACTACAACAGATGATTGAGTTTAGGGTCCTAAAGAGTAATGCCATTATGCCATTTTATTGTAAAGAAAAAATTATATTGTAGGTATTTTTGTCAAGCTTTTAGGAACTGTTCAGTGCTTTACATTCAGAACAGTGTGTGTTCCCCTTAAATGTTCATGGTTGGAACACATCTAACTTTATGCAATATTTAAACACCTTTTTGTCAGTGAGACTCATGGGGCAGTGATCTCAAAGCTTCTCTCATCCTACATTTTATAGGCTACACATCAACTGATTTCAGAATTTAGGAGCAGACATCTGTATTTTCTAGACAGAATTTACAGAATGATTTTGCTCTGGAAAACGAGAAAAGTAAAGATTGCATGTAAGCCTAACAAAATACCATTCAATTTGCGTGATAATTTTTGCCAAGATTTTTGTCTTGAGGGCCGACCATAGAGCATTATTCCACACCCCCAGCTTTTGCAAACCACCCATCTTTTCCTAAGGGACCTTAACAGATGAAGCATTGAATTCTCTGCAGTCAGGGTTACCTCCCACCTGGGAAAAAGACAGCCCTGTAATTGAATCCCAGCATATGCATTGTCATCCCTCCTGCCTGTCCCTCTGGTGCTACAGCAAATTAAAAGATCTCTAAGCTCAGCCTGCCTTCCAGCTGCCAGCCCCTGGTAGACATGAGGGAGCCAGAAGGGACCAGGTGGAGCAGTTTTGAGTTGCATTAAACACACAGCACAAGGAGGTTGGCCGTAACTTCGCAATGAATATTTATACCAGCCCCATTTCTCATCTTGCTCTTTGGCATGGATCAGAGTGCTGAGCTCCTGCTGATTTCAAGGGCCCTGCATTGTGTTTGGACCTGCTCCGTGAAGTATTACGTCAGATGAGCAATGGGCCCCAAGTTCCTATCACTAAGATGGCTGTTTGACTTTTTTTTTTTTTTAGTGGAGACTATCATGTTATAGGATCATAAGGATGGGGCAGTGGGGGAGTTCCCTGACGTCTCCTGGCATTGCTGGCTGTTCTGTGAATTACACACAGCCTCAACCATTGCTTCCTGTGGAGTGGAACTTTAATTGCTTGTATTAAGAGCCGCACAACACTCTGGTTGGTATATTGGTATATTACTGCATTTTCTTCATTGTTTTCTGAGAGGTTTTTTTTTTGTTTGTTTGGTAAGGTCAGGCACTTATCACAGGGCTCCCTCCTCACATTTCACATTCTGATCCCCCGTGGCAGGTGCTAACTTCCTTGCGTTCAAAGTGAATGGGTTGAGTAACCTCATAAAGATACAGAATGTCTTGGCATAGAAAGGGAGAGAGTACAGAATGCCTGTCTGTGGAAGACTCACAGTGTTATTTCGAGAGCTGTGTAAACCTGAGAAGATATTCGGAAAACCATCTACACACACACACCCATTAACTTTTTCTAAGTAGTAGATCATAGACTTAGATTCCTGTTCCTGATTCCCAATCCATATTGTTATCTAATAAAGCACATGCCATATGTGCTTATTTTAGGATCAGATTTCTAAAGAGAAATCATTTTTTCATTGTTTCATTGCGTGACACGATAAACCTTAGGCCAGTGATACAAAATGAACTTATTTACAAAACAGAAACAGACATAGAAAACAAACTTAAGGTTACCAAAGGGGAAAGGTGGTGGGGAGGATAAGTTAGGAATTTGGGAGTAGCATATATACACTACTATATATAAAATATTTTATATATTTTATGTATAAAATAGGTAAACAGTAAGGACCCACTACTGTATAGCACAGGAAACTACACTCAATATCTTGTAATAACCTGAAAAAGAATATATATATATATATATATCTGAATCACTTCACTGTACACATATATATAGGTGTGTATATACATATGTATGTACATCTCAATCACTTCACTGTACACCTGAAACTAACACAACATTGTAAATCAACTATACTTCAATTACAATTTAAAAAATAAAATAAAATGTTCTAAATCCATCTCAAAAAAATAAAGTTACCTCTTAGATAACTAAATATAAATAATTAGAAAGAGGGCTGTGATCATGAGAATCCAGCATAAGTTCTCTAAGCAAAAGCCATGCCAGAAGAGCCTGACGGCAATACCAGAAAAGAGGAACAAAGGCCTGCATTATACTTAGCACATATGGCATTCAACAACGTGTGTCTGTCTCAAAGGCTCTTGATATATTTATGAGGAAAATACAGAAAAATAGAGACTGAAAGATAGTACTGCTATGAGCTCAATAACTATTTCCCAGTGATATAGATCTAAAGATGTAACTCTAGTGCCTTCTTCAAGTCCTGTCCTTGACATTGGCCTGTTCAACATGTTTATTGTGATCTGGCAATGAGTGCATGCTAGGAAAGTTTATGGGTGTCATGGCACGGGGAAAGAGTACTTGGAACAGCAGAATCAGAATCTGACAGGACAAGATGAAACAGTGGACTCAGTCCAACAAGATAGCATTTAAGAGGAATATATGAAAAGCTGTTCACTTAGGTTCCAAATGCCAACGGCATGTGTTGTGGCTGAGAGAAAACAGGGCTCTAAAGCATCACAGGGGACAAATCATAGGGGTTTGGTTGGCTGGGTTTCAGTGTATGTTCACACTGTAAAGTGTCTGATAGCAAGGCTAGTGTACTCTTCAGACTATACTGATGGGTCCAGAGTGATCCTGTTAATATTCCTGCCTTGTTCTGCACCTTTAAGGCTCTGAGTTGGGACATTCCTCTTTGAGGGTTAAAGGGAAGTTATGGGAAAGAAAGTTTAGACTCGCCCCATGTCAATGGGTTAAATTTCTTCCAGGACCAAAGTTGCATGGAAACCATGTATGGAAGACTTTCTGATTAATAAGTGAGCGGAAAATGAAATGGGCTGCCTCTTAAGAAAACAGTTTTCTTGATACTAGAACTACAGGTTTTCAAACAGACAAATCAGGCATTTATTGACAGCATTGTAGAAGTGACTGTAGTAATAGCTAACATTCATAAAGATACACTGTGTGCCAAATTCTGTGTAATTTGCTTGCGTGATCTTATTTCATTCACTCAGTAACCCTCCGGTGGGTATCATTAACTCCATTTTTGAGCCTAAAGTCCATTGGCTGGTAAGTGATAGAGATGGAGTTTAAAACCCAGGTTTCAGCCTATAGTACAGGCCCTTAACATAGCACTCACAGCCTTGCACATAAAATGGTATTTTTGCATTCGAGGACACTGACTGTCCCTCAAGACTCCGAAAATTCCATCATTTTCATAGGGAGCTATCTTTATTGTGTACATTATGCTAATGCTTTGCTCTTTTCAATTCAACATTCTAGCATTGAAAAGCCCTCATTCAATCATCCAGTAAAAAGTTTGATCCTTACTGGTAGAGTTTTTTCCTTAGAAAAAGAGTCTATATATTTCTAGGTATAATTAACGGTATTAGATGTTTTTATTGTGGCCGTATGGCTTTACTCTTCTGCTTACTGGAGGGAAATAATTTCCTGCTTCATTAACCATGGTTTGTAACTGATCTAACAGAAACTTGAGTCCTGTACTATTCAAATAACGGTTGGAGAATTCATTGGGCTTTTTTTCCTTTGTTTTCAAAGTAAAGCGGCGGTGGCGGGGGGGCTTTGAAAACCTAAATTTAGAGAAATGCTTTAGAGATAGATTTTTTTTTTTAATTTACTCACATTTCTTGGGTGGGGAGACCATGTTTTATCTAAATAATCTGTTTAGAGTCGTAGTGAAGAAAGGGCCAGAGGCTGTAGGACTCGTCTAGATCTGTAAGGAAGCCCTGGAAAGGAAGGACTGTAAAAGTGTCCAGAGAACAGTGTGTCCATGGCTTTATTTGCTGTTACTCCAGGGCCTGAGGTCACTCTGGCAGATGGGTCACTTGCACTGCAAGCATTCAGGCTGGCCTCAGGGACAAGCATGAGGTCACTGGCAAATTGCAAGAATAGATCCCGTTATTCATGGCCCACTTCCCTGATCCTTGTTGATAGGGGTTTTCTTCCTCCAACCTTTCCTTTTCTCTGCAGCAGAGCCCAGTTCTGATGATGTCTGCTGAAATGGGCTAGTGAGGGCCTCCTTCTGGGACTGTCTGGCCACCTGATCGGTGACATAGACACCGTGCAGCAGAGAGCATCCACGTCTCCCAGCCTAACTGAGGCAGGGGAGAAACTGGCTTAGGACTGCAGCTGGGACAAGGGTTTCTTGGCTCCTAATATGAAATGTGTTGGTTTAAGGTGGACGGATGTGCTTTTTCCAGAGAGTGGGAATTGGTACCCAGTAGTGACATGCCTATGACTTTCATCTGATCTAAGTTGACCAAATGGCTTTATTCTATTTTTTCTTGCACAATGGTTTTCTGTATCCATGCAGAGCGTCTTCCTCCCCACCCTCTTGCACACTCATGGGTGCACGCACACACACACACACACACACACACACACACACACCCCTCACTCATTTGGAGGTTCTAACATTGCACATGCAGATATGAAACCTTCCATACACATTGACATCACACTGCTAATCCCCATCTCCCTCTACACATCCCTTTGCTCTCCTACTAGCCTCCAAGCTCTCAGAAGATACTTTCTGGATTCCTAGAAATGTCCCTGAACTTCCTGAATGCTCAAGCAGTGTTTGGTGAACCAGAGTACGCTGGACTCCAAGTAATTCAAATCACTTCATCAGCATTTTTCCTATTCCTATTTTATTATTTATCCTTAACACTCACTAAGTACCCCACACAATTCTAAGTGTAGAGGAAAAAAGCAATGAATAGAAAATACTCCCTTGCCCTAATGCAACCTACACTCTCATTATTTAAGTAAAAGCTGATTTTGTTATTCCAGTTTTTCCGCTAAGGAGGATGAAAAGGCTTATATTACATAAAAAAGGAAGTTATGAGTAAAGCAAATACCTGAACTCTTGCCCTTAAATGCATTCTGACTGTCAAAATGAAAATTGGCTAGTTAGGTAGACTCTGAGAGCTTGGGACACAGAGCCCTGCATGCATACTGTCCACTTTATGCAAAGAGAAAAGCTGGCATGAGAGTGAATGCCTTTAAAAGTCTAGGATGTTTTTGCATTTCTTTGGTCATGAAGAATTGATGGAATCTCAGCCTGTAAATAAACAGGCTATGACTCATTACCAGGCTCTGTGCAGAAGGAATCATGGTTTCTGAGTTACAGGAGACTCTAAATGCACAAGTACAAAGCATGCTCTTCCTTGGGTTTGAAGAGGATATTTAAGTCTGCTAGAAATAAATTCCACCTATGCTACAGAAGAATGCAGACAGGAGCCAAGAAAACAGCTGCACATGACCTGCAAGTCTTCTTTCTTTTCTTTTTTTTTAAAGAGTTTTTGTGTTTATGGATGTTTGTTTTTTATATTGTCCAGAAAGATGCTAGTATTCACATGGCCTTATGACGTGGGTTGAAAGTGACGTCTCGGAAGAAAAAAAGAGGCACCTTTATACATATATATACATTCTTTTAAAAATTATTTTCCAGTGTGGTTTATCACAGGATATTGAATATAGTTCTCTGTGCTATTTAGAAAAGGGTCTCCTTTAAATATGGTAATGTAGATTTGTCAGAGTAGGTGCTTATATTGAGTTGAGTATTTTTTGAAAACCATTCAAAATGTTTTATTGCAAGAATATGCATTCCTACTTGTGGTTTCACTGTGTGAAAAAATTAAAGTCGCTTTTAAAAATGGGAAACATGTAATGTGACAGAAAGAACCTGGGCTCCGGCATCAAACAGACTTGAATTCAAGTCTTGGTGCTGCTACTTTCAACCTATGAGGTCTTGGGCATGCTGTATATCCTCTCTGAGTCTCAATTTCTTTATCTATAAAATATGGAAAATAATATGCACATGAGTGTGTTAATGTAAAGATTAACAGAGAGGATATATTTGAAGTACCAAGCGTAGGCTGTGTCTTACAATGTGTACTCAGTAAAAACTGGTAGCTGTTAAACATTTTCTGCTGTTGAACTCTAAGGTAAACTTTATATTTTGTATGTTACATTTTGTGTGAACTAGACTTAAAAAGAATCTGAAGTTTAACATACAAAAGAAAGTACAGGAATATTCTTACTGTATAGTTTATAGCAATAATGTATAGTTTATAGCAATAATGCACGCCTGTTCTCTAAAGGCTCTATTAATTGTAAGAAATATCAACCCATTAAAATAAATTCAAGCAAAGGGGACTTACTGTAAAGAGCCAGATAATTGCATTTTGGCTTCCTGGAAACTGGAATGTAAGATACAAAGGCTTTTTTTGTTTTGTTTTGCAGGAGTGACATATTCCTGCTCCTCTCTGTAGTGTGGGCTCCATCCTTTCATTCCTGACTGATTTTCCTTGCTTCCTCATGTTGCATGTGGTTCAGATTGGCTGTGAGCCCCTACACTACCTTGCAGTTTCAGTAATACTACCAACCAGATGCTTCCCCTAGAACCCCTTTGAATTCATCAAAACCCAGCTAAGAATTTCTGAGAAAATTTTCTAGACTCTTTAAGTAAGTTCACACTATTAATAGTAACAACACTGCCTGCCCCACTCCTTGGAAAACTCGCCTCTATAATCTCCCATTGACCCATCTTGGGTTTAGTAATCCTGTGGCGCAGGCACCCTGCGTGCCAACGACCACTGCTAGCATCAATCCTCCAACGGATTTTTTTCATGACTTCCCAGATCAACAACCCTTGATGCCTCCTCATTGCCTATGGGTCAAGAATAAATTCCCTGGTGGTCCAGTGGTTAAAACTCTGCGCTTTCACTGCAGGGGGTGCTGGTTCGATCCCTGGTCGCAGAACTAAGGTCCCACATGTCACATGCCACGGTCAAAAAAACCCAAAAAAACAACAAAAAAAAGAGGAATAAACTCCTCAAGTTTGACAGCACATTCCCCTGACACCCTAAAATGAACTTAGTGTGATGAAACCTCTCTGGCCAAAGGTTTCTGTCTTGCTTTGGCCTCTGCTCCTGAGTGCTCCCCTCTGAGGGCCACATCCACCTCCCTCTTATGGAGGCTCTTACCCTCTACGCAGCATTTATCCCAACCACTTATCGAATTTCTGTACAACTCCTTCAGGCATAACCTAGTAGTGGACACGTGGTAAAGCTGGAAAAACCTGTTCATATGTCTCCCAAGCCCCACACGCCTCTGGTCAGAGGGAAGGAACGCAGCTGTCAATGTCCTTCTCCAGGATGTGCCCCCAGGCTCTGTCTGGATATTTAATGTACTGTAGTTTTCTATGCACAGGATCTGCTTTCTCATTTAGATAATAAATTTCTTTGAGGGTAGGACCATGGTTTCTCCATTTAGCAAGCCTAACACCTGTGACAGTATGACAGTACTTTGCATGTAATAGGCAATTATTCATTTATTAGTTCAGTTAAACTAAAAATATTTATGTTGGGTGGGTTCAGTAGGAGAAGATAAAATCATGAGCATTCGTTGTTTACCGTAATTAAGCCTGTTATCAGGAGTGTGCTACCGATAATACTTTTGGGGTTTCCAACTATTCTCCTCTCCTCTGTGTCTTTTTTATCTGATTGCTATAAAGATTTCTCTTTATCTTATTTTAAGAATTTGACTGTAATGTGTGCAAGGTTTGGTTTTCTTTTTCTCATTTATTGTGTTTCAGGGCTTTAGGGGTAGCTGTTTATTATCAAATTTGGCTATTATTTATTCTGAAATTATTCTGTCTCTTTCCCTTTCTTGCTTTCTAATAATATTCAACAGGTTACTTTTACTTTATTCAATATTTTCCCCAATATTTTGTCTGTCTGCTTCAGTTTGGATAACTTCTACTGGCCCAGTTTCAGATTTACTGATTTTTTTTTTTTTTTTTTTTTTTTTTTTTTTGCAGTGCCTTAAAGTCCACCCAAAGACTATTTTTTACTTTAATATATTATAATATTCATTCTAGAACTTTCATTTGGCTCTTTTTGAAGCTTTCATTTTTTCTATATGCAATATTTAGATGTAATACATACACGTTATATTCATAATTATACATACATATAAAATATATATGGCACATATGTATATATGCCATATATGTATATATCTATATAAGTGGCATATTTATACGTTTATACCTTGTGTACGTATCTTTTCCTATAAATTATTTCACATATACACAATAGTTTTAAAAATCTTTGTCTGCTAATTCCAAATCCTGAGTCATCTACAGGTCTGCTTCTATTTACTGTGTTTTCTCTCTACTATGGGTCCTATATTCCTGCTTCTTGTTATGACTCAAGATGTCATTCTGAACATTATGTACAAAATATTTGTAGTATTCTGAAAATCATGTATTTGTAGTTTTCTGCAGATTATGTACAGAAACTCAGTAGAGACTGAAGGATGGTATTTATTTTGTTTTATTTCCCAAAATGTCTAAGTCATTTTTTCTGGATGGCTGTGAAAGCAAGGGTCTGAGCATTCAGATTACTTTTGGAGTTGAGTTGAGCTGGAGTGGGACTGTGAATAACCTTCCAACCTCATGAACAACCACTGTTTTGGTAGTTCAGTGTTTGAACTAGAAAGGCATTGACTGATGTTTCAGATATTTTTGGTTCATGTTTTTATTTATTATTGGCAAAGCCCTTGTACCTGTAACTTTGGTAAATTCACCCATTAGTTCTTGTAGGGTTTTTCTTAATGGATTTCTCAGAATTTTTTACGTAAACAATTATGTTACCTGTGAATTAACCGGTATTTTAAAATACAGCAGGTCTTTATTAGTTATCTATTTTATTGAATTAACAATTTTTCTTAATAAGCTTTACCCCTTTTACTTACTCATTTTTGTTTTCTCCCACTGACTAAGAGTGCCAATAAAATGTTGTGTTGAAGTGGGAAAAAGAGATACTCTTGCCTTAGTTCTGATCTTTCTTTAATGAGAAATCATTCAATATTTCATCATGAAATAAGATGTAAGATGTTGATTTCAAGAATGGTCCTTACCATATGGGAGGCAAATGCTTCTTTTCCTAGTTTTCTGAGAGTTGTATCATGAATGGATAATGAATATTGTCAAATGCATTTTACACCCATTGAAAGTAAATTCTGTTAATATATTGAATTACATTTATTGATTTTTAAGTGTTAACTCAACTTAAATTCTTGGAATAAAACACACCTGGTCATCATATATTACCCTTTTCATTGCTGGATTTTATTTGATAATAGTTTTTGAAATATTGTCTCATCTATGTTCATGAGAAATATAAATCCATAATTTTTTTTTCTTGGAATTGCCTTTGGCAGACTTTGGATCAGGGTAATTCTGGCCTCTAACAGTGGAGTGAAAAGTGTTACCTCCTATTTTTTTCTAAAAGGATTTATAAAAGATGGCTGTTCTTTTTCCTTAAATGTTTGCTAGCATTCACTAATGTGACCATATGGCCGTGGAGTTTTATTTAATGTTTAATTATGAACTCAATTTCTTTAATTGGTATAGGACAGTTTTTAAAAGTTGTTATAAGTTTTTATAGTTTGTGTCTTTCAAGAAAGTCTGATTTATCTAAATTATTGAATTATTTAGCATAATATTGTTCATAATATACTCTAATTATCCTTTTTAATATCTTCAGTATCTCTAATGATCATCTTCTGGATTTGTAAATTGGCTCTGTTGTTCATAGATTTTCTATTTCAGTGATTTCTGCTTTTTATTGTTTCCTGTCTTTTACTTACTTTGTGTTCAGTTGCCTTTCTGTCACTGTTTTCTTAAGGTAGAAACTTAGATCACAGATTCTAAACCCTTCTTTTCTTATGTAACCATTTAAAGATATAAATTTCTCACTAACCACTGCTTTATTTGCATATGACCAATTTTGATTTGATTTTTCCTAAGATTTTATTTTTTAGGGTAGTTTAACACTTACAGCAAAGTTGAACAGTAGGTACAGAGATTTTTCCATCTACCCCCTGCCCTGCACATGCATAACCTCCTCTATTATCAGCATCACTCACCGGAATGCTGCATTTGTTACCAAGGATGAACCTACATTGAAAGTACATAGTTTACCTTAGTGTTAACTCTTGGTTCTGTACATTCTGTGAGTTTACATAATGTATAATGACATACATCTTTCATTACAATATCATACAGAGTATTTTCACTGTCCTAAAAATTCTCTGTGCTCTGCCTATTCATCTCCACCCCAATCCCACCCCTGGCAACTATTCTTTGTGCTGTTGTTGTCACATATTTTACTTTTATCCTATATCATAAATTGCACAGTTCACTGTCTTTCATGAATTAAGAGAAAAATAAGATAATCTTTTGTATTTACCTACAAATTTACCTTTCTGTCACTCTTCATTCCTTCCTGTAGATCTGAGTTTTTGTATGGTTATTACAAATAACAAACAAATGAGGAACCTTAACTATCATGGACACTTTACTTATTTATTAATTTTTAATGGACCATCACGTTCACCTGATTAACCAAAAAGTCTTAGCTGTGGGTTTCAATTCCTATTATTGTGAGATCACTTGCATGCTCAGTAGAGTGATATACATAGTTTATTAAGAAAGCATTGCTGACATTTCAACTTTTTCTCTGTTGCTTCCTGCTCCAACAGGTCTATGGAAATGCAGGACCTAGCAAGTCCTCATCCTCTTGTTGGAGGTGGCGATACTCCTGGTAGCTCCAAACTGGAGAAAGCTAATCTCAGCAGCACATCGGTCACCACAAATGGGACAGGAGGTAAGTGTACAACCCTGAAGACACCCAGAATCACATTTCAAACTTTGTTGTGGCTTTACATGTTAGGGATCTGCTAGTAAATAAATATTATATCTCATAAGCAATAACATCATAGCATTATACTCAAGTAATATATAGTTAATGGATTATTTATTGTTCTGTTGATTTTCTTGAAATGTTTGCTCCTCCTCTATAGCTGGAAACATTCAAAAGAATAGATAGTCCCAAGCAACATTTTGAAGGCCTTTAGCAAGGCTTTCTTTTTGTATTTGCCCTTGTACATATTTTTCAAACTGTAAAAAATGTGGCCAAAGGATTTACGCTCTGATCTTACTCAACAACAACAAAAATAGAAAATGGAAAAGAAATTCTACTAGTTTTTGGTTTTATTTTGAATTTTAAGAGAAAGGCTACTCCAAAATTTTTCTTAAAAATGGTTTTTCTTAAAAATGGTTTTGGGAATAGAAAAATGTCCATATCTGCTGCATTTTCTTTTCAAAGAGAGAAATACTTAACATGTATTTAAAATAGGAATTGAATTTTTTTCTAGATACCTTTTCATATGATTAGCTCATAATTATGCCACAACATATGGCAACAATAATAACTATTTCAAATATTTCACCCTATTGTTTTTATAAACTTCATTCAACCTGTCAGAAAATACGATCTGATTTTTGCGTCAGAATATGTATACGTAGAAAGCCTATACATATATATGTACATATGTACACATATATAAGCTGCATTTTAAATTACTCACAATTATTTTGAAGTTTTGTAGATTTAGTTGTTTTCGTCGAGTGAAAAATTACTTGAAAATTGCTTTAATTTGTAAGCTATTCATATTATTAGGTATCAGCATTTGCCACATCATATTTTCTTTTAAATTTTCAGTAAATATTTATGAAATTGATACACCTCTTTCCACTTATTTTAGAGTAACTGTGAAATCTAAAATTTTATTTGTAAAGTTGTGTGGATTGCAACTTGCCTGTATTTAATAATGTTTTACATAAAACCCTTTGTAAATTAACATTTTCCTTGTTTATAGTGTTTGTCTCTAAACATGCATCTATAATTTTGGCTAATTAATTATAGGATTGCAAATTTATAAGATTGTTTAGTGATAACTTGTGGAGTAAGAACATTTATATTTAAACCTTAACTTGGGTGCAAATAATAAGATTTTAAAAAAACAACAACAACATGCACTCTGAAATCAGACTTTGAAGGTCACTAATCACCACGTATGTATATTTAGCTGAACTAAAACATACCTGATAAACTAAAATGTAAAAGTCATACCATGCAGTTGTAATTTTGGCAAAAGGGTCAGAAACCAGTACAAGCACTGAAGACTATTCTCGTACACTGAGCAGGCATTCAGACAATGAACCCTTATGCTGTTCCTGTTCTCAGGGGACAACATGACTGTTTTAAACACTGCAGACTGGTTGCTGAGTTGCAACACCCCCTCATCCGCAACAAGTATGAGAGATGATGGTACACTGCATGTGTTTGGGTGTGTGGATTTGCCCTTCTGGTTTGCTTTCTGTTGCTATTTCTGTTTGCACTCCCTTTTCTGTGCTCAGTACTTGTTATAAAAAAAAAAAAAAAAGACATGAACACACCTTTTAGTTGTTTATTGATAACAGTTGGCTATGTTTTTCTTATCAACTAGTATTCTAATCTTAGGTCAGTTGTATTCTTTTCTTAGTTTTTTCATAATTTTGCACAAACGGGTGCATCTATTATTTTTCTATCAGTTTATTAAGTGATAAGTCAACACAACTGTCATGTCAATGAGCAGTTGAAGCAGATTGCGCCTACATACAAACTCAATCTCCATAGCCTACAGACTTTCATAAATTAAATTAAATTCATAGCATGGCAAAATGATATTTCCTATTTTACAGACTTTAATAAATATTCCAATTAAAATACCTAAAGTAATATTAACATTAAAAGACCCATCATTTAAAAAATTACCAGTGATTAAAGCTATACATTTAAAATTATAAATTAATATTAAATCTCTTAAAATGTTTTGCACTATAGATATTAACTACGTTCCTACATTTATATATATATAATATAAATAAACTTCCTCCCAAACCAAAAGTTAATATGCTATCAAAATTTAAAAATTAAAACAAAACCACATAAAACTTCTGTAGAACCACCCAATTCTGGCATTAAAAAGAAGAGCTCACGACCTGTTAGAAATGTGCATTACAAGCAAACAGTTAGAATAGGCACAGTTTGCCTGGACCTTGCTGTATGTAGATTAAATTAGAATATATGACCAGTGGATGAAAAGTACTCCATTAAGCCCGTTATTTAAATTTTTATCATTTTAGTTTCTTTTTTTTTTAAATTCCACACTTAAAATATACTTTTCATACTTAAAAATATGTTGCCAGAATTTAGTTCCTCTTAATTCTAACTCAAGGGTCTTTTTTTGCAAAGAACCAGACAGGAAATGTTTTAGGCTTTGTAGGCTATGCTGTCTCTCTCTGTCTCATCTATGCAGCTCTGTCACTGTAGCTCAGATGCAGCCATAGGCAATACATAAATGAGTGAGAGTGGTCAGGTTCCAATAAAACTTGATTTATGGACCCTGAAATTTAAATTTCATATAATTATCACATGTCACAAAATATTCTAATTTTGATTTTTTTTAAACATTTAAGATGTAAAAAACATTCTTAGCTCACTGGCTGTTGTTCTATTCTGACATATTAATGTAACATAGGCAACTTTACAATAGTGGATATACACAATCAATATTTAGTAATTTATATCTAATATCCAACAGAAAAATTTTTTTAAGTGTAAAACATCAAGTTTTCCTAGTTCTTAGTATTAATGTTTAAGAGTTGTGTGACCATGTGGGAAAAAAAAGGACTTCTGTGTCAGGAAGGCCATGGATCTGAAACCTGGCACTACATTTACTAGCTGTGTCTTCTTGGACAAGTTACTTAACCTCTCTGAGCTTTAATTCTTTTCTACAAAAGACAGATAATAATACTTTACTGGCAAACCTTTTGTTTTAAATCATATAATGTATGTAAATTTGGGACGATATAAACCAATATAATTCCTTTTCTTAATTAATAATTCAATAATAATTAGGCAACAGTTTTTTAAGGAAAATGGAAACGTGCAGTCAGTGTGTTAAAAGACTCTCCAATGTTTGGTCAGACAATAAATTTTTCTGCATTTAGAACATGTAAACTGGCCACAGAGGCAAACTTTTAGTAATAAAATGTTAAGTATACTTTGATTATTAAGGCTATAGTCTCGGTGGCATAATGATATGAAATATTTAATGAATTTTAATGACTCTTTATGCCATGTGTTTATAACATAAGCTAAGCATTTGATGCACAATGTTTCCCATTAAGAGTAAACTATTTTATTTATAATTCTGGGTTTTATTGATGGAATTTGGTCACTTTATAAAATTATTATAATAAAACAAAAGACAAAAGCAAAAGCTAATTTAATGGCCTTTGAAGATCTTTCCATTAACTTTAGATTTTCAAAAAGATAATTTTGATAGTTTTTACTGATATGAATGAGTTAATAGTATCACCTTAATATCCTACCCTACTACCTTGGTGCTGTTTAAATATATTACATTATTCCTTAAAGTAATTTTTAAAGGGGTTCATCACCTTAATCCTAATTCTGTAATTACATCTGCAGATTTATATTAGAACCTAGATTTTCCTCTCAAATTTTTGTCACTTGTGAAATTGTTAAAATGAAGAACTGTCAATAAAAATATAATAAATACAATCATAGAATACAGATCAGTGGTCAACAAACTTTTTTTGTAGAAGGTCAGATAGTAAATATTTTCAGCTTTGCAGGCCATATGGTCTCTGTTGTAACTATTCAACTGTGCTTTCATTGCACAAATGGAGCCATAGACAATATTTAAACAAATGAGCTTGACCATATTCAAATAAATCTTGATCTATGAACACTGAAATGCGAATCTCATAAAATTTTTATGTCACAAAATATTCTTCTTTGATATTTTTCAACTATTTAAAAATGTAAGAGTCATTCTTAGCTCACGGGCTATACAAAAACAGGCCGTAGGGTAGACTTGGCACTTGAGATGTAGTTTGCCAACCCAGATATAGATTCATGTATGCTACTTCATGTATATGTATATACATGCATGTAAATGCATGCCAATCATGTGAAAAGTTACTTCCATATATAAGTAATATTCTAGTTTCGCTAATGGTATCAATATACATGATTAGCTATACTTTAGATACAAAATACTTAGATTTAGTGGAAGTGCTTAGAATGGGGTCTAAATGTGAATTTTCACTTTCTAATTTAAAATGTATCAGGTTCCTATTATATGCCAGGTTCTGTGCTAGGAAATGGGAACCCAATGACCTATAGAACATGATACTAGCCATCAAGGGACCAAAAGTCTAGCAGAGGGAAACAGAAAAGAAAATAATGAGTGCATAATGTGTTCAAGGTGGGTGCACAGCAGACAGAGGGAATATTTGATTCTACATGGAGATTAAGGAAATACTTCAAAGAGAAGATTTGGGGGAACCAAGATCAGACATTCTGATTTGGGGGAACCAAGATCAGACATTCTGATTGGGTTTAGAGTGTTTTCTATATTTGAAATCTGTAGAGCATAGAAAAGAATCTCCCCGAGTTTTTAATATAGAGATGATTGATTCACATGGGATGAATTTGTTTCTGAGTATTATGTGTCTGTGCAGTAGAACCAGCTACTCTTGTGGCTCTACACTTTTTAGATTTTCTTTCTGGAATGAAAGCCGTAAATTGGAAGCATCATCAAATTATTTTACAAAACTAAATACTTCACGGATATTTAGAAATGAAAGACACTTGGTGCTCATAGGTTTTTGAGTGAAAAAATTGATTTAGAAGAACATAAATCATAAAACTAGTAGGCAATATTTCTTTCCTCCCCTGCAGTGTTGTAAATTGTATCCTTCCTGATCTAACTCCTCCTGAAATTCTTTGTAGAACCTAAGTTGTCAGAGGTGGCTCTGTGAGATTTTGTGGTTCAGGAAGGAGTATATTTGGAATTACATATAGAGTATTTTAAGTGGACACCAGTTTAAACACAGATCTCTGAAGATGAAATGTAAAACGTAAAGTACTTGGGTTACCTCTCTTTCAAGGCTTAATTAAGCCTAATATTGCAAAAAATGAACATGAGCATTAAGTTATGATAATAACACAGACTTCCTCTAAAAATAATTAATATATATTAATGTTGTACTTGAGTTCTAAAGATAATCTGAGGGGACAAGATTAAATTTGCTTTGAAAATACTTGTATGAGGGTATGGAAGAAGGTTGGGATGTAAAGAGAGAAAATCAGTGATTTAGTAGCCATAGCTGACAAGAACCTCATGCAATATTGATTTAGTCCACAGAGATCAATTATTTTTGAAGGTTAAAAATAAAACCCAATCATATCAATATAATAAAATGACTTTGACTTTTTTTTTTACTATTTGGCTGTATGAAAAACATCTAAGTTGCAAGTGGATAACTAGCGTGGAGGGGGCCTGGCAATATAATTATTTCTTGAAGTAATGGTTCTGTACAAAGTGCTATATGTATGTAGATTTTCCATCCCACCTTTTGGGAAATGAACCTTGAATCACTTATTTCCAGCATGTAGAAGAATAAAACCACAAAAGTCTCTAACCTAAGAATTAAAAAATGATTGCAGCTTTTGAAATCAAAATGTTTATTTTGTAAGTTTGAATTTTGTTCATAAAGATGATGCTTTTCTTCTATAGGAGGTTATTCTCTCCATTTGATAGCATGAACCGTAATGATATTGGACAGAGTCCTTAAAATAAATTAAAAGCCCTGTTTAACTTCTGTGTTAACTTAAGAAAAATAGAATACAGTAAAAAAACATATATATACATTTGAACATGACAGTGAATGTACACTCATAAACTTTTGGAATGAGTATTTTTATAAGTTTTAGAAAATAGATGCATAAAACTAGATTTGTTTCATAGATGAACATCTTTCCAATAGTGTCTTGCACATATTAAATGTGTGGAAACAAAAGCAAGACAAAAGAAAATGGAATACATTTCAAATATATTCAGACCTGTAGTGAAAACAACTTCCATTTTTCAAACTTTATAATTATCATAATGTTTACTTTATAGTCATTACCTGTTTTCTAAATATTAAGATACTTCTTTGTATTTTAACATCTTTTAAATAAATCAGCTAATCATATAAAGAATGCCCATTTCACTTCTCTAAGTTTTCTGTTCCTGAAAAAAACTTAGTATTACTTAATATTACTTTCTTTCTCTATAAAAATCAAATCAAAATAACTTTGCATCTTACTCAAGAGATGTTTGCTGATGCTGCCCTCCTGTGAACATAAATTATTTTCTGTAGCAGCATGATTAATTTTCCCCCTTTTCCTTATTATTCAACTCTTACCCACATATGAAAAATAAGTTTGGATTAATGTGTAATGTTTTCTCCCAAATGTTAGCATCCATTTAACTATTACTTTTAAATCCATGTGTTTTAGTCCACTGAACACATCTTGATGTGTATGCGTCTCTTTATGTACTTTCTAGTGATGCCTCTTCTCAGCTAAATGAGCCTCCTTTGTCTTTGACTAAAAGCAGACCTTTAAAATTTTAATGAGAGATGATTCCAGGATAATAAATGCAACCACAAACTCTCTCTCTGGCTTTTCTTCCTTCTCCTTTTGACCACCTGAAACTTTCAAATTGAGGAGATTATAATCAACACCAATACTAAGTTTTTGAAATCAAACCTCAAAGTTGGGATCCAGAGTAACAAAACTAAACCTCATGTCTAGCTTGGTTAGTTTTTTAGACATTCTGCTTCCCCTCTCCCCATTTCACAATTGAAATCTATATAACCGTTAGTGTTAATACATCTATTTTAAAAATATTGTTATAGATTTAGACACGTTTAAATAGGAATTTAGCCATGATTAGAATCTGGAAGTTCTGACGAACTGTCTCTTATCTTAGTTTTGCTGGAGGCTTTGGACGATTCCTTTTTGTCATATGTCAGAAGTCAGATGGGGACATTGCATCATAGAGAGTAGCTTTTACACCTTTCTAAACCCTACTCCGGATCATCTCTATACAGATTAAAGGAATTCTTGGTTAGTTAGTGCTGCCTGTGAGGCAGTGTGGTTTAGAGTTTGGATTCTTTCTGACCTTTACAGTTCAACTCTGAATCTTCCAGCAAATCTTCATGACATAGTTAAATCCCGGATGCTAAATTAACCCCAGAGCTCACTGAGGGAGGGTCCAGCCAATTCTCTTCATGTGGAAAGGGAACATAATCATTACTGCATGTTTCTCCATCATTAATTGCTTTTCTAACAGAGTAACGTCTCTGACTTGCTTGCTTGGTTGGTACGCTCTGAGCCTACTATTCTTTTGGCCATATTTGTCCGTGGTTGGCTAGTCTTCAGCTTCCTTCTTTATAGTTTTCTGCTTGCTTCTGAGGTTTTGAACTGTGTCATTCCATTTATGACCAGGAAACATAAGAGGTGTTAAGCAGAAAATAATTTAGTTTATTCCCTTGCTTCTGTGATACATGGAGCTCTGCCCACAAAGGGAAAATATGGTGTGACAAAATGGGTAGAGGCTTTTTCACTGCCCTTGCCAAACTCGTTGCATCTAATAATGACAATGATGTATACCTCAGTGGCTACATCATTGCCAAGTGAGGATTTTGCCAAAATATACCACCTCAAAGGAGAAATAATATATGAAAGTTTTCAAAAGATACCATTACTGCTGTAGAAACCATCTCTTATTCTATGCTTATGTCTATAATGTATTAAAAATTGTTATACCACTAGAATAAAAAGCCCAACACCTTATGGCTCTTTTGGCTTTCGTAGAGCAGAAATTTACTGAGTGCTTCATTTTTCACCCACCGTATGAATACACCCCTGGTTTCTGTATTTGCATATGCCCCATTGTATTCTTAAGCAATCTTTTTTTTTTTTTTAATGTCATCTTGGGAAGAATAAAATATAAGCAGTAAATCTCTTTGTTACGATTTGGATTAAATGTTCTAAAGACTGACTGACGATTCCTTTCTTCTGCCTTTTGACTATAATACCAGAGTGTGCTTAGGTGATTTAAAAATGCAAATACACGTACTGCTGTTTCACCGTGTAAGGTTGACTGCCTTTAAAAGCCAGATTCGAGAGAACCAGCTTAGGCAGAAGATTTCTAGATTAAATCCTCTATAAGTGCATGTCCATTTAGAAGCTAAATTAACAAAACTCTCCTTATCGACTTCCCAAGTTTTCTCTTGCATGCCCATGGTAGCTAGAAAAGCCACTAGTCATACAGTCAGCATCTTTGATATAAAGTTAGAAATAAAACTCACATGTACTTATTCTTCTACGTAGTGTCTCTCCTTGCAGTCAAAACAGAGCCTTTGAACAGCAGTGAAACCACAACCACGACTGGAGATGGAGCGCTTGACACTTTTACTGGGTCAGGTAAAGCCTTAAGCTCGTGTGTTGTTCTGTACGCATCGGGGTCCACCTCATCCTCCTGGTGAATAGGCGAGAATTGGATTTTTATAAATTCAGCAATAAATTCACTTTTTGGAAAACTCATTGTCATAAAATTATGCTTTTTTTAGAAATGATGTTTAGAGTAGTTTTGCTGCATCTGCAGTTGACAGCAAAGCAATCCCCTGACTTTCTTATTAGAAATAAGCAGAACTGACTTCTTTCATAATTATTTATACAGTGCTTAATTTAATTATTAGGTTGTAATTGTTAACTTTGTTCCTTCAACTTACCCATTTAAACGACATAAAAACTGCCTTCTCTCCAACATTCAAGATGTAAAACTATCCATTTGATTCTTTCTAAATAACCTTGTTTCCTCTCTGGGTTTTAAAAAAAAAAACCTTCCTGTGTAAGCAGCTGAGTGACAGGTATTAAAGGTTAATGGGCTGCAGGAGAGCACATGCTGGTCGCATTAGAACCCAGCCTCTGAGAGTACGACTTTCGCTCAAATGCTTCAAAGAGAACAATAGCGTGTCTTTAAACATCAATCCTCTTTAAATATAAATACCTGATAACTCCCAGGTGGGCACAAGGACATGCAATAAGTTGACTTAAGGATTTTTTTTTCATTACTATATTTCGTTTGGTTGATTATCTGGTGAAAGGACTTTTTTTTTTAACCTGAGGAGGAATTTGTATAGCAGAAAGATGAACATTAAACCTAGAAAAGTATTTGTGATAGTTAAATTTTGGTTCTGTTATCCTACTCTAATATATTTTATACTTATTCATGTTCTCATATACAAGGATTTTGTGTGGGTATGCTTCTCATGTAAAAAAAGCTGAGGTAAATCCTTGACTATAATGTCATTATAGCATATATTTGATTTTTATAGATACAGATGATCCCGTTTCATTGGTTCACACTGATTGGAAGCAGCTGCCATGTATTCACATAAATATTAGTACTCCAAACAGAAAGATATAATAATTTACACAATTTGTATAGAGAAGCATGTGTCCTAATTCACATCCTTTCTAGCAATTCTCTTGCCTCTTAGCAGATAAGTAGGCACCAACTTACCCTAGCATTTATATTACTTACCATAACTGTTGTAAACTTTCTGCAAAGTAAATGCATATTTGAACACAGTTTTTAAGGATAAGAATGAAATTAAGTGATCGCTGACATACTTAAATAGTACACTACAAGTTAATGAAAGCTGAATGAAAAACTATGGGATGTTAGCTCCAGAAGGAATTTCAGAGATCTGTGATGATCCGTTTTATAGGCAAGAATATGGCGGCACAGAGAAGTTAAAGGTGGTTAAGGCCATACAGTCAAGGCCTCACAGGTGGTCACTGGTATAAATGATTCTAGAGTAATGTCCTGGTCAGTCCAACAGTCTTTTCTTTAATACCCCACTGGAACATGTAAAGATGGAAAAAGAAACAGGTGTGAACTGTCAAGCTGTCTGTAATTTACTCATATTATATTTACAAATAGTTTCCCAGTTTTCTTTTAAGAATTATCTAGGCCTGTGCTGTCCAGAAAAGTAGCCACTGGCCATATGTAGCTATTTAAGTCTAAATTAAATACTATTTGGTAAAGCAAAAATTTTTTATCTAGTCACATTAATTACATTTTAAGTGTTTAATAGTTGTATGTGGGTTTTTTAGTGGCTACCATATTGGACAACTCAGATATAGAACATTTCCAAGACCATGGACCAAGTTCAATTAGACAGAGTGCTTTAGGTCAGGGGTTCTCAACAGCACCACTATTAAGAACTTGGCTAATATTTTATTGTGGAAGAGCTGTCCTCTGCATTGTAAGGTGTTTAGCGGCATCCCTGGCATCTATCCCAAGTTAACAGTAGCTTTCCTCAGTTGTGACAACCAAAGATGTCTTCTAGCATTCTAAATGTTCCCTGGCAGGCAAAAGTTCCACCCATCCCCCAATGTCACCTCCCACCTCTCATCCCGTTGAGAGTCACTAATCTAAGGTGTTACAGTAATAAGGGTAAAACCTTAAAATTGCTTGACACCACCCTATGAGAATCGGATAATAGTCATTAAAAATGTGTTTTAATTAATTTTCAGGACATTTTGAAGACAAGCACTTTTGCTAACTTTTGTATGCAGAAATGATGGAGTGTAATGAGTTGAGTGCTTTGCATACATCTCTTGATTAATTAAATGACAATGGGGAATAAAAGGAAAGTCTCTTGAATTTGTACATGGTATTCCAGGAATCATACTGGAAAGATTAGGCTGTTCTGTGTAGGAACAGTCTTTACTTTGATCAGCATAATCTCAGCTCACTTTAATCCAATTTTGTTGTTGTTTTCAATTATCTGCAGATTTATTAGTTAGAATAGAATATATACAGCTTCGTTAAGAAGCATAAACTTTCTAACTTTTATGTAAACATAGTTTTCTAAGTCAAAGCTTTTGTTTTCTACCTAGAAAATGAACATATAGACATTAATATGAAATTTTAAAGGTTGAGCCTTTATACTGTTATGGGTACATTATTCTAATGATATCTTGATTCATTCATTAGAGGGAAGAAGCATCCTATATATTCAGATTTGTGTTCATATATGTGAGACTTTTTTCTGAAATAATTTGTTCTTTGGTTAATTCAATAAAAGCTGAATGTTTCTTTTCATTATTTGATGTTTCTTTAGAAAAGCCTTGTGTTTCACAGTCTTGAGAATAACTGATTAGTATAGTCTGAGTCTTGAGTGTACCACAATGAAGTTTTATAAATGAAACAAAAAATGTGGAATTGAACCTTACTTAAGTATATTTCTGCTAAATAGAGTATAATTATTGCGAATCAATGAATCAGACTGAATTTCCTGTGCAGTACACTGTTGCTATTATGTAGTATATGTTTAGTGCCCATAGAGTGAGAGAAAAGGCCTGTTCTCATTGAGTTGATTTGAAAGTTTTAAACATTCTTTATGTTTTTAATAAATAAGTAGAAAATTAATGGTTCAGTTGTCCATGTGTTTTCAAATATACATAGCAAATTCACTTAAATTTGGTTGCTGAAAATATTTAGAACATAACACCTCTAATCATATTCAGTGATTGTCAAAATTGATTCATAATATTCTTGAAAATATACTCTCTGCATTATTGCTATGAAAACTATAATATACTCTCCGTACTCAGAGCTTACAGTCTAAATAGCATTTTAAATACATTAAATTCTATGTGTTTATGAAGCAATAGATCACAAGGGTACTTAATAGCATTTGGATATAGAAATATATCATGTTTCATAAAATAGTTAGCAACCTAAGCCTATTTGTCACTTTTACAATTCTAAAGGTTTAGCTCCAGAATTATTATGAACAACTTAGAAAAGACATAGTACTTTGAAGTATAACTATGATTGATTAGACTAAACTAATTCCAGCACTGCATTGTATACTACTTTAATCTTTTTGAAAAGTGAATGAACAGCAGATGGCCTAATAAAGACACTCTGTGTGCTTGCCCAGTATGGATTGGCTCTGAAGGGACTGCCTTAACACTTTAGGGTCTATATATTTGCAATACATCTGTCTTAGTCAAGGCAGATGGTTAAAGGAAAGAGAAACTTCCAAACTTTTGGATACATTCCAGTTTGGGACTGCATGTTTGGCTGAAATGTTAATAGGACCTGATTTTCACCTTTCAGTTCTCAAAAAGTACAATCTCTGATAGTTCAAAGTATATTTATAAATATGATTGCTGCTGCTTCTTGAAGTTAGGTTTTTTTTTGATGTTGCATTATCACCCACGCTTTCTGTGTATATTCCAATTATTATCAGAATTATTTGGACCCTGCATTTTAAACTACTCATCGGATTGGCAAAATGAAAGGAAAGAGAAAATGATATCATTTTACAACTTGGGGGAAAATGAAGGTTGAAACATCATATTTTTCTTAATTTTTATTTTGTTTCTATTAGAATAAATACGCAGGAAGAGCAATATATTTGGAATTTAAGACAAAGTCTGCAAATTTAAAAATTTACCTTTATATCATGAAAGCTTAATTACCTATAGTCAAGGATATTTATTCATAGCATATTAATACGTAAGAGCATGCTACGGATTTCAGAAAATGGAGGAACGATGAAGGGGAATGATTTGTGAAAAAAATTCGTGTCATGCTCCTAACACATACGTGAAACAGTTTAATTAGAAGAAAATGTTTAGGCATCTGTTTCTGTCTAGAAAATGAATGAATTTTCTGTTTAGAAAATGAATGAATTTTTTTGAAACATATCTCTAACATAGTCATTTCTTGAAATAAGTTTTGCACACTCCAGTGAAATATAGTTATAAAGCAACCTTTTTTTTTTGCACTGGTTTTTGTGTCTTACAGTAATAACAAGTAGTGGCTATAGCCCCAGATCAGCGCATCAATATTCCCCACAGCTGTATCCTTCCAAGTAAGTGGTCAGTAGTCTTTCAGATTTGTTAGAATAATTTTCCAGCATTATCTTGATTAATCATGTTTACACAATATAACAACTTTAAATCAGGATATATTTGTGTATATAAATGTTATAGATAGGCAGTTGAATTGATAGATACTTGGATAGATTCATTGGATAGATTAGACATTAGGTAAATACCCTTCACAAGTCTAGGAATACCCTCACTTATATCGACAATTGCTTTAATTCTGGGTATTTATATACTTTGAGGAAAGCATCAAGCTCAAACCGGAATACACAGATTTTTTAGTGAAAATTCAAAAATGCTAACTAGTTTAAAGAAAATCTAAAAAGATTACATTTTATTCAAGCATCAACACTTCATAATTTGTTCCATCATTAAAATATTTTTATTGGATTTCAAGTTCTAATAAACATTTTTGAAAATATGCACTATTGCTTTTATAACTAATGTTGTCAAATTTCTGAGCACAGTGGTAGAAATTTCAAGTTTAACTACATAGGGTGTATATCTGAACTTGGTTGCCATCAGCCAGATGTGTCAAGATTTTGGATTCCTGATCATGTACATTTAAAAGTTATTTTCCACAGCAGCTAGAGTGTTTATCCTTAAGTATAGGCTAGAGATTGGATATCCATTTTTGGAACATTCCGTAAGATGTGGCATAATGAAGGGAATGGCATTACATTTCTTTTCGCTAAGTTGCCTACTTTTTCATTTTTTTAAATTTTATTTATTTATTTATTTATTAAGATTTCTAGGTCTCTGTAGAGAATTCTTGGTAGGGCCTTTAATGACTTTTGTAGTCATTACATCATGCATGGTAACAGGAAATATGCTCATGAGTGTGCTAATTAACTGGCCTGGGCTTCACTTTCCTCATCTACATATCAGTTGGAATACTATTTTGAATGTAAGCAATATAGACCTGGATGAGACTTTAGGTGTGATATCTAAACCAAAGTTTTCTTTTCACAGGTGAGATGTAGACTTAGCGAGTATAAATTATTTGTCCAAGGTAACTAGACTGGTTTGTAGCAGAGCCTGGGCTCCTGACATTCAGACTCTTGTCCTTTTCCATAGCGTTAAAATGATATTATGGATAAAGAGGATTACTTCCGGGCTATTATCAGGTTTCACTGAATCTAAGCTGTCTGAATTAATATGCAGTCTTTGTTGCCACAGTAATGCTATTTTTCTGATATTTAGGCCCTATCCACACATTCTTTCTACACCAGCAGCTCAAACAATGTCTGCCTATGCAGGCCAGACTCAGTATTCGGGGATGCAGCAGCCAGCCGTCTACACAGCGTACTCACAGACAGGACAGCCCTATAGCCTGCCCACTTACGGTATTTCACATCTTCTCTCTTCTTCTTTGGTTATAAGCACGTAATCCTGCTGGCTAGTAGTTGTATAGTCTAATATTTGATATGTTACAACTCAGAAGTAGGATCACTTTACTAATGGAATGGGTTGCACATGCGTTTTCCAAATAGATCTGGGCGTGATGTTACCAGGCATCAAGACAGAGGGCGGACTCTCACAAACTCAGTCGCCGTTACAGAGTGGGTGCCTCAGTTACAGTCCAGGGTTTTCTACCCCGCAGCCCGGCCAGACACCTTATTCTTACCAGATGCCAGGTAAGTACCCCACAGGAAACATGTTATGTGAGAAAGAATTATTTGCATGAGACTCCTTGGCTTCAGATTAGGAATATCAAGTCACGAGGACAGTTTTAAATCTTACCACGGCTCACCCAACGTCATCAGAAAAGACAAATAGCTAGGAAGAAACATGATGAAAAGAGTTCAGTATACATCAAGAAACATGACCCATATCAAAGTTAAATATTTAAGTTTAAGTTGCATAAAATTGGCAGGAAACTAAGTCCAAGCAAAGCAACCTCCAAGCCAGTCGCCACGCCAGTCACATGTTTGGCATCTATTTAAGTGATTTCAAAGATTCATGACAAAACCCAGTATTTTCTTGTCAGGATTCCTTATATACGTAATGCTGTTTTGATTAAATTTAAAATTGAATTAGCACTTCTCTGAGTCCCATTTATTGTTGAATAATTGAAGATTTTTGTTGTTCATTTCTAAAATACCTCTCTCCTGTTAATACTATATTTCTTGAATAGGAATATTTAGATAATTTGTACCTCTGCCTTAAGACTTTTTTCTCCATGTACGATCATTATTTAATTTTTCTTTTTGTTTTTGTCTCCAATTAAAAATTATTTTTGAACATTGTGTAGCAGTTGCAGAAAATATTTTAGTGACATACCAAAAACATTAAAAGGTTATTTCCTATCTGTCATTTTTTCTATATGGCTAGTCATAGTTTGGGGGCTATATTAACATTATTCGAGCCAACTAATATTGCCATTTTAGTTGACTGACTAAAATGAAATAATTACTTAGACCTTTTTGGCTGAAATGACATGTCTGTTTTTTCCTTATAACGTTGGTAGATACATATATGCATACATGCCTCAACCACAATAAGCCACTGTGGGAAATGCCATAGAGACATATCCATTTATTCCCCAGAATACTTTCATATCGGATATTCCAGGCCATGTCAGTTTGTGTTGATTACCTAATACTATTGCTATTCAAGACACATTGATAAAATAAATAATCAGCTGCTTCAATAGTCTTTTATTTTATTCCTTAACAAGTACATTCCATGAGAACATTTTTTTTGAATCTGTAAATTGATAGTTCACTTGTTTTTGCTATAATTTTTAAAATAATTAAATAACTTTCAGACCTTGTAAAATTTTAGAAGGTCGTCAAACCTTAGATGATTGCAGTATAAACAGTTCTCCCTTGGGTCTGAGCCCTAGCTCACAGATTTTTTTGTTCTAAAGAAAGGACATAGAGGAACAAAAAGATGGGGAGCTGGAAACATGAACTCTAAGTGGATTCCATGTGTTTATTTCCTAAGCTAGCCCCAGCCAAATGTTTGAACTTGAGTAGTTTTTGTATGTATATGCAGTTGATATGCATATACTGGAAAGTTCCAGTAGTTTCCTGGAAGTAGTCTCAGTATAGATAATATCTTATTCTTTGAGTACTTCTGTACGTGTGACATTGACCCTTGAAGGTTAGCTGAGTCCTTGGTAAGACTGTTCCCACAAGCTCCTGTTTACCTCTATAGACTTCTAAAGAAAAGACTTTACCTGTTGTCACAAGACAGAGCTAAGGACATTTTCCTTAGAAATATCTCAATTTTAAATCTCACTGCCTCAACAACAAAATTTAAAATATATTTCATTGAATTCTGCAAAGTGAAAAATTTTTAATATTTTTCAAGAAATATTTTTAAAATTCAATTTGTTCTTTACCTCTAGGTTCTAGCTTTGCACCATCATCTACTATTTATGCAAATAATTCAGTTTCCAATTCAACGAATTTCAGTGGTTCACAACAGGTATAGTAGCTTTTTGTGTTTATGCTTTTATATATATTTAAAATTTTTGAAGAATAGTATCAGGTTAGTAAGGTTTATGTATTTAAAATTAAGATGACATTTCAGGGTAGGAAAAATTAGCTATCTGGAATTATTTGGATTTGTGTAATTCTGGATGTTTCAGTTTTCCTGATTGCTAAAGTTTTGCCCTTTAAACATTTAAGCCATGATTGTTTTAGTCATTTGACAGGAAATTACAGAATTGATTGCATATTTTCCTATTATCTTAAGCTATACTAAGCATAATTTTATTTTTTCTTGATAAAACAGTTATTATGAAAATTCATAGGTTGAACTATAATCAATAATCAGATTATGATGTAGACTATAAAACACTCTTGGTCCAAAACCAAATCATTTGTTCCTAAACAAAATGCCTCTCAAACTACTATTGGCTTTTATTTTTTAGTTCTATGATTTTTTTTTTGATAACTGTTAAATTCCTACTCTCCTGACAGCTGTAATTTTTTGCTTTTGTCACCCACTACACTTGCTCCTAGAATTCCTTAGTCCTCATAGTGATGTTTGCTTAATATTTTTGTGTGTTTTGAAACCTGCGATTGTTTTTAGAATCGTGTTAGAATTATGTGTGGAACAAGCATGGATGTGCCTGAATGAGTGAGTTAGCATGGAACGACATGAATTTGTGATATATTCAGAAAGTTTTGTTCCTATTTCCTGCTTCTCAGTCATGTTCAGAGTAGCTGAGGTAGAAGGGTAGCTGATTTCATGGGTAAGCAATACACTAACATAATCGCTGGACTTCTGTGCATTCTAAAATATAAGTTACTGCATAAGTGTTTGCTCTTTGGATTTACTGAAGGGATTATATTAATTGCCTTCTCCTTTCAATTTTTATTAAGGTAACAAGAGGCAAAGAGGAAAATTTGACGATTAAACAGTGGAATGATAATATTTTTGACAGGATTAAACTGTATAGCTTGGCATTAGTTTGAAAAATGTTTTCTTAAAACAGTAAACATCAAAGTCAGTATGCATATTTTATTATAAAAAATTGAGAATTTTTGATAATCCAAGTAGCTTAATTTTACTCGCTCGTTTATTAATACACCAAACATTTATTGAGCACCTGTTAGCCATTAGACTTTTTGACTGTGCATTGGAGATTCGAAGTCGGTGTTCCCTGCTTTCTGGAAGGATGCAATCCTCCTGAAGACATACACATGAAAATAATATGGGCAGGGAATGGAATATTTGGAATATAATAATAGAAATATACACTAGGCAGAGTGGTAGCATAAGGGGAAGACTACTTTGTTCTTTGTTGGGAGGATTAAAAAATGATTAATAAGGAGAAGTAAATGTATTGACAGACAGTTTTATATCACAAAATACATCCAGTACTAGCAGTATATTTAATTCAGTGGCCCCAGTATAATGTGTAATCTGTACTTCGGACCATGGTCTGAAAACGAATTTATTCTTTTAGCAAATACTCACTGAGTGCCTATTAGATATTAGGAACTGGCCTGTACCCTGGGGAGCTGAAGGTGGGAGCAGGGTGAATGGAACCTGTTTCTTGCTTCAGGGAGCTTTCTGTCTACTGAGAAAAGCAGACAATAAACCAGTAAACACCTGAGTAAATATAGAATTGGAAAGCATGAAGGGAGAGAACAGTGTCCTATTAAAAATATTATGAGAGGGTTTCCCTGGTGGCGCAGTAGTTGAGAATCCGCCTGCCAATGCAGGGGACACGGGTTCGTGCCCCGGTCCGGGAAGATCCCACATGCTGCGGAGCTGCTGGGCCCGTGAGCCATGGCCGCTGAGCCTGCGCGCCCGAAGCCTGTGCTCCCCAACGGGAGAGGCCACAACAGTGCGAGGCCCGCGTACCACAAAAAAAAAAAAAAATATTATGAGAAGGCTAATTTTGAGTAAGGGGGATTTTGTGGAAGGCTTCTCCATGGAAATGACATTTAGACCAAGTCTTCCAAAAGTTAGGTGAAGAATGAGGGCAAGGGTGTTCAGGCATAGAAAGCAGCATGTATCACATCCCTGAGGGGTGAAAATCTTGGGGTGTCAGTGAACTCAAGGAAGCCTGGAGTTTAGTTCGCATCTGAGGGGTAGATGGGGAAACATTCGTTTATGGAGGTAGGCTGTGTAGGCTACCTACAGGAGGTAGGTAGGAGGTAGGAGGTAGGCTCATGTAGGGCCCTGCGGCTTCTAATAAGGAACTTCAATTCTATTCCAAGCCCAAAGGGAAGCTATTAAAGAATTTTTTAGCAGGAGAATAGCATCATGTAATTTATTTTTGAAAAATATTGCTCTGGCTTCAGAGACTTAGGAAAAAGCCAAAAATGGAAAGGAGGAGAGCAGTTAGAAAACTGGTACATTGGCTACAACAGGCAGTGAAGGTAGCTTGGACAAAGTGATAAGAATGGAAATGAAGAGTAGGGAGAATCTTTGAGATATATTTGAGTGCAAAAAGACACTATAATCACTGGAAGCTGGTAGACTGGAACTTTCCAGTGAGTAACTTCATCTTCCTCTCCGGGCACTGGCAGCCCAGTGGAGAGCCTCCCACACAGAGAGATGCTGGAGTCAGTCTCTCTGGCTTCCAGTTTGAGCCCTGAAACTTGCTGTCTGACTTTGGGCAAATCACTTTAAACATTCTGTGCCTTTATCCCTTTACTTCAGTGTAAAATAGAGATAGTAATAATACTGCATAGGAGGTTGTGAGGATTCAATGAGTAAATCTACTAAAGGCCTTAGAGGAGTGCCTGACACAAAGTAAGCACTGTGTTAATATTTGTGATCCATGTTTTACTCCGATAAAAATATGTTACTAGGAACTTTGTCCAAATACTGCCAAGAGTTTTCTGTTTGTTTGTTTGTTTGTTTTTTTGTCTCTCAGGTAATAGGGAACATCAGATCCTGAAATTAACAGACAAATAGCATTTTCATTTTCTGCCATACTGCTTAACCCTTTCTGATGTTACATATATTTGATTATATGTATATTTACGAACGCAGAGAATTTCCTCTTTTGGCAACCACATCAACCATGGATCTTTGTTTCCCTTAGAAACGTGCATTAGGGAATCTTCATCCTGACCAAGGATTTCTCATCACTGATAACAATTTGGGCTAAAACATGTCAGATATATTAAACACCAATTATTGCAACAAATACTTATTCCTTACCTTAATATGTGAAAGGATTTTGAAGGATTACTTACATAATTTTAAGATTATTAAAATTTTTTAAAATTAAAAGGAGGTGAAAGGAATTGATCCAATGGCTTTTTTTTTTCTCTAACAAATGATGCAAACTAAATATTTGAAAGCCTCAGGAAAGACTTTAGGTCAAGGCCTCAGGTGGCATGTAGCCTGTGAGAAACTGGGTAAGAATATCTTTTATTCATTTTCTTTTCTCTACTGTTTGCCTCCTGCCAGGAAAACAAAATTATCAAGGGTAGCCTAAAAAGGGAACAAAAATCACAATAATGCAGCCCAAGGTCTGTATGGAAGCGGGGGAGGGGCACACCACCTCCTCGCTGGTGATATTAGACGATGAGAATGAATGCTGTGAATACGAACATCTCCTTCTCTCTTCTTCAAATGCATAAGACATGAGGATGTACATCCCTGGAAATGTAATTCTGGGGGGAAAGTGATGCATATACAACCTTTAAACAGATTAAAATTTGTGTACTGGACCTGGTTTGCAAAACCCGCAAGATATTTTATTACTATGTGCATGTAGAAGATGCCCACAGAATGGTCTCTGCTTCTTAGGATCACCTCAAAGCTGTGGACTCCAGAACAAGTGGAGCCAGATACTAATCTTTCCATTGCCATTGTGATTGCTTTTCTTTGGCGTATACTAGAGGCTAATCTGTCTTTCAAACACACACACGTCAATTATTATTTCAGGATTATCCATCCTATGCAGCCTTTGGCCAAAACCAGTATGCACAGTATTACTCTGCATCAACATATGGAGCATATATGACATCAAATAACACAGCTGATGGCACGTCCTCCTCGACTTCAACCTACCAGTTGCAGGAATCTCTCACAGGACTGACTAGCCAACCAGGTACAGATCTTCATCCAGGTGAAATACTTTTTATGTGTTTTGCTCTATCTAATAATATGGAGAAAATGGGCATTTTAAAAACAAGGCTGGGGCTTCCCTGGTGGCGCAGTGGTTGAGAGTCCGCCTGCCGATGCAGGAGGCACGGGTTCGTGCCCTGGTCCGGGAAGATCCCACATGCCGCGGAGCGACTGGGCCCGTGAGCCATGGCCGCTGGGCCTGCGCGTCCGGAGCCTGTGCTCCGCAACGGGAGAGGCCACGGCAGTGAGAGGCCCGCATACCGCAAAAAAAAAAAAAAAAAAAAAAAAAAAAACAAGGCTGAAAGCTTCCAGATAATTATGCTGATGTTTAATCTGCGCTAGTACCACTGATTTAGGTGAGGCTTTTCTGGCATTCCAGAAACCTTTCTTTTAGGTGTGGGATAGTTAGGAGATTTTAATATCAAATGACAGAATACATATGAATATGGAGATAAAAGGTAAGTGGATCTTTTACCAGACTAATTATTTCATGGAGATCTTGACAACATAGAAAAGTTGTAATATTATCTTCTTTGGGTAAAACTGATAATATTTCCTTTATGCTTGAGAAACTGTATAACTTTTTCACCTTACGAGTCATCAGTAGCCCCAGCCAGTGAACATTTCCCACATTCCTAGGATTTTTAGGATCATTGGTAGGTAGTTTAATATCTTTGTCTAATCAACACATATTTAAAATCCATCATAGTCTTCATTGCCAGAAGCTTGTCTGTATTCTTATTAGAATTGTATTTGCTGACACGTATTTAACACAGCTGAAGAACTTAAAGTTAAAAGCAAGTTTAATAGAGATTCATTGTAATCCCAATCAAAATTCAGGCAGGACCTTTCGGAGAAATTATCAGAATGATTCTAAAATTACAAGGAAAAACAAAGGAACTAGAATAGCCAAATACTTTTGAAAAATAAGTACAAAGTTTGAGGGCTCACACTGCCTGATTTCAAAATTTATAAAATATAATCAAGAATGTTTGGTATTGGCAAAAATGTTAGATACCTAGAGCAATGGAATAGAATAAAGAGTCCAGAAATATATGTATTTCTGGATATATTTAGTATATGTTGTATATAATATATACAACATATACAATGATACAACATATACTAAAAGTTTGGTTTTTGACAAAGGTGCAAAGGCAATTAGAGAGAATGAATAGTTTTTCAGAAAATGATGCTGGAACCACTGACATCCATATGCAAAACAAAACAAAACAAAACATAAAACAGAATCTTGACTTGTAACTCATACCATATACAAAACATGTTAAAACTAAAACTTCTAGAAGAAAACATGGAGAAACTCTTTGTGGCCTTGGGTTACATAAAAATTTAATAGGTATCATGCTAAAAACACAATCCATAAAAGAAAAGAAAAGCTAAATTAGACTTCATAAAACAAAGAACTTCTGCTCTTCAAAAGACACCATCACAAGAATAGAAAGACACGCCACAGATTGGGAAAAAATACTTGCAAAACACATATCTGATAAAGCACTTGTATCCAGAATATATAAAGAACTATCAAAACTCAATAAGAAAATCAAAGTTAAGAAATTTTTTGTTTTGATCCAAACTCACCTCTGCTTCTTTTTTGTCCTGCTTTGGAAGGGCAAGAAAATAGGGACACATGGTCACAATACTGTGAATTCTTTCTAACTGGACCAGTGGTTCCAAGAAGACAAAAAGCCCATTAAACAAGTATTTATTGAGTGCCTGTTAGGTACCAGGCACTGCTGATATTTCAGCAGTGAATACGCTCTCTGCATACATTTAGCTTCATTTAGCTTCCATTTAACAAGCAAGACAAAGATCAAGCAAATAATTAAAATAGTATGAATGTTGAGAAAATGAAAATGCTAGATAATGTGGGGAATATTAACGAGAAAACTAATTTGAACATGAAGAAGTGACAATGAAACATACTTTAAGTGACAGAGAAAATGCAATTATATTCATGAGATGGCAACATTCTTTCTTTTTGGTTCACTGTTATATATAGGGTGAATAAACAACAAGGTCCTACTGTATAGCACAGGGAAATATATTCAATATCCTGTGATAAACCATAATGGAAGAGAATATTTTAAAAAAGAATCTCAAAGTATTGTCTCTAATCTAACTATGGACCGAAGGGAAAATTGTTAATAGGTGTACTAGACTTTGATGCCCCTACTATCAGTTTCTTTCCCCTTATCTTCTTTTTAGACCCTCCCTCCTGTAAACACATAGCCCCTTTGAGCCTCTAGTCTTCATTCCCTCTTTTTAGGCTTTCCAGCAGCCGTATCTTATGTAGGGCCAGGATGAAGGGAAGGCAAGAGTTGCCTGGGGTGCAGAATGTAAGGGGGCGTTCATTCTCACAGCCCTTAAATTTTACACCCTTGGCACACTACCTGCCTTAATTTCCGCCCAGCCTAAATCCCATGTTCCAATTCTGTCCTGATCCTCTTTGAGTAAACACTTACATTTCATTAAGAATCTTATCTTAATTTAAAGAATGAGTGATTTCAGAATCCTTGCTTACAAGTGGTGGAAGCACTTTAGGTGGGGAGGTATTTGATGTTCTCGTCACACTGTGGAAGGTGTTTCTCCCTGGTGAATGCACGGGGAAAACAAAATAGAATGACTGTGTTCGGAAGCAAAATCACGGACTAAATATTTGATCATCGAGTTATCAGAGACCAAGTGACAGGACTGGCAAAGTGTTTTGGAATTTACTAGACTTGAGCTACCAGGAATGAAAACCATTCAAATACCCCAAAATGGTTTATGCTACGTAGAACTTTGGGTGGAAGAGTGGTTTTAATCTAGTTTTAATATGACCACAAGAGTTTCTATGCACGAAAGACACAGATGGGTACTCTCTGTTAGCTAAAGAATAATCAACTTTCAGAATAGCTATTTTATTTACATTAAAAATACTAAACGCAGACATGTAGATATTCTGAGTATGTGACTTTGAATGTAACACATTCATATGTACATTCTCATATTCAGTATCAGAATGTTGCAATTTCTTCAGCTTTCCACTGGTTGCTAATACCAACGAATATAGTTTGACATAATTGTCAGATATTACGAGACTTTCCACTGAATTTAAAGAAGAAATTATTTCTACTTGTACCCATATTATTCTCTCAACCCAAATCATAACAATACACGTGTCTACATCTTTAAGGAATTCTGTGACCTCAGACCTTCAGTCAAGGTAGTTTTAAGTTTGATTTTGCCTTTGCAGATCTGGCATGCATCCAAAATGTAAACAAGTTCATAACTATGGGATTTTTATTTATTATTGATGAAATTTGAGGTATTTTGTTTAAGGGTATAAAGAGTATTTTCCACTGACTGGCTCTGCGTTTGGACTTAAAGCAGAGACCTAACAGTTAAATCCACAGTTTGTCATAAATCATTCACTGGTGACTTCTCCCGTATTTAAAATGGAAACATACTTTATGTTCTATAAGAGACAGCTGGTTGCTCTGATTTAGCGATAAACCTAATGAAATAAAGTTGGATCTAAATATCCAAAACTTAGAAGGTGCAGTTATTCATTACGGTACTGATTAAAAGATAATTATTCAGTCATGTATAGTGTTAGCCCAGGAAAAAGCCTGGGGCAATGGGTAATGACTGATGTTATTTGGAAATTACCAATAGCATTCAGTCATTTATTTTACCTTATTAGGTAATTTGACAATGTATTTAAAGAAACATTACCATGCTGATTAAGAACAGATATTTTAGTTCATTATCTTTGAAAAGATCTTTCTTTGCCTTTAACATAAAGGTTATCTTAGGTATATTATATTTTTGATTCCATTCAGAATGTTTGATGACTGATAGCACAGTAAGCTTAGTGATATTTTTATAGTTCCTTTTTAAAATTTTAAACACCTTTAAAATTAAATATAACTAGCAATTTGTAACAACATTCTGTAGTCTGAGACCTTGGCAAACATTTCAGATACATTAGCTAATTAAACTTTACAAGTGTTGCAGAAAAGTAAAGGATATGGTAAGATCACTCTTTGAAAAGAAGCCAGTTTCTTAGGCAGAACTCAGTAGACTTTCTAGGCCTCATGGCATTTCACATGAGGACAGGAAAGAAAGCAAAGTACTAATTCATTTCATTGAAGGCAACAAGAGGACTTAAACGGAAAAAGACTGACCACATTTAACTTCTCTGCCAATTTGCATTTTCCCTACCTGCAGCATTACTGTACCCTAGTGCAATTACCTGAGTGAAATTGACAGAGGCACTGGAATTAACAGCTTTCTCCTTTTAAAAACAAATGTCAACAAATGTTTAATGACCAGTTGAGCTCAAGTTCCTGATTTTACCCTTTATCAGAAGAAAGGCTAGAACCTTCAGAAGATATGGAGGTCAGTTCATTTCCATCTGGGTGGTTGCTGTAGGAGCCCAAATAGAGCACGTGCCCTCTTTAGGACCTGCTCTTTTACTTTGATGTTCTTCAGATGAATTTCTTGGCCCTCACTCTCACAGAAATTGTGTAAAGTCTGTGTAACTCTTTTGATTAGTAGAAACAGATATACATTTGACCTTTTTGTAACCTGGACAGACTGGTGCTCTTTGGGAAAGGAAGTATCACCTAGTGGTTAAAGTGGGAGTTCTGGAACCATATCAACATTGCACATACCGGCTATTTCATCTTGGTTAGTTAATTGAGTCCCACATGTCTCCAGTTCTCCCATTATTAAAAGAGGCTAATAAAGGACCAAATTCACTGGGTAGAAGTGAAGTTTAAGTCGTGTGTGTGTGTGTGTGTGTGTGTGTGTGTGTGTGTGTGTGTGTGTGTGTGTAAAGAATGTTTCACAGTAAAGAGTTCTGACAAATCAATAAGAAAAAGATAACCCAATTTTTTTTGAATAGTCAAAGATTTAAACAGTTACTTCATAAAAGTAGATACCAAATGAGTAAGAAACAAAGTATTCTACATCATTACTCATCAAGAAAATGCTAATTAAAACTACAATAAGATACTACCAACCCCTACAATCACTAATATAAAAAAGACTAGCAATACCAAGTATTGGCGAGGATGTAGAGCAACTAGAACTCTCATTGCTAGTAAGAGAGTGAATTAATACAATAACTTTGGAAAAGAGTGCTCAGTGTCTACTGAAGGTAAACATATGCCTTCCATTTGACCCAGCAGTCCCTCTGCCAGGTGTATACATATAGGCATATGCTTAGTATATACATATAGGGATATGCTAGGTATATACATATAGGGATATGCTAGGTATATACATATAGGGATATGCTAGGAAGGGGAGCTTATGCCCATAGCTATAAACAAAAATGTTTATAACAGCTTTATTCATAGTTGCCTAAAACTACAAATAACCCAAATGTTCATCAACAGAATGTATAAAGCATAGTATACATATGTCATGATGTTCCAGCCACATTAAGGAAAAAACAAACAACTGCTCCAGGCTACAATGTAGGTGAATCTCAGACATAATAAGCAGTGACTCTAGCCAAACACGTATTCCAATAAACTTATGGAGACCCACACACTTCCTATGACCAGTCTTTTCCCTTCCTCCTTCTGCTCTTTTCACTCCCTTGTTGTGATACCTGCTGACTTCCAGTTCATTCGAGTAGCTGAGTTGCTCCTGCCAAACCCCGTCTTTATGGATCCAGTCAACAGTCAACCACCCATAACTGAGCACTGTAACTTTGGGATTTTGCAAGATATTGTCTTTTCACCTCTTGCACTGTGGCAAGAACAAAGCTGCCTGATGAGAGTTAACTCCTGAAAATTGATCTATAATGGATAGAAAGATAGGTCTTATGGAATGGCAACCAAAAAAATTTTATAAGCTTAATAAATGTGTGTTAATTTGAATCAATATTTTATCTGAAAAAGAACATTTGATTTGCAGGACATAGTAACCTTAGAAAAATTCTGTTTTATAAAAATAATTGAAAATAGAAAACATTTTGTGTGATATTTTTAAAAAGTAGATGTGTGTTTAAATACCCAAATCCCCATCTAATGCCTATACAAGTAAGCTGAAACATGATTTACTATGACATAGGGCTATATTCAGCATCATAACTAAAGATCCTTTTATTATGCTTTCTATACTCATGCATTTGATAATAGAAACCCATGCAATGAACTGTGCCAGCAATGTTTTAAGAGCAAATAATATGTGGAGGACAGACATTTTTTTGATGCTGTCCTGACATGCACAAATGTTTCCCAAAGAAAACATTTGACCGTTAGAAATTATTAGAGGTTAGCTATGTAAACACTCTTTACCTAAAACCTCTCAGAAAAAATGTTACCTAAGTGTGATCTAGTTTGTTCAGATGTGTTTATTTAGATTAATAACTGCTTGGCTGTGCTCATAATTATTTTACTTTAATTTTTATGATAAAGCATGAGTCATAACGTCTTTACTTTTAAAAATTGTGTAACTTTAATATAGCTTGCCATTGGACTCTCCTAGACATTTTAACATTATGCATATGATTTAAATTAAACATAAATCAGAGTTATCTCAGTAATAGAAAAAGAGGGCTTCCCTGGTGGCGCAGTGGCTGAGAGTCCACCTGCCGATACAGGGGACGTGGGTTCATGCCCCGGTCCAGGAGGATCCCACATGCCGCAGAGCGGCTGGGCCCGTGAGCCATGGCCACTGAGCCTGCGCGTCCAGAGCCTGTGCTCTGCAACAGGAGAGGCCACAACAGTGAGAGGCCCACGTACCGCAAAAAAAAAAAAAAAAAAAAAAAAAGATAGCTGCTATTACCCAGGCTTTAGTATACAAAGAAACTGAGATTCAGAGAGATTGAGTAAAATGCTTGAAGTCATGCAGTAAGTCCAACTCTAGTTACTTGTGAAGTTTTACTGCACCTCACTGTCGCCGTGGTGGGCTTATCTTAACACCCTCTCCTACAGACTTGCCACTGCTCTGTACTCTCCACCTCATAAGATGCTGCATCACTAGCTTTAGACGTGTCGAACTTTCGGGTATCTGTGGGACATGCAGAACCCAATTAAACATAAAGTCTGAAACTTAAGATTTGACTTGGTATGATGTATGGGTCATCACGCAGAAAGTGACTGACCTATGAGAGGGTTAGATTGCCCACATGGTGTGGAGTGGGGAAAATGATCAAAGGATGGAAGTACTAAGTACCAGAATGTAAGTAATGGGAGGAGAAAAAGGAGTCCATGTCTCTTAGACAGAGAAGGACTCATGAGAAAGATTCTAAAACATGCAGGGTATCAGCTGCTAATGGTTCTGAGGAGGTGGTGTTGCAGAGGATAATACACAGCATAGAGATCCAGGAAGGTAAGGACTGAGTCTACCTATTATTGCATTTGCCATTTAGGTGGTTCTGGGGACTCTGGGTAAGAATAGTTTTCTTAGAGTTTTGGTGAACTGAAACTAGATTATGACAAATCAAATGTCAGGAAGTGGAGACAAATGTGCCGTCCAGTACCGTAGCCACTGACTTCAGTCTGTACTAGCCCCATTACAAGGGCTTAATAGGCACGTGTGGCTAGTACAGATTGAAGTCAGCTCTAAGTGTCATATACACACAGGATTTCGAAGACTTAGCATGAAAACGAGATTATGTAAAACATGTCATTTTTATATTTATTATATGCTGAAATGATAATGTTTTGGATATATTAGAGCAATTAGCATATAGGAATGAAATTAATTTTACATGTTTCTTTTTACCTTTTTTAATGCAGCTTCTAGAACATTTAAAATTATATGTATGCGTGGTTACATTTGTGGCTCACTTCGTATTTCTGTTGGACAGCACTGGTACATGCTGTTCTTTTAACACGGGTCCTTTAAAAAGAAAAGATAGCAAACAGATAGCTTCTAGATAGAAATGCATGGTCAAAGGGAAGGACATTTCAACTTGTCTGTGTGCCTCCCGCCCCCAGAAACGGGAGAGGTTGAAGGGAAGGTAGGAGAGAGTTTGAAGTGGAGCATTATTCTCTAATAGGTGAGGCACGGAAGTCATATTTGCAGGGGGAGGGATGGGATCTCATCCTCAGACATAGGAGGTGACAACAGATCTAAAGTTAGATAAATACATAGGTGGGGATAGAGATAGGAAGTTGAGGGCATCTGGAGTACAAAAGGTCTTCAGGTTTAATAGATCACATAGATCGAAACTAGGAGAAACCTGTGTGACCTGCAAAATTTTGACTGAATTAGAATTTTGTGTATTTGTGGTTATAAAACTTTTTTGTCATAAGGAATTTTCTGTTGTAGAATTTGTTAAAATCATTAATCATGAAGACTAATACCTGATCTAAAAATGAAGTGCTGTCCTTGACAGTATTCATGTTATTTACAGGAGAGTTTGATACCGTGCAGAGCCCCTCCACACCCATCAAAGATCTTGATGAGAGAACGTGCAGGAGTTCTGGGTCAAAGTCCCGAGGAAGAGGCCGGAAAAGTAATCCCTCCCCGCCTCCGGACAGTGACCTGGAGGTATGCTGACTTCTCCTTAAAAGGTGTAATGTGATGTTTCATTTTATTGAATGATATATTCTATACCGTACAGTTCTGTAAAATTTCAGACTTAAAAGAAAAAGATATATCAGGAAATGTGTGGACCTACTATGAAGTAGGCATTTCACAGCTCTGAAATTGGAGATTTCATCCATTATAATGGCAAAACTAAAAACAATAACACTTAAAAATCATAATGCTGTATAAATTCTAGGCCTGAGATAGTTGCATCTTTTGATCCAAAAGACACAAACGGAAGGCACAAGCAGAAATTTGAAAAATAAAGCCATTGTTTGTGGAGTATTTATCTGAGAAGCACTCTTTCTGGGAGTACTAGGGTCATGAAAGATGTTTACATGGGTCAATAAATTTTAAAAGGTAAAATTAATCTGTATGGAGAAAAAAAGTTGTCATCAGAAAGTAAGAAAAATTCCAATCATTTGATACATATGTTAAAATTTTTATACCTGTAAAAATTTCCGTGTGTCATTGTTTCCAACTGGGACGGATCTTTTGCGATATATCCATAATAAGCAGGTTGTTTTGATTATGAAACATCAGCAGAAACTATTCTTAACCATAATGTGTTACTTCTTACACAGCTGCATATTTTAATTGTGAAAAAAAGTTAAATCTCCAGATTTAGTAAAGTCAAGTAATAGCCCTTGTACCTCTTCATAAAAGATCATTTCCTTGATGTGAACAACAGTAGCAGATTCAAATGCCTTCAAGAACCCAGCAGGTGATATGAATGAGTGAACTGGGCTGGGGGCCAGCAGACTGGGAAGAGTGGGGAGCACTGGCCCAGTCTAAAGGGGCCCCTGCATCATTGCCGCATGGACTGTCAGCCACCATTGCCACAAACCGGAAGTTTGTCTACTGCAGTCAGACAGAACCCTGAACTTTGTGTGAAATCTTCTAATCTGGAAATTTTAATCAATAATTTGAAACCATTCAAAACTCTATGCAGGCCAAACAACCCATCTTATGACCCAAGGGTCCACACGTTACAATCTCTATTTAGGGATTGTTCGTTGATTCTTTAAAATATTTTTTAAAATATAATTGTTTGCATGAATTACAAAACTTCATGAAGTCATGAGACATAAAATTTTATAAGAGTACACTTCTATCATAAAGTCCAAATGTGTCTTTTGGGTATTAACTGCAAGTACATATTTGAATGAATTCATTCAGATTAGGACATCGCATTTTTAAGCCTTATTATTTTTGTCACTCTTGCGCCTCAGGTTTTACAGAGGTTAGATTTGAGAAATTTGGAGGAAAAATGAATGGAGTAGCATAGAGTTCCATATAATGGTATCAAGATTATATCCAACAATAAAGCGAGAGGTCTACTTGTAAAGAGATTTCTGTTTCCTTAGAACTTGATAATTCTTCGATATTTATCTTTTTTCTCCAGCGTGTGTTTGTCTGGGACTTGGATGAAACCATCATTGTTTTCCACTCACTGCTCACAGGATCTTATGCCCAGAAGTATGGCAAGGTAAGAAATCAAGAAATTTTACCTTGTTAGAATTTTATTTTAAATAAAAGCAAAAGCCATTTAAAAATACCTTGTAGTGTTTTTACTGCAGTCTGTCAAGTCTGCTCTTAATTATTTATTTCCAGTGACTCATTGTTCTTTAATGTGAACTGGTAAATTTTACAGAACTTAATTAGAAATCATGTTCTTTTTCCTTTCTTCATAATAACTTTGAATTTTCTACATGAAAAACCAAGCTTATTACCCTCACGTAATTATTTTAGAAAATGTTTTTGTCAATTGAAATGGACTTTTAAACATTATAATATGTATATTATTGTCTAATAAGGGAACTTTGAGAAATTGTTTGAATTAATTTGTTGCACCAAATGTTGCTATAGAATGCCATCTGAAATAAGGAAGTAATCTTTTGTCTGACAGATCCTTTGCATTTATAAATATAAGTATTTTTTGGTAACTTTGAGGAGGCATATTATAGAGACTGGGAATAATACCCCGTCACACATAAAAATCCAGAGGCAGATGTTCTCATTACTTTCCTTTATCTCTTGCCATTATTTTCATAGTCAGCTTGCTTCTTGTAACAGTGTTGTTATACACGTGTGTGAGTCTGTTTCAAAGAGTGATGCACCTGCAACAGATTTTTCAGCTAGAAACACAGTTGTAGAGGCCATTTGAGTCTTTGATTCTGTAGGACTCACAGTCTAACCAGAGTCAATTCACAACATGTGGGCCTGCCTTCAATTACTGCATTCAAAGTTGTATCTAACTTTGGTTCCTTTTCATATAACACTTACAGAAGTGTCTCCCTTCATCTTTATAGTGTCACATTATTTCATAGGGTCTCATGTTAGCTCAACATGCAGTTTTTAACATCTTCTAGACTAGTTGTGATGAGTTAATTGCACTGAAGCATTTCCTCCTAAATTGCGCTCTTGGTGAATTTGCATTGCATTTGATTTTTAGTATAAGTAATGAAAATTGCTAAACATATGAAAGGTAACAATTTTATTTAGTGACCATTTAGAAAAAGGAGTCTTAGCTTCTTTATCACAATCATCATCATCTAAAACAGTGATCTCCAAAGCAGGATGTATGCATATGTGCCAGATATACACAAGGTGCTTCACTGAGATAAGGAGAGAAAATAACACATTTATACCCTGCAATTTCTATTCTTATCTGTTTCAATACATGTAAATGATTATAACTTAAAGAATATGTATGTAATTTATAAATAAATTAACTATACATAGATTTGTGGTACACACTCAAAATTCTATTACTGGTAGAGCATACAGTCTAAAAAGTTTCCAGGTAGTAATCTAAAGCATTTTCTTCTGAAATAATTTTGGCTTATGTGGAATACACAGTAATCCTATTGAACCGATTACAGTATTTTTGTGCAAATTTTCATATTAGATAAATGTTTAAAATAAACAGTCTAGCTTGAACACACAAATCCAAATAAAGTTCCCTTCAAAATAGTCACCATTGGAGGCTATACCTAAATATCCATGTTGCTTCCATTTTGCCAAATCAGTGGTGGGACTCATCTTTCGGAATTACCTTTAGATTTTTAAAATATTTCCTGACTTCAAATCTTCATCCTTTTGTGGTAATTGTGATATTTAGAAGTAAAAGGATGATTTGAACCCAAGGCAATAAATAAAGAGCATGGTCAAAATGTCACTATATATATATATATATTTTTTTTTCCCCCCTTTTCGTCAAAAATACCTTAAAGTTTCTACCATCCCAGAACTGAGCATGGCCTTCTATTTGGGATATGAAGGGGTACTGATAAAGAAGCAGAGGGGTGGTAAACCATTAAAAAAAAACATCAGATAATGAAGCAGCTTTTCTTGAGTGACTGATAAACTGGCTCTAAGAGCAATTCCAAAAGCAAAGTTCTCCTACTTCCCTCAGCAGTGGTGCATCACTGAAATAACCCATCACCTCCCGGGATGGCCACCTGGTCATTCAGCATTCATTTCACAAACAAGTTCTGTATTTTAAAGTATTGTCGAAAAGCTTTGTTCGCATAGAAAAGAGAGACATTCTCCATGCCTCCAGAGGCTTAAAACAGCAGAGCTTGCAGAAACGGTGGGAAAAGTGAGGGGAAAAGGAAACTAATGTTTATTTAATGCCCACGATGTGCCAGAATTAAGCATCACAACAATTTTAAGGGGTGGGTTCTTCTCCCCAGTCTGTGCGTGAGGAAACATGCTCAGAGAGGGAATAAGATGTGTGCAAAGTCACACAGCTAGTCAGTGGTAGAGATGACTCTTGGGGCCCTGGACTCTTTGACCTCAAAGCCCTTGTCGTTTCTGCTTATAGAACATCCCATGGCGTAGATGATTAAGCTACCATGAACACAATATACAAGTGACATTTCCCGGAAGGAATAAGGACAATTAGTGAGGTACTGTGAAGGCAGTTGTGTGAGTTCTCCTTTAAGTTGGAATGATTCTAATTATCTTCTTGCAGACAGTTGGGATAGTTTTCCATCAAAAGGGAAAACTTAAGAAATGTTCAGTGAAATAGAGTGTGGTAGACAGGTACCAGTACCTCATGGTGGTGCAGAATCGGAATAGGATCAGAGGCATTGTTGGCAGGGTGTGGGGAAGATAAGCCTACATTTCTAGAACACCTACCATGTGGTAGCACCTGTGTTTGACATTTCACAAGCAGTAGGTATGGGGGAGAAGGACAAGAGCCTTCAAGTCAGAGAAACCTAACTTTGAAAATCCAGTGCTGATGCTTACAGTCATTGATGCTGACACCTGAATTACAAGAAGGAGCTAGCCGTGCAGATTAGCGGGGAGAGAAGTGTGGAGGGGGCCGTTCCAGGCAGAGGACATAGAAGGGCTCCGGGCAGGGGCCATCTTCCAGTGTTGCGGGAATATAAAGGAGCAGTGTGGCTGGAAGTTTGTAAACAACGGAGAGTGACACAAGATAACACAAGGTAAAAACAGAGAGGCAGGCAGGGGGCCGCATCAGGTCCAGTGTCTGCCGTAAGGCATTTGGAATTTATTCTAGGTGCAGTGGAAGTTGTTGTAGCATTTAGGTCAAATTGGGACCTGGTGGTTTAAGGTTGGCTGCTGTGTGGAGAAAGGAGTTTAGAGGAAGAAGACCATTTAGGAGACTGCTGACTTGAGAAAGGCTTCTTGAACTTGAATGTGAGTCCCTGACCCTCAGGGACTGTAAAACCCAGAGTTTCCGATGCTGTAGGTCTGAGGTAGGTCCTGAGACTTCACCTATGGAATAAATTTTCAATAAAGCTGATGGACCATGCTTTGGGAACGGATAGAAAAGAGCATTTCCCCAACATTTTTCCTGGGAAAACGAGTTCCAAACTATGTTAATTGATAGTCTGTGGAAAAAAAGCCCATGGCCAAATAAATGTGAGGAATACTTGAATTTTGTGGCCATTCAGTATATGTTATCATCTTAAAGGTCCTGAGATGTTTTACAGTTAAGAATCCTTTGTAACCATGTTTAATTCCTCCATTCCCGAGGGTCTAAGTAATGACCTTGAGGGCCGACTGAAATGAGGTCTTTCTGGTGATCAGTTGACAATTCAGAAGGACTTTGCCAATAGTGAAAGTGACCAGGGCCATTATTTCTGCTGAGGACAAAAAGGACCCCTGTACTACGTAAAGTTTATCTAATCTTGAAATTGTTAACGTCTTCAGTCCTTTGAATTTCTCGGATCAGACTTGTTTCCACAGTGTGCACTTTCAGAGTATAAAAGATTTGTATGACATAGTGATTTTTCTGTTCTTTTAACCAGAGAATCTTTTGTGTTCGTAGTATATCACGCTGAGTATCTTTATATAAAACATATAAGGGCAGATCTGCTCTAGGTGAAATGTAGAAGTTAGGGGACTGGAGATATCCCATTTCCCTCACGTAGACAATCCCTTCCCCCATTGTTCTTAGTCACCCCAAAAGGGTTTCTTGAGTCCTGAGCGTTGCTCAGAACACATACTGTAGGGCAGTAATCCAGCTGAAGGAGCACCAAACTAGAGGTTAGGAGGAAGTCCTGTGCCTAGATGTTCCTTAAGCTACTCATTTAACCTCTGAGCCTGTTTTCACATCTAAACATGGTTATAATCCATTTCCTTCCTGGAGTTACTGGATGGATTAAATTATATAATGTAAAAAAAAATGTAAAAAAGTAGCACTTAGCTCTATCATCCATGTCCTGTGGTGGAGAAATTTAATGCATTATTTCCCCCCAAAGGGGAAATGACAAAGGCAGAAATTTCCAGACATGCAGAAGGTCAATGTTTGCACAAAGTGGTACTGCAATGGCCTGAAATATAGTGAGCTGAGAGCTGGAAATATAAGCACCAGTGGTGTAAAATCATGTCCTGCCATGACCACACCTACCTACCTATCTACCTATTTTTCTCTCCTTCCCCACCTACAAGCCTGGTAAAAATAAACAAACAAGCAAACAAATAAGTAAGTAAGTACCATTTTTGAGCTCTTGCTATGTGCCTGGCACTTTTCTGAGTATCCTGTTAAATGCATTACAATCAATCTCCTTTGCTTTCACCACCACCCTATGTGATTGGTACCATGTCACACAGCTCACAAGTGGTTTGGCCAGCCAGAACCCACATCTCTTCTACCTGCTCTGGATCTCTGCACTCTTTTGGTCTCATGTCTTTCCCCACCACCTATCAAAATAAAATTCATGGAACATAATAATTTAGGAATGCCATTTTTACTCATAAATTGCTCTGCGTAACTAACTTTTGTGTTTTAATTAAAAAAAAAAAACTTTAGAAAAGTCCTGCTTCAGTTTATAAATAAATAATATTATTAATTTTCCAAGGATCTTCCTAATGTGTGATCACTTTTGGACCCAGTTCAGTTGTCAACACAACATGCTCTTTTCCCAAGCAGAACTATTCCGGGATATTTACCGTGATGGCAAATGAGGGATGTCAGTATTTGAGCTCTGCTGCCTGTGGAGCTGATGATGGGCTTTGCAGCTGAGCACCAGCTGGCATGTACACCTTTCAGCACTGAACAACTCTAAAGTAGGAGTTTGTAAATTTGGCAGGACGCAGATCAGGAATCATCCATCATCTGTTAGAGTTTATGAAGATTATCTCTATTCCCTGATTAATTGTATATAGTATTTTACCTGATAAGTTGCAGTAATTCCTCTTTGTTAGAGGGAAGAGTGAAAGAAGCTAAATAAATTGTGCTTTAGGGATTTGGTTTATTTTGAAGCATTAATGTGTCATGTGCTATGAGGCCATGATTCTCTAAAAGTCGTTCCACAGGAAGGATGCAAAGGAAATAGCCGAAGTCAGGGAAAAGACCGAAGGAAAAGTGAACGGTTATATTGCGAAACTGAAATCCAAGCTCCCGAAGCTACTTGCTCATTTTAGACAGCATCTTATATAAGAGGAGCACTGGAGAAATGATGTGCTCATCAGGAGAAATCCAGTGGTTACTTTTATATTAAACAATCTACACACACTTATGTGGAAAGGCTTCTGAAACAGCAAAGCTATATTTTAAATGATGAGATTGTCATGAAGATAAGCACTGACTTATGTGTATGTCACCTAAGGAAAAGCAACATGATTTGCTAGAATGTGGTTAGAAAGAATCAAGAGTTGGAACCATGGATTGGAGGCCACTCTGATGGCAGCATGCAGGCGACCACCCCTCTGGGCATAGTGGTTAGAGCATTCTGAATTTGGAGGGAGAAGCGACCTGAGCTTAAATTCTATCTCCACTTCCTACTATACATGCGACCTTGGGTAGTTTATTTAGTCTTTGTGAGCCTCAGTCACCTTTTATATAAAATGGGGAGAATAATAACTTCATAATTTGATTAGAGGGTTAAATGAGTCAGTGCATTAAAACTCAGCACATTACCTACCACAGAGCAAACATTCAATGAGTGTAACCTGTTTTATTTGGTTCCAAGGAAATCTGAATGTTGAGAAACTGAATTGGGGGGAAACTGGGTGTTTTATCAAAAAATGTATGTGTTGTTTCACCTCATAATGTGGGATACTCAGCTCAATGTTGTAGAGAAGAAGAGCGTGACTAGAGAGTGATCGTGGCACATATAAATTGAATGTGGAATTTACAAGTCTCAAAAACTTTAGTGATAGAGAACAGACTTGTGGTTGCCAGGGGGGAGAGGGGGCGGGGAGGGATGGATTGGGAGTTTGGGATTAGCAGATGCAAACTATTATATATAGAATGGATAAACAACAAGATCCTACTGTATAGCACAGGGATCTATATTCAATATCCTGTAATAAACCATAATGGAAAAGAAAAATAAAGTGAAAAAAATTTTAGTGTTTTTCATGGTTGCTCATAGTATATGTGTTTAAGGGCACACATGCATATGCATGTAAACATAGTATCGTTGACCCTTGAACAATGCAGGGGGTCAGGGGTGCCGACCCCCCATGAAGTCAAAAATCTGAGTAACTTTTGACGCCTTAAAAAGCTTAACTGCCAATAGACTGCTGTTGACTGGAAGCCTTACCGATAACATAAATGGTTTCCACGAATTTTGCCTGTTGATGTATTACATACCGTATTCTTACAATAAAGTAAGCTAGAGAAAAGAAAATGTCATTATGAAAGTCCTAAGTAAGAGGAAGTACATTTACAGTACTGTACTGTATTTATCAATACCATAAGTTTGTCATCTGTTTCTAAGGTGAATTGTCCGTCAGTACCTATGTCAGTTTTGTCTTACATGATATAAAACACTGTAGATATGATACACATTACTAACACTAGACATCAAAAATGAAAAGGTGTGAAAAGTAAATTCATATTTATTTACAGTCATAATGATTCATGCACTGATAACAAAGCAGTGATGTTATTGCTTTATGGTAGCCTAAGTGTCATCAATATGGTTGCTTCACAGTAGCCTAACCTATACACTAATGAATGAATCATTGTAAAAATTTTATGGCACACAGTATTACAGTCATATTCTTAATACAGTATTGTAGACACAGTTACATTTAAAAAAACAAAACCAAAAACACTTACCTGTGATGATAGGCTGATATGCAGTTTCTCCAGTTACTAGAGAGGGGCATACTGTACAGTAATGTAATTCTTTGAAAGCAAAGTTATAAACCAGTAAGAAAACTAACACATTATTAATTTTATATGATATATCGCTCACCTTTTGCACATGGAAGGATAAGCTGTTCACTTCAATACAAGTGTTTGCACACAATGTTCTACAAGACGAATACTTATGGGATGGTGATTATGGGACAAAAACGTGTCATACAGTTCTTGCCATACAGTTATTAGATTTTCACACGGAGACATTCAACACACATACACAACAGATAAGGTTATTAACTGTCTGTCATGATGATTACTCTTCATTTAGTGGAAGTGGATCGTCATAAAATTCTTCATCCTCGGCCTCTTCACAGTGAGTAGGCTGAGGACGAAGGGGAAGAGGAAGGGTTGGTCTTGCTGTCTCGCCGGGTGGCAGAGGTAGAAGTGGTGGAGGAGGTGGAAGGGGAAGTAGGAGAGGCAGGCACACTCAGTGTGACGGTATGGAAATACAGCGCAATTTCTGTCTGACTTTTTTTTGCTTTTTCGTTTTTCTAAAAATGTTTCTATATGGTACCAATCTTTCCACCGTTTGCTTTAGTTTCATAGAAGGGTCCATGTCTTAAAAGAAATCAAAAGCAGTTTTGAATAACCAGAACCTTCTGCCAGACTGCCTGATGTCATTTTATTTCCTGGCGCTGCTTCTTCTACGTCTTCTTCCTCATTGTCCGGCACTGGTTCAGATGCACTCATCTCCATCGATTTGTCCCCTGTTAATTTTTCTGCTGTGGTGTCTGTTAGCTCTTGAATTTCTCCAAGATCTATATCTTGAAACCCTTCGCCCTCACCTCTCTTTGCCGTATCCACCATCTCTTTCATGATCTTCTTGATTGGCTCTGTCGTAAATCCTATGACGTCATGCCCAACATCTGGACACAAGTTTCTCCAGCAGGAATTTATTGTTTCTGGCTTGATGGCTTTCAGGGGTTTTTCTATACCAGTGATGGCATTTTCAATGGCATAATCCTTTCAGACATTCATGATGTTCTCTATTGAGGTTCTCTTCCATAGCATTGACAATCCTTTCCATAGAGTACCATACATAATGAGCCTTAAAGGGCCCTATGACCCCCCTGTTCTGGAGACTGAATTAGAGATGTTGTGTTTGGGGGCAAGTAGACCACTTTACAGTGCCTTCAGTGTTGAACTCAAGGGGTTCTGGGTAGCCAGGGTCATAGCCCAATATCAAAAGAACTTTAAAAGGCATTCCCTTACTAACAAGGTACTTCCTGACTTTAGGGACAAAGCCTCAATAGAACCAATCCAGAAAAAGTGTTCTTATTGTCAGGCCTTCTTTTTGTACAATCAGAAGACTGGCAGCTGGTGTTTATCCTTTCCCTTCAAGGCTTGGGGTTAGCAGCTTTATATATAAGGGCGATCCTGATCATAAACCTGACTGCATTTGCACAAAACGGTAGTATTAGACTGTACCTTCCTGCCTTAAATCCTGAGGCTCGCTTCTCTTCCTTATTAACAAATGTCCTTGGTGACATTTTTTTTTTTCCAAAATAGGGCAGTTTAATCTGCAGTAAAAACCTGTTCAGCAGATATTCTTTCTCCCCAATGATTTTCTTAATGGTGTCTGGGAACACATTTGCTGCCTCTTGGTGTGTGAAGCTGCTTCTCCTGTTATCATGACATTTTTTAAGCCAAACCTCTTTCTTAAATTATCAGACCATCTTTGCTGACATTAATTTCTCCAGCTTTAGCTCCTTCACCTTCATTTTGCTTTAAGTTGTCATTTAATGACTTCACTTTTTCTCAAATCATATTAGAATCTACAGGTATGCCTTTCTTGTAGTAATCCTGAACCCACATCAAAGCTGGATTTTCCACGTGAGATAAAAAGGTATTTCTAAAAAAGAGCAAGGTTTCGAGCCTGCTGGTGTAACTGCAGCGATGGCTTCATGAATCTCCTTTTCTTCTTTACAGTGGTCTTTACGCTGGATTTATTTATCTTGAGATGGAGGGCAACCACAGCTGAAGAACTTAAGCTATAGTACATATCAAGTAATTAAACTTTTTTTTTTTTTTGTCATGTCATGACTTTGCTTCTTGGGAGCACTTCTAGCATCACTAGGGGCACTTGTATGGGTCCCCTAGTGTTATTTAAGGTTTACGGTATTGTCGTAAACAACGCAAAATATGCGAGAGCTGCAAGAGATCACTTTTTACTGCAATGTGCAATTTACTGGAGAAATGAACTGCTCACAAGGAGTTGATTAGCGTCACTTGGCATTTAAGCAGATACTTGTAACACTTGAGCTCACTGAAATAGTAACAGGAGGTGGCTATGAAATTATTACAGTAGTACAATATGGACTACAGTTAATTTTTTCAGTTATGATTTAATCCTGCATTTAATCCTGTTTGTATACATTTCTCTTGACTGTGAACAGTGCCGTGAACAGTCTGTGTGTGCATAAGTTTTGATCAATTTTAACTTTTTAATAGATTTGTGTGTATCTTATGGCATTAAATGATAAAATAGACTAGTATCTATATATATTTTATGAATTCATGATATACCTAATTTAAATTTTTATTTTCAATATTTCTAGGCTATGTGGTTGGTCTGGGAGTTTTTTTCAAATTATCGCAAATTTCCTAAAAATGTTCCAGCATATTTATTGAAAAAAATTCCGCATATAAATGGACCAACAAGGTTCAAACCTATGTTGTTCAAGGGTCACTTGTACATATGTATGTAAAAGTAAAGCTAAATCAAAGACAGTGACACTTCTCAAACTCTCATTGGGGGTTTGAGAGACAATGAAACTTGACATTAATATACAAGAAAGATAAGTGGTTATTCATTTCTTAAAAGCACAAACTTCTGGAGACACCTTTTATAACCTCCCCTGAAGTTTCAATCTCCGTTTATGATCTTCGCTTATGAACACTCAATCTCACTCTGTATGACAGTCTCTAGTAAGTCAGAAAGAGAAAAATAAATATCGTATATTACCGCATATATGTGGAATCTAGAAAAATGGTACAGATGAACCAGTTTGCAAGGCAGAAATAGAGACACAGATGTAGAGAACAAACGTATGGTCACCAAGGGGTGGTAGGAGGTGGGGGTGGGGGTGGGATGAATTGGGCGATTGGGATTGACATGTGTACACTGATGTGCATAAAATGGATAATTAATAAGAACCTGCTGTATAGCACAGGGAACTCCACTTCGCTGTACAGTAGAAACTATCTTGTAAAACAACTATACCTCAACAACAACAACAAAATAAATTAATTAAAAAAAAACTCATTCTCACATCTTGGGTGTTGGAGGGAGGCAGATTACATTATTACCTTGCCTTAAATTTCCATAACTCATCATTAACTTGTCTTTTTCTAAATTCATGTCTCACTTATCTTTTCTACAGTCTTCCTCTAATATACCACCCACCTTTCTCCAAGTCCTGAGGCCTCAATTGGGTGGGTTCATTTGCCATCTCTGTCACTTTTCTCTCAGTCCTGCGCTTTCTAGCTCATCCTTCCATGGTCATTCTCACCATTCTCTTTTCTTCTCCCTTTCCATCCAGTTGCTACGCTATACTGTTATATATTGTATAATATAAATATGATACTTTACTATTTTTTTATTTTTAAAAGTATTTATGATATATTATGGGCTGGAAGCAAGTTCCATCAATCCATAATCTCTACGATAGCAGTAGTATAGCATAGCAACAATAGTTGTAGCTTATTACTATTGCTGTAATTCCCCTTGAAGTATATTTAATCTGTTATTGGTTTAATAAATGTGGGTGAGCTTTATTCATTGGATTCTCTACCGATCGAAACAGTAGAAGCTGGTAGTGGTAGGTAAGCTGTGTGCTGTCCCCTTCATGGCTTCTGATTACTTAATTTGACTACTGTTCAGTTGCTAATATGATGCTTACATCAAATACTTGGATTTTGAACAAATCCTTTTAATCCAGAGGAAAAATTAACTAGTTTTACACCTTTACCTGCTCCCTAGAAGATCGTTGGCTACATGACTAAGAAAAGAGGCACCATGGGTCCTCTGGTCCTTGAAGTTAAGTCCACAGATGATCTTTATGGAGGTGAAGGTGGGGCAATTCACTTTTACTCATAACTGTAAGCTATTTCCAGGGAAGCCTAATTCCCAAGAAATTATACTGAGTCACCATGCTACTCAGTAATCAGACTGATTCAGGTCATAAGAGTCTTTTGGGAGCGTCTCAGAGGCTTAACTCCTGGGAAACCAGAAGGCCATGACAGCTCTGGTGTTCCCTAACCATCCCAGACCTTCAGGAGAGCTCTTAGACCAGTGCTTTTTAAATATTAACATGCGTATGAGTCACCAGGCAATCTTGTTAAACTATATATTCTGCTTCAGTAGATCTCCGGGGTAGGGTCTGTGATCGGCCTTTCTAACAAGCTCCTAACTCCGTGCTGCTGGTCTGTGAGCCACACTTTGAGTAGAAAGATCTTAATCACTGATTCTCGGTCTTGTGTACATTAGAATCACTGGAGAGCTTTGAAATTACTCATGTGTGAGTCCCACCTCAGAGAATACCTGATTTAATTGGTACAGGGTGTGACCTGGGCAGCAGGATTTTTCAAAGCTCCCCAGGTGCTTCTCATATGTGGTCAAGTTCAGGAGCCTCTGCCTTAGACGTCATCATCCCAGCCCTGACGCTATCACCCCGCTTTTGCATAAAGCCTCATCATCTTTATGCCTCTTTTTCTCCGTCAGGCTGACCTTGAGAAAAACAAAACAAATCAAAACACCCTGTCCAACACTCTACCTGTACCGCAACAGCTGACCGTGGCCACAAATCTCAAGTGGGTCCCAGCACTCCTGGGCTAACTCTTCCAGCTGATTATTTCAAACCTTCTCTTCCCTCACCCCTTCAAAGCCCCCTCTCAATTCTGCACAAAACTCCTCCTCCATCACTTTAAGGAAAAAAAAAGCAAACTGGAAGAATCACTTTATCTTTGCACCATAACCGTATTCTCTGCCTGCTCTCTGCACCTCCATTCATGCCCTGGATCCAGGCCCTCTCACTTACCCAGTGAATCTCCTCCCAAAAAGACCTCTTGCATTCCTGAATCCCCAGTACCCCACTTTTTTGGATTATTCCCATCACTCGTTTACATATTGTAATAGTCCCATCACCAGAAAAGCCTCTTGAGCCGTTTCCCAGTCACTGCCCTCTTTCTCTGCTCTTCCCTCGCTTATCAGTCCTACAACTCTCTTCAAGTCTGAGAAATGACCTTCTTGCTAAATTCATGGTTTATCTTCCTAGGGTCTCTCTCACTTGTATTTGACCCAGTTAATCACTCCGTCTTTCTTAAAATCCTTGGTCCATTTCACGTCTCTCACCTGGACCACTGTGCTTCACACTCACCCATACACATTAGCCTCCCTGTCGCCTCTGCGTATGTTCCCTATCGCCATGTCTGTGCATGGCTAGTCCCCTCCCCTTTCTCAGGTCTCTTATCCTCCACTATCACCTCCTAAGAAAGGCTTTCCCTTCACTTTCTTTAAATAAGCCATCACCACCCATCCCCATAGCCTTCTGTGTCTGCTGACTGATTTTTTTCACCACCTAGAATACTACATATTTCCTTGTTTTTTGTCCATGTATTCATCAGAGGGCTCAACCAGTAATAATATAAACCCCATAAGAGCAGGGAGTTTACTTATTTAATTTTCTGCTCTCTGCCCAGAATTGGATCACGTCTGACACATAGTAGACACTCAATAAATACGTGAAAGTTCCTAAAACCCTTCTCCAATTCCCCCTGAGAACGCTTAAACCCACTGCCTGTCCATTACAGACAAACAACTCAATTGTAAAATTTCCCTTCTGATTCATGACTGAATATCATGGCATTTCTTGTCGCTGATTAAAAGAGTTTAGGTATTCTAACAAACGCACTAGCTATTTCCACCTTGGTTCGTGGAGCTAGTTTGTCTTTCTTTTCCTGTAATGAATTTGCACATCTTCTGCCTCTGTGTGCACATGTCTACAAATATGATTCAGGTCCCAAGGGGGTAACTGTTCCAAGAGCTTGAGTTCTTAAAAAAAAAGTCCCCCATTTCTTTAAAAATACATAATTGCTGCCTCTCCTGAAATATTTTTACAGTGTGTCCCTAGAGGAGGAATTCCAGCTGATGGCCCAGTGCAGGGCAGAGGCCCATAGACAGACTGTCTGGCTCCAATTTATGCTCTGCGCTTACATGGCTAATAGGCGTTAGTATTTTGATATAGAGAAGTGCTGTCCTTGATCCTGACTTGGTTATACACTGATCACATCCGGCTGAAAAGCACACAGTTAAGGGCCAAGAGCTACTCATTTTCTTCATCTCCCCTCGGTCTTTGTTTCTGTCTCTGTGTCTCTTGTCTGTCTCTCTCTCTACAACAGATGTCTTGGGAATAGTTTCAGTATTTTCATAGAACACTACAGAGAGTAAATTTAAATTGGCAGAGGTTCAGTTTGCCCCATATGAAACTCTGCTGTAGACACTTTGAACCGATTGGAACTGTTATGCATGTATAATATGTATCAGAGCTACCACAAAACCCTGTTACTCACTTTATTATCCCACTTTTCCCCTCTATCCAAGTTTTCACTGTCACTTCATTTCAGACCCTAAACTCAACACTCACTGCAGTTAAACTGAGGAAAGGCAGTAACCCTTGATTCATAAGGTGCCCATAATTCTACAAACATCTAATGAAAACGAGCAAACATCTCTGTATAAAAGTTGGCTTCGATCCAGAAGTATGTTTAATTCTCAAATGCCTGATAAAGCCGTGGGATTGCAGGCTGTGGCAGCTCCTGTCCAGTGGTCTGCAAGGGAGAGGGTGTCTAACAGGACAGCGACACCCACCAACTTCCTGCCCATCTTTCTTGGATTCTTACGTCTGGGGGTTCTTTAGCTGGAAAATGGGGTGCTGGAATCTGCTTACTTAGAATTAGCTATCCCAGTGACTTAGTAAACTGGAAAAAGAAAAAGAAAGTAAAACCAGATATTTGAAAGTAAGCCCTCACCTGATGTTCTCTTGGAAACAAGATCAGCACCTCTTACAAGCACGGTTTTCCTTGGCTTGTGGCATGGCTGTTCCTAGCCCTTCTGTGTCAAGCCTTCGGCATAGGTGACGAAACACCTCCCTTTCAACAGGCCTTAGCAAAATACAGCCAGTTCACACTCAGGCAAACCTCAAACTGAAACGTTCCCAGTTAACCAATGAAGTTTTGCCAAAATGCTTACTAAGACCTGGCTCTAGGAGCCTGTGCGATGTGGAATCACCAGAGCTTGAGAAACAAATAACTGCCCCTTCCTTTGCCATGGGGTTCCATTCCAGTGGGGTGCTCACAAACAGTTTTCATTACGCTATGCTTCTTTGTTAGAGAATTCTTGTTGATTTTTTAAAAATTATATTTGTTTGCATGCCTATCAGATGCACAAAATGCATTCTTCATGGATTTTTCCTATCACTGCTTAGGTAGCATAGAGAGTTACGTGCTACAGAAGCATGGCATCGATGAAAGTAACAATCAAAAATAAACAGTACGGGCTTCCCTGGTGGCACAGTGGTTGAGAGTTCACCTGCCGATGCAGGGGACACGGGTTCATGCCCGGGTCCGGGAAGATCCCACATGCCGCGGGGCGGCTGGGCCTGTGAGCCATGGCCGCTGAGCCTGTGCTCCGCAACGGGAGAGGCCACAACAGTGAGAGGCGCACGTACCGCAAAAAAGAAAGAAAGAAACAGTACGTTTTCTCCCATCCCCATAAATCTGATCTGTAAATGCAAAGAATGTGAGGCATGAACATAAGAAATTGAAGAATTTTATCTAAAACTTTAAAAAGAAAAATTGGCAAATCATGCGATAAGACTTTAACCAATCTAGTCTCGAGAAGGAAAACCTTTTATAGAAGACATTTCTGAACCCCCCATCTGAAATATATATCTTTAGGGCAGTAATCATCAGAAACATAACAGAGTCCTGTGGAGTTCAGTTTTATTGTCTTGCATCAGTGAACATTCCTCAAAAGCATAGAGCATCACTAATGGAATTATATGTTTTCATGCTATAATTACATTTGATTTTTCCTGATATTTCTGTAGTCTTTTTGTTCATGGTTCCATGACTAGATGGAATATTTACAGGTTTTCTGTATCCTCAGCCTATTCAAACACCCCCACCCCCATAACAAAAGAGAGAGGGAGTCTAGAAATAGGAATTTTTTACAGAAAGAAGACAAATGTATATTTTTTAATATTTTTACCTCCAGAGATTTTCTTTCAACAACAGCAACAAAAACATAAACAACAACAAAAAGAAATAAGAAAAAAGAATTTTATATTTGAAGGAAACAGAGCAAGAGATCCCTCTGAGTTTTGAAACTCCTTGAGACACAAAATGGGCACTTCATATTTTTGTTCTCGTTCTTTTTTTCTTTTTTTTCTTTTCTTTTTTTTTTTTTTTGCGGTACGCGGGCCTCTCACTGTTGTGGCCTCTCCCGTTGCGGAGCACAGGCTCCGGACGTGCAGGCTCAGCGGCCATGGCTCACGGGCCCAGCCGCTCCGCGGCACGTGGGATCCGCCCGGACCGGGGCACGAACCCGCGTCCCCTGCATCGGCAGGTGGACTCTCAACCACTGCGCCACCAGGGAAGCCCTGTTCTCGTTCTTGAATGAATACTTGTTGGATAAAATGGAATTTATTTGATCTTTGGGTACATTGCTCCAAATGATCCTGTCACTGGAAGAAGGATGAATCTAGCATAGAGTAATACTCACCGGAGGACGATATGTGAGCCATGGGTCTCTGTTTTTGAGAAGAGAGAATGTCTAGCTATGAAATCCACAGAAATCTCCAAGAAAGGGACGTAAACAGTTGGAAAATTCTGTTGACACCCAACATACTATGATTGTCCTCTCATCTTCTCCTGCATCAAGTCTTAGCTTTGCTCAACACCTCTGTGACCTTCTCCTCTCTCTCTCCTTCTCAGCACTCGATTCCTATTCTATAGGTTTTCATCACTACAGAATATGAGGCTGACATTCACTTCAAATATGGTTACACTCTAGGGTTTCCCCCGTCAAAGCATTATGGAAGTACAGAGGGAAAAAATTGATTGTTGCAGTATAGGTGTAGCATAAAGAGGGTCTTCTTGCTAAGTCGAGGAAGTTCCGGGGTGTATATGAATACTGCTTGACCTGACCTGGGTTGCATTTCTTATCATAAATTGAAGTAACGTTAGCATTACATTTCCCCAAGTTTAAATACATTTCTTGAAATGCCATTTATTAGAACATTGGAAACACAAGTTTGGTTCTCTCTCCTCAAATCCCTACAGTCTGGCTCCTGGCCCAGCCACTCAACCCAAATCACCCTCTAAGGTCTTCCAAAATAACTTCTCAGCCAAAACCAATAGTATCCTTCTAGATCTGTCAGCCTTATTTGAAACCATTTTCTTCTCCCTGCCAACACCCATTCTGGTCTCAAATTCTGAGGATTTGTCCCTTCCAGGTTTTCTCTTTTCTCATCTCCAGAGTCACATCCAGAGCTGCTCTCCTTTAGAGATCATTCCAACTCTGATCATTTTAAACCCAAGGTCTGTGCATGACTTATTTCCCTAGCCCTAAAATAAAGGGCTTACTTTTTAAAATAAAGTCTTACACCTCTCTATTCCAGGCTTTCGACTATAATTAACTGTGGTAAAGTACCAACTCTGGTCTTCATTCTCAACTCCTTGCTGCTGTGTAATCTCTTAGTTTCTATAAAGAAAAATTAAGTCACTTTGACTTTTTCCTAATCCCCTTACTTTCATTAGACTTCTAGATGTATATATTTTATTTTTATACATTTCTATATTATGTTTACTCAATGAATGTTCCTTTAGCCATATTCCACCCTTCCCTCTTCATCCCTAGTCAAATGCAAGTTAGATCAGACTCTACACATATTCAGATAAATATTGCCTGTTGATCAAAATACAATTAATAATGAAGTTAGAGCTGCTCTGCCAGCTCTTCCTATCCCACCTCCAGACAATATCGTCTGCTCACGTCCTACTAACATCCAGTAGACTTACTTTTCTCTCTTTTCTACTTCTTTGTTGTCATTCTTAAAAGGACGTCCTTTTCTCTTTTTAACAGATCTGCTCCATTCTTCAGTGTCCCATCCAAGTACCTTTCTCCAAAGGACTTTCCATGGAGTATATGTAAACTGGGTCCTGTGAACTAGCTTGCTTCCTTCCTCCTCCTCTCATGAATGTATAGCTTTATGTGAAAATGTATCTAAGTCATCCTTCTGTGCATATAAATTTCTGTAAATTCACAGATGTAGCAGTATATTTAATATGTTGTAGATAACCCTTTAGAAAGGCACCTTTTCTGATAACTGGGAAATCTTTTGCATCTTAGGTTAAAAACCCAAACAGTCTCCACCTCCTTACCCCCGACAGGCATATGCACTTAAGATAATATAAAAATAACTGTGGTTAATGAAAATTTACTTCATTATATGTGCATTTCCTTTTCAGGATCCCCCCATGGCTGTAACCCTTGGACTCCGAATGGAGGAGATGATTTTTAATCTTGCTGATACACATTTATTTTTTAATGATTTAGAGGTAAGAATTTACAGAGCTAAGAATAGTTGTATCAAACTATTAAAACTCTTATATGGTTTCTATATATGCAGATAACCTCAAAAAAACCAGAAAGATAGAAATTTAACTCAAGAGAACAGTAAAGTTCCTGTCAAGGGGAGACATCGTATATGCGAATATAAACAAAAGTGAAATTGTGTTAATGAATGATATATATTTACTGGTGCATATTTAAAACAAAAAGTGTCTCCAAAACGGAGGTCTGCTCTGATGTCTCATACCATACACCCCTGCCCACTACTCCTGGTCCTTTTGGTGTCTCAGCCACAATTCATTCCATCTTTGTAATCAGCATTAGCCTTTCCAGGTTACTGACCAGGATGCAATTTAGGTTAATCACTGCACAGTAGTTCGTCACAGATACTGTTCCTGGTTCTAGTGGGGATCGTTAATTTTTTAAAATTTTTTATTGGAGTATAGTTGATTTACAACGTTGTGTTAGTTTCAGGTGTACACCAAAGTGATCAGTTATACTTATACATATATCCACTCTTTTTTAGATTCTTTTCCCATATAGGTCATTACAGAGTATTGAGTAGAGTTCCCTGTGCTATACAGCAGGTTCTTGTTAGTTATCTATTTTATACACAGTAGTGTGTATATGTCAGTCCCAATCTCCCAATTCATCCCTCCCCGCCCTTATCCTATGGTAACCATAAGTTTGTTCTCTACATCCGTGAATCTACTTCTGTTTTGTAAATATAGATAATGCGAAACCTAATTCTAGACATTATCATTCCCTATTTCTTGCCCTTCTGGATAAAACCATGCAAGAGCTATTTACATAGCACTTCTGACTGATTTGATTGCACTTATTTTCTCTTTTTTTCTGAATTCATCTTTCCATTTCCAACCTCAAATGAAGAGAAAGTAAAAGCAAAAACAACAAACTAAAAGAACCCAAGAAAATATAGCCTCAGGATAGCTAAATAGGTACTGTAATAAGGTATATGATATGAGTGCTAATGATCTGAGTTATTAGGCATTCAGATGATAAAATTTGAAATAACTGAGTAACTTGGGCACTGGAAAGAAGTTCCTCTCTGTCAAGAACAACTATGCTGAAATAGATTTCTCTTTCTTTTTTTAAATGATCCATTCAAATTGATTTTTTATCCCATGATTTCACAATGAAGTTAAAGTGTTTACCTATAATCACATTACGAGTGAATATGGGGATTATTATTACCGAATCTGCACCTTGTGTTTGACATTTTATATTGGGCTTTCCATTAATGAATTAACAAACTTTTGGATAAATATGTTTATCACATTATTTTTGTAGAGAAGAAACTGTAGCGTTCACCCACATAAAAATCGTGTCTAAGGCTACCTGCTAAGTGATAGAACTGCAATTTGAAACTCTGGAGTTTGTCTGGCTCCAAAACACATACCCTGTCCCCATACCATGCTGAAATTAACAGACGTGTGCAAGGAAAGTAAGCCAAGTTAGTGCTTTGAATAAGTTTTTTTTTTAATTGACAAGGTCTTAAACCCAGTTTTAGTTACATCTGAGGCATGAGTAAAAGATGTGTTGTTCAGTATACCCCATAAACGTATGTGTTGGAAATCTGTGTAATAGCATTTTCTTTCTTGTTCTCTCTGCAGTGAGTCACTGTTTTTACTGGATAATAAAATTTAAATTCTGTTTAAAGAGGCTTTATTTTTTTCTTTAAAAGACACTATGAAAGATTAGCATTCTTGGACAAGTCTTCCAGTTTTAGATAATAAGTAATAATCACCTCTCTAAAACCTGATTTAAATTCATCTTGCTACTTATTACTGTATGCTGTATAGACATAAATATGATTTTATATATACACAATAATAGGAAACACACTTTAATCTTTTGGGAACTTGAATTTTTTATACATATATGGTGATAACTTTTTAGGATGATTTTTCTGTTGGGTAAAATGGATGAGTCTCATTCTAAAAAGAATTCTAAGATTATTACTCCTCTCAAGCCTGTAAAACACACAAAAAAGAAGTTTGATATGGTTTTATCCAAGTTTTACAGTTTTATTTCATTTCATTTATTATTAGAAATAAGTGAAATAAATGACTCTTTAGGTTTTTAGTGGCACATTAGAAGCCAGATGGAATAAATTTACCATCCAACTTCTGACAGGACAACACTAAAGTGAGAACATATGATGAATTTGAATATACCTTTATATTGATGATGATGAATTTGAATATACCTTTAGCAAGTTTGACGTGAATATTGGCATATCAGAAACATGTGGTCAGCTATGGTGCTTTAAGAATTTTTATTTTGGATTTGATACTATATAAAATATATCTTTAAAATACCTAACAGGATCTCAGGTAGAAATAGTAACTGAGAAAATATTGGTATTGACTTTCTCATCTATGATTATAGCTTTTTAGTTGTACTTTAGAATGTGATAAAAATTCCATTTTACTCAAACACTAAAACTTAGTATCCAACAATAATGTACTAAATCAATGAAATGATTTAGTCTCTGCATATAAATTGATTGAGTTCTCAGATGTGCACACACCCACGTGCACACACATCCAGGTGCCCAAGGAAACTCAGAGGTTTATATTAACTTAGGTTAGATAAACAAACACTAAAACTAATAAAATCTAAACAATAGCTTTCAAGATCATTCAGTACAGTTACATACATATCCACTATCCTTCTGTATCTGATTTTGAAACTTTACTTTCTCCCAGTTTTTTATTTCCGTAAACCTCTTATAAGCAAAGATTGTCATGAGCTTCATAACGGGTATTAAGCTATGTCTGCTTCTACTGACAAAGAGAATTCCTCAAGAGAATAACTTCATCATTAGCCTATTATGTGATTTCCCCTTGCGTATTTAATCTCTCAGGGTTCCTTTTCTTAACCTAAAAATCTAATTTGAGACTCAAATCCTTCAATAGATACTGCAACATAGGTAGTAGCAGCTGCTCTCACATAATTCCTTAAAAGATACAAATTTAAATCCTCTTAATAGATACTTTACTACATCCTGTCCAACTGCAGAGAAGGCAAATGCTCACACCACTGTCCCTGAGAAGTGAATACTCTCTGTTTAAATAAAATGTTATTTCAGTTAAAATAACTTCCAGAAGAGAAGACACCAGGGAGTTTGGGCTCACAAAAGTGAGAGAAGACTGCTATGGATTATAACTGATACAGATCAGTGGCAACTTTGCGGTCACCTTATAAGACAAAATTAAAGAATCTAAGATTAGCGCCAGAATTATTCCAAAGGTTTGAGTTCTTTCACTGACGTTTGTTAAAGCCAAAGCATGACACTGTTTTCACTATTTTGTGTTTTGTCAAAATGTTTCTTATAAAGTTCCTCTGAGTGAACACTAATTGAAGAACAATTATTTAGATTTTTCTAAAAATGTAAGTGATTGAAGTTCAGGTTTCTTTCACTGGACTGTAATCCTCAGGCAATGGTCCAGAGTCAACAAGCATAGTTAACTAGGCATAAATTTAAAGAGAAGCTCCATTTGGAAAAACCTCAAACATAACTTCAGATATGGAACTCATGGTCCAGTAAGTTTGATATACTGATGTCCTCAGGAGTAAAAAACAAATTTGGGGGCAAAATGTACAAATTAATCATATGAGTTAATACTTGAAATGTCAGAGGAATTTCTATAAAAATTAGATGGGAGGATATTAAATATAGAAATTTCTTCTCATTACCAGTGTAATTCATAAGATCCCCTTTTTTTAATATCATTAGTTTATTATAAAATTATGGAAATTGTTTACATGATAGAAGATTTCAGAACCTCAGTGGAATCAGCAGCTTCGCATGATTCTATTTCAATGGTGGTTTAATTTGGTCTTCATACTTACCAAGAACGTCACCAACTCAAGAAATAATCCTTGTCATCGAGAACTTCTTTGCTGCCTCAGTATTCTGGAAGAACTTTTATTTTCAACTTTCATACTAACTAGTTAAATCTCTTCACCCTTTCCTTTATTTATTTATTTTTTTCACGCTTTCCTTTAGAGCCCAATCCAAGAGCTACTACAGTTGCTTGCAATACTTTTCCCTGAGAATTTTCTGGAAGCATAATGCCTTCTTTGGTTAAAGTCTGGGCTGTGCTCCTTTCAACAAACACTCAGTCAAAATGGGGATGAACCTCTCCAAATGCCTCTCCTGTAGCCTCAGCCCGTACTCTGTTCCCTTGCCTTCTCCTCCACTCTTTTTTTTTTTTTTTTTTTTTTTTTGCGGTACGCGGGCCTCTCACTGTTGTGGCCTCTCCCGTTGCGGAGCACAGGCTCCAGACGCGCAGGCCCAGCGGCCATGGCTCACGGGCCCAGCCGCTCCGCGGCATGTGGGATCTTCCTGGACCGGGGCACGAACCCGCGTCCCCCGCATCTGCAGACGGACTCTCAACCACTGCGCCACCAGGGAAGCCCTCCTCCACTCTTAATATAAATATCTTCTTACAGCCCTTACCAACTAGAATATTATTATCTTTATCACCTAACTTTATGTTAGAAAATTTAAATGATTGTGGTAATTCTGTCATGAACTACGTTTGTCTAGACTTCTGTCATTCATTCAAACAAAGAAGTGTTGAGTGATTACTTGGTGCCAGAGAGTGCCTTAAGTGTGGGTATAGCATATCGGGGTGACCCAAACACCCCCCTCAGGGAGCTTCCAGCCAGATTAACGTTTTGAGGCCCTTCCTTACTTATGAATATATTTATTCAAACATTACTAAACCTGTAATTTATGTACATAATATGAACCTTTAAAGTTAGTTTACCTGGGGGGCTTCCCTGGTGGCGCAGTGGTTGGGAGTCCGCCTGCCGATGCAGGGGACGCGGGTTCGTGCCCCGGTCCGGGGGGATCCCACATGCCGCGGAGCGGCTGGGCCTGTGGGTCATGGCCGCTGAGCCTGTGCGTCCGGAGCCTGTGCCCCGCGGCGGGAGAGGCCGCAGCAGTGAGAGGCCCGCGTACCGAAAAAAAAAAAAAAAGAGAGAAAAAAAGTTAGTTTACCTGGATTTTCAAGTTATGTACTAAAATTGTATTGATTGAGCTACTCACTAAGTTTTATATTTTAAAAGAAACCTGAGCCAACTAATTTATCCTCAGACTGCAACAGGATCTAATATACTCAGTGTGGAAAGCTAGAGATAAGATATTAAATATTTCACCATCAGATACTTCCGAGTCCTATAATAATTATAAATAGTAGCTGAAAAGCCTTTAGTATGGCATCTTATTTTCAAATTTAATGATTTTTCAGAATTGATTTTGAATGATGAACACTTAATATATATAGTCAGACTCTGTGAGTTTGACTGTAATTATCTGAGGGGAAACAATGACGTCCAAAAGGCTAAACCATACTTACTCTGAGGTTAGGAAACTAGTTATTGAAACGCCCTACCGAAATTCCACCTTCAGATCAGGTACTATTTCACTGGAACTATGCAGATTATTTGAAGATAGGAAAGGACTCTTAGAACAGCAAAGAAGAAATGAATTCTTTTCCAGAAAAGTTACCATTTGTTCTGAGTACACTATAACTTAGGTCAATTATGTGGGCATATTGTACCTAAAGTTTATTTTCCTTTGAATTTTGTAGCACATTGGAGTTGGTAAATCTTCATTACTCCCTTTTACTTTCAGTATTCTTTTCAGTTTAAAGATTTAAAACAACCACAAAAAGTGTCGGCTTCTATAGTTATTAGCTTTATGCTGGTTGAAAGACCAGGACTTTAAAAATAACATCAGCATGATTCTTTTCATGGTATCACTGGCCCAGCAAAAAGGAAGTCACAGAAATTTAACAGAACACCATAATCATCAAGCCCCTTTGTTGCTGCTCCAAAAATAATAAATAATAGTAACCACTGAGGTGTTCAGCCCAAACAAGTTTTGAGTATCTTCAGATTAGCTTTGCTTTCATACTTAAAAGTATGCTTAACAGAAATGGCTGAAAGTGATCACCAGTGATTATTGTAAAGATTCAAGAGAATTCCTTATCAATAATTTTAAGATTAAAATTATTTTTGTATTCTCTCTAAAGAACTTCACATGCCATATGTTTTCAGGCCCCTTTTAAGGTCCTCTTCGGGATTTAGATCTTACAGAGTAGAAATGGTGCCATTTCGCAGCGTGAGAGGGCGGGATGGGTGGGCAAATGCTGCCCTCTTCTGGCCATGGGCTGATCAAGTGGAAAGATGGAAAAAGCTTCAAACATGGTGGCAAGCATCATTTGAAAAACAACTCTTCCAATGTTTTTAACAGGAGTGTGATCAAGTTCACATAGATGATGTTTCCTCTGATGATAATGGGCAAGACTTAAGGTAAGCCATGCCTTTCAGTATGCTCTTTCCTACAGAAATTCAGCTGTGAAGTTTTGCACATGTAATTATTTCTTTTATTTCTTTTTAATGTATTTTGGGTGTTGCAGTACCTACAGTTTTGCAACTGATGGCTTCCATGCAGCTGCAAGTAGTGCAAACCTTTGTTTGCCAACAGGTGTAAGAGGAGGGGTTGACTGGATGAGGAAGTTGGCTTTTCGTTACAGAAGAGTAAAAGAATTATACAACACCTACAAGAACAATGTGGGAGGTATGTGTGGCTTTTACAATTTAATAAAAGTACTCCAGATAGAGGTACAATTTAAACTGTAGTTTCAAGTTTCATATTAGGGACTATCCTTCTCTAAGATAAATTACCAAGAGCTCATGCTGGACCAGAAATTTTAGTTTCTTAGAGTTAGTGGGGGAAAAAAAAATCTAACTGCAAAATAAAACGTGCAGCACTGTCAAAGGAATTGGGAATTCTTTGTGCCCAGATGTTTGGTCAAGATTAATTGCAGGGCAGAAATAGAGACACAGATGTAGAGAACAAACGTATGGACGGACACCAAGGGGGGAAAGTGGCGGTGGGGGGGATGAACTGGGAGATTGGGATTGACATGTATGCACTGATGTGTATAAAATGGATAACTAATAAGAACCTGCTGTATAAAAAAATAAATAAAATTAAATTTTTTAAAAACGATTAATAGCAGGACATTTATTTTACTCTTCCTTGGCTGGGACGCTCTCAATGAAAACCAGACAAAGGAACTGATACAGTCTGTGAAAAGAAGATCTGTCTAAAGACAAGAGCCCTAGTCAGTGAAGCAGAGTTATTAGCAATCATTACCTTTCTGGAATGCTATCAAAAATAAATGCAAACTGTGCTTTATGTCATTTTGAAGATTTCAACAAGTTAAATTTATCCTGTCAAAAACTGCATATTATCTGACAGTATATCTTTGCCATGTATAGTGTTAACTATATCATGGTTTTTATAAGTTCAAATACTCTGTAGGTAGTATCTAAACCATTTTATACTCATTCATATATTACAGGTGATATCAAAACCTGTGACATCAAAACTTAGATCTTGGATGTGCTTCTTGATATAATAAACCTTGATGGTCTTTATTATTAGGATCGATTTTAGGGCAACAAGGTCGTAGGAATAGTTATGAGGTCGCTTAAGATTCTTCTCTCAGGGCTTTTTGTCTGTTTCTATTTTTTAAAAAAGAGGGATGGTTGAGGAGTATAAACCAGAATCTAAAATTGAAATAAGACAGCTAAATATATATTTGTGTATACTATACATGTGTATATTTACAGATATGTCATAGAATACAATATAGTAAATAAAGTTTTCATCTATAAAGTATATACTACACCATACACATCTTAAGGTTGGCTGTGTGTCTGTTGGCCTTGTATCCCAGTGCCTAGCTAGCTTGAAGCACGTAATAGATGCTCAATAGATGTTCAGTAACTACAAGAGAACCAAAATATATAGAACCATAGACAGTAATAATGTTAGAACCAAAACAGAGCTTAGATATGGAAGATCTTTATTTCCAAATGAGAAATAGGCTCCTGCAGGCTACTAACCTGCCCATGCGTTTAGGCAGGCAACCTAGGTCTCCTAATTCACACTAACACTCTATACAAGACACTTCTGTAAAATCAAATAAATAGGTATTCTATTTAAAAGCAATTGAGGGTAATAACTTTATCTTTAAGATAAATATCCCTTTGGGAAATCTGAATTAACTTTTATCATTCAGGCGTGTCATTATTTCCCTCTTAAAGGGTATTATTAAAATTATTTTAAAATTAACAAAAGTACTAGTAAATAATCATATAGCTTAAAAAGTTTAAACAATGAGATATGAATTCATTTTTTGTGATATGTTGGCATCTCTTTATTGAAATAATAACAAATGAGGCTCAGTAGAAACTATAAATTTTGGTTTAAAAAGTTATCCACCGAGGACTCTCCTGGTGGCGCAGTGGTTAAGAATCCGCCTGCCAATGTAGGGGACACAGGTTTGAGCCCTGGTCTGGGAAGATCCCACATGCCGTGGAACAACTAAGCCCGTGTGCCACAACTACTGAGCCTACACTCTAGGGCCCGCAAGTCACAACTACTGAAGCCCGCATGCCACAACTACTGAAGCCCACATGCCACAACTACTGAAGCCCTCACTCCTAGATCCCATGATCCACAGCAAGAGAAGGCACCGCAATGAGAAGTCCGTGCACCGCAATAAAGAGTAGCCCCCGCTCTCCGAAACTAGAGAAAAGCCTGTGCACAGCAACGAAGACCCAACACAGCCAAAAATAAATAAATGTATATATTTATTTTTTAAAAGTTATCCACCTATAAATGAACTCTTAATATTCTGAAATATGATTTAACTAAGGAACTTTATTTTTTAATAGATTTACATGATCTTGTTTTCTCATGAAAGCAACAGCTTTTTCAATAAAATTAGTATGCCTACTTCTTTTCTTATCCTAACATCAATGTAGTTTTCAACCATCATCTATAGCTGTATCATAGGCTTCAGGATTTTAAACAAAATTCTTAATTCCTTTTTACAAATCAACGTATTTCTGACAGCTTTAGCACTAGTATTAGAAACAAATTCTAGAAAACTCTATAGCTATATGCGATAATGTCATTATTACTGTTTCCAAGTGGTAATGGTTGTGATTATTAAGAAACTAAACATTTTCAAACAACCAAAATATTTGAGGTTTGTATCCCTCGGCTGGTAGACCCCTACTTCTTCTCCAGACCTATCCTGTCAGTCTTCTGGAGTAGTTGTCAAAGCTCCTCAGGTGATTGGTATCCACTGTGCCAGATTCTAGGATCAGTGAGGGCAGAGACTGGGACCCACCCTTTCACTGTTATATCCCTAATTTTCAGCCCAGAATGTGATGTGTAGAAGTTGTTCAATAAATGTTTGTGGAATGAATGAATCAATGGATAATCAATTCTGAAATGGAAGATCAGTGTTGATATCAATCTCTCTCTTTTTGGTAGAGGTGGGAATAGAAATCATCTGGAGTAGACAGAAGGAAGACCAAACTAGGCAGCCCTGAAAAATGTTCATCTCTTGACTCTGCCCTACTTTTCTGTGTTGCAGGACTTCTTGGCCCCGCCAAGAGAGATGCATGGCTGCAGTTGAGGGCTGAGATTGAAGGTCTGACAGACTCTTGGCTAACAAATGCACTTAAATCTTTATCAATTATTAGTACTAGGTAAGCGGTATTGTTGCATTTCTATATTTATTGTATTGAAGATGTAGTTCTAATAGCATAGCATATATCAAAATGTTTTAATTCCCAGATTTGTTTTAGAGTTTGAAGGGACCTAAAATTCACTCTGTGTGTGTGTGTGTGTGTGTGTTTTGGGATGGAGGATGGAGGCTGCTGCTTCTCAGAATACCTGGGAGATCCATCCCTTTACCGTTCTCTCCTCATGACCCCCTGATAAACCCCATGGGAATGTCATTTGACTTTCAAATTTTAAAAGAGCACTCCGTTGGTGACAAAATACGGAAGACGATGGCAAAAAACACAATAATGTTTATACAATTAGTGCATGTTTTTAAGTCTTTTATACCATTATAGAGATTATATGTAATTTGAACACATCAAAAAAAAAAACAAGAGAAAGCTCCTGAAAAACTTGTAACCTTTGTGTTGTTTAGTTCAAACAGTGAAATGCTGACATGTTAGTGTAGATAACCTGTGTTCTATCCTATTCCTTAGTTTTATTTCTGTGTTGGATGAATAAATAAAATCATGCTTACCAAATGTGTGGGTAACATAAAATTCAGAGAAGAGCTAATATTTGAACTGATTGAATCAAGATACAGAGAAACCTTAGCAGGGTAAAAGGAGAGTCTAATCAGAACATGGAAGTAGGGCTTCCCTGGTGGCGCAGTGGTTGGGAGTCTGCCTGCCGATGCAGGGGACACGGGTTCGTGCCCCGGTCCGGGAAGATCCCACGTGCCGCGGAGCGGCTGGGCCCGTGAGCCATGGCCGCTGAGCCTGTGCGTCCGGAGCCTGTGCTCCGCAACGGGAGACGCCACAACAGTGAGAGGCCCGCGTATCACCAAAAAAAAAAAAAAAAAAAAAGAACATGGAAGTAAACGAGTGTGTCCCAAATCCCACACGTGGCTTTTAACTATGTGGCATGACAAGCCACTGCATTTATAGCAGAGTCTCTGGATGGAGAGGGGAGGGGGCAGTAGCTTCCTGGGTCAGGCTGGGGAAGCAGAACAGAGTACTTTGCTCAGTTCTGGGTACCTCATTCCAACAGGGGCTGTGACATATTTGTAGCATCTTGTGTCCAGCAAAGTGGCCAGAAGAGTTTAGGCTGTGGAAACAACATAAAAGGAACAGAGGGAGAAACCAAGGAGTTTAGTCTGAAGAAGAGCCGTGTGTGGAACAAGGTTACCAATTTCAACTACTGGAGATGTTGGGCTGGAAATAAATTACATTTCTCTCTGCATCTATGAAAGAGAGAGTTGGTCCCAATGAGTAGGAAGCCGGGGAAGGGAGGTTCTGGCTCCATGTGGGAAGAATTGTCTGACAATTAAAGCTGTTTTAAAATGGGACTTGCTGCCTTGTGAGCTCTGTGCGGTCACAGAGACATCGAGACCAAAGGGCAAGGAAGCTGGGATGTGAGGACAACAGCCCCTAAAATCGTGTGTAAAATGTAGAAGGTGCTTTCATTATTTTTTAAAGAGGTCTCCTAGATAGTTAAAAAACAAAGGGTATTACATTACATTGTTATATAGATTATCTATGTGTAGCCATTGTATATTATATATAGATTATTATTAAACACACAGGTATGTGATATAACTAACTAAATAAATAAATACGTGTATGACCAGGAAATGAAGGGGAAAAATAAATCATTATACACTGAAGTTTTAAGTACCATGAAAGTTGCCAAGTTATCCACATCTATTACCTTATTGGTAAATTTCACAAACTCTGTCAGAAAAGCAGATGTTTACACCAAACACTGCTGAATTATATATCAGAGCCTGTAGCAAAGTGTGTACCCTCTGACTCCAATTCCTCTTCTAGGAATGTAGTCAAAGGACATAATCATATGCATAGGAAAAATTTATATGTAAGGTAGCATTGTATATGATGCTGAGAAATCAAAACCATCTAAGTGACTAAGCTTAACTTTAAAAAATGGTGGTGCAGCCACAAGATAGAGTAGTTTGCATACATTATGTTTTGTTGGAGAGGGAGAATAATGGACAAATGACATATATAAATAGGCTCATGATAAAAACAAATGAGAAAAGTACAATGTAAGATTACACATACAGTATGATCCTAATGGGAAAACAATCTATATATGCAAACTGAAAATCTGAAAATAAATGCACAGAATGGGGACAGCAGTTATCATCTCTGGATGGTTAAATAATTGGTGCTTTTCATTTTCTTCTTTATATTTGTCTGCAGTTTACAAATGTCTATATATGCAATTTATAACTGTATGCAATGTTTGTAATTGAAAATTACAATGCATTATAAATTGCATATAAATATATGCAATGTTTGTAATTTATTTATTAGATTTCAAAACCACATCTATAAATTTAAAAAGCCTGTGCTATATTTTATTCCACCATGTTTTCATTCTGTAACACTCATCTATATATGACATTGAATAACATCTTATTGTGATGAAATATGATGTAGAACCTTGTGTCACAATACAGTAATGTGTTTATGTATTATTCTTAGTAGTCTGCCATTATTTGGGGAAGTTTTGTCTGATCATAGGCAAGTCACTTTCTAGCTCTTTATTTTTTTATTAGTAAAATTTAATATTGTATTCATGATACTTATTAAACTTCTACCTCTAGAAGTCTTTGTTTCTTTGTCCCATATAAATTGATAACCTCATCATTTGTATCTAGGAGTCAGTGCTCCTATTACAAAAATCAGGTGTCTATGGAGATAATTTAGAAATGAAAATGTTTTAAAAAGCTATCATTGTAAAGGTTTTATAATTGTTTTTAAATAAATTGTAGTCTTCTTTACGCATGATATGTCTAAAGAATATAAAGCATAATATGAAGAGTACTGGGGCCTAAGCATATACATACCTATGAGAATTTAGCCCTCAACTTGTCCTTCTAAGTTGCCCTTGAGACCAGTTTTCTGAAAATCAGTCTGCAGAATTCTAGAGAATATTGTATCGGCCCTTACAAATATGTATTAAAGGTCCATGATACAAAATATCTAGTAGAGAAAGGTGCATAGCTATATGCCTTCTGATTCCCAGTTTCAGGTGTGTGGTTTGAGCCCCTGCAGATTGGGACAGCTCAGTTTCCCTGTAATCCAGCAGGAAGGGCCACAGTCCATTCTTTTCCCTGACTCAGGCTAACAGTCTCCCCTCTCTTGGTGTTTCCTTTATCTCACCTTCACTGCTGCACTCTCACCCCCCATCCTGTCTACTGTGAAAGAAACAGATGTAAATTTCAGAGTGGGAGCTTCTCACTCTCAAAGGGTAAGGCTTTAGTAGATGGATTAAAACAAGGCCCATTAAATGCAGTTTGCCCTTGGTTGTTAGGAGGAGATTCAGGGACTCAACTCCTTCTGTTCTAAATAAGAATCCTCTCCATTTTTACTTCTTCAGGATGCACCATTTGTCAGTACCTTGACTGGGACTTTCTGGGTTGTTTCTTGCACAAAATCTAAAAACTCCTCTTACACATCCCATCACCTCCTCCCTTCCTGTGTCCTCTACTTTCCCAGGCTCTAAAAACTCTGGGACATGGAGTCCTATCACCTTAAAAAAGACCTTACCTGCCTCAAATAACAAAGTCCCTTGTGACTCTTTGTATATGTGAAAATTTTATGAAAACTGCTGATGTGCATACTTGTAAAACTCAGAGGTAAGCCATGCCCCCTTTAATAATCTTTCCACGATTGCAGCTTGCGGAGGTAGGTATCCTTCTGTGAGGTTCCACAGGGACCTGAGGAGATCTTGGTTATAGAACACATTTCTAATTTGCAGGAGTCTATTTACTTGTCTCCCTTCCTGTCTAGCTTGTGATCTGGGTAGGAGGGCAAACTTATTTTCCTTCACTTCCTTCATTTTGGGATGTATTTCTGGCATCTGGCATTGTGCCTACCAGGTGATAGACACCATAAACAACTGTTGAATATTGAAAGGGTAGGTTATCAGGGACTGTTCATTGTGGAATTGAAAGACAGCAGGATAATTTAAAATTTGTACTCTCAGAAGTTATCTAGTATTAGAAAACAAAAATGCCTGTTTCCTCCTCATCTTAGGAGTAACTGCGTAAATGTCTTGGTAACAACAACCCAGCTGATCCCAGCACTTGCGAAGGTTCTACTCTATAGTTTAGGAGGTGCTTTTCCCATTGAGAATATTTACAGTGCAACTAAAATAGGTAAGAAAATTATTTCTAACTCCGTGTGAAATATGTTCATATCTGTGTTTGGGGGGATTTTCTTAATGTGTGTCTCCACATGATTCTCTCTTTCGTCAATTTTGCTATAAGAATATCAAGCAAATTTGAATAGAGCTCAGATAACAAAGTCCCCTGCAACTCTTTGAGCATGTGCAAACTTTATGAAAACTGTTGCCTATGAAATTCTGAACTCAGTATCTGGATAGTTCTGACTTTTTATATATACATATACATTTATATTATATTTGTATTTCATTATGGCACATGTTATCTAACTAATATACAGTACCTTTAGCCATAGTGTTTAATATTTTACCTAATATGGTATATGGTATTACATCCTTGCATATGCAATAATCTAGATCTAAGATAAAAATACTGTTTTGGCATTATAAGGGAGTGTCAGTTGGGTTGAACTAGTAACCTTAATTCCAGGGGAAAAAAAATTCATGAATCAGAAAACATAATTGGAGCATTCATAACATATGAATGGCTGGAAGTCGACATTTCCAGAAACGTTCAGTAGCAATCAAAGAACTACAGCCTTGTTTATTTAGATCATAGCTATCTGTGGAGCCATCTTTAACTTTAAGTGCCTTTCACAGGCACTAAGACTCCTAATAAACTTTCAAAAACAAAAGCTCATCAACTTCTGCCATCTTGAAAGAGTTAAAAGAAAACAACTCATGTATTCTGTTGTCTGTCAAGGAAACCCTGGGGAAATAGACGGGTTGTACAATGTGCCCTGAAGGTCAACAAATTTAGGCTCTGGCAGCTTGACAAGAGTTCAGAATCCTAAAATCCCCTACCAGAAATAACCTGCCCTGGGCCTTGCAGAGTTCTGATATTGGCACAGGCAAAAAGAGCCCCCAGCTACAGCTGTTTCGGGAGTACAGTTAAAGAGAGCCAAGCTTTCATAAAGTAAATACCTCATTGTCCTAAGCACTGCAATTCAGAGCCTTGGTACCAATCCCATTCATTTTTTATATAAGTATATTTATGCTAGTAGGGCTAATACATCGAACCTGATTTTGCTTTTTGACAAATCAAGTAGTTTTACACAAGCATAAACATTTCTTCTAGTAAGGACAACATTCTTTCTTATTGGCCAAATTGTTCCTTATCTTTATTCTGAAAAAAAATCTTTTTTATTTTTCCCTTTAAGCTAGTATTTTTTGGAGTTCTGAACTATCAGAGTAAGAAAAAGTGCAAATGTAGCCATGACTGAATGAACATGCTGGGAATGAAATTCAGAGAATAATGCCAATGTTGTAAAAACAAAGAACATGTAAAAATTCTGTGGTGTTATTCCCATAGTGCGATCAGAGGATACTAGTGTCACCAGTGCTGTGGCCCAAGCAAACAGCACCCTTAGTACAATTAATCTGAGCAGACTAGCTCCCAGCCTCTTGAAGAAAGGAATTGTTTATCAAGATAAATCCGTATCTTAGTATTTCCTCTTTCGTTCTAGGTGAACCTTCAATTTTTCACAGTAATAACTACTTAAAACAAACTAGATAAAATGTAGAATTACACAAATAAATGTAAAAACTGAGAGTTGCTTGTAAAGTTGTTCCTATAGTCTTTTGATGGACTGAAAGATATAAAAAAGATATAAAAATTTTTTCCGATTAGATACTTAGCCCTACTGACTTTTTTTGGAGTATGAAATACATTCATTTAATAATCTGTCTTAAGTAAAGACTTAGGATATTCAACCATATTTGTTGATTTCATAAACCCAGAGTTTGCAAGCAAGTTTAAGTGATTGATGTTCAAGAGAAAGTAACTTAACACTTTATGAATCTTTAGGTTAATGAATGCAATGGCTGGAAGAATAAGCAGTGCATTGTTTTTCAGGCAAGGAAAGCTGTTTTGAGCGTATAGTGTCCAGATTTGGCACTAACATAACTTATGTTGTGATTGGAGATGGCCGAGATGAGGAGCATGCCGCTAACCAGGTAACTTCACTCTGAACTTTATCTTGTTTATCTTCCAGGAAAAGAAAGTTGCTTTGAACGAATAATGCAAAGGTTTGGCAGAAAAGTAGTATATGTTGTAATTGGGGATGGTGTAGAAGAAGAACAGGCAGCAAAAAAGGTAACCTGTTTCAAACAATGTTGGTGTGATACTTCTAATGCAAGCTTTTTTGTTTGCATTCCTGTAGTTTGGCCCAATGGCAGCTTGACAAATGATTTAAATTTATAGATGCAAAGCAGTAAGAGCATGAGAAGGTCAGTACTTACATTCAAATAAACCATTTGGAGTCTAGCATTTTTTTTGCCTGAAACTTCATAGGAAATGTAGGAACATTTAGTTACATTTATTTGTGTGTGTGCTTATGTGTGTGTGTGTGTGTGTGTGTGATACACACAGATATAAAAAAGATGGGGGAATAAAAACCATTTTTGAACGCATGAAGTTCAACAAGATTAAAGACGCTTAACGAGCTCCATAGAAAGCCATGTGAGTGGCTCAGTTCTTACCCTTTTCCCATCCATCTTCTACACCATATGGTCCTTGTGAGTGCCTAGTAGTAATTGTGCCCCATGATGATAAATCTGAGGGTAGCTTTAATAGATGAAGAAAAAAACTTACTAGAGAAGTTAATAAATGCTATTGGAGTGGGATATATTATTCAAATCCTTTGTGCCAACTTGTTAGAGAGACTTAGAGGCAATGTCCCCTACATCTTCTAGAAGAGTGTTATTTGTTTTGGTGAGTCATTGGTACTGGATTGAAGCCAAGCACCTGGCTTTGAATATATTCAGAAGATCTCATAGGTCCTAGGTATTTAAATCAGCCTTTTCATCTGGCCCATATTTCTGAAAAAGTCAAGGCAATTAAAAAACCATCAACTGGTTGGTCCAGCATCAAAAGGAGAATGATATCAAGATTGGCCCCAGATACCAGACTATCGGTCAACACAACATTGAGATCTACTGCTTCCTTCACTGATTGATAGCAAAATATCATCTAGCCAGGATTAAAGTGATATAATTTATAAAACAAAGCAAAATTATGAATAAGTATTGTTAAACAATGACATGTCAGTATATGTTGTTTACATAGAAAGAATATTGTCTTTATTATCCTGAGGAGATTTCAAATCATCATCTGATAAAGCCTTCACTAAACACTTGCATGTGCTGGAGTGTTTATCTGATGCCTGTCCCCCCTCACCTTCCCCCTGAAAAAAAACAACATAAACAGTTTCCTAGGAAAGTTTATAGTGATACTAGAAAGATAAAAGATATGATTTATGTTTGTGGTCAATTCAAATCAAGCAAAATGGAGAAAAAGAAGGAGCTTCCACTTTAGAAGGTTTGGTGACGCGTTGAAAGCCATACTTGAAATATTCCATGATTTTCCATAACATTAAGAGAGTTGTTTCAGACTCATCCTCCCACAGTGCCCCTCGGTCTTAATTAGCAGTGTCAGTGACCCAAGCTGACGATCACTTGAAATCCTTCCGGTTGCATGCAGTTGAAATATCTTCTGGAGTTTGTCAGTGTCCTGAGTCCTTGTTTCCATTTTTCATATTGACACCATAATTACACACAACAAAGAGCAGTCAGTGCAGCCACCATAGCAAGCATTTTACATGTCTTTTAGCCTATGTGAAATTCACACACATCTAGGTCAGGGCTAATAAAATTCACTTTTCCAAACCAGAAACAGTATATGCCTTTGAAAATTAAAACTTATAAAGTCAACCCCATTTATGCGTGGCATGAAAACTAGACTTGGTATAACAGTTGTTAACACCTTCGGCTTTAAACCCAAAACTTCAGGAGAAAAAGGCATGACTCCAAGTGGATAAGAACCTTGGTTAGAATGCTATTTCCAAATGGTTGTTTATGTAGGTACAGTTTTGGTGATGGTGAAGGCTTATAATTCTATTTTGAAACACAGGTGGTTGGTTTCTCTAGTATCCAGAATGCATGCTCTTCTTTGGATGTAGCTGTAATCGCATGTGCAAAAATATAAAGTACTATTTTGCTATTACAAATAGATCTGAGCTGAATTTTTTAAAAGTTACTTCTAGGTGAATTTTGTGCTTTAATTTCCCCCAAAAGCATAGTTTGTTTTGTAAATCTAAGAAGAAATTTCAAAGTTTACAACTGAACTCCCCTATAGAAATATATGATGTGAGCCATATTTGTAATTTTAAATTATTTGGAAGCTGTGTTTAAAAAAATTAAAAAGAGAGACAGGTAAAATTAGTTCTATTAATACACCAATATACTCAAAATATTATTGTCTAAACACCTAATAAGTATAAAAACTATTCATGTGATATTTACATTTTTGAAACAATTCTAAGTCTTCGAAATTCAGTGTATATTTTGAACTGGATTGCCACATTTTGAGTGCTCAATAGCCATATTGGGCAGTAAAAAACTATATAACAATAGTGATTATTATTTTAATTATTAATTTTTATAATAAAGTGTCTTTTCCATGTTACATATAATATATATATATTTCCATTTTACATGCAAATATATATTCTACAAGATGTGATCAGCCCAAACTTACAAATAAAACTTTGGTTTTGTTAATTGCTATGGTGCATTATTTCTTTTTTTCACTATTGTCCACAATGAAGTATTTTTAGACATTTTTTTCCTAATTACAACCCTTCATGAAATTTTAATACCACACATATAGCATTACTGGTATAGCTTTGGAGAGCCACAAACCATTGTAATATCTAAGAATTTTTTCCCCACAAAAACTCATTTTTGTCCCCTTAAGGGGGTGATATCTCCCCCTTGAGCATGCATGCTGGAGTGCTTTCCCTCAATCCCACACCAAGGAAATAAATCAGGCCAGCTCTGCTGGCTTAAATTATTACTTACCCCAGAGAAGTAAGAAACTTGATCATCCCCACATTTTTTTCTACCTTATATAGTTCAGCGTCAAATTATTTTTTAATGTAGAAAGGAATTCACCCTCTTCCTCTCAAATCAACAAAAAGCCTTGGATTTAGGAAGTTTATCATTTTTCCTGAGAGATGGACCTTAAGGAGTGATGTAGTAAGTAAAATTTGTTTTCCTCCAGCCACGTAGGATTTTGATGCTCAGCTTGCTTTCCCGGATGCTGATATTAGTAATGATACTTTCCAAAATAAATATTAAACTACTTAAGAAATCTCATTACTTTCTTTTATTATCATTAAAATCCAGTTCAGATCTATTTCTCTATTATTTTGACAATACCACATTGATGCTACCAAGCCTTCAAATATGATCATCCTTCCCTTAAACTCCCTCCCTTGAACTTGGGTGAACTACACTTCCTTGTGTGGACCGCTGCTTCACTGAGATAATAGTTATGATCTCTCTCCATCCCTTCCCCTTCTCTCTCCCATCCCTCCCTCTCTTAACCACACAGCACAATATGCCCTTTTGGAGGATATCAAGTCATTCAGACCTCTTGGCTCTACATCAAGCACTGGAATTAGAGTATTTGTAACTGTGTTCTCTAGCTGGAGATCCGTTTTTTTTGTTGTTGTTTTTTTTTTTTTTTTTTTTTTTTTTTTTTTTTTATATTTCAAGTACACTGAATTTTTATGTGTGATTCAATGCCTCTGGCTTTACACATATAAATTGTCTTAAAGGATGAAATCATATTTGGAATGAGAATTCCAGAATGAAGAATTCAGATTGCTGAATGGAATTAAACTTTAGTGCTACAGAAAGGAAGCTCTATGGTCTTATATTTACAACACTTTAATGGTTTAAAAAAAAATCTGTGGAGGTTGCTGGTACACACCGAATGAGTCCTAACTGGAAGTAACAGCTTTAGCAAAGAGCTCTCACCCTGGCAAAGCACCAACACAGGCTCCGTCTGACAAGGTTCAACAACATTCCTCAAAATGGGAGATCTTCTCAGCCCTGAGGTTTGAATCTGACTTTAGCCTACCTAGCCCAGAAAATCTGAATTGGAATGCACTCAGACTGTGTAAGGACAGTCCTATCTAGACCTGTAATTTGTGTAAATTATTGATGAAAGTAATTTACTGTGACTTTATTAGCAGCTGACTTTGAAAGTGGATGCAATTTTTCTTTCATTTGTCGGGGAGGGTAGTGGGAGGGAAAATGGGAATCTAATCATGTCTCTTTTTTAAGTTTGGCAAACAGAATGTTCATACTGATGTGTTGTGCCTTAAAGACAAGACAGCATTTGTGTGTTACAATGTAACTTTGGTTAAAATCTCTGTAGATAATTAAAAACAAAAACCTTTGTGATCATTCTTAAGATGACCAAATTTAAAATTCAAGCTATCAAAGCTTAATAATGCATCAGCAAGAAACTGAGCATTTGTTGCAATAAGAAAACAATAATAATAAAGGAAAGCTTGTGTTTTATTTGGGTTCTTAATAATTCCAATAATTGTATGAGGCAACTATTTGTGCATCCAACCAGAAGCAGAAGGTTTGGGAAAGACTGTGGGACCTTTACTTAGAAAGTGAAATGTATGTTGAAACCTCAAGTACCCTTTCTACAGTTTTACTGAAGAAAACTAAGAGCCATATTCATGATGACCTATACTATTTGGAGTTTGACTTGTTGATACGTCTAAGTTGTATAGAGGAAAATATTCTGATGAAAATCATAAGCAAATATCACCCAAACTTTCTTAGCATATGCATGAACATGGCTTAAAATTCACATTGGGTGAACAGGGCTTAAAATAAAGCTAAGTGCATTTATTCCCAATGCCATTGCAAAAATGAAGCGTCATGAGTAGTGGAAGGTGAATGCCCCAGATGGTTTCTAAGGAAAGAAGTGAATCAATGAAAATTTTACCTAGACTATCATCATAAAATAAATTAACAAGTGAGCCAGATCTTGGCAGCGTTACTGAAGTTACAACAGTGAAATAGTATCTGGTTCTCTGTCTTAACACATCCATCCAGTTTCTCTCCATTACAGACCTGCGTACCTTAGTTTCTGGCTGTACCATTACTGCACAATGGACTTCATTCATTGCAAGGAGAGCCTGTCATCGTTGTGTTTGCATGTTTTTTTTTTTTCTTGGTGTGTAGCCCATGTTAGGAACACGATACAGGTTCTCCTGTCATTTCATATGACATGATTTCCCTTGTGGAAATTTAAAACTTCAAGATCTAGGAGTGTTTTAATGGTGTTTACACCTGCAGTTCTGTGTTTAAAATGTCACAATGCGGAACTTGCCATCCAGCTACTAGGCAGTGCTCCTAACCAGAGGCTGGTCCATGATAATCCATCATCTGAGGCTTCGGTGGCTCCCAAAAGATTGGTGCTTTGTACACTGATCACAACATTTGCTATGGAAATGTGATTTTATTTTCCAGGCTATAAACCTGTATTTCTTTACTGTACACTAAGGCCATGTTTACATTGGGCAGAAAGAGATTGAGACCCTATTTGGCAGATTTTAAGATTGTGGTTTCATCACATGTAGACCTTAATCTTAATCTTTAAATTTTGTAGCTTTTGGCTACCTCTGCACCAAGTACTCTTGCAGACAGATTAAGGTTGGAATACTTAATAATAATAATAAATCTTACATTTCTATTGGCCTTTAGCTTGAAAATAGTAGTTTTAAAAAATTAAAGAGCTGCATTGATTATCAATACATAATTCTATTTTGTGCACTAAAACCTTAACTATTTATTACTGTGAACAAAACAAAATTATCTTTACTGTAGAGCCACGTTCTTTAAATGATAGAATTTTGGCATTACATCAAAATTTTTCACTCTTTTTTTCATATCAAACAGGCAAGGCTTCTTATGCTGCTAAACCTGCAGGTACAGAAAGGAATACCCCTTTACAGGGCAAAGAGAAGAGTCACTGATTACATCAGCAGTGCTATTTCTCACAGACCTCTTCGATGATGACGTGTTCCGAAGAGGCTGCCAGCCTAAAGCCTAAATGCTAGGTTGTTGGAGAACAGCTCGTCTGGCACCACCGTGGCACAGGCCAGTGAGCACACATCACAGTTTGTCCTGTGACTTTGAGCATGCTCAGGCTAGAACGCTTCTCTTCCCCCGCTTAGGAACCCAAGATCCTATTCCTTTCTGATCTTAAAAACAAAAGATAAACCAACAAACAAAAAAGCCCCTTTGGAAGTTTCCATGTTCTGTTGACATATAGGATATTGTGCCTTATTATAAACCAATTTGAAAATGTTTTGTCACGGACATGGGTTTTTGGTTCCTATATGTACCAACTTGTGATATCACTGGGACAGGTAACCACCTCGTGTTGCACCTGAAAGATAGCAAAACAGGTGGCCCAGCTACAATTGTGTCACAGACACGATTAAGTCATTACACCCTGCAAAGATTTGTAAATCAAATTCAGAGGCAAAAACATATTTTAGTATCATGCAATTTGTGCACAAAAAGTAGATAATAACACTCTAAAAATGTTTTTTCCCTTAGTCTCTGGTGAGCTAAGATTCAAAATAGTGTCAACAGCATGCTCTGTATGAAGGTTTTCTTGGGGTTTTTTTTTTTTAATGCACATTTGTTTATGACAAGTCTGCATCCTCAGTGAATATGGCATTTAGTATTTCTTTTAAAAACAAACAAGCATCTTGAGCCAAAGTTGCATTTTTGACTCCCAACTATGGTAGCATTATGGAAATCTAACAAAGTCAAGGGTTTCTGTTACGTATTAGTAAAGTATAGATTATTGGGGCCTACATAATTTAAAGAAATGTAAATTAATATTAAAAGCTTGTAAAAATATGTATATCTTTACTATTTCTCAATAAATACCTTTGGAAATGATTTCATTTTCTTCACCCTCCATGTCGTAGAGTTTCTGTTGTGTGTATTAAGCTTGATTCTAAGTAACGTGAAATTTGTATTTAGGCCTCTTGCTGTCTTCTTACCTTCCCTTGTTTGTGCCTAAATTGCATAGTTTGCAGTTAAGGCAAGCTGAGCTGCAACACAGTAAAATGTCACTAATTAAGACTAAAAGTGGGCTGATGTACTGAAAAAGATGTGAGTACATAGTTTTTTACATACAGGTAGTTACATTAAAGTATAATGCTTAATGTGGTCGCTAGTGACACTGACTACATTAGTGATAGATGTATCACTAGTGATAAAATAATACCATTTAGAATATTTAAAGCAAATTCCCTTTAGATGAATATGGGACATGGTTTATAAGTAGCTTCCAAGAGCGACAAAGGAATGTTTTTCTGAAACAGATACAACAGCTCCTTTATTATCTTGTGTATAGTATTGATTTACTTGCAAGTCTGTGGTTCAAATGCAAACCAAAGGGAAATTTCAGACCAACCTCTTTCACAACTTTTTAAAACATCACCCTCCAAATTGATGAGTAGGTCCTCATCTCTAAAACTGCACATGCTCATCCAACACTTCTGTCATTTCCCTGCTTTACTGTTGAATAATACTTAGTCCTTATACTTACAGTTATCCAACATGACACATATTTTATTTATTTATTTATTTATTTATTTATGGCTGCATTCGGTCTTCGTTGCTGCGCGCAGGCTTTTCTCTAGTTGCGACAAGCGGGATCTATTCTTTGCGGTGCGCGGGCTTTTCATTGCAGTGGCTTCTCTTGTTGCAGAGCACGGGCTCTGGAGCGCAGGCTCAGTAGCTGTGGCGCACGGGCTTAGTTGCTCCGCGGCATGTGGGATCTTCCCGGACCAGGAGTCGAACCCGTGTCCCCTGAAATGGCAGGTGGATTCTTAACCACTGTGCCACCAGGGAAGCCCTATTTATCTTTTGTATTAGATGACTCACCTACTAGAATGTATGCTCTGTGAAGGCAGGGATTTGTTTTGTTTTGTTTTGTTAACTTCTATATAACCAGTATCTAAGAAAGTGTCTGGCAGATAATAGGTACTCAAAAAACATTTGTTGAGTGAATGCATAAACCATAGGAAAACATCTATATGATCATGATTTGGAATTAAAGAAATTCAAAATGTTAGAGTTCGATTTTTAAAAAAAGAAGAAAAAGAAAACATATAGGTAAGTATAGATGGGATCAATGTAAATTTTTACAACTTAGCTGGAGTGTTTACGGACTTAATAATTCATGAAAATAAAGAGCAAGGATGGCCATAAGCAAAGGTGTATTTGGAAAAAAGTTATACATGAGCTGAAAAGTTATACATGAGGAAATAAATAAGTTCATAATGAATCAATGATTTCATGCTCTTCCTTTTACTCTTTTCTTTAAAAAAATAATATGCAACATCAGTAGATTTAGTTGATTTAAATTACTTAAAGCCACAAAATATTATGTAAAAATCAGATCTATGCAGGCTCTGTGGTTCATGATTCTGAATCCCAGAGACAAAAAAATGAAAGGAAGAGAAGTGTATGATTTTCCTTAGGTAGCAAAAGGTAACCATTGTTTAATATCTGTGCATGGTTTACATTTATTTATAAAAAAATCAGTTATTGGATGTAGTGATACATATATCCTCATTCATTGGTCACTTCTCAAAGGCCTCTCAAATCTAACCAGGCCAAAGTCAATTCTGGGGGTGCACTCTGGCCAAGAAAGATGTTTGCACACAGCAAAAGTAATTCCAAGCTCTGACTTTAAATGCCTGTCCCTCCTCCAGAGGATCTTCCAGGACTGTGTTAGCACAGAGTTTGAAAAATGTGCAGACATAATGTGCTAAGAAATCTCTGACAAAGCAGATATATACAAGCCAGATGCTCATTTTCCCTCCCCATGAAATACTTTTTGATTGGGGCTTGTGCAGACACTGTCTCTACAGCTAAAGGGCACTGTGTTGTCCTTTGTAGTCATGAAGTCTTGGAGTTTTGTGCCTGGGAGCTGCGATGATGATGTCAGTCTAGTTCTCTGGGGAGCCTTCCGGGAAATACAAAGAATTGAATGAGAGCATGTGTTGGAGGAGGTGGAAGAGCCATCAAATCAGTCTTCAGAGAACCACAGCTGGTAGGGCTGACCGTGAACTCAGCACACTCCTGGCCCTCGGTTCGGTGGCAGAGGGTGTGAAAAGCACCACGATGGGTAAGCACATGGTACGTGGCCAGTAACTTGCATATGCACCTGACCAGCCCGCAAAGGGAGAATTCCTGGACAAGATGATTTCCAAGCTGGAACTCCACTGGCAAAATGGAGAAGGCTGGGGAAAAGGGGATGGGAAGCACCCAGATAAAGTGGAAAATATATATATGAGACTGTAGGTAAGAGAGAGAAAAGTAGAATGATGTGGTCAAGGAACTGCAAATAATTCCTGTTTCTGAGGCACAGAGTAAAGATAGGAAATAGTAAGAAATGAGGCTGGAAAATAAACAAGGGCCAGGTCATGAAGTTTTCCAATACACCGTTAATCAATTTTGATTTTATCCTGGGATCAGTAGTATTCAATGAACCGTCTTAAAACAAAGGATTTATGCGTCCGGATTTATGCTCGATAACAGTTTCTCTGGCAACTCATTAGAGGTACGGGATCTAAGAGGATCCCAGAGAGTTACTGATCTATTCCTGAATTAGGTGATGGCCGTGAATATGGACAGAAGTACACAGACTCAAAAAGATGAAGATGCTAAGAAGAATAAGGACTTAGCAATCATTACTGCTTCGCAGGTAAATCCAGCCTGCCTTCTGTTTCTGGTTTGGGAAATTTGGAAGATGCAGTGCAGTTCACAGAGATCAGAAACACGAAAGAAGGAAAAAAGCTTCTGGTTGCTGTTTTTATTGCTTGTGGTGGTGCTTGTTATTGAAGGAAGATACTGAATCCAGTATTTGAAAGTGTTCTTTTGGAAGAATTGTTCTGTGTGAAGGTGAATTTGCAGCAACTTCCTGGCTGTTTGTTAAACACCCTACTGCATCATAACTGAGTTACTCTGAAAGCAGTCCAAAAATCTAAATAGTTTCATCCGATCATATCAGTTAGTCATTTAAGAAGCATTTAGCATTGTGCAAACTTGAGACAGCACAAGTGAAAGTTGGGAAAGATGGCGGTAATGTAGAATGTGTAGACACAATGCACACCAGGGAAAATTATTGGGGGTGACCAATTGATTTAACATGCTGCTCCCCATATCCTGCCTTACCCCAGTTTCCAGTAAAGATAAACCCTGTTTTACAACCCTGGAGAAATTCAAATGCCTCTGTGAAATTTTCGTCAGTAAATGACAGATGATTTAATCACTTATTCTTAGATGGATTCATGTATTCCCCCCAAATATGGCTTTCATTAGGATATATGTTTTGGTTGAATAAACTATTTCATGAGAGTGGGCAGTAATAATGTGTATGTGAACAGAAATTAAAATTCATGCCAAACACACACCTGCAAAACTATCCTATTTGGCTCATGAAATTACTTCTACGTCAGTTATGGGAACAGCAGGGGGTGGAGGTAGGGGAGACACTAGAAAGGGCTCTGAAAAAAAAAAAAGTGGTCTAACACATCATTTTTTAAATTTGCATTTAGAGTTTTACAAATGACAAGTGCATTTTCCAAGTTTTTAGGACCCACCCCTCTTCTCAATAAAATCTACTACCACATACTATTACCCCCTTCAGCAATATGCATTGTTACAAGGCTTGGCTCAAGAATTGGTTTCTAAGAATAGACAAGGGAACATTTTCTATCTGTCTGTACAGAGTGTGAATATTCATTCATGCTCCTCCTCTCTGTGTGAAGCCTTTATTGTTGTTGTAGTTTTACTCGTCTGACCTCAGCAGTGTCAGCTGGGTGGAGACAGTGGGTACCACTGAAGTGAGGTGAGCAATGGAAACGTCTTGCTGTCTTGCTTTGATTTAATTTGGAGTCAGCTCTGAAGGGAGAGAGCGTGCCAGAGGAGGAAGAGGAAGGAAACTAACATTTGGAGACATATGATGAGCCAGGTGCTTACCCTATGTGACCTCATTTAATGATCACATCCCTGAGAGCTGGTATTATTAGTCCTATTGTATAGTTTAGGTGACTTCCGGAGGTCACATGACTGGTAGGTAGCACAAATAGAATTGGAAAGTAGGTCTATCAGGTGGACCATCTAGGCTGCAGAGTTATGCTCCTTGCACTGTATCTGGCTGTCCAACAATTGTAATTGAATTGATCAGAACTTGTAGAATTATGACCTGAGAAAAAGTGCAATCAAGAGCAGGTGAGGGCTTCCCTGGGGGCGCAGTGGTTGAGAATCCGCCTGCCGATGCAGGGGACACGGGTTCGTGCCCCGCTCCGGGAAGATCCCACATGCCGCGGAGCGGCTGGGCCCGTGAGCCATGGCCGCTGCGCCTGCGCGTCCGGAGCCTGTGCTCCGCAACGAGAGAGGCCGCAACAGTGAGAGGCCCATGTACCGCCAAAAAAAGAAGCATGTGAGATTGCAGGCAATGGAGTTAACTGTAACTCTTATTTCCCCACATGGGTATAAAGGCCATCCAAGTAACATCCTATGTTGCCTATGTGACAAATGGCTCTTGTGCTATAAAAATGTTACTTTTGCAGATAAATGGTAAAAGAACCCTTAGCTGATGATTTGACTTAGTGATCACAATTATATCCAGTTCTATATGGAAACCCAAGAGATGACTATCCAATGAAAACTGCTGAGTTGATTGACATTTAGTTAAAAGCACATTTTCCAATGTCCCCTTTTCAAAATGCCTTTTTTGAATGTAACACATACACCAACAGCTTTTAGCACAACTGACTTACAGGCTCCCTGACCTGAGGCATGACCTTACGGAGGGCTCTGAACAGGTGTCTGACCAGAGTGGGGAATTAGGAAGTTTCAAGAGCCACCTGGTATGAGGAGAAACAAACCAAGGTGGAGCACTAAAGAATCAGCATGATTTCCGCAGTGTCTAGAAGGAGGTGTTCAGAAGAAAGTCCCTTAAGGGTAAATGGAGAAAAGTTTTTTAGAAACAGATTGGCCAACTTCATATCTTTTTAAAAATTCTATAGTGGACATGGCTTTTTTTTAAGTTGTAAAATATACATGAAATTCACCATCTTTGTAGTTTTTAAGTGGTTTGAAGTACATTCACATCGTTATGTTACCATCAGCAACCATCCATCCACAGAACACTATGTCTTGCAAAACTGAAACTCTGCACCCATTGAAAAATAAAACCCTTTCTACTCTCTCAAGCCCCTGGATTTGACTACTTTACATACCTCATATAAACAGAGTTGTACAGCATTTATCCTTTTGTGACTGGCTTATTTCACTTAGCGTAATGTCCTCAAGGTTCGTCCTTGTCCCAGTGTGTGTCAGAATTCCTTTCTTTTTAAGGCTGAATAATATGTCAGTGTATACATATACCACATTTTGTTTATCCACTCATCCAACGATGAACATTAGAGTTGCTTCCAGCTTTGAGCTATTGCAAGTAATGGTGCTATCAACAGGGGTGTACAAATATCTCCTGAAGTCCCTGCTTTATGTGTTGGGTATATACCCAGAAGTGAAATTGCTGGATCATATGCTAATTCCAGTTTTAAATTTTTGAGGAACCACCACACTTTTCCATAGTAACTACACCATTTTACATTCTCACTACTAATGCACATGGGTTCCAATTTCTCCACATCATCGTGACTTTTATGTTTTTTGATTGTAGCCATTCTAACGTGTGTGAGGTGATATTTCATTGCGGTTTTGATTTGCTTTTCCTGAATGATTAATGATGTTGAACATCTTTTTATGTGCTTATTGTCCATTTATATACCTTGTTTGGAGAAATGTCTGTTCAGTCCTTTGCTTATTTTTAAATTGGGTTGTTTTGTGTTGTTGAATTCTAGGAATTCTTTATATAGTCTGGATATTAACTTCTTATCAGATATATGATTTGCAAATATTTTCTGCTGTTCCATGTGTGCCTTTTCTGTAGTAAACTGGGCTTTTGTGTGTACTCAATATCCCCCTTTTTAGGGAATGACCATACCTCTGGGCTCAGCCTTAGCCAATCAGCATATTCCATCCGATTTGCCACAATAATTTATTTGCCCAAAGATAGGTATAGGACCAAAACTTGGCTTATGGAAGCCCCCTGCCCAAGACTTTTCTCCAAATCTGTTGTGGGAGATGCACTGTCCTTCTGGGATAATAAGCTCTGGTGGCTTTGTCAGCCTAAAACACCAGGACTGTTCTTCCCACCATGCTGAGAGAGAACCTGAATATGAAGCCAGCACATGAGCTGAGAGATGGAGCCTGGTGATATTACTGGAGAATTTAGTTTCAGCATGTCAGGAGCCAGAACTTCTACTCAACAACCATGCCTGGATTTCTTTAGTTTTGTAAGCCAAGAGCACTTCTTCCCTTTTCTTCCCTTTCCTTTCCTTTCATTTCCTTTTGTTCCTTAAACTTGTCGTCAAGAGAGTGTTCACTAATAAACTATTGGAAATGGTGATTCCTGGAGCAAACAGCCCAAAGGGTGCCCTCCAATCAATGTCTGAGAGAATAAAGGAGGTTAAAATTGGTCAAAGTATGTTAAGTGGTTTGGGACTCCTGATTCTCTGGGTCTGCTCTTTCCGGTTACACTGTGGCCAAGAGACATCAGATCGGCAGGAAAATAAAAGGGAGGGAACTGTTTATCTAAAAGAAAGGGACTAGGACTCCCCTCGTGGAGTGATTAAGAATCCGCCTACCAGTGCAGGGGACAGGGGTTATAAGCCTGGTCCGGGAAGATCCCACATGCTGCGGAGCAACTAGGCCCATGTGCCACAACTACTGAGCCTGCGCTCTAGAGCCCACAGGCCACAACTACTGAGCCCACGTGCTGCAGCTACGGAAGCCTGCGCCCCTAGAGCCTGTGTCCGTAACAAGAGAAGCCACTGAAATGAGAAGCCCATGCACCGCAACAAAGAGTAGCCCCTGCTTGCTGCAACTAGAGAAAGCCTGTGCACTGCAAAGAAGACCCAATGCAGACAAAAATAAATTAAAAAAAAAAAAAGAGAGAGACCTAAAATATCTTAAAATAGTTTAAAATTTTTACTTTCAAACATTCCCCCCTCTAAATTACAGTGCCCTTGATCAATCCCGGCGCCTCACTTTACGTCACCCTATAAATTGGCTGTACATCCTGAGAACACAGATATGTAGGCCTGGAATCTCAGAGCACCATCTGCTTCCCTCATCCTCCCTGCCCTAAATCCAGTGACCACATCACCTAATCATCTGTGAAAAGCAGTTTAGAACAAACTTAGTCAACTGGATGCCAAATCCTGTGACCACTCTTTACTTTTTCTTTCTTTGGAAAAATGTTTAGCCTATCACCCTGACTCATGACAGCCCCTCTGATAGGTATACAATGTGTTCAACAAAAAGGGCACTGCCAAGTCACAGCAAGTCCCCAACATTCTGTATAATCAGAACTAGCATGATAGTTAGGACTTGTACAGGTTTTCTCTTTTCCCCTATTTTCATGTAACCCAAAACACTCATACAGGCGCACACCCTGAGAGCTTATTTACTTTGTTTTTAGATCAACCAGAACCTTTTTTTTTAACAGCTGAATGTTAAACCCTAAAAGTAAGAGTTTCTATTACAACAACTGACAGAACCTTAGTGCTGGAGAACACATCATGGTAATGAAACAACTCATGACCTTGACAATTGTGAGGCTGTTGTCTGTTAATCTTTTTACAGGGCAGTAATTTAACCTTGTAGGTACTTATTTCTTTAACATTATGTATAGGAATAAGTCACCTTCCTAGCCTGAAATTCCCTTCTTTAACTAATGACCAAATTGTACATAATTAATTAGTGCATTTTTAATGTTTTGTTTAAAAAAATGGTCTAGCAGAGTTTCCTTCTAAACACTTAGCTTGAATCATATTTATTAACTACAAAACATGAGCTATTTGCCAAAATCTGACCATAAAGTATTCTATCTTGAGTTTCTCTCTCTGTTCTCAAGAGAATAAGAAGAGAAATATCTTTAAGATAACCAATCCCATCCTGAGAAAACTTTCCAGTTGCTTTCTCTCCTTGGCATATTTGTTTTTAATTAAACCCAACCAAAGTGAAATAAAACAAATAAAAATAAAGTGATCTGGAGTAGTGGAGGCAAGTCGAATTAAAGTATCTTTTCCATTCAAAACAATGTCTAAATAAATGTTTAAATTCATCAGACTTTCACTGCCTAATAATGTGACACGTTTACAATGTTGAAGGAAATCAGGTGTTTTCATGCTAAATGAAAATAAAATTTATGTACTGTTATTACCATATTCTTTGCCTGGTATTTCTCACTCTATTCATCATTAAAAGCTGCTCAATAAATACTGTGCAAACTGCATGTGGGGATGTTATTCAGTAATAACTCAGAATGGTCTACAAGTAACCACTCCTCAGAGCCTTAAGAAGAGTAAAGGGCTTGAGAGGGAATGTTTGCACCACAATTGCTAAATTGTGAAAAAGAGAGTTATCAGTCTCTTTTCTCTTCATATTTGATATAGTAGAAGCAAGTTTGGACACTAGTGCTCTAGCCTGAGATGAAGTCTTTATCCATCCTCATGTGAGCTGAGGCAGACAATAGGATAAATGGTATGATTTTGGAGACTAAGTTTTCTCTATCCAGCTATATCAGAAAGGCTGATGGAGAAAGACTTACTTGTCTACCCCATGTATTAGTTAGCCATTGCTGTGTAACAAATTACCCAAAAATTTAGCTGCAAAATTTAAAGTCATGTTGGTTTCTTCTACTGTCTACAAGTAATTACCACTGCCAATTTTTCATTATTGCTATTGCTTAGGACAATGGAGTAAGGATGTCCCTAGATCTTTCCAAGTCAAGTGGGTGTTCCATTTCAAGGCAAAAAGGGAGGCCATGAGCCTATTACTTGGTTTTATATCAGGAGCCAGGTGCCAGCAGCTAAGAGCAGCATTAAGGACATTTTAATCTGTGTACTTTCATTGTTTTTTTTTTCACTTACAAAAGATTTATCCCAAGATTCTTTAGCAGCAGATGCTCTTCAATTTCTATAAAGTGTGATTCACTTCACGAACAACTTGTAAAAGCCGTATATGCCAAAATATTCTAGCTTACTTCCTTCTTACTAAAGTCACTCTCCCCTTTTTGCCTGTCAACAAGAGTGTCTCTAAGGTCAAGAGTTGTAATATTTGCTCATGCCTGAGGAAAGAAGGAATGAATGATTTGAACAGGCCAGATTGTAACCTAGTCAAGGAAAACCAAGAGATTGCCTCTTCAGCATATCAGACCATGGGTTTACAAGATGTTTTGATGTTGAATCAAGCTTGAAATCTGCTTTAAATTATATGATTTATCATTTGTCCCCTTCTTCGCTTTGTCATTAGAATTCCTTTCTTTAGAGATATATTTTACGTGACTGAAACAGAGCATGATCCTGTGGTCCTTCTCCCTCATACCCCACCCTGTCTTCCACCTGCCTTTTGTCTGTAGAGAAACTTTAGTCAAAGAATAAGTTTAATCAGAGAAGTGAGAAAATAGAGAAGCAAAGGAAAGCAGTCAAACAGGATAAACTAATAATAGTTTAGTCATTAAGCAAAGTCAAGGACCTTTAGTTCCTCTTCAAGTGCTGTAGATAATATTCTGAGCCATATCCTCTGAGCTGTTTTGTAGACACTGAAACCCCCACCAGGTGGAAGAACTTAACTACATGATGACCAGACTGTAGCCATGACATAAGCTGCCACAATTCCGAGAACTGGCCTCAGAGAAATGGGAACAAACCAACCCTGTCACTGAAGGCTAACGGTACTTGAAACAATCAAGATGATGCTGATCAGACCACCTCATGCCAATTTCAAGATGACTTTCAGAGCCAACTGTGCTGTTTCTGCATGTAGCCCCCTTCCTCCTTCTGTTAAAAAAAGCTCTTGCCCACTGATTGTCAGTCGGGAGGAGTCAGCCTTTGGACAGGAGTCTGCCCTTCCCTCTGGCTGCCAGCCTCTGAAATAAAGCAAACTTTCCTTTCTACCAACTTTGCCTCTTTATTGGCTTTAGAGTGGTGAGCAGCCAGACCCCACTCTTGGTAACATGATGACTACAAAGGAAGAAGCTAAGAGTAGTAGCTTGAAGTATCCAGTGACAATCATTGAGGAGATGTTTTAGTGGTTTAGTATGACAATAACCCGTCACAAGAACTCTGCTCTCTGAATTTGATTTTAATGAAAATATGGACTCTAAATTTAAATAGTCCAATAAAGCTGACACAAAAATGATGCTTAGAAACTGTTTTGAACTGATAGGAAACATTTTTTAATGTGTAGAAAGACCAATTTGGGATGATGGGAAAAGCACAGGATTAAGAATCAAAAGACCTATTTCCTGATCTTACTTTTAGGTCTTTTTTTTTCCCTTAATTGAGATGTAATTGACATATGATATTATATTAGTTTCAGATGTACAGCATAATAATTTGTTATTTGTGTATATTGTGAGATGATCACCACAGTACATCTAGTTAACATCCATCACCTCACAGTTACAAACATTTTTTTGTGATGAGAACTTTTAAGATCTACTCTCTTAGAGACTTTCAAATATACAATATAGTGTTAACTATAGCTGTATTAACCATGTTGTATATTACATCCCCAGGACTTATTTATTTTGTAGCTGGAAGTTTGTACCTATTGACACCTTCACCCATTGTGCTCATCCCCACCCCACCCACCTCTGACAACCACTAATCTGTTCTCTACATCGATAAGTTTGGGGGGTTTTGCTTTGTTTTTAGATTTCATGTATAAATGAGATCATACAGTATTTGTCTTTCTCTGTCTGACTTATTTTACTTAGCATAGTGCCCTCAAGGTTCATCAAAAAAATTCTTCTCTTTTCCTCTTTGTTTTTCAAGAACACTTATAAAGTAAAATAAGGGGAATGGAAATTATTGTTTCCAATATTTTTTCCTATTTGGGGATTTAAGCATTTATAGTTGATTTAAAATTAGAAATGAATATAATATCAATAAAATGAGTATGTGACTTCTGTTTACATTTGAGAAATATTTTGGCATCTGGCAATAAAAGCTTACTGACTCATTTACTCAACAAAAACTTATCAAGCACCTATTATGTGTCAAGCCCTCTATTAGCCACTGGGCCAAAATAGCAAAGGAAGGACGCCTGGTCCCCAAGAAGTGTTTGGAGTTTGGAGAGGGATACAGTTAGAAGCACTGACAATTACGATGCCTGGGATAAGTGCTGTAATGAGAGCTGTATGGGATGGTATTTGGAATTGAATACTATTTCTAATTTAATAGTTCTTGAAGTAGAACCAATTTTCATCTGTGTCAAACTAAAATGGCTTCCTAATCTTACATCACAATATAAAAAATGCAGGTCTTCTGTTGAACTGCTGCAGAGATGGCATATGTGCTCAGAGACATCTGTTTAGATGTCCACTTAGCAAGCATTCTGTCAGCCTGTCAGGACCAGCACCCCAGCTGAAACACATATAGCCCCAGACATCAGCTGTAAGGGAACCAAATGGTGTCTTCTCAAAAATTACCTTAGAATGCAAAGTATCTAAACAGCTTGACAGGCACAACCAATGATTTATAAAGGAAACCCACAGCACACAGACTATGTAGCCCCTAAGTTCAGTAAGGAACATTCTGAATTTCAACTGTCTCACTCCAGTACTGAATTTAGAATCTTCTCCATGGAATGGGAAAATGCTTAACACCATGAATATAAGCCAAATGAAAAGACATGTTAGGTGCTAGCCAAATAATGGCAGATCAATTAATAATTAATTCATTCCTTATTAATTAATTAATTAATAATTATTAAATAGGTAAAATTCCACAAATCTAAAACACTTGGCAATATTGGAAATCTTTGATTGCTTGATAGTCTGCTATTTTTATGAGAAGTTTTGAAAATGGAGAAGCTTTTTATTTTTAGATTTTCAGAGTAGTAATGCAGCAAAATGGACTATTAGGTTGTTACTGCGTCAGTCTCATATCTATTGAGAATAATTAAAGAAAAACAAAAGTTCCCCCCATGCTCCCAGGAAAGCCTGAAAGTTCTAAAGCTTTGCTAATCAGTAAAGACTAGAAATTGTTTTAAACCTGTTTAATCAATAAATTTCAGTTAAAGGGTGGTGGTAATAAGCAAACTCCAGAGCTGATTTTCAACTTACCTAATCAATCAATGAGGACTTGCTGCAATGAAGCAACTCTGAAAACCAACCAATCAATGACAGCCTTACATTTTCAAAACCAGCAATTGCGCAGCACACACACTCTAGTGAACATGCTTTAAGGCTGAAATCAAACTACTGTTGGCCCTCACCAACACAAAACCCTGTTTCCAAGACTGTGGCAACCTTGTCTTGCCTCTGTAACCAACACCATCCAAAACAAGTTCGTCCCCAAACCCTTTGTAAGATCCCTCTTTGCTCAGTATGACTAGCCGAGTTCTTCCTACTTCAGCAAGCAATAAATTCAACTTTGTATTCTGGGGATCCAATGTGTTGATCTCTTCCTTTTTCGATGCTATATACACATTATTTGAAATTATAAAATGACTCTAACTTTACTTAGCACTTTGCGTAGACTTGCTTCTCTACAAGATGACCCATGATGTTAAAATACTTTATTTAGGAAACATCCTATACTAAGTATAGACCCACACCCCTATGTAAAATCTGTCTGCCTTTTACAAGTTTATCTTTACTTACAAATTCTGCCCTTAATCTGTCCAACATGCAGTTTGGACTCCCTATCTTTTTTTATGCCATAACTGTCCACCTTGTTCTCCAAACTATAAGCCTTGGACTTAGTAATGACCCTTCCTTCTTTCTTCCCTCTCCAGGCTTAGCCATACTATTTCTGAAATGTTCTTTAAATCTCTGTCCTCACCTCAGGCCTCTGGCCCTAGCCCTAATTAAAGATTTCAACTCATTTTTGCCAAGAGGATTACCCAAAGTTGCTCCATACCCTTCTAATACATCACCTGTGAGCCAGACCACCGGGGTGATAAAGAACAGAACTAAGTTTGTTTCCTTGCTGTTTGAAAGTCTGTTTTAAAGACCCCAGGATCTCTTAAGGGACTAAGTAGAGACTCCTTCCTATGACAGTGTGACGCCAATGCTACTGACTCACCCTCCTCTCTTCCCATTTGGATCTGGGGTTTCCCATGGAAATTGCTTGCTCTTCCTTAAACACCCTGTACTCTCATTGTTCTTGCTAATTAATTCCTCTTCCTAAAAATCCTTTTTGTCTTCTGAACACTGTTCATACTAAAATCATCTCCCTATGCTTTGCAATTCATTCTGCTAGTAGAACATGGAATTCAGTGCATTAATGCTCATTGTACAGTGCTTTACGCCCCTACTGGAAGCAGCTTAAGACAAAAGCAAAATCTTATTTCTCTATGGGTTCTACTGGTGAGAAAAAAAATGGTAATACAGAGTAATATTCCAGGAAATATTAATTTAAAAGGATTTCATTGGTATATTGACTATATACTAGTATAGCAGATGACCTTAATGTGTTCATAGGACTTGTAGAATTTCTCTACTGAGAACTCTTCGTCGTGTAAATCCACTTGACCCTGACCTCTCAGCACTGCCTATATTAAGGTCTGTAAGTTTCTAGGAGCAAATGTTAGTCTCTGGTTTCGTTTTCGTCTCTGCTGGGCTCTCACTGAGCTATTCTTATGAGAGAGTGCCAAGGCATTCCAGAATTAATGTTTGCATGTGTTTCTGGAGGAATGTTTCTTGGACTTTCCTGTCTTCACTGTCATTTTAAAGGAATGACTTAGACGGCAGCAGAGACTCCTGTTTGCCTTGGCAGTTGTTAGCGATGCTTTGGCAGATAGATTCCACACCTCCTGGTCTGGAAGGTGGGAGCTTAAAGAAACATTTATTGAGCTCTTACTACATGGCAGGTTCTAGGTTAGATGATAAGGCTACAAAGACAATTAAAGCAAATATCTGTCCTTAAAAATTTGCACTCTAGTAATGAATGAGGCAGGTGTACATGCAAATAATAAAAGCACACAAAGAAGAGGTGGGGTGCAGCCCTGAAGACTGTGTTCCAGAAGCAGAGAGATGGACTGGGAGAGAGGGCTTCCTGGAGAGGTGATATTTGAGCATATACGCGTATGCATATGAGCCAGAAACAGGCCAGAAAAAACGGTAGATTGAATAACTCACAGGGCCTCATGTAAACATGCAGCTCACATTCTAGAGCAGTGGCAACCCTTTCAACTGAGGCTGCTGTTGACCGTGCCTCTGTGTCCACTTGACTTGTATACTCCCAACTCCCAGGATCAGTGCAGGGTGCTCTCATCCCTCCTGCTTAGCTCAGGTCATTAAATCCTCGCCCTACATTTTACGGCTTCGACCCCGTGACAGGGGAGCTGACCCCAGCTTGGTGCCAGGGATCCAGCAAAATGGGGATTAATAAACCCCGCCCCAAGGTCTCAACAGCTGCTTCTTGCAATTAGACTTGTCATCATTCTCTTAAGAAGCCCGTGTTGATTTTTAAATCCTAATTGGCAGGAGCCACCTGTTTCCCGATGAGAAGGATGGGAAGGGGTCATTCACTTGCAGCAGGCATAGGAGACAGGCTGAGAAGCTGGATGAACTCGTGCAGATACCTTTGTCTCAAATCTGTTTGCTTCCATTTAGAGTTTCTTTTTTCCAAGAACAGCATATCCAGAGTCAGGCTAGTCCTTGGGAGTAGGCAAGAATTTCGCTCTGAATCTTTTGTTGGTGTTGTTGTTAGCAAGAACTTACCACTGGTCTCTCCCTAAGGCTTCCTCCTTACTATCTAGCAGCCCCTTCTTGGCATGAGTACTGTTTCCTGGCTACTTCTTTTGCCAGGATCCTGGCTGTCTTTCATTTGGTATTTAGGTATTTATTAACTGCCTGCAAGCTACCTAAACCCTGTAACCTACTTGTGCCTATAAAGAGTATTAAGTATATTTTTAGTTCCTGTCTTTGCAGAGCGAGCTTTCTAAATAGAGGGAGGTATGAGAACCACATGTAATAATACACGTAAAATATTCTTTTTCAGCTAAAATGTTTGAGACGGTGTTTATGGGTAGAAAGAAGAAATGGTAAAGGTTCTCAGGACAATCTTTTTAGAGGTTTGGGCATTTTGATTTTCTCTAAAACTTAATCACCTTAGAGTTTCTGCTTAGATCTAATGCTTGAAGTTGTCTAAATGGTAACAAGTAATGTCTGATAAAATCACTGTGACCATTTCTCTTAATTTATACCATTGGCTGTTTTCAACTTAAGTATTACTATTACTTGTTAAGCTCCGATAGTTAGGGCAAATATGTGGGATAGTAAGAATAAAATAACTGGATAGAAATGTGGAGGAAGCTATGAATCAGTAAAAACGGAGAAGCAGTGGAATCATAATTCTCATTTTCACGTGACAAGCATTTATTGAACACTTAGTACATGCCAGGATCTTTTCTAGCACTTAGCCTTCTGGATCATACCCGGTTTCAACTCAGTTTGGAAGCACTGTCCTCTTAACAGAACTTTGCCAACAGCCAGTTAAGCGCTCTCATCAACCTTGCGGTGTCCTTGTGGGCTTCAGTGAAATTATGCAATCAGGGAAGACTTATTCTGCACCCATCTGAATACCAGTGAGATGCTCCTTCAATTATAATACAGTAAATTCAAAAAATTTTTTCAGTTTTGCTTGACTTCCTCTATGCCTTGTTTTATGTTTAGCTTTACAAGGTTGTATGTCTTGTTTACATACAGTTGTATGGCCACTGTCAACTGCTGAAAATGTAAAGGAAGTAAAAGACCTGATTATTGTCTGTTAGAGATTTCTATGTTGGTGGTATGTATACATCGTGAGAAAAAACACCTACATTAGGGCAATTATGCATGAAAGTTTAATTGAAGGTATTGTTGGAGCCCGTTACACCCCATCACTCTTCAGATAATTCCATTGTGATTAGTAATCTGAAAGTCTTTTAAGATCCTGGATAAATGGTTCTCAAAATTCAGCGTCCAAAAAGATAACCCAAGAATCTTATTGAAATCCAGATTCCCAAGGCCCCCAACTCAGTGATTCTGATTCAGTAGATGATGAGGGCTAGGAATCAGCATTTAGCAAGCACTCCAGATGCTTTTGATGGAGATGATCTGCACCCAACACTTTCAGAAACTATGAGACCATCCCTCACTGTCTGCAAATGGAAGGATAAAATTACAAAGCAATCATATCTGCCTCTTTCATTTTTCACTTAAGACCAAGTGGATTTCAGTCATGAACGTCAAAGTGCTTCCAAGGCTCATGACTTGATCCTTTGTGATTCCGTACACGTAACTCCACTTAAAAGGTGGTTGACTGTATATCTGCCTTAAATACATTTTTATCAAGTACAGAAACAAGCTACTCTAGGTCTTTTACTGTTTATAGTACCTCTGACTTCCATGTTCCTTCAAAGATAGGGCCCTGCTCTGCCAGGTGGTTCAGAGCTCTAGTATTACTATGTAAGGAGGGGGACACAGAGGCCAAAAGCTCTTTTTAGATGTTTGGAACAAAGTGTGAGGCTTTGCAGCCTCCGTGTGTATGTGCATGACGTGAGCAACGGTGAGTAGTGCAAGGAACTCGGAGGAGAATGGATGATTCATTCTGGAAGAAATAGCTTGCAGCTGTGAGGACGCCTCAGGCACCACTTGGCATTATTGGGGTGCTGCATCAGCTGGGAGGCACCCTCTGTCCCCAGATGAGTTGACAGCTTGTCGATCTTGAGCAGACCTGAGCTCTCTCACTGTTATGTTTTGCTTTTAGAGTGAAAGCAAACTTGTGACTCACATGGGAGCCGAGGGTCGGTAGGTGCTTAGTAGCATTCAGTCTTGGCAGGAGGGCGTCTGCTGCAGACATGGGATGCAATCTAATAAGCACATGTGTTCTTACAGTACGCCTCATGGCCAGGCCACTTTATCTTCAGTAATCCCGATCTATGTCCCAGAATCACATTATTTGGCTGGGGCTCAGACCCCATGTATTCTTGGCTTGGGGAATAATGAAACGTGATCTCAAGACAAGATAGGATTATGATCTGAAGAGGCACTGATGTATTTCTCTCCCCCAGCAGCACAACATCAATGGAACATGGTATCAGGAAAGTATATTTAACATGCCACCATTAGAGAAGTTCAAACATTGCCTTTGTACGTGCAATCCTGCCTCTATAGTTTATGACGGCTGACAGGAACAAATTGATGTTAAAGATAAAAGAACATAGAAAACAGAGCTCCAGTAATAGGTAGCAGTAGCCCTGACTGTATCTGCTGTCATTGGCAGTAGTCATTCGTCTATGAGAAGGCACGGCATGCTATTATATGTGTCATTCAAGGGGCCATTTATCAAGAAAAGCCCTTCAGGGTACAATAATGTTAAAAGAAAAAACCCTTTGTGCTTAAAGAGCGCGGTGAATGGAACTAGGCCATGGCTAGAGCTAAGACAATCTCCTTTGAGCAAGCCCAGTGCAGTAAGCCAGAGACTCTGTGATCTAGGTAGGGTCACTGGGAGGGCAGGCTTCTAGAAGGCTTGAGGCAGATGAGGACTGAATCCACGTAGCCACTGATGATCAGAAAGTGACTGGTGCTGGATCCAGTAATGAGAAAAGGAATCATTCACTTTGGAAAGCCTGACTCTCTTGAAATCATACATATGTCATATAGTCGCTTAAAGCACTGATAGTTCTTTTCCAGCTCCGTCCTATTTGCTATAATTAAAACTCTGGCTTGTACTGCAATCATCCCTTTTCAAAATATTAAATTATCCTTAAGCTCAGGATTCACACCATGGACACATATGTAAATAGGACAGGTCAAAGTCATGACTGCATAGAATAGAAAAATAAAAAGTACAGCTAGCTGGGTGTGGTAGGGGAAGAATGCAAATTCTGTCGACTCTGTGTGAATATACTTAAGAAGTCCCTGTCCATGCACTTTATTATCGTGATATCTTTGTGTAACACAATTAAAAAAAAAAAAAAAAAAAACAACCCTCCAGATTAAATTTCCCAAAAGCTCCCAAAAGGAAAAAATATATATCTCTATATATTTTAGTTTTAGATTTTGGTTCTATATTTTCAGAAAAATGAAGCTTTGTCTTCTTTTTTTTGGAAAGAAAAATAGCAATGAAGTTTGTTTTTTTAGTAAATGGCCAGTAACCAGTGATACATTTTTCAGGTCTGACAATTTGAGTTGTCCTATAGTGAGTACAGGTAGCTAGAAAAAAGGCAGAAGTAGTCAAACACTGCCACCTGCTGTTACTCTTCCCACATTTACTGTTAAAATTTAGGTTTTATTTGGCCTCTGTCACATAGAGGCAGACAATGTAGAGCAATGGCTCTCAAATTTCAGCTGGCATCAGAATTACCTGGAGGGTTACAAAAACACAGATCACTAGACCCCACCCTAGAGTTGTTGATTCAGTAGGTCCGGATGAGGCTGAAGAATTTGCATTTCTAACTAGGTTCCCAGGTACTGCTGCCGTTGGTCTGTTACCAAACCCAGTTTCGGCTGCTCGTCACTCACAAGCCAGTAATTCGAGAGGCAAGTGTCAGTAGAAGAGAAAGTCACTTTAATCAGAAAAGCCAGCAATCTGGGGAGAAGGTGGACGAGTGTCCAGAGACCAACTCCGAAGATTCTTCTCAGCCACGGCAGTTTTTAAAGGGAGAAAATGGGGGAAGAATCTCAGTGAATCATCGAGGCAGGAGGTTGGGTTCTGCCTCATTCTCCAACAGGTGCAGGCTAGCTGACTCGCTCTTCAGATGTTATCTTGCTGGCATGATCTGCCTGTAGGATTCCTTAGAGGCTGTTGGGGGCAGAGAGCTAATCACTCTTTAACTACTTAAGTCTCCATGCTTACTTCTTTTTATTTAGGAAAAGAATCAGCAAGTTAGACAAGGCATGTTGTGCATTCAGGAGAGCATAAGTCAGGAGTTACTTAGGTTCAATTGCTTAGTGATTTCATTCCTATAATTAAGCTTTTAAGTTTAGAGGGGGACAGAAATGGGTAAACAGGGAAGGAGCAAAAGAGCTGCTTTCAGATCCAGCCACTGATCTATTTTAAAATGCCAAGGATGCCCTGGGTTGTTTGCCTAAAGGTTTCCTGACAAAATAACTCAACTTCTATGGCCCTAAGAGGATTTACATTGTATGCTTATTCTAACCTATCCTCTCCCTCACATAAGAAGAATAAGTTGGGTTAATCTGAAAGGAGATGCAATCAATCAGGTATGCAGTTTGTTGTGCTTCAGGCTGAATGATTATATCAGAGGAACATGGGGTGAATTGAGCTACAGGAGATTGTTTCTATAAAGAAATAACTTGGCCTGGAATGTGAAGGACCTGTGCATATGTAAGAATACTGCTCTCAAACCAAATGGATAGTGCTGGCCTTGGAAGGTCTGGGCAGAGCCCCAATTCTTCTGCCTTTCTTTCATGCAGTCACATGTTAATTTGTCTTCAAGATTCACTTACTCTGAAAAGCAGATGGCCAGAAGTGTGAAATTTTGGTGGTATTAAGTGCTATCACTTTTGTCATCACCAATGTTTTCAGGAAAATCGGAGAGTTCATTGATTAAATAACTCAGTGAGCAAAGCTGTGCTTTTTGAACTTTGGAAACTGATGAGAAGGAATGTGCTTTAATCACTTTGTGTGTGTGTGTGTGTGTGTGTGTGTGTGTGTGTGTGTGTGTGTGTGTGGTTTAAAAAACCCCCACGTGGCATTAAATTTACCATCCTAATCAGTTTTAAGTGTATGGTTCAGTGGTGTTAAATATATTCACATTGTTGTGTAACAGATCTCTCAACCTTTTTCATCCTATAAAACTGAAACACTATAACCCATTAAACATCCCTCCAGACCTTAGCAATCACCTTTCAAATTTTTTTCTATGATTCTGACTATTTTAGATATTCCATATGAGTAGACTCATATGGTATTTATCCTTCCATGAGTGGTTTATTTCACTTAGCACAACATCCCTAAGGTTCAACCATGTATACCCATCCATCATATGTTGTAGAATGTGACAAGATTTCTTTCTTATTTTAAGGCTGTGTAATATTCCATTGTATGTATTTATTCATCTAATGATGGAGAGATTGATTGCTTCCATCTCTTGGCTAAACATGGATGTACAAATCTCTTCTCAAGACTTGGCTTTGAATTCTTCTGGATATATACACAGAAGTAGGATCATAAGGTAATTCTATTTTTAATTTTTTGAGGAACCTCTATACTGTTTTCCACAATGGCTGCATGATTTTACATTCCCACTAACAATGCACAAGGATTCCAATTTCTCCACCTCCTGGCTGACACGTTTTATTGCCAATAACTTTTGCTATTTTCTATTTGATAGTAGTCATGCTAGTGAGTATGAAGTGATATCTAAATGTGGTTTTGATTTGCATTCCTCCAATGACAAGTAATAATGAGTCATCCTCTCATAGGCTTACTGACAATTTGTATGTCATCTTTGCAGAAATGTTTATTCAAGTCCTTTGCCCATTTTTGAATTGGGTTATTTGATTTTTTGTCATTAAGTTGTAGTACTTTATATGTTCTGGATATTAACCCTTATCAGACATATAATTTACAAATATTTTCTCCCATTCCATAGGTTGCCTTTTCATTTTGTTGATTGTGTCATTTGATGCAAAAAGGGTTTAAGTTTGATACAGTCCCATTTGTCTATTTTTGCTCTTGTTGTCTGTGCCTTTGGTGTCATATCCAATAAATCATTGCCAGATCCAGTGTCATGAAGACTTTCCCCTATGTTTTCTTCTAGGAGTTTCATCATCATAAGTTTTACATTTAGGTCTTTAATTCATTTCAATTTAGTTTTTGTAGAAAGGCAGATAAGGGCCTAACTTAGTTCTTCTGCCTGTGCATTCCCAATACCATTTGTTGAAGAGACTATTCTTTCCCCATTGAATAGTCTCAGAACTCTTGTCAAAAATCATTTGACCACATATGCAAGGGTTTGTTTATAGGCTCTCTATTCTATTCTACTCTATGTCTGTCTTTATGCCAGTGCCACTCTGTTTTGATTACTGTAGCTTTGTAATATGTTTTGAAATCAGGAATTGTAAGTCCTCCATCTTTGTTCTTTTTCAAAATTGTTTTGGTTATTCTAGGTTCCTTGAGAGTCCAAATGAATATTAGGACAGATTTTTCCTTTTCTGCAAAAAATATCATTGGGATTCTGTTAGGGAATACATTGAATCTGTAGATACATTTTTATTTTTTTGGTAGTATTGACCATCTTAACAATATTAAGTCTTCCAATCCATAAACATGAGATGACTTTCCATTTCTTTGTACCTTTAACAACAATTAAGCAATATTTTCTAGTTTTCAATGTGTAGTCTTTCACCTCCTTGGTTAGGTTTATATCCTACAATTTTATTGAATTTATTATTTTTGACAGTTTTTTTGTGAAATCTTAAGTGTTTTCTACATATAAGATCATGTCATCTGCAAAAATAGATAATTTTACTTCTCCCTATCAATTTGGATACTTTTATATTATTTTTCTTGCCTAATTGTTCTGGCTAGGACTTCCAACACTATGTTGAATAGAGAGTGGGCATCCTTGCTTTGTTTCCAAACTTAGAAGAAAAGCTTTCAGACTTTCACCACTGAGTTTGATGTTAGCTGTGGATTTTCATATATGGTTTTTATTATGTTGAGGTACATTCCTTCTATTTCTAATTTGTTGAGAGTTTTTATCATGAAAGGGTGTTGAATTTTGTCAAATGCTTTTCTGCGTCAATTGAGATAATCATGCAGCTTTTGCACTTCACTTTGTTAACATGGTGTATTACATTGATTGATTTTTGTTATGTTGAAAATTCTTGTATTCCAGGGCTTAAATCATTTTTTTTTCAATGAAATGATTCCATGTTATTTTTCTCCCTCAAAAATGACCTGACAAGTTGCTACCATTGGAAAAACTGGGTAAATAATAATGGAATATTTCTATATTATTTTAACACAGGAATCTACAGTTATCTCAAAATTAAAAGTTTTAAGAAATGACCTGAAGTATGGAATATTAAATCAGAACACACTCAATGATTTTCTATTTTGTCTGGGGAAAAAATATTTGCCACCTTTCTAAGTCAGCAAAAGTATGATTATTTTCTGATAATTTAATTAATTGTGCTAAGACAGAAGTGCCTTCCTTTCCATGTGTATGCATCTCTTGCTTCCCCTAGTTTCTGCACTCTCGTTTTCTCTTTCACTTTTCCTCTCATCCTCTCCTTTCTCCATTTCTTCCTTTCTCATACATTTGTTCACACACTCTCACACTGTTTTTTTGAGGAATAGGAAAGCCAATTTTTGTTTGTTTGTTCTAGATTTTGCTCTGATTATTACAAGAATTATCATTAAATATCAGGAAACATCCTTCTAAATAGACAATGTTTTATATTTAAAAACAAATTTATGACAAATTGAATCCATTGATGGCCACAGTTCCACATCCACAGATTTAATCATCTGGGGATTGTATAGTACTGAGTTTTTACTATTTTTAAAGAAATCCATATATAAGTGGACTTGCACAGTTCAAACCCATGTTGTTCAAGGTTCAACTGTACACATATATACAGTATACAGACTCAGCAAAGACATAATGTTTAAGTGAATTATGATATATCCATATGGTGGTATATTATGGAGTCTGTAAAATCACATTTATAAACATGATGAAACAGGTAAATGCTCACAACACAAAGTTGAGTGGAAAAGTAGAAACTAAATTATGTATGCAGAATGAGCCACATTTTAATAGTTAGGGAAAACTGAAGACTGTACAACAAAGTATTACCAGAGGTTCTCTCTAGGTCACAAGATTATAAAAGATCATTTTTCTCTTTAATTTTTCTCTAATTTTAATGCTTCTAACAATGAATATGTTTCACTTCTTTAAGATTATAATTTTTAGAATTTATTTCATAAGGTTTTATTTTAATTAAAAATAACCTTTAAACAATACAAAATTTATATTTGGAAATATATTAGTAATTAATAAATGTTATAAAAATAAGAGTAGAATCAAGTATAAGGAAGCTCAGATTTTAGCATGCCTAAAGGATTTAAAATTATATCATTTATTAAGTAGTCTATGGCATAAAAGCTTAGAAAACCACTAGAATAATAATCCAGGGTTACAATTAAAATTCCAACAACAGAGGTCCATTAGTTAACAATAAAACTAACAATAAAATAGAACATATGATAAATACAAAAATAAGATAAAAATCTTGGTCTAAGTTAGAATTGTCTCTAACCATTTAATAAATGTAGTCAATTTGTAGTGAGGTGGATGGACCTAGAGTCTGTCATACAGAGTGAAGTAAGTCAAAAAGAGAAAAACAAATACTGTATGCGAACACATATATATGGAATCTAAGAAGAAAAAAAGGTCATGAAGAACTTAGGGGTAAGATGGGAATAAGGACACAGACCTAATAGAGCATGGACTTGAGGATATGGGGAGGGGGAAGGGTAAGCTGTGACAAACTGAGAGAGTGGCATGGACATATATACACTACCAAACGTAAAATAGATAGCTACTGAGAAGTAGCCGCATAGCACAGGGAGATCAGCTCGGTGGTTTGTGACCACCTAGAGGGGTGGGATAGGGAGGGTGGGAGGGAGGGAGACGCAAGAGGGAAGAGATATGGGAACATATGTATATGTATAACTGATTCAATTTGTTATAAAGCAGAAACTAACACACTATTGTAAAGCAATTATACTCCAATAAAGATGTTAATAAATAAATAAATAAATAAATAAATAAAGTCAAGATTAAGGATTTACAGCCTGAGGAGAGGTACAAAATGATCATCAAGTACTACCTGTAGCCTGAAAAATATCTCACACATATGCACTATCGTTTTACAAATATATGTAGATGATATTGAGAATAGTAAAATACAATCCTATTTAAAAGTGTTACCAAGTTCATGTAGGTGATTTGTCTTTATGTTCTTATCAATGGGTATCACATGTGGGGATTCAGCTACATTTTAGATATTGAATGTTGCATCCTCAACAAACCAACAGTAAAAACATGTTTCGGTACAATCTGGGAAATTGATTATGAATTAAATATCATATGATACCAAGAACTACTGTTAATTTTTTTAGATGTGGTAACAGCATTTATGTTTAAAAGAGCATCCATTTTGAGATTGCACATATCTAGAGGTGAAATAATATGATGTGAGATTTGAAATATTAAAATATTTCACCAAAGAAAACAAAGGAAAGAAAAAGGAATAGTCAAACAAAGGTAGCAAACGTTGAATCTGAGGGTTCCCTTGTACTGTTCACTCTACTTTTGGGAATGTTTGTAATTTTTCATTGATATTTAAAAAATTTTAAGTGAACCATTATACTCAAATCTTGGTAAATATCAAATTAGATATATTTTTTAAAGAGAGCAAATTTTTTTTAAAGAAAAAGTATACAGAAAAAAAAATTTAGTTTTCTATTTGTTAAATAGGGTTGTCTCTATTTTTAGGGTGCCTTGCTTAGCTGTTGGGGATTCCTGTATAACATCGAGGTGCAGGTCCCACGGTCCAGTAGCCATCTTACTGAGAATATTTATTGCATTCCTACAACTTGTGCATGGTAGATTTCCCGGCACAGAGTCAAACATTTCAAAATAACAACAAAAGGGGCAATCTTGGGTGGTTCCTCAGGTACTCCCCAAAGAAGATTATGGATGATAAAAAAATACCATGGAAGACCTAAATGAGAATCTATTTTATTATTCAGGTAAAACATTGGTGTCAGAAATCCAGGTTTACAATTAGTCAAGAAATAAACCAACTTAAAATTATAATAAATCACCAATAGGCAAAAGGGCTTATAATTTTTAGAAGTGAAACATTGCCGTTCAAAAAACTGGCATTGATTCTTCTCAAATAACTGTACCTGAGGAATCAGTAAGGTCAACAGGTTTACCAAGACCAGAAGCCATCACTCAGACAAGTCATTAAAAAATACTTAAATTATCTACTGGAGGGGGAAAAAAAAAAGAAGAAAAAAAAAACCCCAGCTTTTAAAAAAAATTTGAATTTGACTAGATTGCAATTTTTACTTGTGCTCAATCAGAAAGATGTCCTGAGGTCTACAAATTTCAGAGAAAAGATTATTTTTTAATAAAGAGGAGAAAGATGGGTCTCTCAGAAAGACATGAAGTGGGATCTATGATTCTTCTATTTCATTCATCTCTGTCTTAATCTAGGTAATCAATCATCAGAAGTCGGTCCCCATTCCTAATGCTGACCACTAAAATGTGGTTCTCCTTATAAAATGTGTCACATTTGAGATTTATGGAGAAAATAGATTCATTGTATGATTTAAATTTGATAAGAAGTCAGGGGCCTCTTTTGAATTGCATTTTATATGCTAAGCAATATGGAACATTTTATTATGCTTGTTTGGTTTTTATTTTTTATTTTTCATTTGTTCAAGCTCCTGACAACCCAATATCATAGAGAAAGTTAAAGGCCTAATACATGGTTACCCAAATATAAACAATTAATCTATACTCACTCCATTTATTAGAATGTAATTTTATCATTCATTAATTTATTTCCTCAGCAAAATATTTATAAATTTCATTTTTTTTAAAACAAGCACATTCTATACTAGGTGCTAAGAATACAAAAGTGAATAAGACGTAGTCTCTGCTTTTAAGGGGCTCTAATACAAATGGGATATGTAGATCTGAAAACAACTCACAAAACTCCAACGGCTAAGTGCTACAGTAGAGATGAAAAGACGTAGTTTCAGAGAATGTGACGAGAATGAATGATGATCCTACTTCATCTCAAATTAATTAACAATTTCCAGATTCTGGATTGTACAGGTACACTACTGCTTATCCACCTTCAAGATTCAAAGAGGGAAGGGCTATGTAGGTTAAAAAAAAGCAAACTAATTTTCAAAAGACTACCTCCATCATTCAGCCCAAAGTTCTGGGGATCTTCAGACCTTCAACCAACATGAATGGAACCAAAAAAGACGTAATCTTCTTTTGTGGCATGTCAGTTCCCTAGATCGTGGCATAGGCCATGAGGAGTCCAAAGAAGACAAAATTGAAAACAAACATAAAACCTGAGGGATACAGAACCCTGACCCCACAAATTCCTTTCACATTTGTATTTCTCAGGTAGCTTCCCCTTCAGTTCCTGACCCACTATGTTTAACATCTCAGCCCCCTTTTGATGTTCTCGATTTGGATTTTATAATCCAGTCCAGTACTGTTTCCTTTCATGCTAGCTAAAACCCCCTCATACACTGCCTCTGAAGAGTACCTCTAGGATCACCCACTCCAACTATACTCTAATGCCAAGTGCAGGCCTGGGGCTATTGCTGACCCAACTTCCCTGGCCTTTCATCACTTGGGGAGAGACAGGGGAGACATCAAGGTATGGCAGTGATGCCACCTCCTCTCTCTAGGCCAACTTCTAGACTGAATTACAATGCACACAGTTTAATAACACATTTTTCCAGTACATCCCCCTACACTTTGCATGTTCTCATTCACACTGCAATTGTCCAGCATCCTCATGATGCTTTCTTGCTCCTTGCCTTACCCACTTAATCTTTTCCCCCAACCAACATTTTCTGAACAGCTCCCAACATTCCACCTTTCCAACCTCCTTTTCCAGTTTTTAATTCCCATATGAACGAAGGCCTCATCCTCCCAGGATTCAATTTCTGCCAAGAAAGGTTGGCTAACCTTTGAGTATAAGAGAATAATTCTCGAGCACATTTGAGACAACTTTGAGGATTCTCAGAAATGTGGGGGAAGAATTCGAGGGTGACTGGAATTCCCAAAGAGCACGAGGCAGCTGATATTATGTTTACCAACAAGTTGGTGGGTTTCCCTAAATAATCAGTAAAACCTGGTAAGCCAGAAAATATTCGAGGGCAAAAGAGAAAATTTAAAGTATCTCCTCCATCTTTCTTTTAGCCATTAGCACAATATCCGGCACATAGTAGAAGCTCAATAAATATTTTTTCATGGACTAACTGATTCGAATGACTACTCTCAGAGACCAAAAGATAAAGGGTCTAAAGCTTTGATGGGGAAAGAACTGGCTATGAGGGAAAAGAGCAGTAACATAAAATCAACAGAACCTAAGGAGTGAGAGAAGAATAAAGAGATTCCTTAGGTGGGTTCACAAGAATATCTCACAGCTGCTTCCTTGCAATTGTTGCAATGTATTCATTTAAAGGAGAAAAAACTCCATAAACTTTTGCTTGATTCCTCTTCAATAATACACGCTCACGGTTCTTGTCTCCTGATTGGCAATACTTCAAAGGGACACCAGAGGGCGATCCATTTTAACTGTTCGGAAGCCCTCTAACATCCAGTCTCTTTCAGAGTTCGAATCTCAATGCAGGAATTCCTCTAAGAACTAGTCCACATAATAAAGTCAGAAGTAGCATGACTTGTAGAGAAGCTGCAATGTTAGTTATTATCCTTTAATATGAATATTTCATTTAACACAGAATTTATTCTAACTGCACAAATACGAAGATTATTTGAAGTCTAAAAGGGAGCTAGTTCAGAGGAGGAAGTATTTAAAGCTTTAGAAAATGGTAGTTTGCTTCACACTGTGGTAGCATCCCTCCTGGGAATAAGCTTCTTTTCTGCAACTACCTCCTTGATAAGTGTGATATTGTTACAAAGTTATAGGTAAAGAAATAACAATTACAGGAAGCACATACGGTGCCATATAAAAACAAGTTCATATACACATATGTACAGCATATATGTGTTTTGTATATTTGTATGTATGTGTATATTTGTACAAATTTTGAGCCCCTCAGAAAAACTATGCATATTCTCTCAAATATTAAGGTTACAGATATCATTTCATCATTCTCTGACTACTGATTTATAACAGCTTTACTGGGAATGGAGGTGAGAGCTTTGGTGACTAAAAGCTTGTCTCCCCTTAGCTGCATCTGCAGGGTGTGTGGTGAGGTTTAGCCATCCTGAGAAACGTGTTTCAAACCAGGTCCCACTGAGTGGCGATCTCAGCCCTCCCTCCAGCTAGAACCGGGCGATATCGCAGTAACTCTAGCACACCTCTGATTTGTATATGCTTCATATAAATGCAACTTTGTCAAAAAATACCAGAAATTGAGTTTTTAAAAGCAAACGTCCAATCCATTAATAAAAGTATACTGATTCCCCTGAGAGTGTAACAGTGATAAAGAAAACTGACTGGGTTAGCAATTTGCTTTCCCCTTCCCGCCCCCAATTCTGGCCTCCTGTGACCTCTTTACAGAAGGGTATGGCCCTGAAGTCCTGAAAACCTCTCTGAAACATAAGCTAAGATCACTGTCTCTTCTCTCAGACCCCAGAGTTTTATTTTCTGTGAAGCTGCATTTAATAATCAGAAATGATTCTGTGACTTGTCATATAATAACAGTTAAGGGGATGTGCAAAATGCAATTGACTCAAAATATACAAGTACTTGAAAGCATTTTAACCTGTAAATAAAGTCCTCTCAAACCCTAAAACATTTTGAAACAGTTTAAAAATTCAGAAAATAATTTATTAATTCAAATAGTCAGTGATTCCAAGTTATTACTAATATTAGCAAAATACTGGAGGTGCAATTAAATTAACTCTGTAAAAATCTGGGATCTGGGAATAGTACACTCATAATTTTTAGAGATGCCAAGGCACAAATATTTTACCTAGAGTCTCACATCAATATATAACACCCTGTAAGCTAAATTAGTCAAAACTGCTGCTTCAATAATTAACTGCATTGGAAGTGTTATGGTAGAGATCATTTTTAATGCATCAGAAGGTTAGAGATTAGAAATTTGCCTAATTTCTGTTCAAGTCCATATTTGTTGCTTACGTGCAATTTCTCTGTATCTCTTTTTTCAAATGTGAACCAACAATTAGAAAAAGCAAATATTATTAAATAACAAACATGAAAATGTACTCAACTTCAGTACCAAAGAAATACAAATTACTACCTATTACATAAGAAAAAATTTAAAATAATGAAATATTTTTAAATCGATGAAATATCCAGTTTTAATGAGGATGTGTTGAAACTAGTATCTTCACACATAGCTAGTTTTAATAAAAGTTAAAGCAGTCATTTTGAAAAGCAAATTGCAACACAGCTCAAAGGCAAGTTTCTATTCATTCAGAGAATCAAACAATAACTACTGAGTACCTCCAATACACTGATTTAGGGGCTAGCTGGAAGCACAGTGGCTAGCCTAAAGTGACACACTGGCTCTGTGCCCGTGTTGCTTGTTGTCTGGTATTATTTTATTTTATTTTTTTTATTTTTTATTTTTTTTTTTGCGGTATGCGGGCCTCTCACTGTTGTGGCCTCTCCCGTTGCGGAGCCCAGGCTCCGGACGCACAGGCCTAGCGGCCATGGCTCACGGGCTTAGTTGCTCCGCGGCATGTGGGATCTTCCCGGACCAGGGCACGAACCCGTGTCTCCTGCATCGGCAGGCGGATTCTCAACCACTGCGCCACCAGGGAAGCCCTGGTATTATTTTAAATGGAAAGGAAACAGCTGTCTGCACAGTCATATTCTCTGATATTCTCTGAACGTAATCTAAATGCCCAACAATTGGAAAGGCAATAATTAAATTTTAGCCTAATGTGTAAAACCATATAACTATTAAAATGAGAGTTATGAATAAAGCAATTAGGAAAATGCTTCTGATATAATATTTGCTGAATAAAAATATGGGTACTGATAATATGCCATGCATATAAAACCAAATATAAAGTCTAGAAGGGAACATCAGAATGAAAGGGTTAGATGAATTAAATATTTTATATTGTATTCCCCATTATTTTTGTCACCATAATTTTACATAGTAACTTGAAAGAATTAATAACTGAGAAAAATAACATGTTCATGATTGACATCGTAGAACTTGTTGTGCCTGTCCATTCTTCTAAAAAAAAAATCTCATGTTTCCCAAACTACATTTTATGAGAATTCTGTAAGGCTTTTAAAAAATTATATTTGATTTTTTTGGGAAATTAACCTATGAGATGATTTTTCACTGCTTACATTAACCTAAGCACACTATATATCTACTTTTCCCTTATAACTATACTTAATACTTCTGGGTCAAGTGAGTTTGGAATTGCCAAGCTAATAGATGTAAAAATACTTTGAAACCTGTAAAATGCTTTGTAAGTATAAGATTTTATTACTGCAGTGAATAATTCCTTGAATCGTCTTTTTTATTTCCCTTGTTATACTGAGGATTGATTTAATAAGATTTTAACCCAGAAAAATCTTTCTTCTGTTCCTTCTCTTTATGAGTAAGAGAGAATGACTTCCCCCAAAGACTGTGAAGACACAGTTGGTCTGTTGTGTTTAAATCAGGTTTAACTGATAAAGCAAGCCTTTACATCTGTAAGCAGTGGGAAACCGTGCCCTGGGGTGATCCGCACATATCACACAGTGTGACATTGCCTGAACCTAGACACTCAGGAAAAGCCATTGTGACACAATTCTCTGGGAACGACAGCGCATATGAAATTAGGAAGAAGATGTATACAAGGCAGAGGGCATGCTGGGGCTGTGTAGTCCTAATCTTCAGCATTTGAGAAAGAGAGATAGGAATTTTAGTTCAAGAGATGATAAAAGTTTTGTTTTCTATGCTTTGTTTGTTTTGCTACTTCCTTTTCCCTATGAGAATAGCAATAACAAATTTAGGCTGCAAATTAACTAAGCTGAGAAGCTCTGTCCTACTCGGCAGCAGGGCTCCTGGGGAGAGGAGCCCCTGCCCCAGTCCCGGGCAGAGCTGACAAGGAGAGGTGAGCAGGAGAAGCAAAAAGGAAAACCAAGAACTGCAGGAGACAGTTTGATCTCCGCTTTCCAGTCATAGTTGTTAGGTCTTATCCTTGTCTGGTTGGGATAGCTGATCCACCATATAATGTTGAAGAGAAGTAGGCAACTCTGTCTTGATGTGAATTTAAAGTGAACACCTTAAATATTTTACCAAGCTGTCTGACATTTGCTAAGTCTTTTGTATTCTTTTATTGTATTATGGAAGTTGCCTTCCACTCCTTCTTCGCTAAGAGTTTTAATAACGAATGAAGGTTAGGATCTATTAAGAGCATTTCCTGCCTCTGAGATAATTGTTTGATATTTTGTCTTTTTCATCTATTGATATGTAAATTATTTCCCTTTTTTCCCTGAAATATATTGTGCAATATTTCAGACATACAAACAAGTATAAAAATGTGTGGCCACCGCCCAGCATAAGAATAAAAATTTAGCATTAGAGTTGAAGTTTCCTATAATACATCTACTTGATCAAATTTTCCTTTTTCTCAAAGGTAGTTGCTACCCTCATCTTGAGATTTAAAATTTCCAACCATTTTTGTCACTTTTACTAATTAGAATATATACACCTGTATGATACACACATGGACACACACATCCCTAAGGAATATATAGTTTTATTTTGCATGTGTTTATGCTTTATAGGAGTAGTGTCATGATGTATGTATTCCTCAGCAATTTACTTATCTCACTCAACATTGTTTTGTGAAGTTCATTCTTTCATTCATTCATTCATTTTCATTGCTATATAGTAAGCCATTAAATGTCTATCTTTCACAATTTTTATTCATTCTTATGTTGTTCAGCATTAAGGTATTTCCCATCTTCTTTAATATAAACATGGCTGTTTTGAACAATTTTTTATATTTTCTTTATACACATGAGTAAGAATTTCTCTAAAGATATAAGTTCACGTGGAATTTCTGAGTCATAAGCTATATGTATTTAACCAAATCGCTACAAAATGGTTTTAACAAGCCACACTTCAACCAGAATTGAGTTTTAAAGTTCTTCTACATATTCCATGACAATAAGTGTGAAAGTTTTTTCCCCAACCCAATGATCATGCAAGTGTATATCTTTTTGATTTTCATTTACATATTTCAATTTTTCAGTATCTTTTCATTTGTTTACTAGTCATTTACCGCCTTCCTCTTTCAATTTACCTGTTCATCTTTATGTTCAGTTGTCTATTAGATTGTTCTTTATTGGTTCATTTTTTTAGAGTTATTTATGTATTCTGTATACAAATTCTTTGTTGTATGCACGCATTAAGACTATCTTTCACCTTTCTGTGGTTTGCATTTATTCGCTTTTAAGGGTTTGGTATAACACAGAGAATTTAAATTTTAATAAGTTAATTTTTTTAAATTAATTAATTTATTTATTTTTGTCTGTGTCGGGTCTTCATTGCTGCACGTGGACTTTCTCTAGTTGCAGCAAGCCGGGGATATTCTTCATTGCGGTGCACGGGCTCCTTATTGTGGTGGCTTCTCTTGTTGCGAAGCATGGGCTCTAGGTGCGCAGGTTTCAACAGTTATGGCATGCAGGCTCAGTAGTTGTAGTTTGCGGGCTGTAGAACGCAGGCTCAGTAGTTGTGGAGCACGGGCTTAGTTGTTCTGCAGCATGTGGGATCTTCCCAGACCAGGGCTCAAACCCATGTTCCCTGCATTGACAGGTGGATTCTTAACCACTGCGCAACTGGGGAAGTCCAAAAAAGTTAATTTTTATCTTTTTGTTTATGTTGTAATTTGTTTATTTTGTAATTTGTGATTATTGTATTTTGTTTAGAAAGTCATTTACACTCTAAAATTGTAAACACATTCTCATGCATCTCTCACATATTTTCTTTACAAGTTTCATTTTTTTCTTCTTACACTAGATCCTAATACACATGCAATTCTGTGTTTGTGAATGTATTTGTGCATGTACGTGTGTGTGTGTGTGTGTGTGTGTGTGTGTGAGAGAGATAGAGAAACAAACATCCAGGTTTTCTTTTTCTGCAACAATTATACCAGTACTATTTCTCGAATACTCATCTTTTTCCCACTCATCTGAAAAGATAGTTCACCAGAGCTTGATATAGTCCATTATTTCTTATTTTAGTCATTCTAAGAGATGTGTAATGACATTTTATTGTGGTTTTAATTTGTATTTCTCTAGTGGTTAATTATGTTGCACTTAGGTTCACGTGCCCATTGCCATTTTAATATCTTCTTTGATAAAGTACATGTTCATGTCTTTGCTAATGGTTTAATTGTATAGTTTCATTCATTTTTAATTGAATTTTGAATTTTTTATATACTTGCTAAAAATTATTTGTAGATATGTGATTTGTGATAATAAAATGATAGCAGTAAATCCAAGTAACTAAATGGCAGGTCTCTATATGTGCTATCTATAAGAAACTCACTTCAAATATAAGGATATTGGTAGGTTAAAAATAAAAGGATGGAAAAAGTTATACTGTGCAAACACTAATCAAAAAAAAGCCAAAATGGCTATATTAATATTAGTCAAGATGCATTTCAGAGCAAAAGAAATTATCAGGGACAAAGAGGGACATTACATATGATAAAAGGGTCAATTTATCAATTAGACATAATAATATTAATTATGTATGCCTCTAACAACAGGAATTCAAAATGTATGAAACAAAAACATACAGAACTGAAAAGAAAAATAGACAAATACAGAATTATAGCTGAAGATTTCAATTCTCTCCTCTCAGGAGTAGGAGGAACTAGTATTCAGAAAATAAACAAGGGTATGGAAAAGCTGAACAATGCCATCAATCAGCTGGATCTAATTGACATTTATAGAACACTCCAATCAACATAGCAGAATTCACATTTTTTTCAAGTGCACAAAGAACATTTGACCATATCCTGAGTTATAAAAAAAACTTTGACAAGTTTAAAAGAACTGAAATTATACAATATATGTTATCAGGCCATACTACAATTAAACTTCAAACCAAAAGAAAAATAAGAGAAAAATCACCAAATATTTAGAAATTAAACAACACATTCTAAATAATATATAGATTAATGAAGAACTTTCAAGAGAAATTAGAAAAAATTATGAACTGAATAAAAATACAAATGCAACATATCAAAATTTATAGGGTACAGCCAAAGCTGTGCTTAGAGAGAAATTTATAGCATTAAGTGCTTATATTAGAAAAGAAGAAAGTGTCAAATCAAAAATCAAAGCTTCAGACTCATAGATATAGAGAACAAATTAGTGGTTACCAGTGGGGAGAGGGAAGAAAGGAGGGACAATATAGGGGTATGGCAGCAAAAGGGGTTATTAAGGGATTACATGAAAGCATGTGTGTGAAACTTTTGAAAATTGTAAAGCACTACAGAATTTAATAAATCTTTCATTCAAAAAAAAAAGCTTCTGCTTTAAAAAACTAGTAAAGTAAGAAGAAAACAAATCCAAACTGAGCAAAAGAAGAATGTAAAAATAGAAATGAAATGTAAACATAACTACATATAATATAATTATGATAATAAAAATCATGTGTAATAAGGAGAAGTCAATAAATATGAGTTAATAAAGAATATCCATGAAACCAGAAATGGCTCTTTCAAAAGATCAGTACAATTGATAAATGCCTTGCTAAACTGACAAAGAAAAAAGAAGACACAGATTTTCAACACCAAGAATGAAAGAGGACCTATTGCTACAGACCCTGCAGATAATGAAAGAATAATAAGGGACTATTACAGATGACCCAACATACTGTTAAAATAAAGCAAAATGGAGACCAGGTTTAAAAATCCTCCAAGCAGACAAAACCATTTAAGCCATATAAGCAAAACTAAATCTAGCTAATTTCATGATCATAAGTGAAACTTACCCTAGATTATTTCTGGTAAATATCTGATAATCATAAAAGTAACTTATCTATATAAAATGCTACAGGATAATCACTTTTAACCAATCCCTTGCATGTGGAGGAAATCAAAAGCTTTACAAACAAGCAAAAGCTAAGAGAACTCAGCACCACCAAACCAACTCTAAAACAAATGCTTAATGAACTTCGCTAAGTGGGAAACACAAGAGAAGAAAAGGACCTACAAACACAAACCCAAAACAATTAAGAAAATGGTCATAGGAACATACATATTGATAATTACCTTAAACGTGAATGGATTAAATGCTCCAACCAAAAGACACAGGCTCGCTGAATGGATACAAAAACAAGACCCATATATGTGCTGCCTACAACAGACCCACTTCAGACCTAGGGACATATACAGGCTGAAAGTGAAGGGCTGGAAAAACATATTCCATGCAAATATAAATCAAAAGAAAGCTGGAGTAGTAATTCTTGTATCAGGCAAAAGAGATTTTAAAGTGAAGACTATTACAAGAGACAAGGAAGGACACTACATAATGATCAAGGGATCAATCCAAGAAGAAGACATAACAACTGTAAATATTTATGCACCCAACATAGGAGCACCTTAATACATAAGGCAAATGCTAACAGCCATACAAGGGGAAATCTAAAGTAACGTAATCATAGTAGGGGAGTTTAACACCCCACTTTCACCAATGGACAGATCATCCAAAATGAAAATAAATAAGGAAACACAAGCTTTAAATGACACATTAAACAAGATGGACTTAATTGATGTTTATAGGACATTCCATCCAAAAACAACAGAATACAGTTTCTTCTCAAGTGCTAATGGAACATTCTCCAGGATAGATCATATCTTGGGTCACAAATCAAGCCTTGATAAATTTAAGAAAATTGAAATCATATCAAGTTACTCTTCTGACCACAACTCTATGAGATTAGATATCAATTAAAGGAAAAAACTGTAAAATATACAAACACATGGAGGCTAAACAATATGATATAAGCAACCAAGAGATCACTGAAGAAATCAAAGAGGAAATCAAAAAAAATACCTAGAAACAAATGACAACAAAAACACTATGACCCAAAACCTATGGAATGCAGCAAAAGCAGTTCTAAGAGGGAAGTTTATAGCAATACAAGCCTACCTCAAGAAACAAGAAAAATCTCAAATAAACAATCTAACCTTACACCTAAAAGAACTAGAGAAAGAAGAACAAACAAAACCCGAAGTCAGTAGAAGGAAAGAAATCATAAAGATCAGCGCAGAACTAAATGAAATAGAAAGAAAGAAAACAACAGCAAAAGTCAATAAAACTAAAAGCTGGTTCTTTGAGAAGATAAATAAAATTGATAAACCATTAGCCAGATTCATTAAGAAGATGGAGAGGGGGCTTCCCTGGTGGCACAGTGGTTGAGAATCTGCCTGCCGATGCAGCGGACACGGGTTTGTGCCCTGGTCCGGGAAGATCTCACATGACTTGGAGCGGCTGGGCCTGTGAGCCATGGCTACTGAGCCTGTGTGTCTGGAGCCTGTGCTCTGCAATGGGAGAGGCCACAAGAGTGAGAGGTCCGCGTACCACAAAAAAAAAAAAAAAAAAGGAAGACAGAGAGGCCTCAAATCAATAAAACTAGAAATGAAAAAGGAGAAGTTACGATGGGTACCACAGAAATACAAAGCATCATACGAGACTACTACAAGCAACTCTATGCCAATAAAATGGACAACCTGGAATAAATGGACAAATTCTTAGAAAGGTATAACATTCCAAGACTGAATGAGAAAGAAATAGAAAATATGAACAGACCAATCACAAGTAATGAAATTGAAACTGTGATTTAAAATCTTCCAATAGGGCTTCCCTGGTGGCGCAGTGGTTGAGAATCCGCCTCTCAATGCAGGGGACACGGGTTCGTGCCCTGGTCCGGGAAGATCCCACATGCTGCGGAGCAGCTGGGCCCGTGAGCCATGGCCGCTGAGCCTGTGCATCCAGAGCCTGTGCTCCACAACGGGAGAGGCCACAACAGTGACAGGCCGGCGTACCACCAAAAAACAAAAACAAACAAACAAACAAAATCTTCCAATAAACAAGTCCAGGACCATATGGCTTCACAGGTGAATTCTATCAAACATTTAGAGAAGAGAAAACACCCATCCTTCTCAAACTTTTCCAGAAATATGCAGAGGAAAGAATACTCCCAAACTCATTTTATGAGGCCACCATCACCCTGATATCAAAACCAGTCAAAGATACTACAAAAAAGAAAATTACACACCAATATCACTGATGAATATAGATGCAAAAATCCTCAATAAAATACTAGCAAACAGAATCCAACACCACATTAAAAGGATCATACACCATGATCAAGTGGGGTTTATCCCAGGAATGCAAGGATTCTTCAATACAAGCAAATCAATGTGATACACCATATTAACAAATTTAAGATTAAAAAACATATGATCATCTCAATATTTGCAGAAAAATCTTTTGGCAAAATTCAACACCCAGGGCTTCCCTGGTGGCGCAGTGGTTGGGGGTCCGTCTGCTGATGTGGGGAATGCAGGTTCGTGCCCCGGCTTGGGAGGATCCCACATGCTGTGGAGCGGCTGGGCCTGTGAGCCATGTCCACTGAGCCTGTGCATCTGGAGCCTGTGCTCCACAATGGGAGAGGATGCAGAGGAGAGAGGCCCGTGTACCACAAAAAAATAATAATAATAAAAAATTTAAAAAAAATAAAATTAAATTAAAAAATTCAACACCCATTTATGATAAAAACTCTCCAGAAAGTGGGCATAGAGGGAACTAACTTCAACATAATAAAGGCTATATATGACAAACCCACAGCCAACATCATTCTCAATGGTGAAAAACTGAAAGTATTTCCTCTAAGATCAGGAATAAGACAAGGATGTCCACTCTCACCACCATTATTCAACATAGTTTTGGATGTCCTAGCCACAGCAATCAGAGAAGAAAAAGAAATAAAAGTAATACAAATTGGAAAAGAGAAGTAAATTTGTCACTGTTTGAAGATGACATGATACTATACATAGAGAATCCTAAAGATGCCACCAGAAAACTACTAGAGGTAATCAATGAATTTAGTAAAGTAGCAGGATGCAAAATTAATGCACAGAAACCTCTTGCATTCTTATACACTAATGATGAAAAATCTGAAAGAGAAATTAAGGATACCCTCACATTTACCATTGCAACAAAAAGAATAAAATACCTAGGGATAAACCTACCTAAGGAGACAAAACACCTGTATGTGGAAAACAATAAGACACTGATGAAAGAAATTAAAGATGATACAAATAGATGGAGAGATATATCATGTTCTTGGATTGGAAGAATCAATATTGTGAAAATGACTATACTACCCAAAGCAATTGACAGATTCAATGCAATCCCTATCAAATTACCAATGGCATTTTTTACAGAACTAAAACAAAAAAATCTTAAAATTTGTATGGAGTCACAAAAGACCCCGAATAGCCAAAGCAGTCTTGAGGGAAAAAAACAGAGCTGGAGGAATCAGACTCCCTGACTTCAGACTATGCTACAAAGGTACAGTAATCAAGACAATATGGTAGTGGCAGCAAAACAGAAATATAGATCAATGGAACAGGACAGAAAGCACAGAGAAAAACCCACACACCTATGGTCAACTAATCTATGACAAAGGAGGCAAGGATATACAGTGGAGAAAAGACAGCCTCTTCAATAAGTGGTGCTGGGAAAACTGGACAGCTACATGTAAAAGAATGAAATTAGAACACTCCCTAACACCATACACAAAAATAAACTCAAAATGGATTAGAGATCTAAATGTAAGACCAGACACTATAAAACTCTTAGAGAAAAACGTAGGAAGAACACTCTTTAACATAAATCACAGCAAGATCTTTTTTGATCCACCTCCTAGAGTAATGGAAATAAAAACAAAAATAAACAAATGGGACCTAATGAAAGTAAAAGCTTTTGCAAAGCAAAGGAAACTACAAACAAGAAGAAAAGAGCCCAGAATGGGAGAAAATATTTGTAAATGAATCAATGGACAAAGGATTAATCTCCAAAATATATAAACAGTTCATGCAGCTCAATATTAAAAAACAAAGCCAAACTTCCTCACCACTTCATCCCTAAAGGGGAATTTCTGAGAACTCTGAAAGTTATGCCATGGATCACACTTTCAAGAGCAATGGTTAAGGATGAGGGGGTTCTCTGTGAGTACACAGGAGGAAAGAATGAATAAAGTCATCTTCCCAAATATTTGCCAACACAGCAACACTCTTTTAAAATAACCTGAAAAAAAGAATCATAAGAAAAACTGGGAATTATTTTAAACCAAATAATGAAAATATAAAGTTTGTGAGATATAGTTAAAGCAGTGTTTCTGTTACATGCTTATATGAACAGAGAAAAAAGTGTTAAAATCAATTATCTAAGCTTTCACCTTCAGAACCTAGAAGAAAGGAGAAAAAGTTAAACCCCAAATTAGAAGAAGAAAGGAAATAATAAAACTGAGAGAAGAAATCAATTAGACAGAAAACAAGCAATAGAGAAAATCAACAAAACCAAAAGAATGTTGTTTGAAAAATGAGAGAAATTAGTAGATTCCTAGAAAGAAATGACCTATATCAGGAATGAAAGAGCAGACACGTCTATGGATCCTATGAAAATTAAAAGGATAATAAGACTTCCACTTCCAGGAAGATGGAATAGATGTAAGTTTTCCTATTTCTCCCACTAAGTAGAATAAAAACTGTGGAAATTATATATGAAACAAACATAAGAAGATTCTGAAAGAAGAAGGCAGATCAGTTACAGACCTCAGGAGCTAAAGAACGACATGTTGGTGAGTTTGCTGATTTTCTTTTGCCACCTAGTCTCTAGGCTGGGTTCTGGAGAAACCAGAAATGCTGACGAACACAGACTTTAAAATAGCTCCAACAGAGACTGCTGGCCCTAGTCAAAGACCCAGAGAATGTGTAAACTAGCAAGACAAAAAATTTTAGAAAATAGCCACTCCACTCTCTCTAAACATCACACACACACACACACACACACACACACACACACACACACACAAACTATAGTCCCAACCTCCCATACGACAGCCAAGACTGAGTGGTGACCCTACACTTCCCACCCTTCCCAGGCTGTCCCTCCCACTGCTTCCCCCCGCAGGGATGGCATCAGAGGCTGAGTACGGAGCTGGGACTTTGATGCCTGATGGACAGTAACAAAGCTCTCCTTACAGCCATGTCCTGGAGACCACATGAGAAGCAGGGTCTTCCATCTCTAAAAGGCAGTAACAAGGTGCCCATCCTACCTCTCAAGCATGTTACAAATATGTTTGAAACAAATAAAAAAAATAGAAAGTAGCAGCAAAAAAAAAAGAAAGTCTCAACAGACAAGTAGAAAACATAAAGATGAACCCAGTGGAAATTTTGATATAAAAAGTATGGTGAAAAAAATAAATCCCAAAAGATTGCATAGCTATAATTCAATTTATGTAACATTCTTGATAAAGTTACAGAAATGAAGAACCAGTTTAATGGTTGACAGAGTTTAAGAGGTGAGAAGTAAACAGGTGTGTCTATAAAAGGGCAACATGAGGGCTCCTTAAGGTGAAGGAAATGTTCTGTACCTTGACTCTATCAATATCAATATCCTGTTGTGTATTGTATTATAGTTTTACAAGATCTTACTACTGGGGGAAACTGGATAAAGTGTATACAGGTTCTATAAATAATTTCTTACAAAGACACATGAAGCTATAGTTATCTAAAAATAAACAATGTAATTTAAAAAAAGGCATTCAAGCTAATAAAATATTATTTTCTAAAAAAATGCAACAGGAAGATATTATAAATGATCTTATGCTAATAAATGTGACCACTTAGATATAATGAACAAATTCCTTGAAAGACAAAATTTGTCATACCTGACACAGAAGATATAGAAAACCTATGACTAGTTTTTTAAAACTGAATTCATAATCAAAAACCTTTCCACAAGGAAAACTCTACAATCAAGTGGATTCTTTGGTTAGTTCTATGAAGCTTTTGAGGAATAATACTAGTGTTGCACAAAACTCTTTTGGAAGATAGAGTAGGGAGAAACCCTTCCTAACTCAGCCTATGATGTCAGCATAACTCTGATATCAAAACCCAATAAAAAAGAAGATGAGGTATATATATATATATATATATATATATATACATATATGTGTGTATATACACAAACACACAAAATGGAATACTACTCAGCCATAAAAAAGAATGAAACTGTGCCATTTGTAGCAACATGGATGGACTTGGAGGGCATTAGGCTAAGTGAAATAAGTCAGACAGAAAGGCAAATACTGTATGATACTGTCACTTATATGTAGAATCTAAAAAATACAACAAAGTAGTGAATGTAACAAAAAGAAGCAGACTCACTAATATAGAGAACAAACTAGTAGTTACTAGCAGGGAGAGGGAGGGGAGAGGAAATATAGGGTTGGGAGAGTAGGAGGTACAAAGTATTGGGTGTAAGATAGGCTCAAGGATATATTGTACAACATGGGAAATATAGCCAATATTTTGTAATAACTGTAAATGGAGTGTAACCTTTAAAAATTGTATAAAAACAATAATATTATAAGAAAAAATATTAGTGAATTGAATCCAGTAATATCTGAAAGAATAATGTATAACAACCAAGTGGAGTTTATCCTAGAGATGTGAGATTGCTACAATATCTATCTCTAATTACTTAAACCCAAACACCTCTGTGTTTGAAGTCTGATTTTCTGTTGTTTCAATGGGGTGTTGGAAACTGAGTTTGGGAATCTACTAGAACAGGACTTGCTGTTTTGTAGTCTGTGCAATGCAGGTCTAGTGAAGAAGGCCTGTTAGAGTCTGGTGAAGCTGGGATGTACACACTGTCCTGGGAATGGATGAAGATCAACCAACACCTAGGGAGAGAGGAAGAGGAGTCATCAGATTACTACATGGATGGCAGACATCACTTGGCAGCCAGAGCCATAGAACAGGAGCATAGAGATGCCTATAGAGCAGGCAGAGAAACATGGCAGTAAAGAAGCACCAGTAAGAGGCATGCATGAGCCTCTTGCTAGGGAGGACCAGGTTATTGTAGAGGAATTTCAAATAGACCAGAGCTCCTGGAATTCTCTCATTGGAGAAAGTCTGAAAAAAACACATTTTTATAAAATCTGGAGCTAAGATTCATGCATCAGTGAACAGGGGTTCCATTTCTATTCCCAACAGTGCTTAGCCTTGCTCATGACTGTAAGTCTGTAGCTATTAATTGATTAATGATATATTTTATTGCTCTGCAAACTAGGAAAGTCAATTGTGATTCTGGCATTGGGGAGAAACTATATATACAAGGGTGTGTTATAAACCACTGAGCCTCTATCTGGTCTGGAAGGGCTACTGAGAAATTACTAAATTATTTCAGCTTAGATTCAGCTGAGTCAATGCCAAATGGATTGGAGTTCTAGTTACCATGAATAGAGCTATGGGCAGAATTCCATCATGAGAAGAAATAAGGTTGTTTTGAAAAAAAATGAAAAACTAAACAACTTGGTAGCTTAAATGTAAGCAAAATATGCTGGTTTTGCTATACTAGAGGTTTCGCTGAGAATTTTGGGGCTTTTTTGTTTTTAAATTCCCACTCATGTAATAAATTTTAATGTTTATTTTGAATGGTATGGATAACACAATGAGTGTTCATTTGGAAGTCAATTCGTGTAGCTAAATAAAAGATGTCTCAATAAATTTCAAATTCCCAGTTTAGCATTTTTCACAGTTACATTTTTTGTTGTGAAATATTTATGTTTTATGAAAAACAAAACTGTAGGGTTTCCTATGGGTAGGTGACTCCAATTACATAGCGGGTATTATGAATCTCTGACAGGTGATTTATTCTGCCTTTGGAAATTCCAAAAATTCCTTAATTGCTGGGTGTGAATTCCATGAAATCACAAGACGTTGTTAGTAGTAAGATTAAGTCTTCAGAACACAAAATGCCAAGACAAAAGCTGCAGGACAAAAATGCCAAAAACCAAATGGAAAAATAGAGATAAGAAAAATATAAAGAATTCCACTTTTAAAGCGAACAATGATTACATTTAACTGGATATAACTTTCAAGTGATTATATTTTCCCTGAATGATTGCAATAGTCTTTTTTACTGTTCTCTCTGTTTCCAGCTTCCACTCACTCGAATCTCTCCTACATTCTACCCACAAAAATCATCTTTCTGAAGTTCAACTCTGATCGTGTCATTCCTCAGCTCATAAACCTTCAATGACTCCTCGTTCTCTGAACAATGAAGTCCAAACTTGAACTGACCATTCAATCTCTAAATTAGCTTCTAATTCTGTCTTCTACTTTATGGTCTTTATAATTCAATTCCCTTTATGGCCTTTAGAGTCCAATCATCTGGAACCACTCTTATTTTATGTGTACACCCTGCATATTCCTATCTAACTATTCAATTCCCTTGTTTCTGATACTGGCAGTCTTTGTATATTTAAATTCTAACTAAATTTGCACGCCCAGTTCACATACCACCTGTTATGGACTGAATCATGTGCCCCCTCAAAATTCTTAAAGTCCTAACCCATACTGTGACTATATTTAGCAATGAGGCATTTAGAGAGGCAATATAGGTTAAATGAGGTTATAAGGTCGGGTCCTTAATCCTATAGGACTGGTGGCCTTAGAAGAAGAGGAGGAGGAAGAAACAGCAGTGATCTCTCTCTCTCAGCCCATACAGAAGAAAGTCCAGGTGAGGACACAGCAAGACAATCCTCTGCAAGCCAGGAGAGAGCCCTCACCAGAAATCAACTCTGAAGCACCTTGATCTTGGACTTCTGATCTCCAGAATGGTGAGAAAATTAATTTCTGTTGTTTAATCCAGGGGTCCCCAACCCCCCAAGCTGCAGACTGGTAACGGTCCTTGGCCTGCTAGGAGCCGGGCCACACAGCAAGAGGTGAGCAGCAGGCAAGCGAGAGAAGCTTCATCTGCTGCTCCCCATGGCTTCCCATCACTCTCCATCACTCACATTACCACCTGCACCATCTCCCTCCACCCTGTCCCTGGAAAAATTGTCTTCCACGAAACTGGTCCCTGGTGCCAAAACGGTTGAGGACCGCTGGTTTAAACCACCCAGTCTGTACTATTTTGTTATGGCAGCTCAAGTTGGCTAATACACAACCTCTTCCACAAATTCTCTCTGATCATCAAGATTTTCCCTCCTCTATTCTCATGGCATTTTATTTGTATCTATAAATATTACTTATCATTTTCTGGCATTAATTACAGTAATTTAGTGTATCAGTTAATAGTAGAGCTTAATTGTTCTCTAATGTAAAAGCAGTGGGATGTAGGCATTTTAGGTCTAGTATGTATGCTCAGAAAACCCAGTCTTGTCTTATCTTTTGATTTGTCCACTCTGCTATTTCCATCTTGAAGGTCACCTGATTGTTCAAGATAATTGTTAAAGCTCAAGCTGCATGTGTTCCAGGAAACAGGAATGAGGGTAGGAGAAGGAAAGGGGCAAAGAGCCCACCTCTCGGCTGAGTCACCTCCCCTTAGGATGTCTTTCCAGAAATCACAAACAGCACTTTGCTTGCATTCCATTAAGCAGAATCTAAATAAATGTAACACCTAATTGCAACAGGTGTGTAGCCATTTAGTTATATGTTAAAAATAAATATTAACTGGTAAATAGTAGTCTCTGACATCTTTATATTCATTTTTATCACCTTTAGAAGACTATAAGTTCCTTGAAAGCATGTTATGTCTGTGCATCTTGAACAGTGTACAACACTACAATTTGCACTTATAAGACACTCAAAATTGTTGAATGAATGAACTAACAAATATTAATTCACTTGAACCATGCATGAAAGCCACTTAAGTAGAGCTTACCCATTTCCGGCTATCTGCTCAGGCTTGTGGGGCATCCTAAGTGCCTTTTTATAGTAACACTCTCATTAGGCTATAAATGTTGTATCTTATGTTGAATTTTTTTCAAGATGGAGGTTTCCACTCATTTCTATGAGGGTCAGGTAGTCTGTCTAAACTTTTCCACAGGCAGCAAATTTTTGGTGCGACAGTATTTCCATTTTTTGGTTTTTTTTTGGAACATGTGTACCATTTTTATTTCTATATGTGGTAAATCTAGTAGGCAAACTAGTACATAAGTATATTTTTTTAATTGAGGGATAGTTTATATGTATAATATTATGTAAGTTTCAGGTGTATAATATACTGATTCACAATTTTTAATGGATATATTCCATTTATAGTTTTTATAAAATATTGCCTATATTCCCTGTGTTGTACTATATATCCTTGTAGCTTATTTATTTTATATATAGTAGTTTGTACCTCTTAATCCCCTACCCCTATCTTGCCCTTCCCTCCTTCCCTCTTTCCACTGGTAGCCACTAGTTTGTCCTCTTTATCTGTGAGTATGCTTTTCTTGTGTGTGATATTCACTAATTCGTTGTATTTTTAGATTCTACATATAAGTGATATCATACAGTATTACTCTCCAAGTCCATCCATGTTGCTGCAAATGGCAAAATTTCATTCCTTTTTATGGCTGAGCAGTATTCCATTGTATATGGAATAGTCTTCTTTATCCATTCATCTATTTTTAAAAACAATAAACTTATTTATTTTTGGCTGCATTGGGTCTTCGTTGCTGGGCTCAGGCTTTCTCTAGTTGCGGTGAGTGAGGGCTACTTTTCGTTGCGGTGCATGGGCTTCTCATTGCGGTGGCTTTTCTTGCTGCAGAGCACAGGCTCTAGGTGCTCAGGCGTCAGTAATTGTGGCACATGGGCTTAGCTGCTTCACAGCATGAGGGATCTTCCAAGGCCAAGGTTCAAACCTGTGTCCCCTGTGGCAGGTGGATTCTTAACCACTGCGCCACCAGGGAAGTCCCTATCCATTCATCTATTGATGGACACTTAGGTTGCTTCCATATTTTGGCAATTGTAAATAATGCTGCTATGAACATTGGGGTGCACCTATCTTTTTGAATTAATGTTTTTGTTTTGTTTTGTTTTTTGATATATACCCAGGAGTGGAATTGCTGGATCATATGGTGGTCCTACTTTTAGTTTTTGAGAAATCGCCATACTGTTTTCCACAGTGGCTGTACCAATTTACATTCCCACCAATAGTGTACGAGGGTTCCCTTTTCTCCACATCCTCACCAACATTTGTTATTTGTAGTCTTTTTGATGATAGCCATTCTGACAGGTTTTTAATATTCCAAAAGATTGTAAGAGCAAAATTTTTCTTTTTAAACAAGGGATATAGTTTTCATATTCTTCTAGGAGAGAAAATTGTGTCTGCATACATTTCTATTCTAAACTTGATGACTTTAGCATCATCAGACAATTTGCCTTCATCTTTTCCCATAGACAGGGGTGAGATGGAGTGGGTAGGATGCTACATTATTTCGTCTTATTTTGCTTTGCTTAAAAACCTACCCTCTTCTTTTGGGATTATGCTGAGGGCAGAGTACTTACACTGCCCCTTAAATTTACTATCATCTCTTCTACTTTTTTTATTTTCCTTTCCTTCACCCTACTCCCTCATACTCTAAACCAGCATTAAAAATCACATAGGATGGCAAAGGATATATGAGGTAAACATAGGTGACAAGGTAGAGATATGGGAGGGGTAAATTCCTACTCTCTCAATCCTTGCTTTGGTGTCCCACCTTGTGGAGGTACAGGGGGCATCCAGCAGAAGTGAATTCAGAAATGGAACTAGGTGACTATTGCTTGCCACCTCTTTTCATCAGTTTCACAGCTGGACTAAGCCAAGGGATGTCTGGTTAAGGTGTTGCCCCAATGGGTGAATGAGAGTCTCCTTTTAGACACTTCTAGTCCAGTCCTGCTCACAAGGATCCAAGTTTCTACTGAACTTTTCTCTACTAAAGCTATCCCTGAAAGAGAACACAATCTCTGGTCTTAACTCCACTGTGCCATCCCCCCATGAGCACAATTAGCACAGAAGTATTCACACCTAGCAAGGGATCTTTGCCAGGTCTAGCAGAAACACCTAGAGAAATAGAGGCATCTCGGTTTGTTTATCCTAACTCCTCCTTGCTCCATTGTATCCAATCAGATCTATGGTAAATAACAGATGTTGTTAATAACATAGTAAGAGCCACTAATATGCCCATTTTCCCAGGAGTGCAACTGAAGGTTTTCCTGTGAACATAGTAACAAGTGACAAATTGTTCACGTTTACTTTCATGAAATGTTTTGACTGCTGAAGTTGTTCTATAGCAGTTCATTAAAAGACCCATAAAATATGTAAGTTTACATTCTATAAAAAGATCATCAGGAATTTCTTGGCTGACAGTATTCCTTCTATTAAGCATCTGTTTTCTATTTTCTAAAGGATTGCAGCAGTGGTTGTATAACTGTATATTAAAAATAGTTGATTTAAGCTGCACGAAAATGTTGTAATTTCTTATTAAAGATTAGTAACCCACCAATGAAGCTTCCTTAGGAGGCAACCAGCAATGTGTACGTAGCACATCTGGTTTCAAAATATTAAAAAATGGTAAACACTCACCGATCCAATCCATCTGTTCCCTCCATCTACATAATTGTCTTATTTTTAGAACTAGGACATACACTGAGCTTGACATTACACAAAGTGAAGAATTTTTTTTCTCCATGTCTAGACAGTAATGGATGATTGAGGTCAGTTTCAGAGGAATGTCATGCTTATTATTGAATATGTAGGCATTCTGGAAAAATGGTTAAAATCCATTTCCAATATAAAGTAGATTGTCTTTGATTTGAAGTTGTGGGTAGAGTCAAGCAGATAGAATATCTGAGATCAGAGACTAATGTTTTTGATGAAAGAGTGTCAAGAACTCAGTCAAAACTATCTAATTTAACACTATTAATAACAGCTAGCACATACTGAGTGCTTAATTTGTATCAGGCCCAATGCTAAGCACTTTATATGCATTATTTCATTTAGTTCTCATAACAGCCCTTACTAACCCCATTTTAGAAAACAAAACTGAGGCTCAGACAGTGAGTAGTTTACCCAGAGCCACTTAGCTAGTGCATGGTGAAGCATGATTCATAATTGGGAAACATGACTTCAGTGCCCATTCTTGTATGCTTTCTGTGATGTGACACACACAAAATGACTTCAAAAAGAAAATCGGGGGCTTCCCTGGTGGCGCAGTGGTTGGGAGTCCGCCTGCCGATGCAGGGGACACGGGTTCTTGCCCCGGTCTGGAAGGATCCCACATGCTGCGGAGCGGCTGGGCCCGTGAGCCATGGCCGCTGAGCCTGCGCGTCTGGAGCCTGTGCTGCGCAACGGGAGAGGCCGCAACAGTGAGAGGCCCGCGTATTTCAAAAAAAAAAAACAAAAAAAAAAAACAAAAAGAAAATCGGTCTTCTTAGCCTTAACAGTTCTCTCCTAAAAACTCAATTTCTCAGATGTTAAGAACTTCTTCCCCAGCCTGCATCCCATCTACAAATTTGTTAAATGATAACATGAATAATAATGATAATAATTAACAATTGTGAGTGCTATGCTTCAGATATTATTCTAAGCTCCTTACAGATTAACTTGGTTAATCATAATCATAACCCTACAACATAGACACAATTCTTACCCCCACTTTTCAAATGAGGAAAATGAGGCATACATAAGAGGTTAAATAACTTGCCCAGATCAAACAACTAGGAACTGAAGTTTCCAAGATTTGAACTCAGAAACTCTGGCTCCAAATCTATACAGGAAATCATTTGCTAGGCACATGCCAGGAGCCATGTTAAGTGATATATATACAAGGAGGAGTAAAACATTGTCAGCTTATTTCGGTTAGCAGATTTTCATGGTTCATTCATGTTGTAGCATGTATCAGAACTTGTCTATTTTATGGCTGAATAATACTCCATTATATCAATATGCTACATTTTGTTTATCCATTCGCCTTTTGATAGGTACTTGGTTGTTTTCACCTTTAGGTTATTGTGAATAACACTGCTATGAACATTGGTATATATCTGTTTTTTTTTTTTTTTTTTTTGCGGTATGCGGGCCTCTCACTGTTGTGGCCTCTCCCATTGCGGAGCACAGGCTGCGGACGCGCAGGCTCAGCGGCCATGGCTCACGGGCCCAGCCACTCCGTGGCATGTGGGATCTTCCCAGACCAGGGCACGAACCCGTGTCTCCTGCATCGGCAGGCGGATTCTCAACCACTGCGCCACCAGGGAAGCCCTGGTATATATCTGTTTGAATCCTGTTTTTTATTCTTTTGGGTGTATATACCTAGGAGTAGAATTGCTGCATCATATAGTTAAAATGGCAGATTTTTATGTTTTTATATACTTTAACACAATAAAATAATAGTAAAAAATGGTTTGTGTCATTGGAGGACTCACAGATTAATAGAAGATGAAAGAAATTTGAACTACTAATTAAAGTAATATGATATGTGCTATAATGGTAACATGTGCAAAGTGCTATGTGAACTAGAACATGCCTAGGATGGCTTAGTGTAGGTGTAAGGCTTTAGGGAAGACTGTAGAAATTACATTTGGGAAAATTCTTAAAGGACAAGGAGATATTCTCAAGGATGATGGTGATGGCTAATAGGACTGGGGGTGAGGAAGGTCAGGAGGGTGGAGAAAGCATTGCAAACAGAGGAATTCCCATGAACAAGGCTCAAATGTACCTAAACCCAATGTGACTAATTTTATGTGTCTACTGGACTGGGCTGCCAGATGCCCAGATATTTGGTTGCACATTTTTCTGGGTGTGTCTGTGAGGGAGATTTTGGATGCAATTAGCACTTGAACCTGTAGACTGTGTAGATTCCTCTCCGTAATGTGGTGGGTTTTGTCTAATCAGTTGAAGGTCTAAATAGACCAAAAAGGATGACCTCCCTGTAAGGTAGAGGAAACTCCTGCCTGACTTCTGAGTTAAAACATTAGTCTTGGGCTTCCCTGGTGGCGCAGTGGTTGAGAGTCCGCCTGCCGATGCACGGGACGCGGATTCGTGCCCCGGTCCGGGAAGATCCCACATGCCGCGGAGCGGCTGGGCCTGTGAGCCATGGCCGCTGAGCCTGCGCGTCCAGAGGCTGTGCTCCGCAACGGGAGAGGCCACAGCAGTGAGAGGCCTGCGTACCGCAAACAAACAAACAAAACATTAGTCTTTCCCTGCCTTCAGACTCAAACTAAAACATTGGCTCTCCTTGGGTGTTGTGCCTGCAGGTTTATGGACTGGAACTTACACCACTGGCTCTCCTTGTTCTCAGGCCTTCAAACTAAGAGTGAAACTATACCCTTGGCTTTCCTGGGTCTCCATCTTGCTGACTACAGATTTGGGGATTTCTCAGCTTCCATAATCCCATGAGCCAATTTCTTGTAATAAATCTCTTTCTGTACAAATATACATCTAGTTGGTCCCGTTTCTCTGGAGAACGCTGATGAATCCACTGACACATTATACTTCTGTGTGGCTGTGCGTGAAGGTGAGTGGAGGGGACGGGAATGCTCTTTCACAGTTTTCTAGAGTTAAAAACGTTACACTCCCGTTTGACAATTCTCTCTTCTTTACCTATTATGTGTTTCCAAATTCTATTGATTCATCTTCAAAATGACGTCTTAACAGTTGATTCTTTACTAGGGCAATCAATGTATTTTGGCATTTGACTCCATCTTAGCTTTCATCTCCCTCTTCATGCCTGTGCATAATCTGTGCTTCAGCCATCCTTGGCTATTACTGGCACATCCATCACATGCACTTCCCTCCCTCTGTATGTTTGCTCATGCTTCCTTCTCTTCCAGGAATGCCCTTTCCCCATCTCTGTGTGATTATATCAAAACCATGCTTAAAGATTTATGAAACAATGTGAGCTCATAAGGGAGGACAAAGCTAGTTGCTTTGTTTGTGTATTCACTGCTGTATCCCCAATGTGTAGGAGACTGACTGAAACATGAGATAGAGGGAGACAGAGAAAGAGAGAGAAATTGACAGAATTCAGAACCTAGGATGAATTGTCAGAGTGTTCAGCTCCAGTTCTACTCTTCCTTCTTTGATTTTATGAACTCAAATTCATTCAAATTTATTTCACTTGCAACTGAAAAAGCTCTGGCCAATCTACTATCTACAGAGATTTAGTCATTGAAAGTATTGAAAGAGATTTCTCACAAAAAAACTGGTCACAAGGATGAAGGTCCAACATTCTCCACTGTCTCATGCTCTTCCCATCGTTTAGGATATGTAAACACTAAAATTCTCCTGCAATCACAGGACCACTTTGAGCCAGGAAGAATATCTTATTTCTGAATACCTTTTTCTTTAAAAAAAAGAATGTTAACTAAAAGCTAAAAGAAACACCTTGAAGTCAATTTATGAACCAACTGTTCTTAAGATAGCCAACTACTCTTTCCATTTTAAGTGAAGGCACTGCCTTGGCTTGTCATGTTCTACTGTGTCTAAAATTGTATGTTTCATTACTAGCTTAATAATTAGTTTAATAATAATAATATGTATACCATTAGTTTAAACATGTATCATTATTTCATTGTTTATTGATTCCATTATGTTTGCTTCCTCTGTACTATTAAGAAGAAAAAAAACTAGTTTCATCACTTGGGATTTCTGCAATTATGTTTTTCCCTTTTAGAGTGTGGTGAAAGAGTTTTCTTCCTTTTCTATTACTGTTTTTGTTATAAAATTGTGCAATCCTGCTACTTTTTATATCATTTATTTGCATAATCTATGGCTCTAGATGCTGTATAAATATAGTTCAAAGTGTAACAAAATGCTCTTGGTCATTCTACAATAGATTCAGGGAGTGATTGTCCTAAAGGATTCTGAATGAATTTTAGACACAGAGAAAATGGTACTTGTTCTGGCAGGGAGAAAAATATGGCAGGCTGGCTGGAGTCTAGCAATTTTGAAGCCGAATCTGGTCTCTGTACCCCAACACCGAATTAAATCTCGGAGACAGAGTTTTGAGTGAAGTAGAATAAAATAGCTTTATTGCTTTGCCAGGCAAAGGGGGCCACAGCGGGCTAATGCCCTCAAGACTGTGTGTCCTGACCTGGAGGGGGTAGTGAGGAGTTTTATAGTAATGGTTCAAAGATGGGGGATCAGCTCGTGGACATTCTTCTATGTGGTTGTTGGTGAGGTAAGTGGAAGTCGGCATCATCAACCATCTGGTTCCAACCCGTCTGGGGTCTAAGCGTTTGTGGGCAGCATACTTCTCCCACCTGGTGGGGGGCTTGCAGTATTTGCAAAACAGCTCAAAGATATTGTTATGTGTATCCCTTGTGGGGGGGACCAGGACTCTGCCCCAAGGCTGCAGTATTGTTTCCCAACTATTCCTCCCTTGCCTCTGCATCCCCTCCCTTCCCTAACTAGCAACTGTTTGAACCTGCCCTCAGAACTCAGGGAAGGTCATAGAGGCTGAATGAAGCCTATTTCCTGTAATCAAGAAATGGGGGACACAGAAAGGCTTTTCTTCCCAGGAGGCCCACAGGGTTCTGTTTGGTTTCAATTTCATCAAGGAAAAGATGAAATTTCCTCATTTATAGCATAGTATGTGTTTAATAACTAATTGTCAGATGAAACATTGCTTGAATGAATGAATAAACAAATGAATCATAGATATACTGTGAAAACACAAACTTCCAGGAGTTTCATTTAGAAAATTTTATTACTTAGAACAATGGAGGTACCCTTCTCCCCAAAACGTGTAGGGCTTGCTGCATATGATAGAAAACATACATTTAGAATTAACTGAGATGGGATACAACATACCAAATGTGGTTTCAGATTTTCTTTACATAAATATTATAGAATAGAAATGGATGGCCATTTGATTTGTGTTGTTTGGATGGTCTCCTCCCCAATAGAACCAGAAAGCATCCTGATAACCCTTTCAGCATTTTGGGCTTATGAGAATATATAATCCAAGAAGGGTAGCTGGGCAACTGGCTTTACTTAAATTGGAAGAAAAAGAGCTCCATGGAAAAATACAAGTAAAATATCATGACAGGGTTCTTCACGGATGCTTCAGCTAAAGATTAGAAAGAAAAACACTACAAGAGAAAAGGTGAGGTTAGATCCAGGATAAAATGAGTCATGTTTTTATGACTAAATGGAACCTTCAGATTAGTGAAACACAAATGCATTTATGTCAAAATACGTGAACTGGTGTAGAGTACGCTAGATAATCACTGTCTTGAGAGGGCTTTTTTTAATGAACCAATTTTGGTTTTCCTTTTACTACAGCAATTGTTATTCTTGCAAAATGATCTATGAATAGTAGCATTTTCCCTGTCTTAGTAACCTCACATTAAGAAAACACCCATATTTCTACTTTACTTGTCACAGAGGAAAGCTGACTTCCCAACTTTAGAGAGAACAAAGTTATAGTCTTCTGAATACATGGGTGGTAATTTGAACTTGACCTAAAAAAGTCAAGCTTACAAGTAGTCTAACTTCCAGAGATAGAATGCATACACCAAAGGCTAGAAATGCTTTTTTCTTTTTGTAACTTTGAGGATGGCATACATTTTAAAAAATATCTCTGAAGGTGAATCAAAGATTGCCATGAGGGCCAATCTCTACCGCAGCTTTCTTATTTTCTATCCATGACACAAGAGTTAAACAAAATGTTTGAATGGAACACTTAATAACAAAAGACATTTATGATGTTTACTTAATGTTTTGGACCATTAAGCATCAGTGACATGAGTTATTGTATGTAATATCTGGCCAGAAATCTTTTGACCAGGCTGTGTTTTACTACTCTTGGAGCTGCCAGCATCCCGATTTGAAAAAAAAATCTGTGGTCAAATCCTAGTTTTCTCAGAGGACTTTGGATTTGAAAATATCTCCTGTTGCCAGAAAGTACCTTTTGAAGTTTACATTAAGATGGATATTTATTTATTTTTTCTCTATAACAATGACAGTGGTTGAGATAAACTGTTTAATTCTAAATAGAAAACACATCTGCTGTGTCTGCATTGTTTGTGGTTGCTGGAGGGGTGACAATTTAAACCAAGTAGCACACATGACATTTTAAGTGAGATGTTGTGTGAGGGCTCACAGCTGCTGTCGTTGTCCTCTCCTCCTCAGCTGGGTCCAGTGGGGCCGCCCGGCCAAGCCAAAGCCCCCATTAGGGAACCCACTACGAGTAGACATCCAGGGACGTCTTCTGCTTTCCCTCATCCTCAAAAACTGGGAGAGTGGAAAACTAGGATTTACAAACCAACATTTTCCCTAGTTACACTTACTTGTTGATTAGTAAAAACAAATTTAGAATATTTTTTTAAACTTCTTCTCCACCCCAAATCATATTGACTTTTGTCTGAGAATGTACGAAATCTATAGATTAATTTAGGGAATGGATATCTTTGTAATATCTATTTCTTCTATGTATTTTTCACATGCTTTATAAAAGTTTCAAAAATTTCTTCATATAGTCTTCCGTATTTCTTGTTACATATATGCTTAGGTATTCTGAAATTTTTTTGACATTTTAAATGAGATCTTGCCTATTTGTTATACATCACAGTTTTATATGAGGGAAAGTTAATGGTTTTTACATTAGTATTATAACCTATATTCCTAATGATTTTTAAAATTATTTCTAATAGGTTTTCAGTTCTTGTTCTATAAATATTTTTTTGTAATTTATGATAATGTTGCTTTCTCTGTTGTAATTACTACACTCCTTGTATAGTTCTCTTGCCCAAGTGAATTATCTAGCACTTCCAAAGCAATATTAAATGATGATTCCAAGAGTGGGCATCTTTTTCTTTCTCCTGATTTAGTAGAGATTTTCACCATTAAGTTTGATGCTAGTTTTGGTTCAGTTTACTTATTTCTCTTATTCAATCCATAAAAAATTTAGCATGTATTTATAAGAGATAAGGATATTTATTTTATTTTTTATTGAAGTATAGTTGCTGTATAATATTATATAAATTACAGGTGAACAATATAGTGATTCACAATTTTTAATGTTATACTCCATTTATAGTTATTATAAAATATTTGCTGTGTTGCATAGTATATCCTTGTAGCTTATTTTATACCTAATAGTTTGTACCTCTTAATCTCCTACCCCTGTCTAAACCCTCCCTCTTTCCCTCTCCCCCCTGGTAACCAATAGTTTGTTCTCTATATCTGTGAGTCCGCTTCATTTTTGTTATACTCACTAGCTGTATATTTTAGATTCCACATATAAGTTATGTCATATACTATTTGTCTTTCTGTCTGACTTATTTCACTTAGCATAATGTCCTCCTAGTCCATCCATGTTGCTTCAAATGGCAAAATTTCATTCTTTTTTATGTCTGAGTAGTATTCCATTGTATACCTATACCACATCTTCTTTATTCATTCATCTATTAATGGACACTTAGGTTGCTTTCATATCTTGGCAATTGTAAATAATGCTGCTATGAACATTGGGGTGCATATATCTTTTCAAATTAGTGTTTTTGTTTTTTTCCAAATATATACCCAGGTGTGGAATTGCTGGGTCATATGCTAGTTCTGTTTTTAGCTTTTTGAGAAAACTACACACTGTTTTCCACAATGACCACACCAATTTACATTCCTACCAACAATGTACAAGGGGTCCTTTTTCTCCATATCCTCACCAAAATGTGTTATTTGTGGTCTTTTTAATGATACTCATTCTGACAGGTGTGAGGTGATATCTCACCATGATTTTGATTTGCATTTCTCTGATGATTAGTGATGTTGAGCATCTTTTCATGCCACCTATATGTCACTTCTTGAAAAATGTCTATTCAGGGAAAAGATACATGCACCCCAACATTCATAGAATCATTATTTACAATAGCCTAGATGTGGAAGCAACCTAAGTATCCATCAACAGTTGAATGCATAAAGAAGATATGTCATATATCTATCTATCTATATATATATACACATACAATGGAATATTAGTCATAAAAAAGAATGAAATTTTGCCATTTGAAACTACGTGGATGGACCTGAAGGATATTATCCCTAGTGGAATAGGTCAGACAGAGAAGGACATACTGTATGTTAGCACTAAATGTTCAATCTAAAAATTAAAACAAACAAATGAATATAACGAAACAGAAACAGACTCACAGATACAGAGAACAAACTAGTGGTTACCAGTGGGGGAGAGGCAAGATAGGAGTAGGGGGTTAAGAGATACAAACTACTATGTACAATATAAATAAGCAGTAAGGATATTGTACAGCACTGGGAAATATAGCCATTATTGTGTAATAACTTAAGTGGTGTATAATCCATAAAAATATTGAATCGCTATATTGTATACCTGACATTAATGTAATACTGTAAATCAACTATACTTTAATAAAAAGAAAAAGATGTTTCTGATATAGTAATATGACTCGGAAAACCAGAATGGCAGTAGACTTCCTGTCATTTTTGCTCTTCTCTGAACATCTCTTTATCTGCACTCCAACGTGTAGAAGGTAACTCAATAACTCCCAATTTCAAAACCCTCACTTAATTCATATCCTGAGAAAAAGCAATCATCACTGTATCACAATTGCAAATTTCCTGGAAAGGCAGATTGTGCAGATTCCCTGGCCCACACTGGGAAATGTGTGTGCCTATGTCTAATTCATTGTAGCCAGAGGAACAGGGACACAACCAAAAACGTGACTGTGGGGAACCTAGCCCAGGACTGCAGAGAGGCTTTCCGAGAGAAAGTGATCAATGTGAGCTAGGCAAAGAGCTCAAATCATATATTCTACAATTTCGAATTCATTTTATCAATGTTTTCAATAGAAAAATCTTTAAAATTACCTAAAATGCCAGTGTTTAAACAAATACATTTACATAAATTTTGGTAAACGAACCCTGACATTGTGTTTGCTACAAATGAAAAGCCAGGCAGGGTCCATTCATTAATCCATCCCTTTGAGAACATGGTCTTACTTTCAGCTCATTACAAATATCCTTGAAGACAAGAGAGTTTCCCAAACAACCCTTTCTTCTTTCCCTATGGTCCTTTTTGATCCATAAGAAACTTTTTCCTTTTGTAACAGGGAAGAGCTAAGTCGGACTCCATGTTCGATCGGTTTCTTCTACTTTAACCTGTGCTTTTCGTTGTTTTTGTTATTATAATCATACATCACGGCCTGCCTCAGGGAACCCCGCCCCTCTGCCTGAATGTTAAACTAAAGTGCCTCTGTTCAGCTCGCAGGGAGACAATTTGACCCCGCCCACCTGTGGATAGCTGCAAGGAAGAAGAAATTAACACATCCCCTCGCTGAGGCTGGCGGTTCCAGGGGATATTTGCAAAACTTAGTGGCCTTTTTACTTTACTTCCTCATCTCCTCCCCATCTCTGTACTGTAAAAGAAACTGGCATCCAAACCCTAATAAGATGGTTTTTCAGAGACACTAGCCTGCCATCTTCTCGGTCTGCCGACTTTCCGGATAAGTCCAATTCTTTGCCTCAACACCTCGTCTCTGATTCATTGGCCTGCCGAGCAGCGAGCAGAGCGAGCTTGGACTCGGTAAAACTTTTAGCACCAGAATTCTTCTCCCTATTGGATTTTCTCTCTTTTCTATTTCTTTTCTACTCAGGATTCCAGCCCCATTCTGCCATAAGCCTCTGCATCCAGCAGGCACCTTCCGTTTCTCATGGATTCTTAAGTATTGGTACTCACAGGTCCTGTGATCTCGGGTCCTTACTGATTTTCAGAGAGTAGCACATGTAAGGCAAGCTAAGCACTCTCTTCTGATGCTGATTGTCTCAGAGAAGCTTACTCTGTTATTTCTCAAAGATCCCTCTGCAATTACAAGAGCTGCTGAGAAAGACAATAGGAGTAAACCATCCAGTCACAGTGATTTACAAAAGTTAATGCAGTTTTCATCTTGAAACATAAACAGATGTGTTAAAAGATACAGAAAAAGCTGTCCCACCTTGCCCTCATATCACCATTATCTTATTTAAAAAACTGTGATGGGAAATTTTTTAATTCAGTTGTCGTCAGTGCTAATTTGTTTTAACCAAAATACCTACACCCATAGGAGATTAGCAAAGTGGTAGTTGAATAAGCATTGGATTAAAAGATAAGGTCTGAGTTTGGGAACTTCATACTAAGTTACATGATTTAAGAAATTCTCTCTGAGCCTCAGTTCACTTTTCTTACTTCTCTGTACCCTGTGCCTAATAATACCTGCCCTACTTAAATTGCAAGGATACTGTAAAGATCAGTCAACAAATTTTATGATACAATATTTTTCAATTTATAAAACATTTTGCTTTCTTTGGTTATAGGTGCCTATTCTTGGTCATCTTTGTACTCCATCAGGACCCAGTCAAGTGCCTTAACCATAGTCTGGTCTTGATTAATGTTAAGTAACAAATTAAATAATCTTTGACCCTATCATCCCCTTCTATTGTCTTGTCCATCGTGTTAAACCTTTGTAGACTCATATTCTTATGTCACTTCGTATCTGCTCCATGGTTACTAATTGCTCTCATGTAAGTTCATTTACTTTAATCTCTCTATTCTTTTGAGCAATATCAACCATACATCTGTTACCTTGGACACTCAGTGGAAGGAGAAAAATATAGTTACTTATGTCTCTATATAAGGGCACTAATACAAAGCAACTGCAAATTGAGAGAGAGATTTTAGAATACTAGATAGGTACAGAATTGATATAGCCTCAACATGGATGAAACCTTTGAGAGTCTGGTGTTTATAAGAATAAAATCATCATATCCTTAATGTTGTACATTTTGTTACCAAAAAAGGTATTACATGCTACGATCAGTTCACCCATTTATCAATACAAGCTACCCACCATACAATGTTCCTTAAAATATGCTCCATTTCACTCTGTTTTGTAACCCCCAACAGTAGGGTACTCTCAGCTCAATTTCTCTTTATCCAAGGCTCCGTGATCTCCCAACCCTTCACCAAAACAACAGATTGAATTATTCCATTCAAGTAATTATAGCTTTCCTAGAAATAAGATGATATATGTTTAGCTAAAGTATTCCATTCATGATTCATGAAGAAAAACATACATGAATATTTTAGGTATTTGAACTTATAAATTAAATTTGTTAATTCATTTGACAACTATTTATATGTGTCAGTCCCTATAAAAGATGCTGGGAATAGAGATATTAATGACATACTGTCTCTGCTTTCAAAGAGTTCAAACTCAAGTTCTGGGAATGACCTTGATCAACATTCTGTGTAATGGTATGGCAAAAGTTAATTGATCTAACTACATTTAATATACTTGAAATTGGAAATAACTTTTGAAATAATTTACTTTCCCTTGACTGCCTACCAAACATGCAAGATGCTTACAGGAATTATCTTATTTAATACCAACAATAACCTTGTGAGATAAGTATTATTGTCTTCTCACAGCTATTTCACCCAGTGTCAGCTAGTTAGTAGCAGAATCCGTTTTTGAACGCTGATTTTTGTAGCTTCAAAACCGGGGCTGTTAATTTCTATTTTACCCCATCTCTGATAAAGAAGACCAATTTTTCTTAAGGTCGCCTCATGATTGGAGCTGACATAGGTATCTTTATCTTTTAACATCTCTTCATTGGAAAGATTGGGATGATCTCAGAGCAATCCATAGTTGGAGATGAACTTTATTATAAACCCTGGGGTGGGCAACATCTAATCAGTAAAGGGAAGAGCAACAAGTTTATTTAGAATAAGGAAAAATATCTTTAAAATTTTACTTTGGGAAAGTCCTAAGTTATAAAATATTGCTTTGTCATACTGCCACAAACATAAACAATAAAGGAAAACATTGATAAGATCTGAAGAGGTACAAACCCAAACATCTAAGACATGTAAATATTAAAAACAATCCATAAATAGAACTGAAATGCAAAGGGCAAACCAAGAAAACATGGCAACATATAAAACAACCAAATATTATTAATATGTAAAAAGTATGTTTTCAAAATAAGAAAAAACAAATCAAAAACTAAACAAAGAATAATAGTAAGAAATTACAAAAGAAAAATGTGAAATAACAATAAATATTTGGTGAAAAAAACTTGTATCATTTAGCTAAGAAGGAAATGGAAATTAAAACAACAATGTTTAGAAAACCGATGATACTTATAGTTTACAAAAGTATTAGAGAAATGGGCAGTCTCACTGCTGTAGAAAACAAAATTTGTAAAAGATTCCTGGAAAGTCATTTAGTAATATTGCATTAAGACCTTTAAGATGACAGTTCTAGGAATTTATCTTAAAGCAACTAATAAAGATGAACTTAACAATTTAGCTACAAAATGGTTAAGTGTGGCATTATTATAAAAGTAAGAAATCAAGCGGAAATGTCCAGAAAGAGAGGGACTGGTTCAATAATACATAAAGTATGGTTGCATTCAGATGAAAGAATATTTAAGCAGCAATTTTAAATGAGCCTGTTTTGTTTAAAATGTGAAAATCTGTTTACAATAAATTAAATTTAAAAAAAACAGGTCACAAAAAAAGCATGTCTGGTTTTATTACAGATGTGTGTCTTTGTGCATGCATGTGTGCCTCTATTGGAAAGGCCAGTCACCAAAACCACAGTTGAGCCTATTTATGGGTGATGGTGTTATAAGCACTTTAATTTTTGTCTTTTTGCTTTGATAAAAACAATGAATGTATCTTTCTTCTAGAATTTTTGTCATGTAAGGAATTTTTTTAAATAAGCTACCCTATGATCTACTGTGCAGAAACTTGATATTGTCTATGAAATAGCCTCCCTTGTTCAGTTTTTACTTTCACTGTTGAAATTTCACAACATCCCCATTTGTGTTACTGCAGGCATTGGTCAAGTTATTAGTTAGCATTCATTATGTGAGAACTGTATACTTGACTCTAAACAAAACATAAAGATGCAAAAGGAGCTGAAAGTAAATAAGAGGCCTGAGAGCTGTGGTGCTGATGGCCCTTTGGCAGAAGCTCTTCTAATGGGCTGGGATCAGTGGCATATTTACTGCATGGCCTCCTGACAAATGGGTTTGGACAGTCCTAAGAGGCCTCTTAGGCCCCAGTTGGCAAGCAGGAGCAAGGAGAGACGAGTAAGTGGTGAGGGAATTTAAGGCCACAGCCTGTATCCCCATAAGAAAACTAGATTTGGGGTCACATACGAGGTGGCAGCTGTTTTAAGCTGCTGAAACGATGGCTTATTTACCTACCAGTACAGCATTTTCTATTTCAGTCCGTACATTCATAAATGCTAGAAACTACCTTGGAAATAGAGAGAGAAAATTCTCTTATCAATGAGAGCTTAATATTTGCAACAGAATGAAATCTTATCTTGGCTCTAGGGTCTACTCTAATTGGAGATTTCTTCCAGGAAAGTTAGAAAACACAGTGGCTGGAGAATAAAACAAGAAATGCAGATTGAAGGCTATTCAAAATGTAGGTTCCCACCCAGGTAATAACAAGTATGTTGTTTTCACTCCTATTTCCTGTTTAGACTTATCCACCTTCTTAATCTCTCTCCCTAGATCTCTTCTGCTCTTTACACAAGCAAGATCGACAGAACCCATGACTCTGTATCAGCAGTTAATGAAGTGTGGTCTCTGGTCCACTGACATCAGCAGCTTCTGGGAACTTGCTAAAAATGCAGATTCTCAGGGCCAACCCCAGCCATACTAAGTCAGGATTACTGGGATTGCAGTCCAGCCATCCATGTTTTGATAAGTCCTCCCAAGTAATTCTGAAGCACACTCAAGCTTATGAACCACTGGTCTAAATAATGCAACATTCAAAGGTCTCTGGGTTAAAGTAAAAGAAGTCCCAAAGGGGAAAGATGGGGGAGGGGATAAATTAGAAGTTTGGGATTAACATATACACACTACTATATATAAATAAATAATCAACAAGAACCTACTGTATAGCATAGGGAACTCTACTCAATATTCTGTAATAACCTATCTGGGAAAAGAATTTGAAAAAGAATGAATATACATGTATGTGTAACTCAATCACTTTGCTGTACACCTGAAACTAACACAATATTGTAAGTCAACTATACTCTAATATAAAATAAAAATTAAATTTTAAAAAGTCATTTATAAAATCTAAAAATCGCTGCATAAAAATTGATGCATCACCAAAAATGTAATTAGATTTAAAAATTTTTTTTTTTTATTTTAAAACATTTTTGAGGGGGATTTTATTTCTGAGTTCAACATTTTTTTCAAATTAATGAGTGTCATATTTAATAAAACATAAATTTAGGTTTATGTATGTATACACATACCACATAGTTAAAAGTATTCAAAATTATACATGTGTATATTTGCACGTGGAATTTTATTTTAAAGACTCCTTATGATATGGTCATCTATGTCTATCTGAGGTTCCTTTTTCTTACAGTGGAAACATTAAGAAGAGGAAGATCAGTGATAACACACTTCCACTCTCCTAGAGTATATTTTGCAACTTTTTCCCATTTCTCATAGTTCCAGTACTCTCTTTCCTATTCTCATGTAGCTGATGACCTTCTTTATTTTCCTCAGAAAAACTCACAGAAGTTGTCAGAGGGTTAGACATAAATGCCCACATGCTTGGACCAGCTCATCTATCAGCCAGCTTGCTTGTACCTCACACTCTGTTTTCCCCTGTGATGGAGGAACTTGAGCCTGAATCTCACCCCTTTGACTCACCCAAGTGTATCCTTCCTTTAGCATCATTAATCAATCACTCTATATTGAGTCACTCCCCACAGCACACAAACATTTTATATTCATCTTCCAAAAAAAAAAAAAGTCCTTCTTTTACCTCATATCCCCATGTCGTCTCTAGATATTGCTCCATTTCTTCCCAAAAATTCTCTAGATATTGTTCCATTTACAACAAAATTTCTCGGAAGAGTTATTCGTACTCAGTGTCTCCCCTTCCTCTCTTCATATTCTCTTTGGAAGCCACTCTAAGCCAGCTTTCATCCCAACCCCTCCACCAACACTGTGCTTCTTGGGTTACCAAGGACCTCACATTCCAGATGGAATGGTCACTTCCCCGTCCTCAGATTACTCGAACTCTCACCTTTGACACTGTTCCCCACTCTATCTGGAAATACTTTTCTTTACTTGGCTTCTCTTGGATTCTCCCTGCTCTCAGTTTTTATCCTACTTCAGTCACCATTCTTTCTTAATCTCCTTCGCTGGATCTTTCTCATCTTCCCCTTAACCTCCAAACATGTTGTGCCCCAGAATTAGTCCTTTGACCTCTTCTTTTCTCCATCAACTGCCTGGGAATTTCATACAGTGTCACTGCTTTGAGTACTCTATACGAATACCAAATTTACATCACTAGCCTTGACATTCTCCCTGGTCTAGTCTATTGTCTTCTCAATATTTCCACTTGGATGTCTACAGGGGGTCAAAGCCCTCCAGCCTAAGACAACCAGGAACACACCCCCAGGCCCGGCTGGATAGGACCAGGCCAGCTCCCAGATGTCAGGGGCTACTCTTCTCTTTCTCAATGGGTATCTCAGACTTGAAATATCCAAAACACAACTCATGATTCTTCCCCTCTCCCTACTTCTCACTAAACATGTGTCTCTCAAGTCCTCCTTGTTAGTAATAGACAACTTAATTATCAGGGCTAAAGTCCATGAGTCCTCTGCTTCCCATGTAATTCATCAGCAAATTCTGTTGACTCTACCTTCAAACTATGTCCCAATCCTGACCATTTGTCATGCCCATTATCCTAGACAGAACCCTAATCATCTCTCACTTAGACTATTGCAAAGACCTCCTTGTTGGTCTCCCTGTGTCCACCCATCCACCCTTAAAACCTCTTCCCTGTACAGCAAACATAGTGATTAGTTTCAAAGACAAACCAGACTATGTTACTTCTCTTCTTTAAGCCTTCAAATGTCTTTTCTTCTCACTCATCACAAAAGCCAAAGGCCATAGCCTATAAGCCTTCTGTGGTCTGTGTCCACACAAACTCCCTGACCTCATTTCCTCTCTCCTCTTGCTCAACCTGCTGCAGTTCCTCTGGTCTCCTTCTGCTCCTTAAATACACCATGCACAGTCCCCTTCCAGGACCTTTACACTTACTGTATACTCTTTGCTCTTACGTTCTTCTCCCACATATCTGCACAAGGCTCTCTCACTCCATTTAAGTTTCTTTCATATGTCACTTTATTAGAGTGGCTGTCCCTGATCACCCGTCTATTTACTCTTTCTCCATTGACCCTCTTCTATTTGTCACAGTGCTTACTGCCACCTGACATATTTTGTTTATTGTTTCCTGTCTGCCTCTTCCCACTGGAACGCAATCTCCATTCAAGTTGGGACTATCTTGCTTACTGCTGTCAAAGCATTGTCTGTCACAGAGTAGACGCTCAAAGAATGTTTTTGAAATAGTGACATGGTTTAGAAGAAACTTCCTAGAGCTAGCCTTTCTTTGATGCACTAGAGAAATACAAAGCCAAATTTGGTACTGTGAAAGAAAGGAAGCCTTTGGATAAAGTTTCTTATGAATGAATGAACATTACCAATAAAGAGAATGAGGAAAGGCATAATGGGGCACTGGGATGGAGCCAAGAGCTATGGAACTGCAGTATGTGAGGGTCCTTATGCAGAGTCAGGACATTGGACTCTTGTGCCCATTCTCCAATGGCCTGCTGAACAGTCTTGGACAAAGGAGCCATACTCTTCCTGGGTCTTAGTTTCCCATCGGTAAGATAAGGTTTAAATGATTATTAAGACACTGAATATCCTGATTATAAAAATATGGTAAATTTTTGTTTGTAGGATAATTAGTAGAACTACTTCATCTTCGTTTTCCATTACAGTTGTACCTTCCTTCCACCCCTTCTCAACATCCTCCATGGCACCAAGATGACTCCGGGCACCAGACTCCTGGTTGTTGAGCTATTTTAAAACATGTTTTCTCTTTGGCCAACATCTCTAATCCATCATCAGTGCAGGCTGATAATCCTGTCTGTAAAATCCCACTCTGTTTGCCATGCTCAAGGCCCTCCTCAGTGCACATCCAAATCACCATGGTTATCTCCTCCTTGGAATCATCCCCAAGCACCTCTCTTCAATTCACCCAAATGCAACAGTTGTAGTCCCTGAATAGGAAGTTTTCATTATCTCAGTCTTTGCTCAACCACTCAGGTAATTTCTAGTCTTTTCAACCCATTTAATGACTAGCTCTTTCCTTTCATGTTAACCTCTTTGCTCAGCATCCCTCGTTCTCCTCTCCAATGAGTTTGGAAGTACTTTGTCATCTCCAGCAAGACTCTCTTGCTCTCACCTCTGTGTCTTTATGAATACCAGATTCTCACCTCCTTTGAATTAAAAAATAAAGAATTTCCTTAGAGAGGGCAGACAGCAGAAGCAAGAAAAACTACAATCCTGAAGCCGGTGGGACAAAAACCATATTCACAGAAAGATAGACAAGATGAAAAGGCAGAGGGCTATGTACCAGATGAAGGAACAAGATAAAACCCCAGAAAAACAACTAAATGAGTTGGAGATAGGCAACCTTCCAGAAAAAGAATTCAGAATAATGATATTGAAGATGATCCAGGACCTCGGAAAAGAATGGAGGCAAAGATCGAGAAGATGCAAGAAATGTTTAACAAAGATCTAGATGAATTAGAAAACAAGCAGAGATGAACAGCACAATAAATGAAATGAAAACTACACTAGAAAGAATCAATAGTGGAATAACTGAGGCAGAAGAACAGATAAGTGACCTGGAAGACAGAATGGTGAAATTCACTCACTGCTGCAGAACAGAATAAAGAAAAAAGAATGAAAAGTAATGAAGACAGCCTAAGAGACCTCTGGGACAACATTAAACACAACAACATTCACATTATACGGGTCCCAAAAGGAGAAAAGAAAGAAAAAGGACCAGAGAAAATATTTGAAGAGATTATAGTTGAAAACTACCCTAACATGGGAAAAGAAATAGCCACCCAAGTCCAGGAAGTGCAGAGTGTCCCATACAGGATAAACCAAAGGAGAAACATGCCGAGACACATAGTAATCAAACTAGCAAAAATAAAAGACAAAGAAAAATTATTGAAAGCAGACAAGGAAAAATGGCAAATAATATACAAGGGAACTCCCATAAGGTTAACAGCTGATTTCTCAGCAGAAACTCTACAAGCCAGAGGGAGTGTCATGATATACTTAAAGTGATGAAAGGGAAGAACCCACAACCAACATTACTGTACCCAGCAAGGATCTCATTCAGATTCAATGGAGAAATCAAAAGTTTTACAGACAAGCAAAAGCTAAAAGAATTCAGCATCCCCAAACCAGCTCTACAACAAATGCTAAAGGAATTTCTCTAATGGGTAACACAAGAGAAGAAAAGGACCTACAAACACAAACCCAAAACGATTAGGAAAATGGTCATAGGAACATACATATGGATAATTACCTTAAGTGTGAATGGATTAAATGCTCCAACAAAAAGACACAGCCTTGCTGAATGGATACAAAAACAAGAATCATATATATGCTGTCTACAGACACCCACTTCAGATCTAGGGACACATTCAGACTGAAAGTCAGGGGATGAAAAAAGATATTCCATGCAAATGGAAATCAAAAGAAAGCTGAAGTAGCAATACTCATATCAGATAAATTAGACTTTAAAATAAAGAATGTTACAAGAGACAAGGAAGGACACTACATAATGATCAAGGGATCAATCCAAGTAGAAGATATAACAATTATAAATATATATGCACCCAGCATAGGATCACCTTAAAACATAAGGCAACTGCTAACAGTTATAAAAGAGGAAATCGACAGTAACACAATAATAGTGGGGGACCTTAACACCTACTTACACCAATGGACAGATCATCCAAATAAAAAATTAACAAGAAAACAAAAGCTTTAAATGACACAATAGACCAGATAGATTTAATTGATATTTATAGGACATTCCACCCAAAACCAGCAGATTACACTTCTCAAGTGCACACAGAACATTCTCCAGGATAGATCACATCCTGGATCACAAATCAAGCCTTAGTAAATTTAAGAAAACTGAAATCATATCAAGCATCTCTTCTGACCACAATGCTATGAGATTAGAAAACAATTAGAGGGAAAAAAATGTAAAAAACACAACCAAATGGAGACTAAACAATACATTACTAAACAACCAAGAGATCACTGAAGAAATCGAAGAGGAAATAAAATTTAAGTGTTTCTGTCTTGTACTTGTCACAGGCCAACACTTGAGCTAGCTATCTGCTTAAGTGATAAGAAAAGATAGGGAAAAGGTAGAAAAAATTCAATATATTATCTTTCCCCAAGAATATGAGACAGCTTTTGCTGAGAAATATACTTGTGTCATATCTGATAACACAAAATTTTCCCTTCAAGTGGTTGGATACATGACAGGAGAGTTATTTTATTCTACTTGAGATAGATATATGAGGCTCCTAGATGGCATTATAGAAAATTTCCCTATTTGTCTTTGGCCTCAGTTCTTACATTTTGAAAAGATAAGAAGCATCTCCCAGAGAAATACATGTAAGAATTCATTTGTCATAATCTTTTTGCATTTCTGACATGAAGGATAAGGAAAATAGAGTGAACATTTGAAACAACTGAAGATTAAACTTTACTCTTCAAATTCACAAGGAACTTGTCTTGGAATAAGTGATAATTTTGGCTAAGGGACCATATGATCTGAGGTAGGCATTGGCATGTGTAAGAGAAAACAATATAGAATAAGAAACACTTATCTGGAAAGTGAGCAGGATTTCAGCTTTTGCTGTATGCCCGCCACTGGGGTGAAATGCAGAAGCACATGCTTTATCTTTTTACCCTAATTTCTAATTTTGAAAATATTTTTTTCAAAGTACATTTATGTTCATGTCTCTGTACTCTTCATAAACCAATATTACAACATTTCTTTATGGGAATCACTTCTGTGGCACAGCTTTGGGAAAGGTCTTAGAAGCTCTATACCTATGAAATTTTCAACACATAGGTGGTTAGCGGATTGACTCATGGGCCCATTCCTTCTTTTTTAGCTTTAGAACTGTTTATTGCTGTTCATTTTAAAATCTGGATTGAATTCTTTGTCTCTCTGTCTGATTTTTTTCTTTGGATTGCGTCAAGTTTCTTTTCAAGATTCTCAATTACATTTTGGAATGAGAGACTTCTCTTTACAGGCATTCCTAAGTTAGGCAGCAGAAGTTCTGATTTCTTTTGTTTTTGTTTTTATTTTTGTTTTCTCCTGAAGTGTGGAAAGGATGAAAGAAGTATATAATCACAGAATTTTAAAGCTGAAAGAAGCAACCCAATCCATAGTTTTTTTTTTTTTTTTTTTTTTTCATTTACAGATGCTGAGGCCCAGATTAGGTAATTTATTGACAATTAAATATCTTGTAATGATAAAATTGAGAATGGAAAGAAGATTATCTGCATTCTAGTCTTTTTGAAAAATAATCCTAAGGGGAACATCTATCTTGTTTACTGCTATATCACCAGGGTCTAGTCCTGGGCATGTATGGGACAAAAGAGAGGTATCATAAATATTCATAGAATGAATTAATGAGTGAATGTCCAAGTCTGGAAGCCCAAACTGCCAAGATGATTTCAGAAATTATCTAGAAAAAAATCTCTAAAGAAAAAAATAGACACTCTGTGGTGGTCCCAGACCTATTTCTGATCAAAGGTATTTCCAAGATGGTGAAGTATGGAGGTATATATACCATCCTAACGCTAATCAAAAGAAAGCAGGAGAAGCTATAATAATTTCAGACAGAGCACACTTCAGACCAAGGAAAGTTATCAGGGATAAAGAGGGGCATCACATAATGATAGAGAGGTCATTTCTCCAAAAAGCCATAACAATTTGATGCATTTAACAGAGCATCAATAAGGTGTTCCTTCCTCGGGACCTATGGGCACAAGCTCTGCTTTAATATTATTGCAAAAAATTAATACATCATATTTGGTCTTTCATAATTGAAACATATTTATATATTATTCATATTTTAAGCTTTTAGGTGGAAGGGTCTCTATTCTCTTTTTACTTTTGATTCTTCCCCTAGCTATCGATAATTGTGTCCTGCACACATGTTGAGAGCTGAATAACTATCATTGGTTTGCTGGAGTCCCATGTATTCTTTCTAAGTTACTGAGATCTATAACCAGAACCTGCCTGATTACAGAACTGTAAAGCAGTGACAGTTCTCAGCCATGCCTCCCCAGCACAAGCTTGGCTCCTAAGCAGGGTTTCTATTCTTGTGCTGACTTGCCTCCAGTTTTGCTTAGGATACTTAACCTCTCTGCACCCCATTTCATCATTGCTTAGACACAAATGATAATGATATCTACCTCATAGGCTTGTTGTTGCTTTGAGAATAAAATGTAGATATAAATGTAAGTATAGATAGATGTTATCAATAAAAGTAAATTTCTTTTCTTTTCCACAGCTCCAGACTATAATTCAGAATCCTACAAGGATTGACCAGAGATAAGAGGACAGAAAACCAAGTTAAGAAATGCAGTGGAGAGTTCAATAATATGGATATATTGGTCTCACTGATTGCTAGGTATTGAAGGTGAAGGAAGACACGAGGTTTATATAGACTTGAAATTTTAACCAAAAATGGTAAAACATGTGGGACTTGGAAAAGACAACAACTCACTGCAGACTTGCCCAGGAAATGCCAGTTCATTTGCACAATAACTCCTCATCCTCATCTTAAAAATCTTGGGAGCAGCTGTGCATTTTCTCTTTGTTTCCAAAAAATCAGTCCAGCTCCCTCTTGACCCATTGTGCAGTTTGGCAGTTTGCTTCACATTCTGCTCGTACCCTTGGTGCAGAAAGAGTCTGTCTGTGGAGATGGCAGGAAGGAACTCTCACCCCAGGGCTACTGCTGGAAAAGCCTTCCGGGACATCACCAACTACTTTACCCCTCTCTTCCTGTTCATCAGCTTTCTCTTTTTGGCATTCTCCTTACTCTCTAAGAGATTCTTCACCTCTGTTTCTCTCATTTGATATTGAAGCAATTATGTTTAACTATGTTTTTTTTCTTTCTGTTTCTGTTCCTATACACTCAATAAGTGTCGTGTTTTTTGGCTCTACTATTTAAACTCATCTGTGCTCTTCCACAGTTTCGAAAGTGGAATGAGTACTTTCACTTCAGAGATTAAGTCTGAGAAATGGCTATTTTTTAAAAAATGTGAATGTTCTGGGAAAAGTCCTTTTTTTCAGGTATTATACCAGAATCCTTTTGTTCTTACCAATTTCCACACTGGTCATAGGATTTCAGTCTGCTCCTATGTGATTGTTATGGATATTCCTATTCAATTATAACCCAATAATAGAACATAACAATGACTGGCTTCTACTACCTTGAGCCAGGGAACTGAGAAGGTTTTGATTCTTAATTTCTAAGAATTAACTTGCAAATCAGTATAATAATCAAAGGTTCTTCCAAAGGAATTGGATAAACATGGAGTCATCCATCAGAAAAATGTGGTCTCTGCCCATTGGTAACTGATCAAATTAACTATTTAGAAAAAACAGAGGGGCATGCTGATCCAGTCATCATGATGAACTAAATTAATTTGGGGATCTATCCATGTAAATTGCATGGGAAGTACACGTATATTATGTGTGTGTCTGAGCACATGTAGATGAGATTATATCCTTCATACTTAAATATGATATTACTCACACTTTTTGTGTCAAGATTCAGAGACACCGAAGTTTGAACAATGGTTTGCTAATATGAACTTTCTTTCAAACTACTTTCACTTTTATAAGGAACAACTTATGTGTGTCTTCTGTCAAGCCGTTAAGCAACTGTTTATTCTAATATACAACTTTGATCACACCTCTCAAAACTGTTCACTAGAATTTATTTTACACAAGGAAAAATTAAAGCTTGTCAACCTGTCATTAAAAAACCCCAGGGCTTCCCTGGTGGCGCAGTGGTTAAGAGTCCGCTTGCTGATGCAGGGGACACGGGTTCGTGCCCCGGTCCGGGAGGATCCCACGTGCCGCGGAGCGGCTGGGCCCGTGAGCCATGGCCGCTGAGCCTGCGCGTCCGGAGCCTGTGCTCCGCAACGCGAGAGCCCACAACAGTGAGAGGCCCACATACCACAAAAAAAAAAAAGAAAAAAAAAAAAAAAAAAAAAAAACCCAAAACTTCATGTTATAGAGTTAGTTTCTCTTTCAAAGCTCATTGTAGCGGATGCAGCTGTTAGCTAATCTAATATTCATTCTCAACTGCTCTTCACCCTGAGTGCTCTGCAGTAGAACACAAAAAGCTAAACTGTCACTTTCCCAACCTCCCTTTGGGTTGCCATGTGTCCTAGGTTGCCATGTGATGCAGTGCTTTCCAGACAGATGCAAGCAGAATCAGTGAAGGAACTTCTGAAAAGGATTTTGTTCTTCTTAGGGCAAAGGAACAGATACACTAATGCCTTCCACTTTCCCCTCTTCCTTCAGTTTCTTGGTCTTAGCAAAGACAAGATGTCTAGTGTTACAGCAGCCATCCTGTGACCCTGAGGAAAAGGACATTAGAATTGGCCCTGACATAGTTGATATACCAGAACAAAACTTCCAAACTTACATGAGAAAAATGAACCCCCATTTATTTGGTTAATTTGGGCTCTCTATTATTGTTGCAGAATGGTAACCTAACTGACATATTCATTTTTTACCATTCTTCTTCCCACAAAAATTTACGCTCCAAGTAAATTATATTTTGCCAAGCATACTATGGGTTTTCATGCCTTTGTATAGCCTGTGCTGTTTCATCTTATCCACTATTTCCCTAGAGTGTCTAGTGTCATCTGGTAAAACTCAACTTTGATATCACCTCTTCCAGGAAGTCTTCCTTGAGATACCTCAACACAAACTAATCACTCCCTTTCCTCTGGGTTCTCTCTTTATTTCGAAGATATCTTCATTTTTGAATTTCCCACATAGTATTGTTAATTATTTATTTATGTGCTTAGCATCATAAATAGACATGAAATAAAGTGCTGTGGAATGACACGCAGTGCATTAACTATGGACAGGTATGGAGACTATAAAGACAAGTCTTCTAGCCAGCTAACAGAGAAGATCAAGCTTATAAATGACTAACCAGACTCTAAGATACAATAAAGTAAAGGTTGTCATAAAGCAAAAATGGGTATTATATGAGTTCAGCAAAAATGAAAAATTCATTCCAGTTGGTGGCAGGTCCTGCTTCTTTAGGATTATATTGAAGTGAGAAATAAAGAAAAGAAAATCAACAGGTAAACAGAATTTGATGACTGGCTGGATGGAGAAAGACTGAGAAAGCACAGTTGCTCTTGGGAATCTAGTGGCCTAATTTGTGAAATAAGGAAATGTACTAAAGGATTACTAATGGCTCCTCTAGCCATTAATCAAATGCTCTTTGGTCAGTTGAATCAATTGATATCATCAAATTGACACTATAATCAGAGTAATGCTCCTTTAATCTTGCTTCTTTGTTTAGGCATAGTAAACTAAAGAAAAGAAAAAGAAAGAAAAAATAAAGACAGAAAGTGAAGAGAGTTTTTAAAAAGTCACTAGTAAGAATGAAGGAAAAATAGAAAGAGAAAGAGACCTACATCTGAGACAAGTCTTAATGGAGGCAAGCATTTGGGACAGAATCCCAC